>NC_031995.1:4019623-4147930 GCF_001879085.1 Nicotiana attenuata | reverse complement strand
CTTAGCTAAAACTAGACCCCCCCCCCCCCATCTTATTCCTATTTATCTGTAAGTCAAGTGTTGAAAGTTTGTTGATAATAAAAAAAAAATTCCCGAACTCCTCGCTTTCTTTGTCTCCGTTTGTCTAACTAATTCATATAATTCAAGTTTGGCTAGGACCCATAGTTGTGGACCTCGAAGAGTGCCTAACACCTTCTCTTCGAGGTAATTTCGAGCTCTTACCCGATCTTTGGTGATGCAAACTAGTTAAAATAGAGTTATTTGCAAATAGGTGTCCTAACGCACCTTAAACCTATTAGGTGGCGACTCTTCTTCTCTTTTAACACCTTCCTTAAAAGAGTTGTCACGACATCGAAACCCGATTTTGCGAGAAAAAGGGGCGCGACAGCATGGCGACTCTGCTGGGGATATTTTTAGGCTCTTACCATAAGCGAACTTGGTCTATATGAATTAGTCTTCTCTGATAAACGTGTCTTTATTATTTTTGCTGTTACATGAATATCCTGCTCTCGTTTCCCTTTTATTGCTACTTGTACACCCTTTTCCCTGTTTTCCCTTTATTTGAATTCGCATGCAAATCTCTGATCAATTTGGTCATAATATGCATTTTCCTTTAGACATTTTTTATGAATTGCTACATCATGTCTCTCCCCACCCTCACTCCCTTGTCTACTTTATTACAATTTCCACATTGCGCGTACTAACTTCTTCCTTGTTTTCCTTTCTTTTTATGTCTTTACGTTTCATTCAACATTACATTTACTGTTTTCATCATGCAAAATATTTGACAACGTGTTGTTTTATCTTTTCATAAAGCATGCTCCACATCATATTCCACTCGTGCGAAATTAATACCATGCGACGCTTGATGAGTGTCCGCGCTCTTCCTAAATCACCTTTTAAATTTGGAAAGGCTTATTTGCGGTAAAACTAGTCGATCAGCGGTGCAGTCAACGGTTCCGTGTCTTTCCCTCTCAAGTTGTCCGCTTGAGGGTACCGGTCTAGAATCTTCTAGAAACCCCCACTCTAATATTAACTGTGCATGCATCATGTCCAAACCTAGTATAGGTTAGAAGTCCGCGTAATAACTCGCTAAGGGAAGCCTTGTCCAATGTCCGTCGGGATTTCCATAATTCCAATGGACACAATCACGATCTATGCATTATTTGGAGAAAATGTGCCAATATGTTGATCATTAACATGCAACTAGCCAAATTCGGAGGGGAAAGGGCTAACTCTATTTGTTTTGCAGAAATGAGGCATGAAGTCCCCAGGTTCGGCATGGTTCAAAATATCCCACATTTGCTGCTGGATTGGTGGGAAAATCTCCCATCAAGTGACAAAAATCATGTGAAAAGAGTCCTCGGAAATTTACCCTCTTTGTTTCAGCCAAACAATGCATTAATTGAGGCCACCACCATGTTTTGGGATGAGAAGACAGCCGTCTTCCGTTTTGGCGACCTAAAAATGACTCCACTTCTAGAAGAAATAGGAGGCTTCGCTGGGCTCCCATGGGATAGCCCTGGTTTGTTGGTACCGGAAAACCGCACTTCTCGAGGTTTCTTGAAAATGATGGGTTATAGGTAAAATGATGAGTTAGTCTGTCAGAAGAAGTCTTACATACCATTCGATTTCCTTTATGAGCGTTATGGGCACAACAAGTCATATCGCCTTTATCATGATGAGTTTGCCATTATTTCTTTGGGTTGGACTCACCGCCGAGTTTTTGTATTCATTGTTTGCTTTCTGGGGATGCTGGTATTTTCAATACAGGGAGAAAGGATCTACACTCGCCTAGCTATGGTCACTAAGACCTTAATGGGGGGGAATGAGGGGCAAACTTACACTATTGTCCCTATGTTTTTGGCTGAGGTGTACCGGGCTTTAGACCATTGCAAAAAGGGGTATAGGCATTTCGAGGGTTGCAATTTGTTGCTGCAAGTATGGTTGTTGGAACACCTTCAGAGAGGAGAATACCGTCAAGAACTTTCGCGACGACCATGGAATGACCATATAGCCTATCACCATCCAAAGAGAATGACTTTTATCCCAAACAGGTTTAGGCAACCGGAAAAACGCTTTGAGCTGGGTACATTTCTTTAGCAATTTGACTGATGACAAGGTACATTGGATGTTCGAGTGGTTCCCTAGCAGTGAATTCATCATCAGGTCAAGAGATACTTATCATTTAGTGCTAATCGGATTGAGGGGGATCTATCCTTATGCTCCTATCAGGGTTATGAGGCAAGCTGGGAGAAAACAGGTTATACCACGAGTTTCTAAAATGATTCAGTACGAAGCGGACTTCTAAGGGAACGCCATTCCATTCAAGTTTGAGGCACAACATATGTGGCATCAAAAATTCATTGTGGAGAAAGATACCATCGAGCCAAATCGGTATCATGCCGGCCATGTGCACTTCTTCCATCATGGTTGGTAGATGATATAGTGGGAGAAGTCAAGCCAGGGATTAATCTGAAAAATAAGGTTATAGACGATGCTACTGAAGCACAAGTCAAATACACGATGTTGCACAAAAGGGTTTCGAGTCTGAAGCCAGGCGTTTGGAACAACATAAAGTAGACATGGAAGCAATCAATGAGTGGAGAGAAATCACTACTAAGTCAATAGAGAGGTTGGAGTATTTGGAGCAGGGGTTGATGGAGCTTGAGGGAAAGATGAGGAAAAGGATCTCGGACTATCAGAATGCAGAGGGCAACGAAGGAGGGCATCTAGCAAGGGCGTATCTACTGCTGGACATGCGCGACCTGGGAATCTGATTGATGGGGCAAAGAAGGCCAAGCATGGAGAAGGTCCCTATGGGACCAAATAGATTAGGAATAATGTTTTTACTTGCTTTCTAGACTCGTTTTAGACCTTGGTTGTAATAAGGCAAATGCCATTAGTGACTCTTTATAATTATTGTCGTTTTAGTAGAGATTTTGTTCATTTATCATATTAATGAAATGATGCAGTTAATAGCATCGATTTTCTCCAAATATATATGTCGCTTAGGCCTACCTCGGGCATAATAAGGTCCCCAAACTAGGACGCGAATTTATAATTCTGCAATATGTGTTTAGATACTGCAAATATCCCTTTAATGCTCCTTACTGACTCGTTTACCTTTTTGTTTTCTTCTTTTCTTTGTTTGTTTATTCCCATCCCCTAAGGTTGGTTTGTGCATACTCGCATCATCAGCATATCATACCAGATCTAGAGGTCTTCCACCTCCTCATCCTCCAAGTGATCCTAAAAGCAAAGGAAAAGCCAGAATGGATGATATGAGCGGTATCAAGAAAGATAATGCTACGCATGCAGAGAATGTCGATACTTCGGATGGTTGGAGTACTCCGGCACAGAATGACTTGGTTTTACAGTTAGAATAGAAGATATTGGAGTTACAAGGGGAACTTGAGCAGGTCCAGAACTTGGCAAATTTTTCCCTTACCCTGAACATCCCCGAAGTCAACCAACAAAACGCCCAAAACCCAGCACCTCCTAGAACACACAAAATCAACAAAATCCTCCCGCACCTCATCAGTATGCCACACCTCCTCAAAATCCTAATCCTCCGCCAGTACTGACCCCTCTACACATCATCACCATCCGACCCAGTATCCACAAAACTACCATACACCACACTCCTCAAAACGCACCACAATCTACCCCTGATCCCCAAAACTCAACCAACGACCACCACTACGCCCAAATTCCTGGAGTCCATCAAAACAACCCTATATACGTGGAAACCTTACCCCACACTCCACAACACACCCTGCACACAATGGAGTCAGCCAAAAAGCACGTGCTCATCAAGAATATAGCAGAGGGGCTCAAGAAACGTACTAGTCGAGTCCAAGGTGTTGAAGGCGATAAAGGCAATGAAGGTTTGAATTATAAGGATTTGTGTATTCAGCCGGACGTAGAACTACCAGAGGGTTACAAACCTTCTATGTTCTAAATGTTCGACGGGACAGGTGATCCGAAGGTACACTTGAGAACATATTGTGACAAGCTCGTAAGGGTTGGTAAAGATGAAAGAATTCGCATGAAGCTGTTCATGAGGAGCCTCACTGGAGACGCCATGTCCTAGTACATCAGTCAAAACCCAAAGAAATGGGTTAACTAGGTAAGTATGGCGTCAGATTTTATGGATCGGTTCAGGTTCAATACAGAAAAGGCGCCAGATGTCTTCTACATTCAGAATCTTAAGAAGAAGCCAACAGAAACTTTCTGCGAATATGCTACTCGATGGAGATCAGAAGCTACGAAAGTAAGGCCAGCACTGGAAGAAGAACAAATGAATAAGTTCTTTGCCAGAGCTCAAGATCCACAATACTATGAAAGGTTGATGGTTATTGAAAACCATAAGTTCTCCGATATCATCAAACTGGGAGAAAGAATAGAGGAAGGAAGTAAAAGCGGAATGGTGACAAATTTTGAGGCACTACAGGCTACAAACAAAGCCTTGCAGTTAGGCGGTATTTCTAAAAAGAAGGAAATAGGGGCAGTGATGGTAGCCCAAGGTCCGAAGTCTCCCCTCACATACCAAACACCACCACCCACATATCAGCCTTCACCTCCCTGATACCAACAACCCTCCGCCACTTACCATACTTATAACACTTAGCCAGCATACTACCACTCACCACCAGCCCGCTAAAACTACCAAAAACCCAAACCAAATTTCGACCGTAGACCGCCCAGACAATACACTCCTATTGCTAACCCATCGATCAATTGTATGAGAGACTGAAGGTTGCCGATTATGTCACTCCCATTCCCGTCGTTGCCATGGAAAATTCCTCTCAGTCGGTCAATCCAAACAGGACATGTGCCTACCACTCGAGCATGAAGGGTCATACTATCGATGAATATCGCACTTTGAAGGATAAGATCCAGACGCTGATTGACACCAAGGTTATACAAGAAAAAGAGGTTGCACCTAATGTCCGTAACAATCCCCTCCCGGATCACAGGGGCGAGGGGGTAAATGTGATCAAAATTGATGAAGAATGGGATCCGGAAGGATCAATCGGGCTCATTCGTGAAGGGGATGAACCTAAAATACCTCCAGTCGTTCTCGCACCTATTGTGGTACAGATTCAGTCACCAATTGAGGTTGAAGTAACCGCACCGACCCCATTTGAGGTTGAAGTAACAACGCCCTCAGCTACGCCAACTCTGTTTGAGGTGGAAGTGATCACACCCTTCACCGTGACAGTAGCACCCACACCGTCCTTTAATTCCAATACCATACCTTGGGACTATGCTGCAGAGGCGAGAAGGAAAGGAAAGGGGAAAATGGAAGAAACCGGTGCAGCACAAGGTATGACAAGGACCGGTAGGATTTACACGCCCGAGCATTTGGGAGGAACAAGTAAAGAAGCCACTCCCAAGAAACCTATTATTGAAACTGGCCCGGATGATCTTTGGAGAAAGGTGCAAGCAAGAGAGTATTCTGTGGTTGACCATCTGAACAAAACCCCTGCTCAGATATCCATTCTATCACTACTACAGAATTCTGAGGCGCATAGGAATGGATTGATAAAAGTGTTCAACGAAGCTTATGTACCCAATAACATCACTAGTGGAGAAATGGCCGAGATGGTGGGGCAAGTGTTGGAAAGCCACAAGATCACTTTTCACGAAGACGAGCTGCCACCGGAAGGACTGAGTCACAACAGGGCACTACATATCACAGTGCAATTTGAGGACAAATTCCTTGCCAGGATCCTGGTAGATGGGGGTTCAAGACTCAACATTTGTCCATTGACTACTTTGAAGAGAATGGGTAAAGGTTTGCATGGAACACGAGCAGGAACTATGAACGTGAAAGCATTCGATGGGTCCCAAAGGGCCACGATTGGGGAAATCAACCCATGTTCGCAGATAGTCCCGGCTTGGTTTGATGTTGAATTTCAAGTATTGGACATATCCGCCACATATAATCTGCTGTTAGGATGACCGTGGATACATGCTGCCGGGGCCGTAGCCTCCACTCTACACCATGCCGTAAAGTTTGAATGGAATCATCAGGAAGTAATCATCCACGGAGACGGAAGCAATCCTATTTATACCAATCAGACTGTTCTGGTCGTGGAGAATAGAAGGAAGTTAGGTGGAGAAATATACCATCGCATCGAGCGCGTCAATGAATTGAGAAAGACAAGTGGTGGAGTAACAAGATTGAAAGCATATTATTATGGACAGGGTATGAACCTGGCAAGGGTCTCGGCAAGAATATTCAAGGGATCACCAAGCCGGTACAATTAAAGCGTCATGGTACGACTTTTGGACTTGGATATCAGTACACCTAGCAGGAGTACAATGATTGGTCGCCGCCTTGGCATGGTTCTTATTGCCCTCTTGAACAGCCACGCATTTGCACCAGAAATTTCAATAGACTGACTTGATATGGGGATCTGAAGAAGATGAGGCTTTAGCTGGCCTGAGGAATCTATTTCTGGACGATGAAGACATAGATTGCAATGCAATAGTTGAGGAGGAGGAGGGGGAGGAAGACCTTACTATTCACACCATGGGAAAAGGAGTTGTTCTCAAGAACTGGACTGCCACACCGTCCCGGGCTTGTCGAATTCCTGGGTAGCCTAGCAATTAGCATAATTTATTTTTAAAAGCAATGTTAAGCATTTAAGACATTCTCAGTATTTTGTTTTAGACGTATTTTGTTTTGAAATAATTGCTCGAGTCATCGAGCCGTACTTGTTTTGATGTTTTCAAGATTTATTTAACGTATTGCTATTTTAGTATTTATTATTATCCTTTACATTTTCTCTCTACAGCATTATTATCACCTATCTTGATAAAGCGACGATTGTGACGTATAATGAGACAATGCAACATAAGGATAGTGATTCAGAGGAAATAGAAGAAGAAGAAGATATAATACCTGAGGAAATTGTTAGAAAATTTTGAGAACAAGTCTAAATTTAATCTGGACGAAACTGAGATAGTCAATTTGGGAGATTCTGCAACAGTCAAAGTCAAAGAAACTCGCATAAGCATTCACCTGTCACTATCAGAGAAGCAAGAGTACATTCAGTTCCTGAAAGAGTATGAAGACATCTTTGCATGGTCTTACGATGATATGACTGGTCTGAGCACATCCATAGTGGCTCATAAGCGTGATTACAAACAATGGCACGAGAAGTTGCCGTTCGCCCTACTTGGATATCGTACCACGATTCGCACATCAATCGGGGCAACTCTTTATTTGTTGGTCTATGGTACTGAAGCCATCATTCCCACCGAAGTAGAAATTCCTTCTTTGAGAATCATACAAAAGGTCGAACTCAATGATGTAGAATGGATACAAAGTCGTTATGAACAACTGGCTCTTATTGACGGAAAAAGAATGAATGCGGTATGTCACGGTCAACTTTACCAGAACAGAATGTCCAGAGCCATCAACAAAAAGGTCAGACCCAGACAGTTCATACAGGGGCAACTAGTCTTGAAGCGAATCTTTCCACATCAAGATGAATCCAAAGGGAAATTTTCACCCAATTGGCAAGGGCCCTACATAGTTCATCGAGTACTAACAGGAGGAGCACTCATACTTGCAGAAATGGACGGAGAAATTTGGACAAAACCTATCAACTCATACGCAGTCAAAAGATACTATGTTTAGGATTGTTTACATTTCTTCATTTGATGTTACTGAACTACGCTTGACCTGATTCCCGTTTAAGAGGGGATACGTAGGCAGCCCTGTGGGTTCGGTCACATCTTAATAAAATCTTCATTTTCCCCATGGTCAGAAACTGGGGCAGAATTTTGAGGAGGACCCTCAAAATTTCGGAGCAAGTCCAGCCAATTTCATCATATGCGGAACGGTCAAAGAATCACTTATTAAACTGGGCCAGAATTTTGGGGAGGACCTCCAAAATTCTAATGCAAAGAAATCGCAATGTCTCTAAAGTGTCACAGTCATTGGTTCATCTAATTTACTTGATATTGTATACTACTATGTTTTTAAATAACTACGTTCATCAAATGCACACCTATTTTTCGAAAACTTTATTTCTATGACAGCCAGACGTTACCCAGGGTAACTCAAACAGAATCGCAAGACAGGAAATACAGGCAAGACAGAAGACAAAAGCATGAACCAACCTTCCCCCATAGAACTCACAATTTTTCTTTGAATGCAGGAATAATAAGACAATGATATTCACAGATACATCAAGACACCTCCTTCGAGGCAACAAACAATCCAGCACGAACACCTTCAGCTAATAAATACTTTACTTTCCATTTGTCCTTGTCCCTNAAAGCATGCATAATTCTAGACTTCATTGTCACTTAGTGCATAAATCACTTAGGCACAACATCTACAAAGATTAATGACCGGAAATCTGCGATTCTTCTTAATAATCAGTATGCGACATTCGTATATCTTGTCAATGAATAACACAGGTTCTTCAAATTGCTTGCATGTTTGGATGCCTATCGCTTAGAAATCATGTTTGTAGGTTTTATAACACCTATAATCTGTAAATCAGTTAATTTAGAACAGTAGCATCGCATATACGATATTGGAATTTAGAATCACCTAGAATCCATGCATATAAGACTCTAAGTCTCTATTCCGAAATTATGTACCGCTTAAACTGCCTGCGTGCATTTGCTTGTTTATGTGTGGAGGATAACTTGGACCTTTAACTGTCTTTATGTGAAGTCCTACATGTTTTGCTTGTCGCCTGGTTTTTGCATTTTTAGCAGCCTAGATAAAGTCTAGAACCATCCAAATAGAGGTCCAAAACCTCCTAGACCATAGGTATGAGACGGGTAGTGCACGCATAGGGTATGACTTATAATTGAACTAGTGGGCTTTAAGTAACAACTTGAAGATAGTAATGGGGTAGCAGGAGATGATAGTCTGTACCCACTTGATAATATGAGTAACACCCCATTCGGAGGGAGTTACGAAGTAATATTTATGTTGCATGGGATGATCCTTTAGCCTAAAAAACTTAGGACCCCACCCCATCTTATTCCTATTTATCTGTAAGTCAAGTGTTGAAAGTTTGTTGATAATAAAAAAAACTTCCCGAACTCCTCGCTTTCTTTGCCTCCGTTTGTCTAACTAATTCATATAATTCAAGTTCGGCTGGGACCCACAGTTGTGGACCTCGAAGAGTGCCTAACATCTTCTCTTCGAGGTAATTTTGAGCCCTTACCCGAAGACACCATGTCATGGCCTGAGGATCTCTCAATATTGCACATCATTATTCAAGGGCGTCATAGTTCAGAGGCACCATTTTCATGGCCCTAGAACATCATATCTTGGCCTGTGAATCCCTTATCACGCGATTCATGGCCCAGGACGTCATGGTCTAAGGACATCATCCTCACCATCCAAAGACAACCTTCATGGTCCAAAGGGAATTTGCATCATGTTTAAATTCTCGCAATAATCCATATATATCTGCATGCATCGTGTTTTATGTTGTGACGACCCGGCTGGTCGTCTAAAGAATTAACGCCCCGATCCCTTATTAACTGCTTCCCCTAAGTTCATTTCTGCTAGTCTGGTTTGCCGGGACGTTCGGTGTTGGGTTTCAGCGAGTTTTGGGACACTTAGTCCCTAAATGAGAGCTTAAGTGTTGAAAAGTAGTCTGTAGTCGGAACAGTGGGAAGAAGACCTCAAAATGGAAATATGATGGTTTCGTTAGCTCTGTTAGGTGATTTCGGGGTTGGGAGCGTGTTCGGAATGTATTTTGGAAGTCCGTAGCTCATTTAGGCTTGGAATGCTGAAGTTTGAGTTTTTGAAGTTTCCGGCCCGATAGCGAGTTTTTGATCCGAGGGTCGGATTGGAATTCCGAAAGTTGTAGTAGCTCCGTCATGTCATTTGGGACGTGTGTGCAAAATTTCAGGTCATTCGGACGTGTTTTAGTTAGGTTTTTAATCGAAAGTGTATTTTGATGAAATGTGAGGTTCTTAGGATCAAATCCATGATTTAATCGAGTTTCCGACATTGTTTTAGGTGGTTTAAGGAGTGGTACAAGTTTGAATGAGGTATTAGGTGTTATTGGTGCTTTTGTTTGAGGTCCCGGGGGCCTCAGGTGTGTTTTCGGATGCTCAACGGGCAATTGTTGGTGTTGGAAAAGTGTACAGCAGCTGAAGGTTTCTGTCATCTGGTATTTCCGCTTCTGCGGCTTGGGAACCGCAGAAGCGGCCTTGGCTTCGCAAAAGCGACTTTTGGTCATCCTCCAAGAACCCGCAGAAGCGGTAGGATTTCCGCAGAAGCGGAAGTTGGGATTTTAAAGGAAGCCGTAGAAGCGGCCAGAGTTCCGCATAAGCTGGACCGTAGAAGTGGTCCCTTGACCACAGAAGCGGTATTCACTGTTCAGAAAAGGGAGTTTCGAGGGTAGAGTTTTAAAAGTTGGAAAAAATCAATTGAGAGCTCGGGAGAGGGCGATTTCGAGTGGGTTTAGAAGAGAAGATCATTGGGTAACGTTTCTTTAATCCTTTATAGTTATATTTCATCATTATGTAGCTAAATCCATCATCTAATTTCAAATGTGGAATCAAAATTGGGGAAAACTTCATAGGCTAAACTATTGGGTTTTGAGTGGGTGCTTGACCTCCGATTTGGGAGATTTTTATATGGTTAGACTCGTGAGAGTACGAGGGTTCTGAAAATGTGAAAATTATTCGATTCCGAGACGTTGGCATGAGGGGCGTTTTGGGCTTTTTGCCTAATTTCGCGCTTTAGCTTTGAATTAAATAGTAGAATCCGTTGCTTGAGATGTTATTTACAATGTGTGATTTAATTAAATAGATTTGGGCCATTTGGAGCCGAGTACTCGTCAAGAACGTGGTTGCTAGATGATTTTAGCCGGTTCGAGGTAAGTATCTTGCCTAACCTTGTGTGGGGGATTCCCCCTTAGGATTTGAGTCTTCTTTACTGATTGTATTCCTTGTACGCGAGGTGACGAGTGCGTGCTCGGATTTATTTGTGGAAAATTTGTCCCTTTTAGGCTCTTAGATCCTTGTAGTGACCGAATATGAAGTTGTTCTTGATACGATTGAGTTCTCTGTTATTAGCTTCACCTTTACATGTCTTACTTGGAATTTATTTGCCCTTTTTGGCTTATTCTTTTTGCCTGATTCACTTTTACTTGTTTTACTGTAGACATTACCCTTCTATAGTCACATTATCATTCCTAACTGCTTGTATTTATTTGGAAAGCATTATTTCTATCTCTCGTGTAATTAATTGGTCTTAATTGGAAAGACGTTAGATATCCTATGTCTAGTTGATATTTTCCTTAATTGTAATTATTTGATTCTCTTATTTTGTTCCTGTATATATTGTCATTTGTTGTGTTGTACTTGAGACTGTGATGCACGAGGTTTCTGCCGTGCGGTTGTTGAGACTGTGATGCACGAGGTTTCTGCCGTGCGGCTGTCGGTACTGTGATGCACGAGGTCTCTGCCGTGCGGTTGTTGTTGAAGGGTTGCACGAGGTCTTTGCCATGCTATTGTTGCTATTGATGTGTTGCACATGCGGCGTAATAAGGCGGGATATGTTATATGCTTATATATGGGATGCGCATGTGGCAGAATAAGGTGGGAACATTGTGATGCACGTGTGGCGAAATAAGGTGGTGCTTATTATATTATTTGCACACGTGGGGAAATAAGGTGGGCTATGTCAGGGGTTGACTGTAGAGAATTGTGACGGCCTGTGGAGGCATTACTATTTGTTTAATAATGTGATTGTGGGTTGCTTACCTGTATGAGCTTTACCACTTGGTAGTTGTGAGGAAACATCGTACGTGCGGTCCGTTCTCTTTTTTCATGTTGCTAGTTGGTAAATATTCTTGTTAAAAGCACTTGCACAAGCATACACGTAATTGGACATCCCCATTAGAAGGGAATTCCTTCTGATCCTACTAAGGGTGGAGATACGCCTTCGTTATCCATTATATATGTGAGAGTGGACCTAATTGGCCAGTTTGTTGTCAGTATGAATGTGAGATTAATGAGGCACAGGCTGCCAAGTGATAGATTTCAGATGCTGGGTTTTTTCGTGAGTTGTGGTTTGTCCGAGATTTTGATAAAATTGTGGAAGGAGTTGAATAAGACCTTATGTGATCATCATTGTAGGATATGAGTTATTGACTTGTTTTCCCCTTGCTGTGTTGTGACCTTAGGATTTGGATTAAGATTCTGCCGTCATTTCGTATCATTATTTATTATAGTCTTGTTGTTACTTGTTGCCCTTTTTCCCTTACCGTGAATTGTAGCACTTGTAGTCATTCATGCAGTCTTTACATGTTACATATCGTTCCCATTATTCCTATGATTATACTGTTTATTTGAGTGGTAGGTGCCTTGACTGTTCCTCGTCACTACTTTACCGAGGTTAGTCTTGATACTTACTGGGCACCGCCGTGGTGTGCTCATGCTACTCTTCTGCACATTTTTGTTGTGCAGATACAGGTACTCCCACTCAGTTCTGTCAGCCTTGGAAGGAGGCGTATCGGTAGAGACTTCGAGGTATATCTGCTACGTCCGCAGACCGAGGAGTCCCTTTTCCAACTTTCTGTAATAAGTATAGCTCTTTCAGTATTTCTCCCTTATATAGACATTCTTGAGTCAGAGCCTCTTATGTATCCCTTAGCTTGTGATTTGTGAGTTTTCGGGTTTTGGGAATGTTGTTAGCTTCGAGAATTGTTGTGGTATGTGCCGAGCGGCACCTTAAACACCGTTTTATTTTTCTAGTTCAGTTTATTTACTTTCTTCCGCAACTATGGTTTATCTTCCGCATTGTTAGGCTTACCTAGTCGTATGGACTAGGTGCCGTCACGACATATTCACAGAGGGCGAACTGGGGTCGTGACAAGTGGGTATCAGAGCTCTAGGTTGATAGGAGTCACAGATCGCAAGTCGGTTTATTTGAGTCTCGTGGATCGGTGCGGAGACTTCTGTACTTATCTGCGAGAGGCGATGTAACCGTTAGGAAAATTCCACTTCATTTGATTTCCCTGTCGTGCGAGATTTTGGCATCCACAATCCTAAACCTCTGTCTTCTACTCTCTCACAGATGGTGAGGACACGTACTACCCGAGTTGATCAGGCACCGGCGCCCCCTGCTGCAGCCGTTGGAGGTCGGGGCCGGGGTAGAGTTCGAGGACGCGCACGTGGTGCAACGAGAGCACCTGCGCGAGCTTCCGCCGAGGTACCACCAGCAGATCCAGCCGGAGTCCAGGCACCTTACACGCCTACTGCTACTACTACTCCAGCCCTTCAGGAGACTTTGGCACAGTTCATGAGTATGTACACCACTTTGGCTCAGGCAGGATTGCTTCCCCTTGCTGCAGCCACATCCTAGGCCGGGGGAGGAGCACAGACTCCCGCCGCCCGCACTCTTGAGCAGCGAGCACATGTTGAGTGGGTCCAAGAGATTATTCCTGCGCCGCCTGCGACACCAGTTCAGCCCGAGGGCATGGCAGCGACTTCCGAGCAGGAGCAGATGAGACTAGAGAGGTTCAAGAAATATGATCCTCCGGTGTTCAGTGGATTAGCATCAGACGATGCCTTGGGGTTTCTTGATGAGTGTTATCGTATTCTCCGTACTATGGGTATCTCTGGATCGAGCGCGGTTTCTTTCACTACTTTTCAACTTTGAGGAGCCGCCTATGATTGGTGGCGCACCTATGAGTTAGACAACCCAGACGAGGCAGCTTCAGTGACTTGGACCCAGTTTTCAGATATGTTTCTGAGAGACTTTGTTCCTCAGAGCCTTAGGGATGCATGGTGCGCGGAGTTTGAGCATTTGCATCAGGGTGCTATGACCGTCTCGGAGTATGCTGTCCGTTACACCAATTTGGCTAGATATGCCTCAGCCTTAGTTTCTACTGTTCGCGAGAAGGTTCGCCGGTTCATTGAGGGGCTATTCCGAGCATCAGGTCCAGCATAGCCCGTAAGTTGGAGATGGATATTCCGTATCAGTAGGTGGTGAACATTGCTAGGAGAATAGAGGGTATGCATGCTAGAGAAAGAGAGGGTAGGCAGGGTCATGAGAGAGAGAGCACACGAGATCAGGAGAGAGAGTTTGAGGAGGCGAGGAGTCCTCGTAGACCGAGGAGATATACTGGTCCTTATTTTGGAGGCAAGGTGCGTCATGGTAGAGGTTTTGCGGGTCAGCCAGTCCAGTTCGCATTTCAGGCTTTGCATGGTGACTCAGGTGTTCATGGGTCTCGGAGTACCCGTATCGCACAGTTTCCACCGCCTCGTCAGCAGATAGGGTGCTTTGAGTGTGGAGATTCTAGCCACATGGTGAGAGATTGTCCCAGACTTCGGACCGATGTGTCACAGCGAGGTATTCAGGCCGGTAGAGAGCGCCCAAGAGGGGGAGGCCCGGCTCGTTGATGGGTTTCATATGGTAGGTTTGAGGGCGATGCGCCAGCTAATGTCACTCAGGTACGAATTCAGTTTGTTATAGAGGGGCACTATCTGTAGTTCAGCACAGTTCTGCTTATTGGAGCGAGTCTCCTTGTTTGTTGTTCCATTTATGGGGGCGTTTCATGATTTGCACTCTGTTACGTGATTATTCTGTTGGGAGGTTCTATGAGTGACAGCCGTGTCTATCGTCCGTTTCTAGTTATTGTCGAGAGTTATGAGGCTAGCAGTAAATTCATGTTGTCTGTTCCGGTAGGTTTGATGTGGTCTCTGAGTATTCTTGGTTACGAGCTGTGATTTCTATGCTCCACTGGTGTGGGAGCCAGCCTGTGTTGTAATTTGTAGACGGAATTGATCTAGTGAGAGTCTCTAGATGGGTTGATGTGTGCCCTACTTGTGATTCAGTGTTGAGGGCGGGACCCTCGTGATTTTAGGTGTTTTGATATGTTGAGACTAGGCTGTGTACTGCAGTGAGAGTTATATCAGTATAAGATCCTTGTGAGTCTTTTATATATTTTAATTCTTTCTTGTTAGATGTTTTTGTCGATTTGTGTTTTAGAAGAATTTGTGCTAGTTTGATTTGCTTGTTAGTTCCCTTATGTGTTTCCTTTCTCATATTCAGTCATTTCCGTTCTATGCTTCTTGAGTTTTAGCTTGTGGGGTGTGTACCCGTTGGTGTTGGCTAAGATTTGATTATTCGGGTGTTTTGTTATGCGGTTTTTGTGGTTATTGTATCATCGCCAGTGTTGTGGAGGTTTGCAAAGAGTTCCTGTTGAATATGAGGCGTATGGCCGGTACGGATTTGATCTCAGGCAAGTATTGCTATCAGAAATGTTATTGTGGGCCTATGTGTGATATGGCATGTTGTGTGGTTGTACCCTGTGTGTGTTGGCTGGTATTGAAGTAGCTAGTTGAGACTGATACCGGATATGAATGTAGGATCGGGTCTTTTGGAAATGGATGGAAGGTAAGAGTTCTGGCTTGTAAGCTTAGTGGTGTTGCTAGGAAGGCTAAATTTCAGTTGAGATGGTGTCGTCATGCTTAAGTGGATTGGGGTGACGTGGGATCACCCGCGTGTGTATGTTGGAAGTGCGCACTCAGTGACTTGAGGACTTCAGGTATGTCTCTATGCTCGTTCGAGGACGAACGAATGTTTAAGTGTAGGAGGATGTGACGACCCGGCTGGTCGTCTTAAGAATTAACGCCCCGATCCCCTATTAACTGCTTCCCCTAAGTTCATTTCTGCTAGTCTGGTTTTCCGCGACGTTCGGTGTTGGGTTTCAGCGAGTTTTGGGACACTTAGTCCCTAAATGAGAGCTTAAGCGTTGAAAAGTGGCCCGTAGTCGGAACAGTGGGAAGACGACCTCGGAATAGAAATCCGATGGTTCCGTTAGCTCCGTTAGGTGATTTCTGGGTTGGGAGCGTGTTCGGAATGTATTTTGGAAGTCCGTAGCTCATTTAGGCTTGGAATGCCGAAGTTTGAGATTTTGAAGTTTCCGGTCCGATAGCGAGTTTTTGATCTGAGGGTCGGATTGGAATTCCGAAAGTTGCAGTAGCTCCGTCATGTCATTTGGGACGTGTGTGCAAAATTTCAGGTCATTCGGACGTGTTTTGGTTAGGTTTTTGATCGAAAGTGTATTTTGATGAAATGTGAGGTTCTTAGGCTCAAATCCATGATTTAATCGAGTTTCCGACGTTGTTTTAGGTGGTTTAAGGAGTGGTACAAGTTTGAATGAGGTATTAGGTGTTATTGGTGCTTTTGTTTGAGGTCCTGGGGGCCTCGGGTGTGTTTTCGGGTGCTCAACGGGCAATTGTTGGTGTTGGAAAAGTGTACAGCAGCTGAAGGTTTCTATCATCTGGTATTTCCGCTTCTGCGGCTTGGGAACCGCAGAAGCGGAGCCGTAGAAGCGGAGCCGTAGAAGCGGCCTTGGCTTCGCACAAGCGACTTTTGGTCATCCTCTAGGAACCCGCAGAAGCGGTAGGATTTCCGCAGAAGCGGAAGTTGGGATTTTAAAGGAAGCCGCAGAAGCGGCCAGAGTTCCGCATAAGCAGGACCGCAGAAGCGGTATTCACTGTTCAGAAAAGGGAGTTTCAAGGGTTGAGTTTCAAAAGTTGGAAAAAATCAATTGAGAGCTCGGGAGAGGGCGATTTCGAGTGGGTTTTGAAGAGAAGATCATTGGGTAACGTTTATTTAATCCTTTCTAGTTATATTTCATCATTATGTAGCTAAATCCATCATCTAATTTCGAATTTGGAATCAAAATTGGGGAAAACTTCATAGGCTAAACTATTGGGTTTTGAGTGGGTGTTTGACCTCCGATTCGGGAGATTTTTATATGGTTAGACTCGTGAGAGTACGAGGGTTCTGAAAATGTAAAAATTATTCGATTTCGAGACGTTGGCCTGAGGGGCATTTTGGTCTTTTTGCCTAATTTCGCGCTTTAGCTTTGAATTAAATAGTAGATCCGTTGCTTGAGATGTTATTTACAATGTGTGATTTAATTAAATAGATTTGGGCCATTTGGAGTCGAGTACTCGTGGCAAGAACGTGGTTGCTAGTTGATTTTAGCTGGTTCGAGGTAAGTATCTTGCCTAACCTTGTGTGGGGGACTCCCCTTTAGGATTTGAGTCTTCTTTGTTGATTGTATTCCTTGTACGCGAGGTAACGAGTGCGTGCTCGGATATATTTTTGGAAAATTTGTCCCTTTTAGGCTCTTAGATCCTTGTAGTCACCGAATATGAAGTTGTTCTTGGTACGATTGAGTTCCCTGTTATTAGCTTCACCTTTACATGTCTTACTTGGAATTTATTTGCCCTTTTTGGCTTATTCTTGTTGCCTGATTGACTTTTACTTGTTTCACTGTAGACATTACCCTTCTATTGTCACATTATCATTCCTAACTGCTTGTCTTTATTTGGAAAGCATTATTTCTATCTCTCGTGTAATTAATTGGTCTTAATTGGAAAGACGTTAGATATCCTATGTCTAGTTGATATTTTCCCTAATTGTAATTATTTGATTCTCTTGATTTGTTCCTGTATATATTGTCATTTGTTGTGTTGTACTTGAGACTGTGATGCACGAGGTTTCTGCCGTGCGGTTGTTGAGACTGTGATGCACGAGGTTTCTGCCGTGCGGCTGTCGGTACTGTGATGCACGAGGTCTCTGTCGTGCGGTTGTTGTTGAAGGGTTGCACGAGGTCTTTGCCGTGCTATTGTTGCTATTGATGTGTTCCACATGCGGCGTAATAAGGCGGGATATGTTATATGCTTATATATGGGTTGCGCATGTGGCGGAATAAGGTGGGGACATTGTGATGCACGTGTGGCGAAATAAGGTGGTGCTTATTATATTATTCTTTGCACACGTGGCGAAATAAGGTGGGCTATGTCAGGGGTTGAGTGTAGAGAATTGTAACGGCCTGTGGAGGCATTCCTATTTGTTTAATAATGTGATTGTGGGTTGCTTACCTGTATGAGCTTTACCGCTTGGTAGCTGTGAGGAAACATCGTACGTGCGGTCCGTTCTCCTTTTTCATGTTGCTAGTTGGTAAATATTCTTGTTAAAAGCACTTGCACAAGCATACACGTAATTGGACATCCCCATTAGAAGGGAATTCCTTCTGATCCTACTAAGGGTGGAGATACGCCTTCGTTATCCATTATATATGTGAGAGTGGCCCTAATTGGCTAGTTAGTTGTCAGTATGAATGTGAGATTGATAAGGCACAGGGTGCCAAGTGATAGATTTCAGATGCTGGGTTTTTTCGTGAGTTGTGGTTTGTCCGAGATTTTGATAAAATTGTGGAAGGAGTTGAATAAGACCTTATGTGATCATCATTGTAGGATATGAGTTATTGACTTGTTTTCCCTTGCTGTGTTGTGACCTTAGGATTTGGATTAAGATTCTGTCGTCATTTCGTATCATTATTTATTATAGTCTTGTTGTTACTTGTTGCCCTTTTTCCCTTACCGTGAATTGTAGCACTTGTAGTCATTCATGCAGTCTTTACATGTTACATACCGTTCCCATTATTCCTATGATTATACTGTTTATTTGACGGTAGGTGCCTTAACTGTTCCTCGTCACTACTCCACCGAGGTTAGTCTTGATACTTACTGGGCACCGCCGTGGTGTGCTCATGCTACTCTTCTGCACATTTTTGTTGTGCAGATACAGGTACTCCCACTCAGTTCTGTCAGCCTTGGAAGGAGGCGTATCGGTAGAGACTTCGAGGTATAGCTGCTACGTTCGCAGACCGAGGAGTCCCTTTCCAGCTTTCTGTAATAAGTATAGCTCTTTCAGTATTTCTCCCTTATATAGATATTCTTGAGTCAGGGCCTCTTATGTATCCCTTAGCTTGTGATTTGTGAGTTTCCGGGTTTTGGGAATGTTGTTAGCTTCGAGAACTGTTGTGGTATGTGCCGAGCGGCACCTTAAACACCGTTTTATTTTTCTAGTTCAGTTTATTTACTTTCTTCCGCAACTATGGTTTATCTTCCGCATTGTTAGGCTTACCTAGTCGTAGGGACTAGGTGCCGTCACGACATGTTCACGGAGGGCGAACTGGGGTCGTGACATATGTTTTGCAGGTAATCCAGGGAGTAACTGTTCCTCAAACAGGAGCAATCTTTGCTCCGATTTCCGTTTATAACGTCCACATTCTGAAACTATTTCAAAACGTAACCGACCATCATCAATGCCCGCTTCTTACTCTATGATCGTTCGAATATCTACTGATTGACATAGCCATAACGTCTCAAATTCACTCATGATTTCACATAAATTCATCTTATACTATCCTACCCCAAAAAAACCTTTTCCGAAACATGTAACCATTCATATAACAACTCCATCGGTTTCATTCATCGTTGGATCCAAAACTACACACAACCTGATTCCTGTAATACTAGGGATATGTAGGCAACTCAGGAACTAGGGTTCGGCCCCCATTTTTTCAAAATCACATCGTCTCTCATTCAATTCGGCCAAAATTGGTCATCATTTCTTTACCTGACAATTCTTTCATCATTCCCGGGTAAAGAGGGGCAGCTGTTGATACCCAATTTCGCCCCCATATATATATACATACTTTCAAAATAATATTTTGGCATCATTATTTAGTTTACAAATCTATACAAGCATTTTCTATAATTTTTCATAAATTTTAGAGCTTTAAATTAATTTTTTCTGCATTTAAATTACTTGAATAATTATTAATTATTCCTTCAGTTTATTTTGTGATGACTTAATCATCCAAATTACTATTTTGAATCCTCCGATATGCTTCATAATATTTTTACTTTATTTCGTAGAATTATGTTTGTATTTTTTAAGCTATTTACCTAATTTTGCAATAATAGCCTATATTCATGTATAATTGCTTTTATCTATACTATTTGTGCCAAAATAACCTTCTATATTTTCATAATGATAAATTATTATTGTTAATCATTTTATTGCATAAATAATATTTTTATTAAGTATTTTTTATAAATTATTTTTGCTAAATTTTGTGTATTTAAATAATAGCCCATTTTTAAGACCGAAATTCGGACCCAAATTATTCCAATTACCCCTGGCCGAAGACCAAACGACCCTATCTGATACCCGGTGGGTACCCATTTCCAAAACCCGACCCAACCCTTTTTTAAATACTGGTCGTTGATCTTAGAGATCAACGGCCCACATCTAATCCGCCCCTTTAACTAACCAAACCCCCCAAACCCTAACCATTCCCTCTAAAACCGCCGCCTCATAATCCTCCCTACTCTCATCTCCTCTAACCCTAGCCGCCTCACTCAAACTTTCTCCAAATTCGTCTCAATCATGGATTCCTTCCATGATTTTCTTACCTTTTATGTGATTCCTCGGTATTCCTTGCAAGATTATGATGTTATATGGTACTTGCCCCAAATTTGGCAAGTACCAATACCCAAGCGGGATTCCACCGCCTTCAATCTGTGAAATTTAGACGATATTTCATCTATATACATTCTATATGGTCCGATTCAGTAAGATCTTCGACTATCCATGCTTCCTTTTGAACCGGGGTTTGAAATGTTCCCTCATCTCTTACTGGTTCTTGATTGATACTTTTCCTTTTCCGTGTTTGACTATTCATTTCCGTATCTCTATTTAATTTGCCATGTTTCCCTATTTTCTACTTTATTTTTACCCTAAATCTAACTCAAAATAATTTTTGGTATGATTTTTCTCGTTCTCCGTTTAATCTTCTGTATTCCTTTATTTTTTGTATAATTTGTGTGATAATCTACACTCTGCACTCTTTTAATCCTGCTACTGGTTAGTGTTTAAACCCTCATAGTGTTTAGTTTCTCTCCTGCACATGTGTCTGAACTCTGATTCAACTGTGATGGTGTTCAACTTTGATGCCATTCTGTGACACATGAGAATAGGCTACTGTTCATGCCATGCTTCACTATAATTTGCATTCTGTGATCTCTTATCTCCTAAGACTAGCTCTAGATCCTGTAGCATCTTAACATGTTAATTTTGGGCTTCAATATTGTGTTTGTGTGATGTATTTGCATATTGTGATTAGCCAATGCCCTAGCTCTGTGGAAACCTCTTTACTTGAATGAACTTTTATTGGGTCCTGTGTATATCAGAGTGTTTTGTAATATTGCTCTGAGACTTGTTTAAACCATTTTCATGCTATCCTGATTCTCTAAAGGCAAACACTCTATTCTCTATGAATCTTGTGCTAGCATGTTTTTCCGGTGTGACTTGGTTCATCTGTTGTTCTCTCCTTTCCATGGTTATCAATATATGTATCCTTCCATTATGTTCAAGTATAGATTAATATGGCATTAGATTAGACCTAACCCAATTTAAACCTTTAATTGTCAACCTATGTTTTACAAACCTGCTTCTTCTCCTAATTCATATGATGACTGATTATGTGGTACTTTGATTATGTGAACCTGGCTTGAATTTGCTGGTCTACTTGAGCAGTTGTGATGTATGATCCATCTATGAATTTATGTCCATCCTCCTTACCTGTTACTTTGGTATTTTGAATCCCTATTCTTAACCGGCTGAAAGTCAAGGCTACCTAGGTTCTTTGTTGGCATCCCTAGTGTGAGCACTGCTCGGGGTCCATCTGAGGCCCTTGTGAACTCTGACACACTAGGGATTTGGCCTTAGTCATTCCTCTAACCCCAAGCCATCCCTGTTGCTCTATTCCCCTATCATGTGTTGTGTTTTGTGCTGGTTGTCCCAAGTGATGCATTACTTGGTGTTGTGGCTCATTGGAAGGGGGTTGAACTCCCCTATGGACCTGTGATCGTGTGGTATCTATGTTGAAGGCCCAATAAGGCTGGGTATTAAGTTGTTTTACTTGGGCCCGCTATAGGCCTGTCTATTGCCATGTAATATTATGATGTTTATTTGTTCATTTGGCAGTATTAATACCATTGTATAAACGATTGGGGTGCGAGTAAAAGAGGAAATGGGTTGAATGTAATATTTGCATGCAAACTGGGTAAATAACGTGCCTATAGGACTTGATCATTATGTGATATACGTGTTGTCCAATTACTATGTGCACTACAGAAACCATGCCATTAGAGGAAGCACACACACACACACACATACTGTCTGCTAGCAAACACAAGTAGAAAATGCTGCAATTACGTTTATTGCTATGTGTATTAGAAATACGGCCTATAGGAACAAATGTCAATGGACTATCCTTCAATTCACCTCAGCATATTCACTAGAAATCATGCCTATAGGACTCTTGTTATCTTGCAATATACACTAGAAATCACGCCAATAGGATTCTTGATCGCCTTCTTGCTATTGTCTCGCACTATTCACTAGAAATAATGCCTACAGGACCAAGTATAACCATAAAATCAGTCCCAGGCGCTAATCATTAGAGACCACGTCTATAAGATATCATTATTCGTTTAATAACCGCTAATGATGCACCTCTCAACTCTGTTCACTTAGACCACTATCAAAAGCATGCATAATTCTAGACTTCATTGTCACTTAGTGCATAAATCACTTAGGCACAACATCTACAAAGATTAATGACCGGAAATCTGCGATTCTTCTTAATAATCAGTATGCGACATTCGTATATCTTGTCAATGAATAACACAGGTTCTTCAAATTGCTTGCATGTTTGGATGCCTATCGCTTAGAAATCATGTTTGTAGGTTTTATAACACCTATAATCTGTAAATCAGTTAATTTAGAACAGTAGCATCGCATATACGATATTGGAATTTAGAATCACCTAGAATCCATGCATATAAGACTCTAAGTCTCTATTCCGAAATTATGTACCGCTTAAACTGCCTGCGTGCATTTGCTTGTTTATGTGTGGAGGATAACTTGGACCTTTAACTGTCTTTATGTGAAGTCCTACATGTTTTGCTTGTCGCCTGGTTTTTGCATTTTTAGCAGCCTAGATAAAGTCTAGAACCATCCAAATAGAGGTCCAAAACCTCCTAGACCATAGGTATGAGACGGGTAGTGCACGCATAGGGTACGACTTATAATTGAACTAGTGGGCTTTAAGTAACAACTTGAAGATAGTAATGGGGTAGCAGGAGATGATAGTCTGTACCCACTTGATAATATGAGTAACACCCCATTCGGAGGGAGTTACGAAGTAATATTTATGTTGCATGGGATGATCCTTTAGCCTAAAAAACTTAGGACCCCACCCCCATCTTATTCCTATTTATCTGTAAGTCAAGTGTTGAAAGTTTGTTGATAATAAAAAAAACTTCCCGAACTCCTCGCTTTCTTTGCCTCCGTTTGTCTAACTAATTCATATAATTCAAGTTCGGCTGGGACCCACAGTTGTGGACCTCGAAGAGTGCCTAACATCTTCTCTTCGAGGTAATTTTGAGCCCTTACCCGATCTGTGGTTATGCAAACTAGTTAATATAGAGTTATTTGCAAATAGGTGTCCTAACGCACCTTAAACCTATTAGGTGGCAACTCTTTTTCTCTTTTAACACCTTCCTTAAAAGAGTTGTCACGACGTCGAAACCCGATTTCGCGAGAAAAAGGGGCGCGACAAATACAAGTGCATCTCCTCTTCTCAAGATTCATAGTATGTTTACCTTCTGTGATTTCAAAGCCATAGTCTCCATTAAAGTTCAAAGTGCAAGCATGTGATATTGCCCTACAGTCATTGTATAGTTTCATACATGGCGGACTGAAATTGGCATCCCAGCTTATAACTTTGCCTTCATAATCTGCAAGCCTTTCCATTACCTTGATCTTTATTGCCTCCAACATCTTGATAATTGGCATATGTCTAGCATCTAGAATCCATGCATTAAAGGACTCGGTAAAGTTGTTATACACCATTAGATTTTTACAATGTGTATCAAAGTAGGCTCTACACCATGCTTTTGGTGGATAGTTGATCAAGTCCCTTGCAGAATCCTTTGACATCCCCCCAAGCTTCAACAATTGATCTTTAAACTATTCTTCATAAGTGCTTCAAGCACACCACCACATCAACTTCCTCATTTCTCCACTCCTCCATTTTTTAACCAGTTGGCTTCAATGTGTCTAGCACAATACTTGTGATGAGCATCAGGTAGTACAGTGCTCACATCATCCAATAATCCCTATGATAACATCAAAAGCTAAAGAAATCAGAAGGCATTGACAAACTGAAGAAACAGAAGTGAAAACAGAAGAAAATCAACAAGTTAGTTGAAATTTCAGAAGTGAAATTTGGTACCTTTTGCATATCTAATATAAATGTCACTCTAGCCCCATTATTTAGGTCCAAAGACCTCTTCAAAAGCTCAACAAACCAACTCCAGGTTCTGCTTGTTTCCTTGTCAACCACTGCCCAAGCAAGTGGATAGAACTGATTCATAGAATCCTCTCCCATGGTCACTAATAGCTGACCCTTGTATTTTCCTTTCAAGAAAGTACCATCCAAACCAATAAGTGGTCTCAATACACTTTTGAAGCCTAGCTTCAAAGCTTGGAAACATATCTACAATCTCAAGAACCTCCTTTTTCCTTCTTCCAAAGCATCCTTTGATATGTTGAATGCAACATCACTCCCAGGATTAGACTGTCTTAGTTCTTGACCATAAGCTTCAAGCTTGTTATATTCATCCTTGAAACTCCCATCTAACTTCTCAAGGACCATCACCTTAGCCCTTTTAAGCTTAGATTTTGTCATATTAAGCTTAAAATCTCTAATTCCCCTCTCATATCCTTAATAGTATACTTGAGATTGTTTTGTAGTTTATTCTTAAAGTATTGTGCTAATGTCTTAGCATCATCCCTTGGATTTTTATAACAAGGATTACAATTATGGATTGCTTTCAAGTTTTTGATACTAAAATCATTAGTATTTTATCCCTTGAGATAGAACATATAAAAGGGCATCCAACATCACAAACATATTTAGCCCTAGTAGGATCTGTTTTTTCAGTCTTCAAGTCATACCCATTAGCAATTGCATAATAGTTCACTACCCTTCTAGCTTCCACAATATCCTTAAATGTCATACCCTTATCCAACTCCTTAAAGTTCTCCAACCCATCACTCACTACCCTCCTCCTTTGTTTGCCAATCACCTCAAGTCTTTCAGAATCATATTCAACATCAGATGGAGCATCAACATCAAAATCATAATCCCCAATAACATGTTTATTTTCAGATACTGCTTCAACATCTACATGACATGTTTCAGTATGATACAGAATACTTTGAGTATGGATAGTCAAATCTAACTCATCTACAACAAACAAGTTTATGGTTTTGAACTCCAAACATATAAGACACAGTAATGCCCTGATACCATCATGTCCATCAATTATATAGAACCCATCCGACGGCCTAACAACTAATCGTTGTTTCACTTTAGTAAACCCTAACTCTTTTCTGAACTCTTCACATAAATCTTTATAAGACAACAAATTTGAGTCAAACCTATTCCACATATGGACCAGCTTCTTACTATACAATAAATCTGGAGAAATTACCCATTCACCCCCATAGTTGAAATACACATCCACTGTTTCAGTCATGGTTCAATAAAGTTCACATGCAAATGGAAAATAAAATAGAAAATTGAGCGAATAAATCAGAATTACACGTCCGCAATTAAAAAAATACAAGACTAACAAAACCCTAGAAAGACAATTTTGGGGGACCAGAATAGAAAAGAACAAAAATATAAAAGGATGGAACTTCAGAGAATAAACAATGATTTACACTATATTTATGAAAGACAAAAACAAGTAACCCCACGTGCACAGCCATCCCCACATGAACAGAATTTACACCCACCCTATTAAACCCCACCCACCAAATTAAATAAGTTTTTTCATCTTTAAATATGCTACTAACCTTGATAAGTTACATCAATATTCCGACAAAAGCAAATTTTGAAGCCACCGTCGACAATAGCTTGGCTTCCGTTCGAAAACCTAGTAAGACTAAAGAGGGATTTTTTAGAAAGGGGATTTGTTTGAAGAAAGAGATGACTGGGGTGAAGGAATTAAGGGTTGGGTTAAAAGATGGGTTTGTTTTATCGGGTTGGGTATGGGTAAGTAATTAAACATAATCAGGGTTAAAAGAAATGTAGGGTCGGGTAAAGACGGACCAATAACATACATACACGTGAAAATGTGGGGTCTAAAAATTAATTTTAATTATTTAAAAACAAAAAAATTGAACCGTTTGGCAATAAATGGCATAAATAGGCCAAAAAAATAACGGTAGTGGCATGGAAATAGCGCCTTTTAACGGATGATATTGATAGGCCATTTCTGTAAGTTGAGTGGCATTTTTAGGCCTTCTCCGTTCCAACAATTCCCCGTGGTTAGGTTCAATCCAAATCTTCAAATAATAATAGATCTGCTTAGTCTTCTTTAAGAAGGATATAAAAGTTAACACCAACGCTCAAAAAGCACATGCAGTAAAATCTATAATCTCATCCATCCCGTCACACTTAAAGGTAAAAAAATTTCGATACTATAGTTCACATCACTTAAAGGCTCCTTTCCATTTTTGTATAAGGAAAATATTCTTGTCATGAAATTAAGTATTATTAATGCATTATTTAATTTTTTTGTATAAGATTTTAAATTACAAATACCATATCATTATAGTCATTTCAATATAAAACTACATAAAATAATATATATAAAACGTTTGTAAATATATGTGTTATATATTACAGAATGTTAAATAGGTATATGCATATTAGTAGCCTCTGACTTTTTTTGCAAACATGTAAGCAATTTATTAAAATAAGTACTATGAAGATATTATCAAGTTTTATTCGTGATAATACAAACAAGATTTGTTTATTCGGCAAAATATGAAAATATTTAACAAGGTAGGTGAAACAAATATAGCGGTACCAAATTCTATCCTGCCTAGCAAAGCTTATGAACAACTAAACAAGCGTATATTTTTCATTCTTCCGATTATGTAGCTCCAAGTCCATTTTTGCCAAAACTTCCTTGAAATAAGGACAAAATATAAATAGTAGCGTCAAATCATCCTATTTGTACAAATCACCCACTAAGCTAGGATAAAGTGAACCAAAATCTATCCACAAACATTACACAGGAATGACAATGTATAGCCGTTTTTAAAATGGTCTTATTCAAGACTCCATTCGAATAATGCACCAAAGAGAATATTCTTCTCGAATGTTGTCAAAAAAGCTTGCAGAATTAAATGAACCAAATGTATTTGCTTCGTTTACTTATAAATGGCTCCTAAAAATCAAAGGAAAATATCATAAGTTTGGCACATTCAGCTATTAGTGAGACTTATTTTCTTGAGAAATTTTTTTGACTTCGTAGAGAGAGGTAGATTAGTTTAGATCGTTCATAGTAATTCTACCTATAGAAAAGATCATCAGAGAGAAGACAATCCATTTATGATTTCAGCCGAGAAGACTAGTAAAAGGAAGGATCAAGAATATAGTCTAAAAATATATATTATTTATATTTATATATATTTTTGTATATTATACAAAAGATATACAAATTTTATACATTTTACGACTATCGAACGTAAATAATTTCGACCACGGGCTAAAAGTGATATTTGCCCAAACATTTCCAAGCCCAACTTTTCCAAGCAATCCAGGCCTCACAACTTACCCATTCTAAGGCAAAGAAACCTCAGCCCAATCTTATTTGGACCCTAAATGTAGTTAGTTTTCATACTCTTCTTAAACCCTTCAAAATTTGTTATGATACAGCAAAAACCCCTTTCTCTTGCTCCTCAAAACCTCTTTATAGCTCAAAAAAATATCTCTACCCAAAGATCTCCAACCGCCTTCACATTTTGCTGAAGGGTAAACCAGTTGCCTCTTCTTCCCTCCTTTTCATAAACCCTAATAAAACCCTCTATATAAACATCAAGATCTTACTCTCTTGGCATATTTTGAAAAAAAAAAATGAATAGTCTTTTTGTGTTGAAAAAGTCTTCATCTTCTTTACATACCTCAAAAAGGGTTGCTCTTAATGCCCTCACTCATCTATTATTCTCGCCGTCAACGTCGTCCGGCGACAAGTTTATTACCGGAAATGCCCTCCCGACTTCCCAATTTAACAGCTTTACCACTGCTACTAGTTCAGTAACTGAGAAATGGGTTGATAGTAAATTTAGGTTTTCTCTTAGAAGGTTTCACTCTAGTGGTAAATTACAAGCTGGATATGCTGTGGCGGATTTGCCTGAAGATGATGAAGGGCTTGAGATATCAAAACTTGGTATTTCTCAGGAGATCGTTTCTGCTTTGGCCAAAAAAGGAATTACTAAACTCTTCCCTATTCAGGTTTTAACCCCCAAAAAATTTACTTTCTTTTAGCTTTTTTGGAAATGTTATGTTAATTGTATTGTATCTAAGTTGACTACAAAGTCTATGTGTTGATTGAATCAATGTTGATTGAATCAAGCTATATGAGTAAGGAGTTGGTAATAAATAACATAGTTGAGGTGCACAAAAAAAAAAGATGGATATATAATGATGTAAAGTGAATGATGCCATTTTCCCTCTATTGGTTGAATATTTCCAAGTGTGTGACCATTTCGTCTAAAAGCTTAAGGTGTTTAAGTTGAAGTTGTTAGAGACACCGCGTTTTTATTTATCTAATTTTGTCTTCTACATAATATATGTTCATTGGAGAAAACATTTTTGCCATTACCAAACAAACCCTTTAATGTATGTTTTTGCTTGTCTTTCTGTTAATGAAGTTAAAATATTATCCAGGGATGAGTAACTTAGAGTTGTATGGTGTACTCTCATGGGGTGGCTTTTTTAGTTTTTATAGTAAAGCACTTAACAGTTATTTCAATAATGGCACACCTCAACTATTCCACAGGTACACGTAACATTTATTTTAATAAACCTCGATTATTCCACTTAGTAGACGCTACCCGACCATCACAGGTATTTGGTAACTTTGCACCAGCATAGGCAGATGTGAAGATATCACGTAGTTTTTTTTTTGGTCTCATCACAGGTATTTGGTAACTTTGCACCAGCTTAGGCAGATGTGAAGATATCACGTAGTTTTTTTTTTTTGGTCTATGTTAGGATTTGAATCTTGGTCTTTTTAACCACTTCATTAGTGAGGCACTTACCATATCAAGATTTTCTCTCCTAAAGTCGCGTTTAGAATGTGATGTCCTTTTGTGTTTTAATTTGTAGAATGAGCTTAATTTAGTCATTTACTGCATGGTTTAATGCGTAGCCTTAGGTTAATTTGGTCATGTGATGCAAGGCAAAGAGAGATGCGGACTTTAATTCTTTTTGGGTTGTACAGAGAGCTGTTATGGAACCAGCAATGCAAGGATCTGACATGATTGGTCGAGCTAGAACTGGAACTGGAAAGACACTAGCTTTTGGCATTCCCATCATGGATAAGATCATTCGCTTCAACGAGAAGCATGGGTTTGTTCAGTTTGCTTTCTCCTCTGGGTTTATATATTAATAGTATAAATGTGCTAGCAGCATGATATATAGATTTGTCATCTGCTAGGTTTGGCTAGTGTTATTAAAGTTTGATTCTGAATATTTCTTGAGAATTTGAAACTTGTTACACTTGAGAAATTCTGCTTATTTTTAATTGTGCAGACGTGGAAGGAACCCATTGGCTATAGTCTTGGCACCTACAAGAGAACTTGCAAAACAAGTGGATAAAGAATTTTTTGAATCTGCTCCTGGTCTGGATACCCTGTGTGTTTATGGTGGTGTCCCCATTTCACGCCAGATGAGCTCCCTTGATAGAGGAGTAGATATTATTGTGGGTACACCAGGTCGGGTTATTGATCTGCTGAAGAGGGGTGCTTTGAATTTGTCAGAGATCCAGTTTGTTGTTCTAGATGAAGCTGATCAAATGCTTAATGTGGGGTTCGCGGAGGATGTTGAGACCATTTTAGAAAATGTTCGACAGAAACATCAGACAATGATGTTCTCAGCCACAATGCCGAGTTGGATATTAAAGATTACCAACAAGTTCCTGAAGAATCCTATTCACATTGATCTTGTGAGGCCAAAATGCTCAACATTTTAATACGAATTTCCTTCTTAATTTGTAAGAACCCTGGAGGCTAATTATTCAAATAATTTATGTCTAATGTTTATCCCAGGTAGGAGATTCTGATCAGAAATTGGCTGATGGGATTTCCTTGTTTTCAATTGCTTGTGAGATGCATCAAAAACCAGCAATTCTGGGTCCTCTTATAACCGTATGGATATAAACCCTCAGTCTCCTCTCTGTCCTACTTTATGTCCAACATATTGTTCTAAGCCATTCTCTATTTTTTTTTGCCACCACCATAAAGAGAATGGTCTTTCTGCTATCTACTTTTTCGACAATCATTAATATCTGAAACTAATTGAGCATTTCATTTTTTCTGCAGGAGCATGCAAAGGGAGGGAAGTGCATTGTTTTCACTCAAACTAAACGTGATGCTGATAGATTGGCTTATGTAATGCAAAAGAGTTTAAAATGTGAAGCTTTACATGGGGACATCTCACAAAACCAAAGGGAGAGAACTCTATCAGGATTTCGCCAAGGTCAATTCAATGTCTTGGTGGCCACTGATGTTGCTGCTCGAGGACTTGATGTACCTAATGTTGATCTGGTTGGTCTTTTATTCTCCTACTTGTGATTCTGGGTTGCAATATTCTTTTTCTTCATCTGCACTTTCCAACAAAGAGAGCATATATCAGAAAACCTTCTGTTAGAACCGTTGATCAACAAACCAACAAATATACCTGTAATAGAAGGCGTTAGGTGGAAGCTGCATATCAAAGTATCAAATCTTGCCTGATCTTTCATATTTTAAAGGTTTAAACGTCATTTTAGAACTCAGTACAACTTTACACGTGTGCTGACTAAGCAATTGCGCCAGTTCCCTTTCCTATGTTTTTTTCCCCGGCAGCTGCACCACCGTCTATTGAGTGATTTATCCTGTGTGCATTGCTTTCTCCTACTTCTCCTCTGAACCTTTCTAGGGGAAAGGAACAAAAACTTGAAACCAATATCTGGCCAGTGCATCAAGTCTGCTGTGTATACCAGGGAAATAATTGAATATTGGAGGATAATACCTTTTCTAATTTTTTTTTTTGCATATTAGAGGACAAATTATTAACTGAAATAGGATGCTGCCAAGAGTATGTAAGATGCGTCTAAGACATCTCTGCTTTCTATGCGTGACACCAATTAGGTATCATGAGAAGCTTCTGCTGATGATATTGAGTCTCTTCAATTGCAGTCTGCTTTTTGTCTTTTTCTTTCTGAAGGTAAAGTAGATATTTTGCTGCTCAGGTGGTACATTATGAGCTTCCAAACTCATCAGAGATCTTTGTTCATCGATCCGGTCGAACAGGGCGTGCTGGGAAGAAAGGAAATGCAATTCTGATATATTCTTCAAGCCAACATAGGGATGTGAAAGGCATTGAACGCGATGTGGGATGCAGATTTATCGAGGTTAGACTGCTCATATCTCTGGTGCTCTTACTTTTTGATGTCCTCCAATCACATTTTACCCTCATTGTCACCTATGATGGCACTGGTGAATGTGAACCTTATATGGAAACAGTTGGAGAAAACAGCTGTATGCTCTAAAGACTGCAATTGCCACGTGAGTTGTGGCTGCTGTAACTGTTAGTAGCTCTGCAAGCCTCCTTTATCATGGGGTCCAAAAAGTTGACTTGTTTTACTCCCTGTCTCCATTTATGTGACACTCTTTCTTTTTTAGTAAGAATGACATCTTTCTATATTTATGAACAATTTAACTTTAAAATTTTCATTTTATCCTACAGTCACACAAATGTCTATGTCTTGTTTTAGAATACAAGTTTCAAAAGTTTTTCTTTCTTTCTTAAATTATGTGCGCAGTCCAACACCATCACATAAATTTGGACAGAGGGAGTAATAAAGATCAAAAGTTCTTGCCCGAATGTTTTATGATTGCAGTGAAATAGCGTAATGCATTGTCGTACTTTGATCTTTTAGACATATTCAACGTTCTTTTCACTTGCTGTTACTATTATTTTTTTGAAATCTCCGAGGACCAGTAGCGCCACTGTTTGAAACTTATAATGGGCTCGTCCCTCTACACTTCTTCACTTAAATGCCATGCTTTTGTTTGTGGCAAGGTTACTGTTACTATTACTTTTGAAGATATCTCTTGATGATTTCAATGTAGTAACTCAGGTAGATATCTTTACCTTGGGTGCCAAGTGAAATAATGTCACAGAAAATGGGGGTGATTGGCATAGATTCAATGGGGCATATTGTAAATGGAGGTAGTTAGATCTAGTACTTCATTGGCATGCAAACTATGTGAGGGAGATGTGGTGTGCAATTATTTGAATACTAGCGTAGACGAACTAAAATTTAATTTCATGTAGACCTTTGAAGTAGTTCAGGTACTTGTGTCGTTTACTTCATGGAGCATGGTTTCCCACTCTCTATGTCTTCTGTTCTTTCCCTTTTGTTGAGAAAGTCAGACGCAGGGCTGAATCTTTATTTCTTTGTGAGGTTCAAATTAAGTGATTTTCTACTTTCTATCACTATTTTCATTGGTCTAAATGGTTACTTTGTCTTTTGATAATCGAGAAATCGTGAGGGTCGGTAGCAAGTGGTTTGAAACTCAATGGATAATGAGCCCATCGCCTTATCCTGATGTGTGTCTAGCCCACACAGTACATGCTGCACTTTACGTCTAGACCAAAGCCTTGGGGCCAGTCCGATGGATACTTAACTCAATAATATTGAACATGAGAGTACATAAACTGGAAAAGAGCTGAAAATGAAGCGTTTTAGTGCTGGCTCCAGCAATTTTCAAAATCTTGTCACATAAGTATCATAGTACTCCCTGTTCTTGCTTGGCCAAATTAGGTTATTTGTACAGTGGTAACCAAGGTTATTTTCTTATTTTATCATCTTATCAAATTATCTTGTTTCCATGTATTTTTCTGAAAAAAGCTTCCAAGGATAGAAGTGGAGGCTGGAGCAACAGACATGTTCGGTGACATGGGCAGAAGTGGTGGTCGCTTTGGCTCTTATGGTGGCACGGGAAGTGGTCGCTTTGGTGATTCAGGTTCAGGTCGTTCTGGTGGCTATGGAAATTTTGGCGGCAGGTTTGGTGGGCAAGGCGGATTTTCTGGTCGAACAGGTGGATTTGGTGGATCTGATTCTGGACGATCAGGGGGTAGCTATGGTGGACCGAGCTCAGGCCGCTCAGGGAATTTTGGTGGCTCCAATCGTCAGGGAGGATTCGGTAATTTTGGTGGTTCAGACCGTAGTGGTGGTTTCGGAAGCTTTGGAAGTTCAAATCGGACTGGTGGCTTTGGAAATTCCGAGAGTTCAGATCGCTCAACTGGTTTTGGAGGATTTGGTTCAGGCCGCTCTAGTGGATTTGGTGGTGTCCGTTCTGATAATGAAAATCGTTCGAGCCGTTCTGATGACTTTGGAGATGGCAAGGCTAGTGGTGACCAAGGTTTTGGGAGGAAATTTTTCTAGTTCTTTCTGTAAGGCAAGTTCCTTGTTCTCCACTGATGAATTTGATACTGCCATCCATATGGTGATCGATAATTCTCCACTTGTTCCTACTTGTATAAAAAATTGTTAAGCAGGACTTACTCCTTTACCAACAATAATAATATAATAATCATAACAACAATAACAACTGGACACAGAAGTTGGAAAAGTGGAAATAGAAGCGTGAGTCTGATATATGAAAGCACGTGAGGCTGGTCTGTATAGGTGGGCATGCATGACTTTTAAATCGTTTGCCCCTTCTAAGAATGGTTGTTTTTGTTTGAAACAGTTCCAGCTATAAAAGCTTTCTAAAGGTTCCTGTTGTCAAACGGTCATAAAACATCTTAGAATGGAGTGATGGTGTTAAAAAAGGATAGTATGGTTAACTGGCAATTGTCTTCCACATATAAAATGAGAAGAGTTTAAACCAGTTTCTGTGACTGTTGAAACCTGTGGATATGCTGCAACTGTAGCTATACTCAGATGTTACATGTGGTTGTTTTGGCTATGGTGTTCCATGCTATCTCCTACTCAAGAAAATAAGGGGGGAGGGGTTAGCCAAACATAGTATAATTTCTTTTGTCCGTGTTTGAATGAAATGCTGCATTTTATCCTATTATGTCCACCATAGAAGGCTTCTCAGGATTTGCCCTTAGGACTATGTTTTGATGTAACAGCACTGGTTTGTTTAACAGGCGTGGACTCTGTGAATATGGCTATTTGGGAATGACCATAAAGAGAGAAATGCGCGACTGATGTCCAATTTGTGAAGCATCTGTGTTGATTGCCAGGCTCCGTGTTTAGAGTTGCTGTAGCTTCAGATTTTATAACTCAATTGCTATACTTAGAATTCCATAAGAACAACCATTTTATATCCACTTGGTAACACCTATATGTAATCTACAGCTATCGAGAAAGTCGTTCTCTTGCATGCTATTATATTGTTTAATGGTCGTAATTTTTGTTCTCAAGCTTGATATTAAGTTGTGTTATCCGAGCTGTTGATTGATTATCCTGCAGTATGTAGAGACAGTTTAGATGTTCTACTCTCAATTTCTAAAAACAATGTATCGGTATTTCCTTTCCGGTTATTATACCAAATGTACAAAGGATGCTTTGATTTCTCATTCCAGTAGGAGATAAAGGTGCGTCAGGAACACTTTGTTGGTGAGTGTTTTACATTTGATTGACGTTCATATTTTGCCTTGACGTTTGTTAATTCGTCGTGTGTCAAGTGTAGTTAATTTTAGAAGCCAAAATAAACATCTTTTGTTTCCGTTGCATATGGTTCCATTTTATTGTTAACACTACATTTTGTAGCAACGGTCAAGTTGTCTCCGTGTGACCGATAGGTTACAGGTTAAAGCCATAGAATCAGCCACGGATGCTTGAATCATGTCACACCCCCTTGGGGTGCGGCTCTTCCCTGGACCTTGCATGAACGCGGGATGCTTCGTGTGTCAGGCTGCCTTTTACTACATTGCCTCCTTATATAGGGCGGCCACTTTGAGATATTGTTGCATTTCCAGTTTTAAACTACAGCATCGACATGTACGGAGTAGTGCGTGTTTTCGCTTCCAAAACCAATATTTTCTTGTACTCTAATGGAGTTCCAAAAAAAAAAAAAATAATGTGTATGCGCTAAAGCATACTAATATTTGGTTAATTGATAAAATTACGTAAGAGTACATATTAATTAACTATGATCATGTGATAAATTTTATGTGAAAAGACTAATGTCATATGTTTTCTCATGAACGCACATTGAGTACTAGTGAGTTTTTCCTTGTTCATATAGTCCTTCCACACAGGAAAAAATATAGTTACTCTAGGTAATTGTGACAAGTCAGACTTAAAATGTTAGTTCTTGATATAGTTTGATGTTAGGAAAAAATTCTGTATCAAATACAGTGCGAATACGATATAGTTTATTATATTATTATTAGCAATATATGAAGTATTTAAAGCAAGATTTTAATCCAAAATTAATTAAAAATACTTGCCAGAAAATATGCTTCTTGTCCCCCAAAGGTCTGTTCGGCTGGTCGGCAGTTCGGCCTGTCATTTGTGTAGTGAAATACTAAATCAAACCAAAATTATTGAGTCTTTTAGGTTTTATATTTTCTAATTGCAGTTTGTCTAGTTGATTATGTACGTTAAGTTTTGAAATCTTATATTGAAAAGTTCCATAATAAAAACGAACTATTTGCCTGCCTTGAATTTAATATCTATTTTTCCCCGTCCAGTCATAGTTTTTTTACAAATATAAAAATAAAGAATATAAATTGGAGAATTCATATTTTACTGTCACAATACAGGAAAATTTTTATTATACCAAATATTTACATCAAACCAATAAGTACATGCAACAATGTGTCTTTATATACAACATTATCATTAATTAATACATATTTTGATATTAGTTTATTATTTAATTATGATAAATTAATATGATCTGACTTAAATGTCAGAGTGCAAATGTTTCTTCAACCCTCAGAACACTATAACTTAACAATTTGAATTACCTCATAGCAGTGGACATAGTGAACGAAGATGGACAGATTAAATGACATTATATACCAAATATTTATTTGAATTTGGTCAGAACATTATCTAGAGAAAATAGTTGGCATGTAATGCAATTCTTCACAATTAAACCATTTTTAATCCTATAACAAACAAATAAGTAGGTTAATGCAACTAATCAAGAATTCATGCCTTTTGGCTGGCTTGAAGTTAATATTTTTTAATAGTTTATGCTTGCAATTGGCTTGACACATGCCATTTTTTGAAGGAGGAATTAAGAGAGGCGGACCTAGGTTAGAAGTTATAAGTTTACGTGTACCCAATAGTTTTTTGCCCATATCTCATATATGTATTAGAAAATTATAAATTAATTATAAAATTAGTTATTATTGTATATTACTTGAGATTGATTTAAGAACCCAGAAATTTAAAATCTTGAGTCCGCGTTATAGTATTTGATAGGCTTTCTCATTTTATCTGTTAAAATAGCATGGCATAGCCAGTTTTCGGACTGGTCATTCAAAAATAGCTAGCGTTTACCAAGTCAATGCAAAATAGCCACTATTTTGCTGCAGCAGAAACCGGTCCAGCATAATATACTGGAGTTCGGTGCACCTGTGTATGAACTCCAGCATATTATGTTGGACCGGTATACTTGCTGGAACTCCAGTATATTATGCTGGAATTCTAGTGTACTTATGCTGGAGCTCCATCATATTATGCTGGAGTTCCAGTATACTTATCTTGGAACTCCAGTATAATATGCTGGAGTTCAAGTATATTTATGCTGGAACTCCAGCATAATATGCTGGCGTATTTTCCGGGTTTTGAACAGTGTTTTCACTCAGATTTATCTTTACATGAAAAGTGGCTAAATATCGATTACTTTTGAAACTGAGCTATTTTTGAACGACCAGTTGTAAATCTGGTTATTTTTGAATTTCACCCAATTTATCTTGGACTGCTTTTATTATCTTCAAAATTCAACTCAATGTGGATAATTTTAAAATCTTGATTGAGATTCTCGTGAAAAAAGAAAAACGCATGTTGACTAAATTTGAAACTTTATTTGCTAAAAGAGAGGTCCCTTATTATTACACTACTAATGAAGTAAAGTGGGAATCTTAAATTTGAAGTAAAGTTAACTGTAAAAAAATATTTTTCAATTAGCAGATTAACCCTTGCCAGTGCATGTGATAATAGTAATTATGAGAAGATAGTTTTGATATTAATTCAAAACTTTCTAGATTAGATAGATCAATAATAAAATGACAAGTTCTCATGCCCACCATAAAAGTAGAAAAAATAAAAATATTCCATTCTAAAAATGTAAAATTTCTATTTTTAGTAGACTTTCCTTCTTAGTCTTTATATTTTAGACCTCTCAACCTCAACGCTAAAAAAGGCAGCCCAGTGCACAAAGTATATCACGTTTATGTACGATTCGGGAATGGGTCGCACCCGCACCTTGTTTGAAGCGGTGTCACATGACATCGGTTCGTCGAATTTTTTTCGTATATCTGTATGTATAAATAATAAATAAAATTAAAATATTGGGTACACATATAAAAAATAACACCGCTTGTCGTTATAATAATTTATTCATTTGTTTACTTCTGCAAATATTGACGCCGATTACAAAAATTCTTGTGTACGCCATTGCCCCTAGGGATGTGATGTTGACATTCTATCTTAATACAAGCATTAGTGACTACTTTCACGACTTGGACTCGTAACTTATAGATCACTATTTTACCGTTGCTCAAGGCTCCATGCACCTTAACACTGATAAAATAAAATAAAAAAAGGATGCATTGATTTGCAAAAAGTGAGTGACAGATAATTCTAGTAATCTAGTCAAGAACAGTCAAACAAAAGTAACTAATTAAAGGACAATAAAACCCAAAAGCATATAATATAACTACAAAAAGCGACAAAAGAAAAGTATAATAACAAGACAAATATTAGAATTTAAAACAAAACTCAAGAAATAAGAACGAATCTGAACTCAGCTGGCAAAACCAAATAAGGTTGGCGGGTAATAATACAATCCATACAAAATTATAAATTGTTTTTATGTTATTGAAAAGGTAAAAATACTTTGTTTTTGTCTACAAAGCTAGATAATTTTTGGTGATGAACACAAAAATATATATTAAAAATAAAAAAGATAGTAGCTTTTCTTTTTCTTTTGTTTCTTTTCTTGTTTTCATCATTACTGTCTCAGAAATTTGAAACAGTTTTACTTCTCTTTGATAAGAAAATAGAATTAAAATTTAGTAAATCACCAAATCCAAATGATTTTATGATCTGGGGTTCTTGATTCTTCTCCTAGTGCTACAGCTACTTGTTCTGTAAGTGAAAATGGAAAATTCCGTGGTTGTTTCTGTTCAAGAAATGCATCAGCCACCTTCAGCTGAATTTGATTCTTCTGCTCATTCTAATCTTGTAAGTATCTCCTTTTCTTTCTTTTATATTATGCTTCTTATTTACTGTTTATCTTGTTGTTTTTTTCCTCACCTTTTTGTAAGGGTTGGTGAGTGTGTTTGTGTAAAGAGGGTTGCTAAAGGAATGATAAAGAAGTGATTTTTCTTCTTTTTCTGTTGTGGGGTTTTCTTGAATTTAATGTTTTTGGTAGTTTGAGGAAGAAAGATGTGACATTTCTGGTAGTGGTGGAAGCTGGAATGTGAAAGGTTTGATTTTTTAAACCTTTCTGATAAGTGAGTTTGAATGTTGGATAAGTGGTGGAAGCTGGAATGTGAATTAGCTGGTTTGAGATTTTTATGGAATTACTTTAGCTAGTTTGGTGCTTCAATTTTTTTTTTGGGCATTTCTTCCTTTTATGTCCTTGTGCCATCTATTGGAAACAAACTCTCTAAATTCACGGTAGGGGTTAGGTCTGCATACTCGCTACCCTCTCCAGACTGTGGGATTATACTGGGTTTGGTGTTGTTGTATTTCTTCCTTTTATGAAGTAGAAAAAAATAGGGAAAGAAATAATCGGAGTAATGTGTGCCAAGAAGGCCTAGAGTCTCATTTTTGCTGACCTATATTAAGATTTTAGTTTTACTTATTCCACTGTTCTTCAGAAGTAAAGGGTCTAGACAAAGTTGCAACGTTTTGCTTTTAAATGAATTTGTCATTAGATAACACCAATTTGTCAACTCATTATGATCTATGGTTCTCAAACCGCTCGTGGCGGATCAGTTTGTGCTGCAATATAAGTTAAACATGCTGATTATTTCTTGCGTTTGTGGTTGTTGGTGCCTTTGGTCTGAATTTTACTTCGTGTTAATAGAAAGGAGAGAGAGAGGAAGCCACTTTACTGCGGCAGCAGTCAACAAGACGGCCAAATCTCTCCTCTCTGCAAATACCTACAAGATCTTTGGAAAATGCATTATCCAGTTTTACAAGAATAGATGTTCCAAGTCCTAACTCCGCCCGATCAGGGTTGCCCCCGAGGCCCCACTCTGCTAAGTTCATGTCATCTATGAAGAATCTGATTCCACAGAAGAGCACTAGGACAAAAAATGTAACCCACGATGGCGAAAAGACAGTTCTCATTATCCCAGACACGCCACTTTCGGATAAGCCTTCAACTTCAAGATCGTTTTCTCTGAATAAAGTTTTGTTCTCTTCGACGACAAGATCAATCCGCTCTTTACCAGAGACACCATTGGGAACTGTGCTAAAGCCTGCAGTGGACAATCATTTGGATGCTCAGTTAGAGTTAATTGTATGTCATATATCCTAATATTTGCCTTATTTGGATGCAATTTTTGTGTGTACTCTTTCTTACTTTTTTCTTTTTGTACCATTGATATATTTACTGACAGAAACCTGAAGCTCAACAGCATATGAAGCGTTCATTTTCAGTGCCTATACATGTTAAAAGCAGAAGCTTAAGGCGGACAGATACTAGTGGCAGTCTCATCCGTGTCATTTCGAAAGCTGTTCGCCCAACTACGGATTCTGATGCCTCAGCAGACATATCACAGGAAACAGAAAATGGTATGCCAAATTTTGTCTCGTCCTAGCTCTTATAAATTTTATACTCACTTGTCACTAGCTGCTCCAATTTGCTAATGCTTCACGAGTGTACTTAATAGTGCATATGCGAAAACCTATTTTGATCATTTTCTGGACTAAAAAGGTTCTTGGTACAAGCCTACAACACTAACTGTTTTACATGTATGTCTGCCTATTGAGATGTTAACTCTGTATACATGTCTGTCTCTGCCTATTTGTGGCAAGCTATACTGAAACATCCTTTTATGGTAAGAGCTTCTTTTATTTGCTCATGTTTTACTCCCTCAATCCCAGTTTATATGATGCTCTTTCCATTTTGGTTCATGCCAAACTTTTTGACACCAATCCGAAAATATTAGTGTTCTATACAACTTCAAGAATTCAAATTCAATTAACTATTTCTTAAATTTTGATGTGATAAGACTAACATTTCAACCGTGAACTTTAATATTTTGTTGCACTACCACTAACATCATACATAAGTCACTATTCTGGTCTCAGTGTCTAGTCAAGGGAGTATCATTTGTAGACCGCATTTTCAATTAAAGAGCTCTTTATCTCAACAATTTTGGTAGAAACGATCACGGCTTTAAATTAGTAAGAAATAGAATCGGCTGTGTTAAATTGGAAGTATTCCTTTACAAGGATTAAGAATACTGAATGGTGAATGTTTCTTACTTATCGCAATTTACTAATTTCTATTTGGTCGTGTTCACTTTCTTTGGCTCTTTGGAGTAGACAGAATGCTTGGATCGAGTAGGATGGTAGATACTTCATCATAGGTAGGAGTGGCAAACGGGCTGAGCGGGTCGGATATGGTTCGGGTCGAAAATGGATAATGAAAAACGGATAAATTATCCGGCCCGACCCATATTTAATACAGATAAAAAACGGATTAACCGGCGGATAATATGGGTAACCATATTATCCATGACTTCTTGCATATGATCACTTTTGGGAGAATTCTTAGTCTCCCTAACTTGAGGAACCCCCAATTTGAGGCTTTACAAATGTAAAAGTTAGACCCATTGGTTATCCATTGGTAACCCATTCGTTATCCATTTTCTAAATGGATAATATGGTTCTTATCCATATTTGACCCATTTTTAAATAGCTCATTATCCAACCCTTTTTTTAGTGGATAATATGGGTGGTTAACTGTTTTCTTTTAACCATTTTGCCACCCCTAATCATAGGCAATAGTTAAGAGTAAAGGACATGACTACTGCTGTCTCCTTTCCTTGTTCCAGTACATCCTATGACATCTTCACTGATTATCTTTTGGTGACTATAATGGCTTTTTTCCTTCGCTATCTACAGCCACGGATAATAGTGGTGAAGATATTCCTGAGGAAGAGGCTGTTTGCAGAATTTGTTTTGTTGAACTTGGTGAAGAAAGTGAAACATTTAAAATGGAATGCAGCTGCAAAGGAGAGCTTGCACTTGCTCACAAGGAGTGCACTTTGAAGTGGTTTAGTATTAAGGGTAACAAGATCTGTGATGTTTGCAAGCAGGAAGTGCGAAACCTCCCTGTAACATTATTAAAAATTCAAAATCCTCCAACTGCTGCCAGAAGGTCCCAAACTGTTACACAGCAGAGGGAAGTGCCTCGCTACAGGCAAGTTCAGCTAATAATGTTTTACGGCTTCCTTTACTTTGGCTTGAATTTTACGTGAACTTCCAACTTAACAAGATGTTAGATAAGTACCTCTGATCTAGTACTTTGTTAATCAAGGCAGATGCTTTCTGTTAGGAAATGTAGCTTCATGCGTTGAGATTCTATATGCCTTTGTAATTCAGTCAATAACAGATATGACATAAACATTGGAAGCTTTCGATTCTTTATGTGATAGAGTCACTAGGATCTTCTAATCCTAAAACCTTATCAAGTACTTATGTTTTCCTGAGGTGGGGGTCTATTGGAAACAACCTCTCTATCTCCACAAGGTAGGGTTAAGGTCTGCGTACACACTACCCTCCCTAGACCCCACTGTGTGGGATTATACTGGGTATGTTGTTATTATTATCTAAACATTTGGAAGCTTTTGATTCTTTACATGATGCACTGTAAAGCATAGTTTCTTTTAATAATAAATCCTTCCCAAATATTGAAATCATGAATGCCCTGGATCTTGATAAACATTACTAGGTTTCTTCACAAGTGTAGAACAGATTTTAAAATGAGATTCAACTAATTCGTTTCCATCTATCCTTGTGTATAAAATGCTTGAAGATAAGGGAGGGGGAGGAAAGGGAAAGTTGTGGAGTCACAAAATCTGGCACCTTTTCTCCGTGTTGCTTCAGGCAACTGAGTGAAAAGTACACACAACAAATAAAAATATTTAAAATTTAATTAAGATTGAGGAAGGAGATTCAATCAGTAGAAGTGAAATTGGACAAATTGAAGAAGCTTAAACCCTCTGATATCTGAAGATTATGCGTTTAAATCATCAAACTAAAACTTTCCTTGCACTTGTTTGGTGACTTGTCAGTATTCACACCATGATAATTGGTGTCAATAGTTTCTCATTTATTTCGTGATACCTTTAACCAGGTTAATCTAAATGTTAATGAATGTCGCATGGAAATTTATTTGTCACACTTATTTGGGTGTTTCCTCTTTTCATTGCCGTCAACAGAGTCTGGCAAGACGTACCGATCCTTGTCATGGTCAGCATGCTTGCCTACTTTTGCTTTCTGGAGCAGCTTCTGGTACTTTCCTTTTGTTTCTTCATTGTTAAATATCTTCCAATGTGAGTTAAAGTCTAGCTAATCCAGTAAATTTCACCTAAATTGCATTTCTTGGTACATTTCTGTCCTTTTCCAGAATGTGCATTCTGTACTTATTTCATAGGGTTTGTGCATTTCTTGACTCTTGTCCTACTTTTTTGGACTCTGTGCATAATACCAACTTTCTTAAAGAAATGCTAAAATAGGACTTCCTCTAACGACATTACTTTCTGATGCAAAAATTCATGTACAACCTGTTGATCAGCCATTTGAGAGTTCAAAACCCATATTCATTTATACATTATATTTGTGTGGATATTTGAGGACTTGAAAGATAAAAAGAGATCAAATGTTATCGTAAATATTGTTAAAATAAAATAATTATTAGTACTATATTAAAACGTCTTAATTTGTGTGCATATTAAGGTAAGGGGGAGATGTTGGAAATTTGATGCTTTTTATTACTTCAAGAAATAATATTTGAATGAATATAGGTTTTGAGCATCAAAAAGACTGATAAAAGAATCATGTGCAAGGCAGATTACTTTTCCATCTAATATTAGCACCACTAAGAGGAAAATCTCATTTTTACACATTTTTAGAACGTTGGGGTTTTATGTGCACATATAAAATAGTAGGAAAACAAATGCAGAAACTCTATAAACTAGGTACTGCACATTTGAAAGTAGTAGGCCAAAAAGGGATGACTCTTATAAACTAGGTTATAAGATGCAACTTTAGCTTTATTTTATCACCGGTTTCTTTGTTCAGCTTGCGTAACCATCATGACATTCATATTCTACATTCATGTTATCATATTTTAAGAGGGTATGTAACAATTTCGTGTTAAACCACGAACTTCTTGAAAGCCTAGATGGAAAATTGGTATATTATGTCGTGTGTGTGTCAATAGGTTCAGCTTGTTGCGCATGTCATAACTCAGTATGGACTAAAAAGAATTGGATAGTGAGTCTCTTCAAGTGTCAACATTTGTAGTGATGTTTAGAACTGTCCAAAAAATATTTAGGAATCCTATTAAAGTCACAACCATTTCTTTGATCATATTTCATATAGCATTCACATTTCTGTCTGATGTTAGAATATTGTGTTTATCATTTTCTTTTTTTTTGTATTGTGACAGGTGACTGACTTAGGCGCTCGTGCTCTTGCTATCTCTTTACCTTTCTCTTGTGTTTTAGGTCTCCTTTCTTCTATGATAGCTTCTACAATGGGTACGATTGTTTTCCCTTCTCTATTTTCTTCTCATCCAATGTCATCTCTGAAATGATTCCACATATAAAACCTCTACTTCCTGGCCTTTTCCTTTAACTTAATTGAATAAACAACAAATATATTATGGCTAGAGAGACAAAGGGGGCTGTTAATCCGCTGAATTTTTGTTGGATTTTGTCTCTTAGATATCAAGTTAGCAAGAACTATCAAATCACAATCAATTCAATTTCACCATTTCTTAACTGGAAATGAACTTTATATTAAAGGATTTAGAGCCTGTTTGGATTGGCTTAAATTTTTTTTAGCAGAAATAGCTTTTAAGCCAAAAGGCAATAAGTTGGGGTTGTCCAGCTTCTTGCTTTTGGCTTGTTTTAAGCAGTTTTTAACTTATTTTTAGCACTTTTTGACTTTGCCAAACAGTGAAAAGCTAAAAAGAGCTTAAAAGCTGATTTGACCGGCTTAAAAGCCAATTCAAACACCCTCTTAGTGATTTACACACGACTCTTAATTAGCCATATATAGTGGAATTTTGACCTTCAGTAAACATGGTTAACGTGTTTGGATAAACACTTTGTGTCATGCCAGAGCCTGCTTGGGTAAAAGTTTTCTGTTTTTGCACTTTAGCTATTCCATTTTCGCAAGCCCCTCTCTATTGCAAGGGAGACATCTCTCTTTTGAGGATCAGTCCTAAGTAAAAGAAAAAAAGGAAGGAAGATCTCAAACTGCTTATCATGCTGTAATACATACCTCATCAATAGCCATGAATATAATGAAATTGACCTGACAGACAAAGTAACTGAATGGCTCTGTCTTTTAGAATTTCGACATGTTTTTATTGTTGGCTCATTCGTCGATGTTCTTTACGTCATTTTGATATTTTTTGGGCCGACACGTTCTTTGTCCATTTGCAGTCAGCAAGAGTTACATATGGGCTTATGCTTCATTTCAGTTCGCAATTGTTATCCTCTTCGCCCATATATTCTATGCAGTGGTAAGAGATCTTTCACTCTTTAATTTCTTGCATTTCTTAGCGTCCTTCTCTCTTATGTATGTTAGCAGCCGAGGGAGGGGGGAGGGGAGGAAGTGAGGTTCCTTGTTTGGACGATAGGGGAAGAATGCTGTTGTTTTCACCTGCAAAAATAACTGATACATAAAGATTTGCATAATTGCTGTATCTGCAGCTTAATGTTAGTGCACTCCTATCGGTGCTGCTGTCCTCCTTCACTGGGTTCGGTATTGCAATTAGTACCAACTCGCTCCTTGTAGAGTATTTGAGGTGGAGAGCAAGCAGACGTCTACGATCTTCCCCTGCACAGGCAACCAGTGCCGTGCAACCACATGTTCTGCCTGATCAAAGATATTATAGCTACATTGACAACACCTCACGCCAACAACGCCATAATAATAGTCAGCAGCAACAACACCAATCATTGCATAATCCTGTTGTTGGACAATCAGAGAATCCGGGGCTGCAAGAGATTAGGATTCAGAGTTCTTAACTCAGACTTCTAACATTTTCACAGCATTGGGCAAATAGTTTGAAGTCAAATCAGTGGTTGATGCTGATTAATTTCCAGCATTTTTGTATTTTGAGGAATTCCTTATCTTGTGCTGCTACTTTAAGTAGTACCATGAAAATTCACTTGGTACTTAGCTGCACAAGGAATAGGCCACATAGAAAATGTGCCATTAAGGGTGGAAAAAATTGCAGAAATGGGATAGTATAGGGAGCTTGTAGCCGTAGGAGTTATTTTATCATGAAAGTATTTGGAAGCATGGAATTTTGAATACTTTTGATATTTTATGAAATATAAAAAGGCTTATGCTTGGGTGTCTACAACTATCAATTCTCCTCTTTCTTTTTTTTTTTTTAAATTTTCTAGAAAGTTAGCCTGGTTTTTATGCTTTTATTCATTCATTTTGCAAATTCAAGGCGAATAGGGGTGGGCGTTCGGATTGGATATGAGAATTTCGGTTTGGATTTTCGATTTTTAGATTGAAAAAATTTCAATCCAAATAAGTTCGGATTGGATCGGATTTTTTAAGTTCGGTTTCAGATTAATCGGTTTGGATATTATGGATTTTTGGTTTTGAGCATATAAGTTGAGATGTTTCTACTTTTTACAAAAATGAATATCCAAATGAAGTACTCATATTAAATTGCTTGAAAAGTTCCTCATTCTTGCTGCAATCATCCAAATAAAGTATTGAAGTAATAAAATTATGATTTTAAAAAAAAATAACAGAGACATTGCTACGGCCGATAAGAAGTAGCAATAGTAAAATCATGTCCAAATAGAAAGTATTCAGACAATAACTTATTATTAATATTAAATTTATGAGATAATATCAACTTGGTATTTGGTAGGGTATTGAACTTATTACTATTGACATATAGATATGGACTAAATATAAAGTATAAAAAATTGGTTTTTCGGATACCCAAAAATCCGAAGTATCAAATCCAATATTCAATCCGAAATCCAAAAGTTTTAAAAATTAAATCCAAAATCCAATCCGTAATCCGAAAATCCAAAAAACTTGGATTCCGGTTTGGAATTCGGATTCGCCCAAACTATGCCTACCCCAAGCAAACATCGTTGAATAGATAGACTTACACTTGGGGAAAAATGACATTGTATAGTCGTTCTCAAACTAATAGCCGAGATTTTTTTTTTGTGTGTGTATGTATATACATTCTGTATGTTATATACAAATTTTATGCACTTTTTTGACTACCGAAAGTAAATAGTTTCTGACGCGAGCTAAAAGTGATAATACCTCAATAAACTTCTGGACCCTGGATTGGCGGCTTCCAAATCTATTTAAAGACCCTTCTTGTATTGATGCATGCTTTATTCGATTCGACTCCATCCCCACTCTATTCTAGTACTAATGGCATCAAGTATTTGGTCAACTACTATCTTTCTAAAACTGATAAAAGGAAGAAATAGGTTTTACTCCAATTTACAAGATCTACCAGACTATCTACTTTCCAGGTACTGCATTAAACAAGAGTTACATAATAAAGAAGCATCACATAGAAGTCCATCTCTCTCAGTTACAGCAAGTTTTTCAACTAAAATTGAGAAACAAAACCTGGAAATGTTCATTTCCTTTGAACTACAAACTACATTATGTTACAACGACCAGTAAGTAAATCTTTTCTCAGACTGCTAGAATGGCTTGGATACACCATGGTATATTTGTGTAAAGTGCTATCAAAATTAAAGGATAAAAAGAAAGTCAGAAAAACAAAATACACAGGGAATAAATTATACACAAGCCTCATTTATCGATTTCCCTTGTTCGCTAAAAGCTTCCACATATAGTGCTCTGGGAATTTGGGATTTCCTCAGCTGAATACTACTCTGTAGGTGCAACATGTCACTAGGTAACCTTAAATTATCGCACAAGACTTCTGCTGTTTTTCTTCATAACTGCTTCAAGGAACCTGTACATCCATTTATCTAGCATGCCTATTATACAGAAAACATTAGGCAAATATGTGAGGATGTGTGATCACTGATTAGATTAAAGATTTCCTACTAATTTCACAGTCCAGTTTCTTAACTGCAAGAAACAGCTTTAGGGGAATATCCCTGAAATTCCAAACAAAAAAAGATCCTAAGAGGAAGCCAAAAGAATCAGGGGAAAACACGTTGTCCATACGTAAATCTACGACAGACTTCTCAGGGAAAGTTTAAAAACTTGCCAATATTAGGCCACTCCCTAAACCTATGACTGTTATAACCCCACATAAAAAAAAATCGGTATCTAACTAAACAGACACAATATAAACTCCAAATCATTGGCAGATGCCAGGTCTATGTTATTTCAGCGAAATGCGTGAATGGAGATAATGTTTGAATGGAGATCCCTCAACTGCAAACATGGGGGAAAAAAAGATTATAGAACACGGGAGAAAATTTCCCAAGTATTGGTTGAGACTCTTAGAAGATGATCTCCCCAGCAAACACTCCGTTCTGAATATGCAAGAAAGAAATAAGAATAAAAGATAAGAATAAAGAAGTCTAAAGTATCGCATTTCCTGGCACCAAAATACTTGTAAGCATTTTCCACACACCAGAGCAAATGATCAACAATTTCTTCCCACACAACAAAATGCAGAGCATTAAGATCAACCTTCAAATGACAAGAATGTATGTGCAAAAAGAAGAGTAGAATAATAGCAGGGACTTCTGGCTTATAAGAGAATGTTTAACTTCAAAAAATCCTACAGGCTACAGCTAAGTGTTGGAGGCAAACCTGTCAAGGCAAATGTACCACCCAGAACTGCACAGAGCCGAGTAATAAAGTGCAGAAAACTGCGACGTTCTTCTCTGATGGTCACAGTGATTGGTGATAAATCATATAAGAAATATACAGCTGCATTAATTGAGAAAGACAATAAGCAAAAAAGTACAACGAGAGAAAGAGAAAAGGCAACAATTGATAGAAAGAATTTGTTTTTTGAGTATTTAAGACTTAAGAGATGCACCTGGCCATGTCCGATCAAACTCATTGATGGGAGAAAAGTATTCCGTTACAGAGAACTGATTAGTTGGCAAAACTTCTTTTGATAAATACCTGTATTCAGTGGGAACAATCTACAAGACAAAAACCAGAACTTCAAAATGCAGAATAGCAAAACAACAGAACATTAGCTTCAAAGAAAAACTTGGTATGAGATCCGCACAACTTAACTAGACCATACATTTCAGCTAAATGTTAATTACTCACCATAAATCCATGGAAATTTCTCACACTTTATGGTATACTTAAAAGATAATTTGGCTAAGGATAGTGGGAGGTACCAGGAACAGAAATTACTCCAGTTATAGAACTGCATATTTATAAAATTGCTCCTTCGGTCCAAATGCAGGTGTCAAATTTAGTTTCGACTCGACTACTAAGGTTACAGTGGGAAATTTATCATATTTAAATTAAAGTGGGCCCAAAAGTGAAGATAAAGTTGACTTCCAAAAAAATTGAATATCGTTAAAGAGTGAAAACAGGACTCATATTAACCTTTTTTTATACTAAAGTGATTAAAAAGTATTAATAATGATAGACAAAAAGTTCTCATTTCAAGTGGATACGATTTTGAGACAACCTAAAAATGGAAGTAGGACAGGACAGACGACACAGATGAAAATATATGTTGTTAAACGATCATTTTTTAGCTAAATATATACGCTGTTGACAATCATGGCCTGATGCAGAAAAAATAGTCTCCTCACTTTCAGTTCAAAGTGGATATGAAGATCATGCACTGCAGTGCATGTCTCCACGAACCCCATTCACCCATTTAGTGCAGCTGTTGGGCAGCGCAAAAGCTAATTAAGTTATTCTGGGACTATAATTACAAAAAAAAAAAGGGACACTTAAGGTCCGGATTACCAAGTCATTCTATTTAATATCGTTCTTTTGTGGAGAAAGTATGATTTATGATCTGTATAAACAATCAATTGCACAAAAGTGGAGCTCCGCAGTACAACGGAAAAGGTACCTAAATTCAGCGATATCTCCTTTTCACAACGATTCCAGAAAGACTAGTGATAAAAAGTTAAAACAAAATATTAAAAAACATGTACAGAAAATAAACTAAAGCGAGCAGTTATACAATTCATTTCATCAGTTCGAGAAAGATGTATGGCTATGTCCAAATACTGTAGGCAACATATTCAAACTAAACATCAAATAAATGTCTATAATCTCAAACGAGGGCTACAACTCAAACCTTAATGTAATATTTGAATGTTCCACTTGCCCCACGCAGAATTCGTTCTGTTCCATCAAGCGGGTTGTGAATACCTGGATATTTGGGCCCAAATGATAAGTCATGGATGATATGGCTCACATTGACATGAGTAGAACCTCCAAAAATCTGCAGTGGTTAAAAACAGATACAAACAGGAGTAAGCAAAAAAAAGAAACAGGACAAATCTGATTTATATAAGAACTTCCAATAAACTAATTCCTAAAGGTCATTATTTTCAAGTCTATTATAATTTTAGCATCTTCCAACTAGAAACCTCCAAAGATAGCTGTTTCATACATAAATAGAAAAGAAAGATAAATGGAGAAGTCAATGTCTTTTAACAGGTTGAGTATCATTGTAAAAATCACACCATAAAAGAACATAGAATCCACGAGAGCTAACCATTTGAGCAACAAAAATATTCAACCCATGAACAGATATATGGAAATTCCCAGCAACACGTTGGACATCCAAAACACCATAGACCTGCAATAAACAATACAATTACCATTGCTTATTTAGTCCAAGTGGTATAACGGTATGAATCTCCAAACCTTTTTCATAATCTTATTTCCGAGGCACAAAGGAGAAAGAGAGAAGAATAACAAATAAAATAATAAAGCTAAAAATGAAAGAGGCACATACTCTGCATCCCTCCCCATTAGCCAATGCTTGCTTAACCTTCTTAATCATATTTTCAGCATCTTGATCGAACCCTTGCAGATGGGTTTTGTTATCTGAATCTTCATGATGGTCTTTGTGGTCATCTGGTTAAAGTTGTCATTTAAAACCATGTTATTAAACATATACTAATATATTTTTATCCAACAAAAAGCATAATTAAAGTTCACTAATGTGAGGAGGAAAAAGTTTATACGAGAGTCAGAGCAGAAAAGGAAGACATTACCATGTTTATGTTCCTTTTCCACAAGGTCTGACAAATACTCAGTTCCAGTAATATGGCCATCACTGTTCAAGCGAAGCTGCAAAAACTCTCAACCATTAAGCAAAGGCTATGCTATATATATATATATATATATATACTGTTTTCAAATTTTACTAAAATAAAAACAAAAACTTAATTAAGTATTTCATGAAAAATATTAAAATCATTTCTCTATTTAAATTATACTTATTGTAAAATGAAGCTTGATACTGTTTAGATCCTCAGGTTAATTTATTTGATCTATCGATTCATTACCAAAGTAAGTGTTGGGCAATCAATGCTGTCCTGCGTGGAGCATGTTGCCTAGAAGTTGTTACAGTTTTTCTTGTCATTAGATATAATTGGAATTCTCTTTATTTTAGCAACTTGCAAACAAAGCAGAAATATTATGACGTAATGTCCTACTTCTTTTCTCGTAATTTGACACCCAAAACCACTTTTTGGAAAGATTGGCCAAACACAATCTATTTATCAAAAAATTAGAAAAACACTTCTCAAATGAATTGGCCAAACACAAACTACTTCTCTCCCAAAGTACTACTCAGAAAAGCAATTTTGACAAAAGTACTTCTCAAATGAATTCAACAGTTTTTAGAAGCTTGGCCAACCAGGCTCTAACTACTGTACGATCAATGTATCTTCAGCCTCGCATAAAAGCATGGTACCTGCAGTACTGCAAGTTGTAACTTATAACTATAAAAACTAAACAAATATGCATCAATGACGGGTTAGTAGGATTGGCTACATGAATCCTCAGCAACTATTTCACATTTAGGTCCATTTCATTCAAATACTAAGTATTTATCTTTTAATGCTAATTAGGGGTTCACAAAAGCTAGAGGTTTTCTAAATCTCACAGCTAATCCTAAACAGATATACAAGTCTCTAACCAGGAAAAAAAGATTTCTCACAAACATCGGATTGTCAAAAACAACTAGGCCTTAATCCAAACCATTGTTATTGCCAACTGTTTTCAGTGTAACTTGTAACCATAAACACTCAAACTATTTTTAATAGTTCAGTTCTCTTCAGATGCTAATATGTGACTAAAGCAACTAGCCAACATAAATATGCCAAACATGTCTGGCAGAAGAAAACAATGGCGAAATACTAAGTGAAAACAGAAACAGCTTTCGTTGTCATACCCCGCTACTGCTGCATCTTATCCCTCCCACCGTAAAACAAACACGAAAAAAGAAAAAAAATCTAACAAAAATAATATTACCAGATTAAGTCTAATAAAGGCACAAAGTAGTTGCTAGTGAAAGTACGGTTAACATACTACAAGCTAAGGTGTTATGCATCATCTTTTCATGCGAAACATGGTCACTTTCTTTTCAGTTTAATGGGCAGAGCACCTTTTTCTAAAGGTAAGGCAGAGCACGAATTTTCTCAATTCAAAAAGACCAGTTACCTTCCATATGTTTGTATCAAGGTCTACTTCATGCTTCCCCGACATATCAATTGCATCCACACTTAGAACTACCACGGTTGAAGAAATTAGTCAATGCCTGAAGCATTTAGATAGTAGATATTCACACAAAAAAAAAATCTTAAAGAGTGTACGCAAACATAAGACCATATGGGGGATCATTTTCCGTACCATCACAAGGTAAAGAGGGGAATGTCATATTAATGTGTATGGGTAGAGTCTCTCCACGTCTCAAGTCAACAGCCATCTGTAAAAGCATAAGTCAGAGCAGAAACCTTTAAACAACCCTTAAGTGGGATAGCAATTATCGAATAAGGTAAACAATGACGAGAAAGCAGCATTGAAGAGGAGGATACCTGATGAACTGTATTTGTACTAAGATAGTAACTCAGTTCATGCAAAAATAGTGTTGCCATGATAACCAGCCCCACAATGGAAACTAGTGAGAGAGAAAAACAAAGGAGTAAAGTTAGTAAAGAATCAAATTAAAAGAAAAAATTGCAGAATAGAGTAAGCATGATTTCTACTAATGGTCAATTCAAAATTAGCGCCAACTGAAGCAACCAACAACCGTCGCAATTCAGTACCATCCCCTATGCACTTGACCAGGCGCAGGGACCAACTTGGACAGAAGTGCAGGAAAAACGTTTATAGAATCAAACAACCAAGGAATGACCAGAAGTAGCATCAATAACTTTAATAATGAAAAAAAGCATCTCCAAAAGTCGTAGCAGGTCTAAATATAGTTTAGAGTCAACTAACTATACAACAACAACTACTCAGTAAAATCCCACAAGTAGGGTCTGGGGAGAGTAGAGTGTACGCAGACCTTACCCCTACCCCAGAGGGGTAGATAGGCTGTTTCCGAAAGACCCTCGGCTCAAGAAAAACATGAACTAGCACAATTTAGATATAAAGACACAACACATTTAAAGAAATACTGGGTATCTGAAGTTCAGTTACTTAACTGGCCCGGGTACCTACATCTACCATATATCTACGGGATAATTATCATTTCACCCTTTACATTTAACATGGTATGCTGTGGTAAAGCTGCTCGACGTGTTAAACATATGATGTATGTACATTAATCAGTTAGCATCAGTCCTAATTCAAATAATGAAAAGCAGTTAGCACTATCTTTCCTTTTCCCTAAAACAAAAAGGGGGGGTCATGATCATCCCCAGCAATAAGAAACAATTCCTAGTTACCCATATGAAGACAAGACTGGGAGTAAGGAGATAATATTAATAATAATAGTAATAATACCAAAGGCGCCAGATTTAGTCTTCTGTAACAAATGATCTTCTGCACGGGGAAAAGCATCCAGGGCTTTTAGAACTTGCTTCACCCCCATCTCTTCTCTATATTTTCTTCTCAATTTTATAATACTGCAACCAATCAATCAACTAGAAGACTGCCGTACAAAAATGAAATAACGCTCGTCGATTAGATCAAAGCTAAAAATCAGACATTTCTGGGGAAGAAAAAATCATAAAATTTAAGAAAATTCAATGATGTGAGGAGTTGTAAATTGTAGAGAGAGAAAGTACCTTGATAGGAGAGAGAAGAGAGAGCAGGCCGCGGGAGGAGAATCCGATCTCTGATACTTCTCGGAGGGAAAACGACGACGACAAAGATCCTTCAAGAGACCAAGCAAGACTTTGTTTTCCTATTGGGTTTGGGCCTTTTGGGGTTGAACCGGGTGAAATGTGCAGAGATAGCCATTCTCAGATATACTATTTAGATATTAGCCAGTACTTGTATCTTTAAACTAAAAGTCTTAACTTCACTACAATTCAGAATATTTTTGTCCTGAAAATTTGAACGAGAAAACTAAAATTTAGGACACACTAGCTAACTAGTAAATAGCAACTCTTTAAAGTGGCTATCTGGTGTCATTTATACGGTGAAATGCACATAAAGCTGTTTTTAGGATCGTTAGTTATTTAAATAATAATAGACAAAATTTACAAAGTATTTAGTATTTAGCCATCCAGAATAGGTGAAGTACATAAATAACCCTCAAAGTGGATGATCATAAATCTTTATCTCTGTTACCTATAGCCAAAACTTCAAGTTTAATAACTATTGCCTATCGCTTGTCCCATGGCAACACTTTTAATTTTTATCTTGAAGTTTTGTCTATGGGATAAGCGGAAGTCAAAAGTTAAATATCACCAAAAAAAATATCATATTTCTATAAATTCTTTTATCCTGAATCAAACTCCAATATGAAAGTTTCAATTTCGGTCAAGAAAATTTATATTTTCATAGCTTAGGCAGAAGTTAGTTTTTGCATAGCCTAATTTCAGACCCTAAGGTCTGAAGAAGAAGCAGTAGCAGCAACGACATCTTTAAGAAGGGTCTGAAGTTGCCAAATCTGGCCAAATGTTAAATAATTTTTTAAAACTAATTACTCCTATATTTAAAATAGTGTACGGATGCGTTCAATTCTAAAAATCTTTCTTCCCCTTTCCCATTTCATCTAAATGCTTGAGTCTTTCGAAATTCTTGATGTCTACAATCATATAATATTTTTAAATTGGGGATCATAGTAACTCAATTGATTGGCTATTAGTGTTCGATTTTTTATATTGTTAGTCCCTTCTTCATTTCTCACTTCCTTCCCCTATATGTATAAAAAATAAATAAATAAGTGATACAATGTTACTTTTAATTTTTTTTAAATATTTGTTTATCCGTTACATAACTAGACTGAGATAAAAAATTGTATGTCACATTAACTATGACGTATCGTGTTACAAAACTACAATTTTGACAGCAACATAACTTTTGAGCTCTTTCTGATTCAAGTTAAACCAAATTTTCAATAAAATCCAAATATACTTGTTAAATATTCACATTTTAGGCACCTCATCACATAATCTTCACAAGACAATTACTCCTTGTATACAAAGCATGACAATATCACAAGCTTTTTACTTTCTTCATACCATGAACCATGCCATATAAGGATAATGCCTTTTCTTTATATAATATATATATATATATATATATATATATATATATATATATATATAATAATTATAAACAACAACAACAACAATAATCCAGTAAAATTCCATTAATGGGTCTGGGGAGGGTAGTGTGTACGCAAACCTTACCCCGACCCCGAAGGAGTAGAGAGTTGTTTCCGAAAGACCCTCGGCTGTTTTCCGAAATCATAAAATATATATATATATTTGTTGTGTGTGTATTTTTTTTTTTTGGGGGTGGGGGGTGGGGGTGGGGGGGGGTGGGGTGGGTGCTGTGGTCTATTTAAGAAGCACAGAATCCGTTTTCTTGAGTATTCAAACTTGGCTCCTTTTGTCTAAACGGTCAATGACACACCTTTTATATCATTTTCTAAACTAGGATGCTGAGGAGGAAGCTGCTTTTGGTTTCTTTATCTTCGTTTGTTATACTTCTTTTTATCTTGTTTATATCATTTAATATTCGCTTAAACTTTTCGTTAACAACTTCGTTAAACAACACCATTTTATTGCAACAATCGACCCAAATGAACACACAGTTCACCCTCTTAATAGGAATCTTTACACAACCAAAAAATTTCGATAGACGTCATTTCCTTCGTCTGGTTTATGGAATTCAATCCACACCCATAGCTCGTGTCGACGTGAAGTTCATTTTCTGCAACATTACTAACGCAGAACATCGGACTTTCATCGCCTTAGAAATCATGCGTTTTAATGACATTATCGTCCTCAACTGCTCCGAAAACATGAATAGTGGCAAAACTTACACTTACTTTTCTACCCTTCCTCGAATCCTTCCTACACGTTACGACTACATCATGAAGGCGGATGATGATGTGTATTTGAGGCTAGCACCATTAGCAACATCTCTCCAACCATTACCTAGGGCTGATTTATATTATGGCTTTGTTATACCTTGTCCTAGCATGAACGCGTTCGTGCATTACATGTCTGGGATGGGGTTTATTTTATCGTGGGATCTGGTGGAATGGATTGGAAGATCGAATATTCCTGTGAATAATACTTATGGTCCTGAAGATAAGTTGGTTGGTCAATGGCTAAAATGGGGAAATAAAGCAAAAAATAGATTTTCTAACAAGCCACAAATGTATGATTATCCAGGAACTAATGGGAGATGTTCACATGAGCTAATCCCAGATACAATAGCTGTTCATAGGCTAAAGAAATGGGAGCAATGGATAGATGTTCTAAGATTTTTCAATGTAACTAAACAAATTCAGCCTTCTGATCTTTATAGTATATCATTTGATTAATGAAATTGAAATTTTTGTCTATGTTGTTGGTTTTAACTAAGATTGACTACTTTGCAAGATATAAGTCTTTTATCTCCCATTTTATCACAATTAAAAATAAGATTTTAGTAATAACGTTCTGTGGCGACCTCTTTAGTCGTGACCAAAAGTAACTGCCAAGTTGTCGCAATAAATAACGGCTTAGCGTTGGACTATATGTCGCCATTTTGAGTAGCGACCAGTAGCGTAGCCAGGAATTCCATCAAGGGTGTCCAAAATTTAAACAAATCAATAATGTTTTTATCGATGATTGGTGTACCAAATTTTTTAGATCTAATTACGCAACATTTTGCAAAAAAAAATATTGAAATTTTATAAAAGCAAGCATAAAACCAAAAGAAAGAGAGAGATTTCGAGAGGAGTTGTAGTTTGTAGAGAGTTTTTGTTGAAGAAGTTTTGTAGAGCTTGACTTTTAAATTATAAAATTTATTTAAGAAATAACTTTTAGGTAAAAAATTACTTATAAGATTAGTTGTTTATTTCTACCAAATTTTAAGTTTTAAGAGTTATTTTATTAGGAAATTTTTTAGATTGAAAAAGAATCAAAAGACCATATGGTGGTCTTTATTTTGTTTTGGCAAATAAAATGGGCAAAACTTTGAACCCGTAAACAACACGTTACTTTGAACACCTGAATCGCTATATTGCTTCACTTAACTCTACTAAGGATGTTCAAAATATAATATATAACCATATAAAATAGTATTTATCTTATACACGCATTATAATTTTTAAAGGCAGAGGATGTGCGCTTGACCACCCTTATCATTGAGCGGCTACGCCACTGGTAGTGACCTACCTTAAATTTATTTGTGAGGCATTGTTACCTTTTTGTGGCAATTTTAGTCGCCACAAAAACTTTATTAATAAATTATCTTTTGTGGCGACATATCTCGCCACAATAAGTTAAAGAAATGCGCCACAAATAAAGTTACATAGGTCGCTTTTGTGACTGGCGACATATTTGTGGCGTATTCTTTTACCGCTTTTGTGGTAGTCGCCAAAAGAATTAAATGGCTTCTTACGTTTTTTTTTTCCCCGAATAAAATTCATTCTAAAATATTTTCTCTTGCCTGAACTCATATAAAAAGGACTGTATCAAATAGGGGTGTGCATTCGAATCGGTTTATTGATAAATCGAATCGATTATTTGTTATCGATTTATCGATTTTGATTTCGAAATTTTCCTTATCGAGTTATCGATTTCGATTTCAATTTTGTCCTCTTCGGTTATCGGTTTATCGATAAACCGATAAGATATACTAAAAAGATAAATATACCCTTATTGTATAATACCTTTCCTTGTAAAAGAATGTGATGTATTACAAAGTTCTTAATATTTTTCTTAATTTCTTCCAGGTTTAAAGGTTAGGACTTTCAGCAAGGGATACCACATTTAAGGAATGATCATATTTAAAGCTCAAGGGAATGAAGTTCAAATTAATGGAAAACAGAATTAGCCGTGATGATGTATTTTTTTTTATACCGTTGGAGTGTCGGTGGCATACATTTGATCCCTTACATTAGTTTCGTTGCATGTGCTTGTTGACACAATTTTTATGTTATAAATGGTGTTCGTCTTATTTTAGCTTCTTTTTGTTCATATTAGTTAGGCGTGTTTATAGCGATATACTTTCCGTGTAATCCCGCAAATTTTCTTATTGGTGTAATCGATAACCGAATCGATAAGTCCCAAAAATCGATAAATCGAAATCGAAAAAATCGAAACCTTATCGAAACGATAACGATAAGCATATGTACAAATCGATAATCGATAAGTAATTATCGATAAGGGTCAAAATCGAATCAATAAATCGAATGCACACCTCTAGTTTCAAAGTTCAACTCACCTGGTTGTGAAAGTCAAAACTTTCAATTCTCCACAATAGACTGAAAAATCAAGTTTTTTTTTTTATAAAAAAAGTTTGTTTTTAAACAATAAGTAAAACTCGTAATTTTCAAAAGACACAATTCATTCAACAAGAAAAGGCTGATGAAGGAGCAAATACTATACAATTCTCTGCCAAGTAAGCACAATTGAAGTAGCTGCGAACGAGAAAGTTGGTGACTTTTGACTTTTGAATCCTCAGTAAAGGGTGAAAATGCGCTGGTCTCCATTTTTAGGGATTCCTCTAATAGTGGCACTTCTCTCTTTACTCCTTTTCAAGATTTTCCCTCTCAAATCACTCTACTCTACTCCACAAGTTTGTCTCTTTAACTCCATAATCTTAATTGTATCAGTATCTTTTGTTGTATAATTTGTATCTGAATCTCAAAATCACTTTTTTATTTTGTGGGGTTCTTTTTTTTTTTTTTTTTGAATTTTCAGAGACTTTTTACTGTTGAAGAACTTGCAATTTACAATGGGTCTGATCCAAGCTTGCCCATTTTTCTTGGTATTATTGGGTACATGTTAAATCTGCTATACTACTCTTGTGTCATTTAAAGATTGCATTTTTTGAACATTTGGGTGATTTTATTGCTTTTGATTTGGTTGCTATTATTAGGTCAGTATTTGATGTGAGCAAAGGAAAGAGTCACTATGGAGTAGAAGGTGGCTACAACCATTTTGCTGGAAGGTCTTTTTTTTTTTTCAAATTCTTTTGCAATTGTTGTATTTATGCTTCATAATTTGTAATCCTTATTGAAAGCTTAATGTAATCTTTGATTCTATCACTTTTGGTTGTTTATGTGGGGAAAATCAGTTATAAACTTTTGCTAGTTCTGTGTCATATAAGGCTAATCTCATTGGAGTATTTTTAACTGCTCGGTGGTTTTCAACTAATATATGTTGTTTCTACAATTTTCAAATTTCAGAGATGCTTCGCGTGCATTTGTATCCGGAAACTTTACAGGTTAGAATCTTTTGATTATATTTCCAATTTTTTTGGAATATATATATATATATATATTCTTTCATATTATTTCTGTGGTGGTACTAATATTGTCTTCTTTTGTCTTTTGTCTTCTTGAGCCGAGGGTCTTTCGGAAACAGCCTCTCTACTCCTTCGGGGTAGGGGTAAGGTCTGCGTACACACTACCCTCCCCAGACCCCACTAGTGGGATTTCACTGGGTTGTTGTTGTTGTTGTTGTTGTCGTCTACTGCACATCACATTTTGACTGCGAATAGTGCGAATGAGATTTCATGGAGGAAGCACAACCAACTTAATAAATCAGCCTTCCTTTCTAATAGATGAAAGATCTTAATAGCTTCAGATTAAGTCCAGCCTTGAGAAAAAAGAGGGTTCCTTTGCTATGCTAGCAAACTGCTAGATAAAGTAAATTAGCTTGATTGGAAGACCTGATGATATGTATGCCATTATTTGGAGAGTGGTGGGAATTATGGTTTATCGCTAGAGTTCTGTTATGCTTTTGCTTACTTGAAGGAGGAAACAATTACTGTAGGGTTAGGGTTAGCCACTGTCATTCTTTTTCCTTTTTCTTTCTCTTTGAAAGGTTAGTAAGCAATTAGGGATTATGGTTTATCGCTAGTATGCTTTGCTTAGTGGTTTAGCACCAATGGCATCTGTAAGGAGGAAACAATTGTTGTAGGGTTAGCCGCTGTCATTCTTTTTCCTTTTTCTTTTTCTTTGAAAGGTCAGTAAGCAATTAGGGATTATGGTTTATCGCTAGTATGCTTTGCTTAGTGGTTTAGCACCAGTTGCATCTGTAAGGTGGAAACAATTGTTGTAGGGTTAGGCGCTGTCATTCTTTTCTCTTTTTGTTTTTGTTTCAAATAATATTTGAACTGTTATCTGATCAAAATTCATCTTCTATATTTATCCCCTTGGATCAAACAGTGTTCTTTTATGTTGTACAAACAGGTTGCTTGTACTAAACTTAAAAGAGTTTCAAATCCTATAGGAAATTTTAGTATGCAAAGGAGTAAACTAGCAGATATTGTGACACATCAATTCTCCCCGCGGTTCTTTACCATATTGTGAAGTGGGATATGGACATTCATTGGCCAAGAATTATCCTATCTTAAGTTTAATATTGTTGTGATCAACTTCTAAGGACCAAGAGGTCTTTTGAACAACCAATAACTAACCATATATTGATATACTGAAACTGGGCAAAAGCTTCAGCTAGAAGGCGAATGCAGAATGAAAGCAGTAAATTGGGGAGCTTCACAACATCCGTAGTGAAAGAGGCTAGAAATTGAAAGTTATGCTCTCTGGTTTTCTATCAATTGAATTATTGTTATGACAGTACGAACTTTAACTTGTTCTCTTTTACGGGGCTTCATAGAAGGGAAAAGAATACCTATTATTCCTGCTTCTAAGTAAGGACTAGACTCTTTAGACTTAATCAAGTGCAACTTATCAAAAACAAAGTTTAGTCAAGCTTGAAATCTATATAATTTAAAGAATGTGCTTGATCTTGTCTATTTCTGTAAATCTTTCGATTTCCTACAACAATTTATATTAGGAAAAGAAACGGAGAACTATGAATTATGATGTTTGAAGCCATTTAAGCAATAAATTTTGCCTTTTAAAGAATTCCAGCTGTGATTTTCACTCTGGACACAAATAATAACCTGCTAAAGAGAATTCCCTTTTCTTGCTTCTACATAGTTTGAAACCAGTAAAGTGTAACAAGACTGATGCCTAAATAGCTAAATGCAGTACTTGTGATATTTGAACTTCTTGCTTGCTTGCTCTCTCTATTTCCGTGATATAAATGAAATATGATTCTTATATTTTGGTTTTGTCTTGATGATTTGTGGCTTCTAAAATTAAGTTCTTTTCTTCTATATTAATTCAGGAGATGGACTTACTGACTCACTGCACGGTTTATCCAGTGCCGAGGTAGTATGATGTTCTGTTGTCATTCAGTGGGTCTGCTTCCTTTTATTGAATTGTACTGAAGTTGTATTAATATCAGTCTGCAGGTTTATCTTTTAAGTGTGCTGTGTCTTTTTTTGTCTTGATATGGAAGAACTTATTTTCGACATCTCACTTGTATAGGTTAAAAGTATTGTTGACTGGAGAGACTTCTACTTCAGAACATACACGTGAGTAATTCATCTTCAAATTTCTTAATCTCTAGTTTGGCAATGTAAAATGCAAACAGTTAATCTGTTTGAAAGGTTATCAGCAATGTTTTCACTTTCTTATTCAAAACTCCGATTTATTACTATTTAATTTCCATGATATTTCTGCAGAACATCAAGGAATAGTTTCTTCCTAATGGAGGATTAGACTTTACTCTTCTCTGCTAATTAAAATGGAGAACAACAACAACAACCCAGTAATAATCCCACTAGTGGGGTCTGGGGAGGGTAGAGTGTATGTATACCTTACCCCTATCCCTTAGGGTAGAGAGGCTGTTTCCGGGAGACCCTCGGCTCAAAATGGAGAACAAAATAAAATAAATTAAATCCTGGTTCATATCTCATGTTTTTTGGCGACTAAAAAGCAATAACAAAGAATTGAATGGATCTCTAACTCGCTTCCCTTCTGGCAGATTTGTCGGTAAGCTAGTGGGACGCTATTATGACAGTGAAGGCAATCCAACAAAGTACTTAAAAGGTGCTGAAGCAAAGGCCGCTAGAGGTGCTCAGCTGATGGAAAAACAGAAGAATGAAGAGGCCAAACTACCTAGCTGTAATTCAAGATGGAGTCAAGAAGAGGGTTCAGAGGTATAATTCTTTTTTCAGTGTTCCAAACTCCGTACCTCAAAGATTTTCCTTTTAAAAATTAGGTATCGGTAGGGGAAGAATGAAAGGAAGACGAAAGGTAATAGCTTTCCTTTCCCTGTTTGCTTTAGGGTGAGAACGCGGAGTTTCGTAGGATAATACATTATCCCTTTGCTTGGAGCCCAATTGAAAGTGATTATTTTGGTTGAGGCCAATGATAATGGTTTTTTATTTTCCAATGAATTTTTTTATTTCTCTGTTTTGTCCTGACTTTCTCCTTGGGAGACAATTTGATGGGGAAGGAGATGTTTTTGTATGCAAGTCATCTTGGTTCGTCCCACTCTTTCCTAACCAAATAAGGGAAGGGAAAACTTTCAACTTTCCCTCCGTCTGCTTCCCCTGTCTTCAGACAATGGACAGGGACGAAAAGTAAAAGGTAATGGGATCGATACAATTTTTCAGTTCAAACTTAAGAGAGGAGGGACGTATCCTGTCGTGCTTCTCCAAGAAACAAGTGATTGTTGTGATATGATTGTACATTAGTTCGTATTCTTCAAAAGTTAAGCGTACGAAAAATGGATTTCCAACTAGCACATTCCTGCAAATGTCTCTTCTCCGCAATTGAATTTTCAAATAGTTTGTGTGTCATTCTCGATAAAGGGAACAAAATTAGATGGGCAGGCTCTTGTTCCTGAATCCTGTATGCTGTACAGAATGAAACTTCAATTTTATGTACTGCTGTAATGGTAGAGATATTGCAGATAATGTCATTGCATGCTTCTAAACGCTTGCTAAGTAGCAATATTATTTCATTTTTCAGGTTTGGTGCGACGATGGATATCCAAGATTAGTTCAACGACCTGAGCAGATTGCATTGACCGGAAAAATGAGCAAACGATGTGCTTGCTTTAAAGAGGATGATCTTGGCCAGCCAGGTTTGGAGGTCTACGAAGGATGTGATTATTTAGCCAAAACATGCCGGCTATAAAAACTGCAGCTGGGGTTTTATAGCACATCTGATATCAATTCCACAGACATTTATAAAAATTTCCATGTCAGGAAATTTTGTAACATTACCAATATTTCTTGGGACAGTAATTTCCCCATCTTCGAAAAGCGTAAGTTTATTTTTAAACTTTTTTTTTTTGTTTGCAACTCTTGGAGCATTAAGTCGTTTATTCATTAGTTGGAAATTACATTGTTGTGCATGTAAAGTAAATGGACCTTGGACCATACTTTCTTTCTTTCTTGCGATATTTTTAGGAAATTTTACATCCTATAACAAACTATTACACCTTATTTATTATAAACCAAAATAATTTTAAAATATTACTTATAGCTACCTTCTTATTTTACTGACTGTATGTAATATCAGTCAGTAAAATAAGAATAAACTACCCGATTTTCCTCGTCGTTGAACATGCCATTCATCAAATAAGCAAATGGTGGTTGGTTGTCAGTGGACTTCCAATTGAGTATTCTGGGAATCTGGTTGTCAACTCGGAGTGCAATTTTGGGATCGACCTTTGAACAACACTCGTACAGCCATACTTGCATAGCAAGAGGCATGCCAGCAATCCTGTAATATTTCTTCTAGGAATCCATCTTCCGGCTAATAGATTTGAGAAGGGCGATGAATGTCTCTTTAGCCCATGGGTAATCACAATATCTCTCGCTCTTGACCAAGTCAAAATGTTGTCTTGGAATGGTTGTGCAATTTTTCTCATTTGATAATATGAATGTATGTATGAAATACGACACAATTATTTTAACCACCCAAATTCTCGGCATTAAAGCATTTTATCAAATTATTCTTCATAGTCTTTGCTCCGCCAAAGTATGTATCCACAAGCCTGTTATGCCTCATTGTGTGGAACTTAAAATCTTTGACACCACCAACACAATTTAGACCAGTGACTAACGCAAACTCCCTGAGTGAAAAGCACAATGTTGTGCCATTTACATGTATAAGAAATGCGTCAAGAGAACCTTTTTTAAGCTCTTGTGCCATGAAGCATCTGAACAATTGATGTTGAACTTTACAATGCTTTATACCGAGGACTATACCAAAACAGGTTTGACCAAAGAGTTGGTATTGTTGTGGACTAAGCTTTTCTTTGAGGTCGGAGATCATGTCGGTGTTAGTGTATGAACAAGTATGCGGCGATGAAGTAAGCGGGTGTTTAACAAAGAATTTTATTTCCTTCATACAAACACCACAAAAAAGTAAATACAGATAAATACAACTAGGTTGGTACAATACTTTGATTGTGTTTAAAATAGATGGTTTCTAACTTCGAATACATGTATACATGAATACATTATTTTCATTGTATCCCAAAATACAGACAAAATACAAGCTTGAATCATGACAATATTAATACAATATTGAGGATTTTAGTGGATATACCTTGTGCATACTTCTTCAGGGTTCTTGAATCAACCATTAAGGAAGTTTCTTCCTCAAAACCTAACAATGGCAAAAATTAAAAAGGAGAGCAAAGAGAAAAATAAGAATGGCAGAGTAGTAAGGAAGAACCAGCCATGTACTTTACCAATTAGTAATGAACCTCGGTTTTTAGGAGCAAAATCGTGGTGGATTCATTCTAAGAAATTTGCTCCAAAAATCTTTTGCTGAGAGAGAGAAAAATCGTGTGCTAACGGGCAGAGAGAGATAGAAAAAACATAATTAGCATATTTCACGCCTCATCTGTAGTGTATATAATAAATATATATTTTGCTATAAAATATAAAAAATAGCTATAAGTAATAATACTTTGAAATTGTTTTGATTTATAAATAGGGTGTTTAATAATGAGAGCTTATTATAAAAAATATGCATAGTTTCTAATTTACCCGTTCTGTCCATATTTTTTCTACAGTTATTATACCAATCATTAAATACTAATTAATAGTAGCTGAATCTTCCTAATTTGTCGAGCTAAAATTGAGGAACAGAATATTCTAAAAAGATTTGGCGTAAATCAGATCAAATTATATTCTTCCAGATATTCCTATTTAGGCGCGCTACAATTATGGAAGTAAATATTCTTCCACATATTTTCCACCATTGATAGCCATTAAAAAGCTTGAAAGCTTTGAATTCAAATATGGGTTTTCAAAATCATTATTTGTTTGGATTGGGTGTTGTTGAAAATAATTGGGAATATGGTTTGGAGTTTATATCTCAATTTTGAGGGGTTTTGGTGAAGATTGGACTTGGTTTTGACTGAAATTCAGATTGAAACTCGAAGAAGAAGAAGAAAACATATTGCAGAAATTGTAGATAAATTGTATTCTGATTGTAGATGCTTTATTTTCTGTTTTCACAAATAAAAAACGGCTAAAACTTCTACAAATCTTCTGAAAAACGTAATTATGTCAAAATCACAATTATGCTACAATTTGATGGGAATTGGGATATAAAAATTCAATGTACCCAGTTTGTAGATATTTTGTAGATAAATTGTAGATTATTTGTATTCTAATTGTAGGTGCTTTGTTTTCTGTTTTCACAAATCAAAAACGACTAAAACTTCTACAAATCTTCTGCAAAAAATGCAATTATGTCGAAAATGCCAATTATGTTACAATTGAAATGGGAATTGGGATATTAAAATTCAATGTATCCAGTTTGTAGATATTTTGTAGATAAATTGTAGATTATTTGTATTCTGATTGTAGATGCATTGTTTTCTGTTTTCACAAATCCAAAACGACTAAAACTTCTACAAAATCTTCTGCAAAAAACAGTCTACAATTTATCTACAATTTTTCAATAATTTTTCTACAATTTCTGCAATATGTCTTCTTCTTCTTCTTCTTCTTCTTCTTCGAGTTTCAATCTGAATTTCAGTCAAAACCAAGTCTAATCTTCACCAAAACCCCTCAAAATTGAGATATAAACTCCAAAACATATTTTCAATTATTTTAAAGAACACCCAATCAAAATAAATAATGATTTTTGAAAACCCAAATTTGAATTCAAAAGCTTCAACGCTTTTTAATGGCTGTCAATGGTGGAATTGCTGCTCTCTTGTCTCTTTGAAGGTTTGTTCTTCTTCATTGAGAAAATTTGAAGCTGAAGGTAAATGTGTGTATGAACTTTGAAGATTTGACTTCAATTTTGATGAACTTTGTTGTTCTTCATTGATGAACTTCAACTGGAGTAAAATGGGGAACCAACTTTGTTGAAGGGTTTCTTCAATTTTCTGTGAATTTAGAGGGAGAATTCGGTTTTAGAAGATGGAAAATGATAAAAAGAACGTGGGTATGGTAAAACGTGGGTGGGACTGAGGGGTTAGGAGAGAAAAACGTGCAGATTCCTTTAATTAAGGAGTAAAAAATGTACAATTAATTATACCTATAATTAATTATGATATAGAATTGGTAATTTGGTATATTAAGTGTAATTAAGTCAAACTTTAAACATTGAGGGTAATAAGGTTTCCTATGTGGCATAGGAATGTAAAAATCTCTTAATAATTTGCTACAGGAGTAAAATTTTCTTTCAACAATATGTTGACTGTTGTCCATATTTGAAAATAAGCCCAATAGTAGTGGGCTCTTAAGCACTGGTCCAGCAGAATTCTAAACCAGTATATAGTCTACACAGTTGCCTTTACAAACCCCTCTCAAAAACCCTAGTCTCGTCCCCTTTCCTGTTCTCTCTGTCCAGCGCCAACCATGGAAATCGACAATCCTCCTCCGACAGAGAAACCGGCGGTAACTCTACCGGTAAAACCCAATTTCCAACCTCTAAAAGCCCACGAAATCTCCGACGGCCAAGTTCAGTTCCGGAAAGTGACAGTCCCACAGCACCGCTACACTCCGTTAAAAAAAGCTTGGCTTGAAATCTACAATCCAATCTACGAGCAGATGAAAATCGATATCCGAATGAACCTCAAGAAACGTCGGGTTGAGCTCAAAACCCGACCCGACACACCCGATATCAGCAACCTCCAAAAATCTGCCGACTTCGTCCACGCTTTCATGCTAGGGTTCGACACATGTGATGCCGTAGCATTGCTCCGTCTCGACGAGTTGTACGTTGATTCGTTTGAGATTAAGGATGTGAAGACGCTGCGAGGGGAGCATTTGTCTAGGGCTATTGGTAGATTGTCAGGGAAAGGAGGAAAGACGAAATTTGCTATAGAGAACGCGACGAAGACGAGGATTGTAATTGCGGATACTAAGATTCATATATTGGGATCGTTTACCAATATTAAGATTGCTAGGGATTCGCTCTGTAGCCTTATCATGGGGTCTCCTGCTGGTAAGGTTTATTCTAAGCTTCGATCTGTTACTGCCAGATTGAACGAGATGTTTTAATTTATGTTTTTTTTAATTATAGCAATGTTTAATTGTATTAAAATTTTGAGCTGATTGGAAAATTTAGGCTGAGATATGTATGTGGCTCTGTTTTTGTGGTCTTTAATTTTATGCAATTTTAGTAGTGGAATATAATATACTCCATTGTATTGGTTTAGCTTGGCTTAATATGAATTGGTTTGGGTCTTTTGAGTGATCGCTTGTTTAAATTGTTAAATGTATTTGATCATTCCATTGATTTTTATGATCATGAACTTGTAAAGCGGGCTATTAGGAAAGAGGAGCTATCATGAGTGGCTTTTGAAAGTTATAAATATTTGAGACTGCCGCAGGTATCCCGGATTTATGCTATTGTTTACATGTCTTTTGCCTGAAAGTTGCATTTCTTGTATGTCAGTCCATTATAAGTGGCATAATAAGGGATAGTTGTTGAGTGAATGTACTGCGGTAGCTGGAAGTTTGTAACTGATTTTGATCAAGTTGAAGATTAGTTACATTTGCTGTTTCTAATCTTATGAATTCACTATGCAGCTCAATTTTCCCCTTGGTATTTAAATGTTAAAAATTAATTATTGTATGCTTTTATGCATGAAGTTCTATTACTTGAGATATTGCATATGTTACATCCTAGCAGATACAACAATTGTGACTTCGGCATTATTCAAAATTATTTTTCCCATTGCTGCATTATTCCTCTCCTCACACAAAAAAAGGAGACTGAAAGGAGAAATTTGTTTCATTCAAAAGTGCTTTATTGGTTTAATGTTCTTTGGTGGCTCTTTGAAGAGTTACTCGGGCTTGGATTGTTCTTTAACCAGTGTATGATACCAGAAGAACTTGGTTTGTTCAAAAGTGCTTTATTGGTTAAATGTTCTTTGGTAGCTCTTTGAAGAGTTACTCAGGCTTGGATTGATCTTTAACTAGTTTATGCAATGGCCACTTAGAAGGGAAGGAACATGACGTTAGTTGCTTAGAAATTCAGTTAGTTACAAAATGAAGTGTTTGGTTACATATTAGCGTTAATGATGGTAGTTATAATACAAGTGTTTTTATAGATATTGAGCTGTACATAAATACTGAGTTGTACACGAGAAGCAAAGCATGAATTGAGCCTTGGGGCTGAAGTCATTTGTAAATTCTGTATTGCCCATGGGGCTGAAGTCATTTGTAAATTCTGGATTGCCTTGAACATTTTTATTTGAAGGCACCAGTACTATGGTTGCAACCTAGTGAGTTTATGATCTCAGATGTGCAGAATACTGACCATTAAATCGTAAGAAAATAGTTGATGCACATGGATGTGTGGGAGCACTGATGGTCTTTATGCTAAATGTGTGGGTTGAAAATGGAGCTGTTAGGAAACCCATACAAAACCAATTTGCAGCATTGTTTTTTGGACCATTGTCATATGTGCTTTTGCCCTAAATAGTGATCTTTCTTCCTCTATTTATTTCCTTAATGACACGAGTCAGATGCGAGCTTGCATTGCTACATAATTGGGTACTTGATCAATTTACCCAATAAAAAAAGGCAGCTCGGTACACAAAGCATTCCTCGTTGGTTCGGGGAAGAGCCGCAGTCACACAGAGATAACTTTATTGTTGCTCCAAGGATTCCTTCTTGATAGATCTAAATTTGAGGAACACTTCGGACGTGTGGATGGTGTTAATGTAGATCAAAGAGAAGAAAATGTGATGACTAAAGAATAATAAAAATGTGGAGCTAATTATGTTAAAATTGGTATTGGAATTCTGCGAACACTCAATTGCAGGCGAACCCGAATGCTTTATGTGACCCATATGGAATTTTCTTTCATGAAAGAAAAAAAAACCCATAGATGCCTCAAATGTTATCTGTATGAGCTTTGCTACTAGATCTCACTCATAGTTATGGTTTCATTAGTTTTCCATGTGAAATCCCTAATATATGGAAGATCAAATTCATAGTGTTTGGTCGAAGGAAAATTGGATGAAAAAGATTTTGGCCAATTTATTTTTGGATTGATTTTTTTTTAATTTTTTTTTTTGAAGTTGGTGTTCGCTCGACAGTTTTTGCAAAACAGGTTACACTTCTCTTCAATTTTTGGAAAACTTAAAAGGAACTTTTAGGAGTTTTTCAAAAGCTTAAAAAAATTCAAAGTTTGTAAAAAGATATATTACGTAGTAACTTTTTTTGCAAACCCTATCAAACGCAAACTTTTGACAGAAAAAAATAGACACCTTTCATTGATTTTTCCAACCAAAAGTTAAAGTGACAGAAATATGTTTCGAGGAGGGGAAAATTCGCGACACATCAAACATTTATACTGTATTTATCACTCGCAGCTTCAGTAAATTTACTATTTGTAGCTATATTTGAATTTCCTAGGAAATTCATGAAATAAGATATTAATTATTTTGAACTAAAACAAGAGGGCAACTAGCTCTTTCAACTCCATAGGTTAGAGCTCCTGCTTAGTTAGCGGAGGTTTTGAGTTCAACTTTCAATAAGAGCATTTTATTTTTTTGTATTTTTGTATTTCGCCTTAGTTGTATCCGTTGCGCAAACAAATACAATTCATGGTTGCGCGTTTGAATATAAGTGATACAAATAAATGATAATTAAATAGTAGTTACGAATAATAATTAGATAAACTATAGTGATTTATGAAAATTACTAAGCTGCCTCCTGAAACATCACTTTCTTGCTGGTCAAGCATAACTACTTCGGCACATTTAGCATATACCCTCCCTTTGTTTATTTAAGAAAAAAAAAAAGAAAAAGGAAAAACGTAATAAACATATTTTTTGTATAATAATTTCCTAAAAATAACAGCGTAATTCATCACCATTCACGCCTAACTCTTTTTTCCCCCTTTGACTTAAAACAATTATTCACAATTATTCCATTTTAATAATTGTTTTCTCAAAAACAACGTGAACCATCACTATTAATACGTAGCTTTTTTCTTTTCTTCCGTTTTTATTTTCTTTTCCCTTCTCCACTCAAAATAATATTTTTTCCTTTTACTTGTTTTTGTACTATTGGTGCACCAGTCATGCATCTTTAGATCTTTCTCCTTATCACCAAAACTAAAAAAGACTTTTAACTTATATACACCTGTAAATCATATTACAGGTAATCATGTAAAAAATTTATTTTTAAAAATAAATTAAATTATTATTATAATATGTAAAAGTATGCTATAACAGTATAACATTTTTTTACATCGTCCATAGTTAAACACTTAAATAAAAATCTAAATATTCTTTCAAGATTCTCACGTGTTAGCTCACGTGACATACCTAACTCATCTCACTTTTCTCGAGTTTTCCTTTTTTTTTTTGTTGTGAATTTTCTACAATATTCTTTTTTTATTTGTTCAACAAGTGTAGGCTTCCGATTTTTCAGCTCAGCAATCCAATAAAAACCCCCATCACTCGTTCATTAGTTTCTCCACTACAACACTTTTTGCTCTCTCTTCTCCTCTACTATATCGCCTCATCTGTATTAAGGTAGTTCCTCTTTTACATAAATCTATGTTTATATCTTTTATGTTCTTAGATTTGACCGTACAGATCTGATTGATGTACTAATTTTCTTGTTTTTTTTTTTTTGGGTGAAGAAAATTTTAAGATCTGAGATATGGGAAGTTCAGGAGATGCATGGAAATTGAAAGACCACCCTAAACTTCCAAAGGGAAAGACAGTAGCTGTGATTGTTTTGGATGGTTGGGGTGAGGCTAAACCTAATGAGTTTAATGCTATCCATGTTGCTGAAACTCCTGTTATGGACTCTCTCAAAAATGTAAGATTTTATTTTTTGGGTTAAATTGTAACTTATGGATTTATTATTTGTTTTTTTTATCTGGGTTTTTCCTAAAAATCTTTTATATGGTGTTCCTAGAAAAGCTCATGTAAATGCTTTTTTTAATTTCTTTGTTTAAAGATTGTTGCTTTATGGATTTATGATTTGTTTTCTTTGTCTGGGTTTTTGCTAAAAAATTATTTTATAGGGTGCTTCTAAATAATGGAGATTGATTAAGCTCATTGAACTGATTTATTTGAATTTCTTTGGTTAAAGATTGTTGCTTTATGGATTTAAGATTTGTTTTATTCATCTGGGTGTTTGCTAAATTTTGTTTCATACATGCTCTGAAAAATGGAGACCGATTAAGCTGTTTTATTCTTTGTTGTTTTATGAATTTATGATTTGTTTTATTTATCTGGGTGTTTGATAAAATCTTTTTATAGGGTGCTCCTGAAAAATGGAGATTGATTAAGGCACATGGTAATGCTGTGGGGCTTCCCACAGAGGATGACATGGGCAACAGTGAGGTTGGTCACAATGCTCTTGGTGCTGGAAGGATCTTTGCTCAAGGGTGAGCTCTTTGCTTCTCTTTTTAACCCATATACATATGAAAGACAATTCCTTTACATGTTATTCTTTTGTTGTCTTTTGAAAACATGTTTTTGCTGGACTATTCAGACATCTTGTAGGTTGTTTAAATTTTTGTTTTTTGTTGGGGATTCTTATCTGTTTAATTCAGTTTGAGATTGGTTGTTTATAGTTAATGTTATATGATTCATGCAACAAAGTTGTGATGTCCTTACTTTCAACCAATATGTTAGGGAAAAAAAATCGTTACTTTAGAACTGAGTGGAGTTTAGTCCAAAACACTCAGTCTCAACTAATCAAACAAAAGAGAAAGAAAATAAACAGAAATAGGAAGCAAACACCAATCTGTGGATTAATTGTTTTCTCTCCTTTATTGGCTCCGCCGTTGCTGTACCTCCGTACACGGCTCCACATCGCAGAACAAGCGGTTTTGTTTTTGAGCCTATTTCTAGCACCATTCGTGATTAAGGACTTGGTCATACTTGCCTGATTCCATATGATTTTATGCAATCACTGGGCTAGGGTAGCTATTCTTACGTTGGTATTTTTTCTTTTAAAAAAAAAAGGTAGTTGCTTATTATTGTCTCTGATGTATTTCTTTGTAGTGCAAAGCTTGTTGATCTGGCCCTTGCCTCTGGTAAAATATATGAGGGAGAAGGTTTCAAGTACGTTAAAGAATGTTTTGAAAAAGGAACTTTGCACCTCATTGGACTCTTGAGTGATGGAGGTGTCCACTCCAGGCTTGATCAAGTGCAGGTATGCATGTCAGTTTTTTAAACAATACAGTGATGATTGATTTACGTTTTCCAGATACCTATTGGTTTCCACTCACTTCAAAGTCAATAACAATCACTCACTCCGTCCACTCTATGTGAACCTTCTCGGAGTACGAGGGTCAAACAGACTAAATTTTGGTGTGAATTCGAGCATAGAATTCTCAATTTTTTAAAAATAATATGTTACCTTCTCAATTTTTTTTTTGAAATAATATGTATAGAAACTGTACAAAAAGTAATAATTCGTAATTAAATATTTAAAAGTATTTTCAACTGACGTGGTCAAATGAATGTTGTTCGACTCCCCAAATAGCAATAGTGTCACATAAAGTGGAATAAAGGGAGTACGTTTTTTTCCTTAAGTCGGTATATTAATTGAATTTTCTAGTGCCAAAAGAGGTTGCTACATGTAATCTTGATTTTTGTTGCAGTTGTTGCTGAAAGGTGCTGCTGAGCATGGTGCCAAAAGAATTCGCGTCCATGCCCTCACTGATGGGCGTGATGTTCTAGATGGTTCTAGTGTGGGTTTCATGGAGGATCTTGAGAATTCTCTTGCACAATTACGTGAAAAAGGTATTGATGCCCAGGTTGCATCTGGCGGAGGTCGTATGTATGTTACCATGGATCGATATGAGGTAAATTTGTGGCTTTTAATATTGGTCAAAGCTTCTGATGTCCTGCGTAAAGCTAGAAGCACCCTTCATCAGAGTTCATCTCAATAATCTGTTAAAGAGACTTTTAGTCAACACTGGCTTGATAGAATTTCATTTAATTTTATTTCTTCAACTTGTCTAGGTATATGATTGGTGTTGAATAATATAATCAGATAAAATTTATTGTTGTTGCTCAGTGCTACTGCTTCCTTAACTGTCTTCTGTCTTAATTTCCTTGTTCAAGAAGCAAATCCGTTTCATTGCTCTCCAGTCTTAGTTTTAACTGTATATTGTTGTACCAACTCTTTTTGACATCAACATTTAATGTCTGTAGCTGTCTCATAAATAAAATGAGATGGGACCTAACTCAACTCCAAAAGCTAGTTCACGAGGTGAAGACTTTGTTCAAGACCATATAAAGAAACTAGAACCCATTCCTTCAACTAATGTGGGATATTCAAACACCTGTACGCCCAGAACTAAACAACTACAGCGTGGATAACATAACATAGAGGCTCAACATTGGATAACCAAACAATAGGGATAGATCTGGCTATACCATGTAATGAATGAAGAGATGAAGAGATTTTGATAATTCTGAGCTTGAATATTCCTTCGAGCTATGGGGCTCAAAAGGTGTAGAGGAATGTGCTAAGCTAGGATAGAATCAGAATTTACATCATAGAATCCTCTAGTATACTAACAATCTCACTCCCTAATTGGTCCTAACTGTATATACAATATTCTCCTCAATTATAGTTTATTTACCTTATAGTATTCCTAACAGACACCAATAACACATCGCTGCTTATCAAAAAAGGGAAAAAAAAAGAGTTTCAAAATACAATACTTTTCGGGTACTACCATACTACATTGACATTGACGTGTTCTGTTGTTTGTGATATAAACAGTTCTTCTGAACCTTCTAGAGTACTTTTTCCTTCGGTTGCTTTTCTCTGCTGTTCTGAGCAGGCCGATTTGATCAAGTTGACTTGATCAACTGTCATTAGTTGTCATACCAATTTCTATGCTTTAAACAAACTTTCTGGGATTTCATTCTTCGTATCCTATTGTTACTTATCATTTATTCGTTTAATGCCAGAATGACTGGGATGTCGTAAAAAGAGGTTGGGATGCTCAAGTTCTTGGTGAGGCTCCACACAAGTTCAAGGATCCCGTTGAAGCAGTTAAAAAGTTGAGGCAGGAACCCAACGCCAACGACCAGTACTTAGCCCCTTTTGTTATTGTTGACGATAATGGAAAGCCCGTTGGGCCTATTTTAGACGGTGATGCTGTTGTGACTTTCAACTTCAGAGCAGATCGTATGGTCATGCTTGCAAAGGCCCTTGAATACGAGAACTTTGATAAATTTGATCGTGTACGAGTCCCTAAAATCCGTTATGCTGGTATGCTCCAATATGATGGTGAGTTGCAGCTTCCAAGCCACTACCTCGTTTCTCCTCCAGAAATTGACAGGACATCTGGGGAGTATTTAGTGCGCAATGGTGTTCGGACTTTTGCTTGCAGGTAAGTTGATGTGATATCTTATTATTTGTTCATGTCTGATTTTCGTATAGGCTGCTGCTATTTTTATTAACATAAACCTGGAAGTAAAACAACCTTTAGTGTTCGAAAAAAGGAATTAGAGATACAATTAAGAGTTTATTCGATAGATTGATATGCCATTTACATAATAAAATATTCCACATGAAGAAACATCTATACTAGAGTTTATAATTATTTTTGAGCTAGTATTAACAACTCTTACTCTTGTTTAAACAGCGAGACTGTTAAATTTGGTCATGTCACCTTCTTTTGGAATGGAAATCGCTCCGGGTATTTTAACGAGAAATTGGAAGAGTACGTGGAAATTCCAAGTGACAGTGGAATTACATTTAACGTTAAGCCAAAAATGAAGGCGCTGGAGATTGCTGAAAGGACTAGAGATGCCATCCTTAGCGGGAAATTTGACCAGGTAATATATGGAGTTGCTTTATCAGTGTTCATGTTTTCAAACAAGACTTTCTTTTTTTAAAATAGCAAGCTTACCGTGGTTTCAAATTATTTATTAGGTACGTGTGAACCTACCTAATGGTGATATGGTGGGGCATACTGGTGATATCAAAGCAACAATTGAAGCTTGCAAGTCTGCTGATGAGGCTGTCAAGGTAATGATGCTTCTTTGGATTCAATTGTTCCGAGTGTCATAAGATTTTTCTCTTACCTTTTTGTGATATCTTTAATGTTTTGCGATGATAGCTGTCATTGTACATCAGTAATGGTTGTGACTTATCTTTCTTGCAGATGATCCTTGATGCTATTGAACAAGTTGGTGGAATATATCTAGTTACTGCCGACCATGGAAATGCTGAAGATATGGTTAAGAGAAATAAGAAGGGAGAGCCAGCTCTTGACAAGAACGGGAATATTCAGATACTCACTTCTCACACTTGTGAACCTGTAAGTAATTCATTCATTTTTTTTTTTTTGCAATGAGAACCTAAATTTGTATCTGTTTTTTCTTTTTTCGCGTGGCGATCTGAGATATAGAAAACTGGAACAGCATGCATTATTCTAATACTTCCAGCAGTTCCTTACCCTAACATCAGATCCAGCTGTTTTAGAAGAATATTATTAGCGAGAAAGGAGACATTGATTAGTACAGAGAGGCGGAGGCGGAGCCAGAATTTCAACTTTATGAGTTCGGGAATTTAGAACGATGACTTTGAGTGCTAATATCTGGGTTCTGAATTTAATATTTCTACATATTTAATGAATATTTTAACGCAAATATATTGTTTGAGCAAAATTTACTGGGTTTGGCTGAACTCGTTGCCGGGCTTCTAGCTCCGCCCCAGTAGGGAGGAGGGTAAGGGGGACCTCCTGATTAGTAAATCTCAGGATTGTGTTTATTTATGAGGACAACATCAAATACTTATCTTTGTCATCTTTCCAGAGATTTTGTAATATGAAAATCTATTGAAACATATACTAAGAGTTATTGAAAACAGTGGTTAGAAATTCGGAAGAAAGGTTTAACTTAGCAACTGCATCATTGCATGTGTGCTCTCCTATTGTTGGTTTGGTTCGTGGGATCGATAATTCTTTTTTTCTCCTTATAGGTTCCTATTGCAATTGGTGGACCTGGACTGGCACCCGGTGTGAGATTCCGCCAAGATCTCCCTACTGGTGGGCTTGCTAACGTTGCTGCAACCTTTATGAATCTGCATGGCTACGAGGCACCAAGTGATTACGAGCCAAGCTTGATTGAGGTTGTTGACAACTAGATATCTCAGAGAATTTAGGGGGGTTGAAATTTTGGCGCAAGTTGAAAGTGATAATGACTACTACATTCTATACACTTTCCAGTTTATTTGAATAAGACATTTTTTGAGCTTATATTAATAGAAGTTGACATTCTACCACATGGCCTTTGTTAAGCTATGGTGGAAGAATGCAGTATACTTTTCATGTTAAACCCTGTAATCTTTCAATGCATCAAGTCATATCATGAGATTAAGTTTTCATTTGGTGGAAAAAATTCTTAATCCTTTACTATATGTAGCAAGAAATGCATAATCTGTTTGATGCTCCTTATTTTCTTCTTCTTTTTACCTTGTATTTTTCCGTGTGTAGTTGATATAAATTCGATAAATTTCTGTATCTTGGTCCTGTAACAATAAAGGCCAGTTCCTCTCGTAATATACTTTATATTCTCAACCAGTTTATCCTTTATAATTAATCAACGAAATATTTAGGGATAGAACTTAATTTTCACAAACTGGGGTCTGGAAGGGTAGTATATACGCATATCTTACCCCTACGTTGAGAAGATATATAGACTGTTTTCGGTACACTCTCAACTCAAGAAAGATGAAAAAGAAAGTTGTAGCAACAACCAATAATATTAGCACTCCAATAAGAAAACTGAAACAAAAGAAAAATAAAAAGTAGTAGAAAACCATGACTAAGAAAATACAACACTAACACTAATACTAATGTCCTTAGACCCGTCAACGTCAACTTCTCATACCTCATTATTGGGGCATTGCTGCCTCTCCTCTTTGTAAAAATAGAACGGGCTAACTAATTTTTGGATTGGTCATTGAAAAATAGTAGGCGTTTGCAAAGTCATTTAAAAATAACCACTATTTTGCTGCAACACGGAAAGTTCCAGCATAATATACTGGAGATTGGTGCACATGTGTATAACACACGGAAAGTTCCAGCATAATATACTGGAGATTGGAGCACCTGTGTATGAACTTCCAACATATTATGCTAGACCAGTATATTATACTGAAACTCCAGTATATTATGCTGGAATATTTTTCGGATTTTGAACAATGTTTTCGTTCAGATTTATTTTTACACGAAAAATGGCTAAATTTCGATTGCTTTTGAAACTGTGGCTATTTTCCAATTACCACTTATAAATCTGGTTATTTTTGAATTTCACCCCTCCTCTTTACGTACCGAAACCATCTAAGTCCGCTTCTTGCATCTTATCCTCCACAGAAACCACAATCACATTGTCACAAATTCCTAATCTTATCTATTCTGGTCTCTGTTTTAAAAGGCAGAATTGGGACTCGCCCCGGGGCGGAGCACTCGTAAAACGCCCCTGGACTTATGTGTGGGGCTTAGTTCCGTGAGACTTACGCTTCGGCCACCGGGGCTTACGCCCCGGACACGCCCAACGCCCAGGGTACTAGGCTCGCCTAATAGAACTTTATGCAATTGTATGTAACTAACCTTGTAAATCCTCAAATTTTCTTAACAAATCGTTGACTATTCAAAATTACGTATTTCTTAATCATAAATCATTTAGTTGAGAGTATTTTATGTCATAACTAAAATAAAAATTATAGCCTGTTATCCGCTAAGACTGCTATGATAGTAAATTTTAAATAAATCTTTCATTTCAAAAGTATTTACTTATTAGCTTTTGTTATGTCTTTACTATACAATAGTCCATAAATTTTTTTTATAATTATTTTTCTAAATATTATTTTTTTCACGTTTATGAGATACAATACTTATTAATTTAATATCTCAGTATTAGCTAGTAGCTATTTACAAATAATTAGTTATCATGATATTGTATGGTGAATTATGCGTCAGTTTATTAACTTATTGAAACTTAAAAATAGATGATGCTAGAGAATCATATTTAAATTGTGAATTATGTTTTTATATAAATTCTCTTTCGGATAGAAAGCATATTAAATAAAAGTAGTATTTTAAGTAAAATATCAAATGTATCGTATTGTATTGTATTTTATTATATTATTTTGATAAACGGACTACAACGTTTGGATAGATTGTATTATTTGTCGTTGTTTCATGTTGTCATGCACCGATAATATGAAGAATAAACTTGCATATTATGTGATAGAATTATTATATAAAAAAGTAGGATAAAATATAAAATATGATTATTTAATATTAAGGAAGGGCAAGATGAGAGAGGAAAGAATGTAACGATGCGACCACATCAAATTGGTCGTTACATAAAGTGATATTTTTTGTCATTATGTAACGATGAATTTAACGATACGATACAATAAAAGTTAAGTAACAAGCAAAATAAATATTGTATTTAAAGTAACAGTACGATACAATACAATAGCCAATAGGTAAACAACCATCCAAACAAGCTGTTAGTAAGTGACTATCACATGATTATATGTTGCTTTCTTTGAGCTGAGGTTCTATCGGAAACGACCTCTCTATTTTCACAAGGCATGAATAAGATCCACGTACGCATTATCCTTCTCCTACCTATTTATGCGATTATACTAGATATGTTGTTGTTGCCTTTGTTTTAAGTTCTACAAAAACATGTTTTTGCAGTTAAAATAGATGATAGCATATAAATCCTCTGTAAATTTGAATTCATCAATTAGGAGAGTTTGCATGAGTTTAAATTTTATGCATGTAAATAATCATATCATTTAATAGTTAATTACACGTAATTCTATTTAATAATATTGATCGATAACTTAGAATAAATAATAAGTAGCTTATTATAACATAGAGTCATTGAGTAGGGGTGCTTATCAGATTGATCGGGCGGATAATTATGCTTAACGGTTCAACTTAACGGTTATCGGATTATAAATATAGTACTCCGCTAGCCATCCAATAAGACAGCGGGCAGATTGGTATCATATTAACAATTATCGGGCGGTTATCGGCTAAACCAAATAGAAAGTTTTTGAACAATAATTCAATCAATACCAAACAATTTCAAATCAATACCAAAATTTTTATACCATCTAAGATCTAACCAAACGGTATTTTTTAATTGAAGAGTCTTCAAGACTACTCATACCGTTATACATCTATTAACCAAAATTTTAATACCATCAAGACTTCTCATACAAACATACACGTATTAATTATTGAGATTTTAATTTTTCGACTTCTCAGTTCTCAGTTCAAGAGAGAGACGAGACTGACGACTTCTCTGCCTCTAATGGCGGCAGACAGTAGAGAATTAGAAAATACTAGAAATTAGGGATTTAGCCATTTAGAGTTTCAATAGTACTTTATACACATAGGGGTACAAGTGTAAATATAATTTTTTTTAACGGGTCAGTGGTTTACCCGATAAGAAAATTAAGTAATCTGCCTTCAAACCATTAAACCGTTAATTATAAAATCTCAATCCGTTCACTATCAATTACTCCGATAATCCAATACTATGCCAATAAGTCATCAGTTCGATTCGGTTAATGGTTCTAGTTCTGATTTTGAACCGCCCTAGAGCCATGGAGAGAGGTGGTCCCCTAAAACCGCGCAAAAAATAATACCCTCACAAAGGGACCCTTAATAATATAAGTAAAAAGTAAAATAAAAATGCCAAACTACACTTTTCTCCATTTCTCTTTTCATACAATCTTGCCCCTAAAAACTCCATTAACAAATACCCAATTCTCTCTCTCTCTCTCTCTCTCTCTCTCTCTCTTACCACATTCTAACTTCCAACCCAACAATCAAATCATTTACCCTTCTTTAGCTCCTCTTTTGTTTCCCAATCAACTGCTTTTTTACCCACCTAAATCTACTACTCTTTCTTAGCTTGCCGACAACTTAAGGATACAATTTGCTCAATCAGTTTCTGTATCCATTTTGATCTGAATCTTCAAATTACTTTCTGGATAATTGCAGATTTTGCCCCAATCGCACTTCTTTATTTTCTGGTAATCTTTACTTTTCTTGTACGGAAATGCTTTTTGGTTTTCGTTCTTGATTTTGTTTGTTAGTGGATTATCTATAATCTGATTTCTGCGAGTTGGTTTTTGGGTGATTGTTTGTAGTATGCTTATTTTTACTAAAAAAAGATTATGGTTTGCATAAGTTAAGTTAGACTTCAGATGTATTTTGAGTTGAATTAGCTTTTGCAAGAAGTTTACTTTTATCGATTAGGACATTTACTATTTTACCTGCTTTACCTTAGTGACAGATTCTATAAAGTAGTGCCATTGTTGTTTTTGTAGTGTTGTAATGCACTAACTCTTTGTTTGTTATTGGATGACTTTGAATTCCCATTGAATCTTTTCATCAAGATGCGTAGTTTGTGCTGTTGATGGAGTTGACTGGTTTAGATGTACTGTAAATGCAATTGCATATTGGAGTTCAATTGTCCATAATTAGTTCATTGTTGATCATAGATACTAGGTTTAAAAGGCTTAAGATTCATTACTACCTTGTGCATATATGTGTGTCCGTTGCTATCACTCTTGATCAAAACAGGTTTGAGGGGTTAGGTGGGCGCGCTTATATATTGCTTAGGAGAGGAATTAACTTTTTTGGCAAGATCTGATATAACAGGTCAAAGAATCTTGTAGAGAAATAGGGTAGACCTTGTTTGTCGTTTTGAGAGAATGATTACCTTGTGTAGCCAGCTCTTGAAAATATTTGCAACGAATGAGTGAGAGATTGTGTTGATAACTCCAGTTCATTGTGGCTCAATTTATGGCCTCAAGGCATCCTTGCATATGATTAGGAGGACTAGACTTTTCCCGTTAGTGGCTAAGCTATTCTGGATAGAGTTATCAAGTCAGTAGTTGTAACGTATGTAGGATGTGTTTTCTTTTCTATTGAATTTGAACATCCAAGGGCAAACATCGAGAGGCAAATTTATTTATTCATTTTACAGTAACTACCTAGCTTGAGTGTTGATTAATGGAGGACTTGTGTGTTACCATGCTCACTGGTAAAAACATCTGTACTTTCTGTAATCTCCTTCTGGTGTTGCATCAGTTTTCATAATTTGGTATCTGTTTGATCTAGAGGCTAGTATTCAGAAGATTGAGTAGGTTATGCAAATAAAATGGTAGCAAATCCTTTGTTTATGTTAATGTGGACTTCCTGGGAGCAATACTCTGGCAGGTTGTTCAGTGGTTGGATATTAGTAGTCCTTCTTTCTGGATCTCTATTTTAGGCCGTATGTTTGTTAAGTTATTATTTCAGGCTGGCCCTCCCTCCTCTCTCGAATTGTTCTTAAAAAGAAAATTTTATGCACTGTGCCTTGTATATGGATCCAAATCTCTAGTACCGGAGGAGCCATCTGTTTATTGAGTTTTCAAGTTAAGCAGGAAAGAAACAAAAAAAAGGAAAGGCAGAAGCAATTACTGGTATCTGGCATCACGTCCTATATTACTAGTTGCACTTGTGATGGCATTTTATCTTGTAATTCTCTTTAATTCTAAGTTGTCTGTTTAAGGTGTTAATAGGGGATGGTTAAGAGCTCTTGACTGTTTGAAACTGGCAGTACTGTTTGTTGAGAATCTCTCCAAACAATTTTCTTTCATATAACTTATTGGGCACGTATGTGTGTTATAGATATCAACCGATGCTTTTGCTTAATGCTGCGCAATCTTCATCAATAAAATGATTTCGTACTTGTAAAAAACATTAGCCTATACTCTTTAATTGCAGATTTTTTCTTTCACCTCTGTGTTTTGCACTTTTGCGTGCTGTCTCATTACTATCGTTTTCTTTTTCTAATCTTTGATCATTCAAAGTTGCTCCCTTTTTTCTGTTTCTATTTAATTAATTTTATGTTATTTCCTTTTCTGGTGTTACATAGGAGTCTCTTTCGTTAATTGAAGGATTTAGGCATACAATTTCAACTTTTCAGTTTTTTCTTCCCCCTGTTATTATATATGGGCTGAGGTGTTTGTTTCATGGGAGGTGGGGAGGATGAGGAACCGCCATTAAAACGTGTGAAGTTATCCTCTGGACAATTGGTAGATATTTCGGACGGGACATTTGTTAGAGATCGTGCAAGTTGTTCATTGGGTGACTCAATGGCTCGGCCCCTGGATCTTCAAGGGGATGATGAGGTTGTTGGTACAAAAGGGGTTGTCAAGAAAGTTGAATTTGTTCGGATCATAACTGAGGCATTGTATTCTCTTGGTTATAATAAGGCTGGGGCCCATCTTGAGGAAGAGTCAGGGATACCCTTGCACTCTTCTGACATTAATTTGTTTATGCAGCAAATTCGTGATGGTAAATGGGATGAAAGTTTAACCACATTGAAAAAAATTGGTCTGGTGGATGAAAAAATTATAAAGTTGGCATCGTTTGTGATATTGGAGCAGAAGTTTTTTGAACTGCTGGACAAAGAAAAAGTCTTGGATGCCCTGAAGACACTGAGGACCGAGATTTCACCTCTTTCCATAGAAAATAATAGGGTCCATCAGCTTTCCTCCTTCATTATATCACCTTCTCAGCAGGTTCTTTCTGGGGTATCAGGTCAAGGTATAGTGAGAGTAAAGTCACGTACAAAGCTTTTAGAGGAATTGCAAAGTTTGCTTCCCCCGACAGTTATGATTCCAGAAAAGAGATTGGTACATCTTGTTCAACAGGCTCTTGACTTGCAACTAGATGCTTGTAGATTTCACAATTCTGTAGTAGGTGAAATGTCACTGCTCACTGATCATAAGTGCGGAAGAGATCATATTCCATCTCAAACTGTGCAGGTTAGATCTCATCAATATTTGGGTGTTTTTTTGTGCTACAAGCTTTTGCATTCCGCTGATTGTAAGACATGTTCAATGCATCTCGCAATCACACACTAGTTTGTCCTATCTTTATCTGAGAATATAAATGGTGGTTAATGAATATGATGGCAAGTGTTATTCAAGTTTATTCCTTTGCATTCTGAATCATTGTGGTTAAAACCCTTGCTACTGCTATTTTATATCACTGTTTGAATTACATATGATGGTGTTCTGTTGAAAAGCATTCACTGAATTCATGCTTGCTTCTTTTAACTTTTTTGTGGTTGAAGGTTTTGCCTTTTTTGCATATGCTCTTTCAAAAGGCTTGTTTTAATAAGCATGGACGGGATGTTTCTTAGATTGTTAAATTTCTGTAAGACATGTCGGGGAGCAATTAAATTGTTGCATCAAGTTTTAAAATAATATAAGTCTTTTATCTTTTTCGTATAAAAGGCAGCCCCGTGCATTAAGCTCCTCCTAGGAGTCTGAGGAAGGGCCAGACCACATGACAATCTTATCTTGATTTTTGCAAGATATTGTTTTCACGGGTTTTATCCACTGAACTTCTGCTCGCACGGCAGCAACTCTTACCATTACGCTTCCTTCAAAAAAGAACTTCCATTAATAATGTAACAAGTTAATATCCACACACAAAACGAAACCATTTAAACTGCTTCAGCGTATCTATAGTTCTATACACTAAAGTACATTTACAAACTATCTAGAAGCTAATGTAATCCTTCGTTCACCAAATAGCAAAGGAAGAACAGTGATTCGACTCCAGTTTTCAGTGCTGCTGATCTCCAAAATATCGGTTCGTTTTCAGTAGTCATCTACCATGAAACTCTAACTAAAAGCATATTCGTTCGTGCCCCTGTTTGTTCAGCAAATTAATATGAATAGTTCAGTCGTATCATAGCGAGCTTAATAGTGAATGCGGTTTCTTTCTTCGGTGCTGCAGTTAACGGTAAGCACTATTGGTTTCTGGGAGCTTTGTGCTTTCCTGGTCTTTAATGAGCTTGTTTCCACCATTTATGAGGCTTTTGTCACAAACTCACAATGATTTGAATCATTTGATGGATAGTTGCCAAACTTTTAAATCATGAAATTTAGCTCCCTTTCCTTTGTCGCTGTATGTTCAATGTGTAAACAAGTAAGTGCTTTTTATTCTCTAGTTTTTGGCTTTGTTTGGGATGAAGGCGTAGCTAGTGTTGTTCATCTTGTTTATACTATTTGCTAGTTGACCTAGTTGGGGTGTTTAACCAGAAGATGTGGTTGGATCCACTGTGAGTGAACGCAGAAAGTATGTGCCTTTGTTTTGGGAGGGTGGGGGATGGGGGGTTGTAAAAGTGCGAAATGTAAATGTGCGTGAGAATTTTGAGCTTCACTGGCTTTCCACTTGATATTTTTACCAGCTTTACATGTGTCAACTAGCTGTTTTTGTGTTCTCTGTCATTTTAGAACAATCGTTGGTACTGGAGTTTGATTTTTGAAGATCAAATTTGTTAGACACCTTAAGCTCTAATTGTTTCTTTGTTGCTTCTACTGCACCAGATTTTACAAGAACACAGTGATGAAGTCTGGTTCTTGCAGTTTTCCCATAATGGAAATTACTTAGCCTCGTCATCTGCTGATTGTTCGGTCATTATATGGGAGGTATGTTTAAATCCTCTTGATATTGTTGTCATAACAATTGTTGTTTTTTCAATTTAGATCAATTTTCACTTTGCTTTTTGTTGGATTTCTTTTCTCCACTTTGTGCATCTTATGTTGCAGTTCCTTTCGTATGGTCTTTTACTTCTGCCTTAAAGAATTAATATCCGGAGATGATGCCATTCTTGTATGCTTCAGAGTCTCATGGCATGCCACGTATGGGTCCTCAAACAAACAATTTACGTGGTTTCCCCAACCTCATATAGTAATACAACCAAAAGTTATTCATTTTGATTAAAATGGTGACCTACCTTGCCCCTTGGGGTTTTATATAAAGCAAAAGTTTGTGAATTAATGTATTACTCCCTCTGTTCCATTTTATGTGACACTGTTTCTTTTTTTAGTCTGTTAAAAAAAGAATGTCATGGCTTGTATTTTTGGGTCCACATGAATTGCAGTGAAGCCTATGTAGGCTGAGGTGTTAGTTGTCCAAAATTTATTTATTTAATGTCTCTTTTACTTGTCCATAATAAATTAAAAAGCAAAAAGCAAAAATCAGTTGCAAGCTGATTTTATATATAGACTGAGGAGTTAGTTTCATGGGGCTTGGGCTCTATGTAAAATATTTAGCCTCATAGATTGTCCATTATCACTGATTAGAATAGTGCAAGCTATTTCATGGTTCAAGTTAGACAATTATTGTAATAGATGTCTCATCCAGAACTGAATAAGGAATGCTAAAATATATTTTTCTGCCTGCAATAATATATTGATTTAGTTATTCATTATTATTCCATTGTTAAGAACAAAGTTATTATATTGGAATGGCTAAAGGTGAATATGTTGCCAAATAGTTATGGATGGCATGTTAAAACATTGATGTGCATGTCTATGTTAAATGTTGATGTGCATGTCTATGAATATTAGTTGAATACAACATCAATTTAAAGTATATTTTGGCTTTAGTTCCATTATAATTACTCCTTTCCTTCCAATTTATATGACACACTTCCCATTTGGCATGTTCCACTATTCTATTTTAAACAACTTTTAAGAATTTAAATTCACTAAAGTATTCACACTTTAACTTTGATGTGATGTTTGTTGTCTTTTCAATACTACTTTAATATACTCTTCCATCATCGCTAATGTATTGTATAAGTCAAAATAACATCTTTAAACTCTGTGGCCAATCAAACACCCTGACATAAAATGAGACGGAGGGAATAGTGTTTCATATCATGATTGATCCTTCCTTTTTAAGTTTCAAGAGAAATAAACACATGGAAGAGTTCCATGTACTTTTGAAAAAATGAAAGCTGAAGGCCAATATTACTTCACTATAAGGAGGAATTTTGAACAAACTGCCTAGAAAAGAAATGTTAAGGGTGTTCTAGATGCGATGATGTGCTTTATTCAGCTAGCTTTGTAAGTTGGAAATCAGAGTTTTATATTGTATTTACTCCTTAAATAATGGCTGGTACTTGTACTGCTTCTGTTTGCTTATCAACAGGATTAATATAGAACATATTGGGTTCATGTCCTCTTCTTTTTGATGCTTGATTATATTTTTGAGAGCTGTGATATGCAAGGTTCTTTCTCCTCCAAACTTTAAGATGCTAATATCAGGTGCATTTCATTTTGGTAAAAGTTAAATAGTAAAAGTTGGTGTTTAAAGGTTAAATAGAAAATATGTTACCTTTTTCAAAAAGAAAAGGTTAAATAGAAAAAAATGGTCTTTATGTGGGAGGGAGTGGTGGGTATGAAAGAAAAGAGAGCTGTTGATCATGAAGATTTGAACTAATCAGACAGTTGATAGCATTTAAGTTCATCCCTTAATTTTCTGCTCTTTATAGGTCAAATTGGACGGTGTCTTCTTAAGGCACCTATTTTCTGGTCATCAAAAACCTGTCTCCTATATATCATGGAGTCCTGACGACCATCAGATTCTCACTTGTGGTGTAGAAGAAGTTGTCAGACAGTGGGATGTCGAGTCCGGTGAATGTATACGCATTTATGAGAAAAATGGACTTGGTTTGATCTCATGCGGATGGGCTCCTGATGGCAAGAGGATATTCTGTGGTGTAACTGACAAAAGCATTAGCATGTGGGATTTGGAAGGGAAAGAGCTGGAATGTTGGAAAGGCAACAGGACTATTAGAATATCGGACTTGGGAATAACAAGTGATGGGAAGCATGTTGTCTCTGTTTGTAAAGAAAATACGATAGTATTATTTGAATGGGAATCAAGAACAGAGAAAGTAATTCAAGAGGATCAAGCAATAACCTCGTTTGTATTGTCCACGGACAATAAGTATGTATTGGTTAGTCTTTGGAACCAAGAAATTCATCTTTGGGATGTACAGGGAACTGTAAAACTCATAACCAAATATAAGGGGCATAAACGTTCTCGTTTTGTTGTGAGGTCTTGCTTTGGAGGACTAGATCAAGCTTTCGTTGCCAGTGGAAGCGAGGACTCACAGGTACTTCTTCTCTTATTGATCTAGAAGCACACTGCCTTTTTATGTTGCAGAACTTTTTGTTGTCGTTGGAGGTTTGCGTTGTATGCATATTAGCACATGAATAAATTGACAATTCTATTCCTCAAATCAGGTTTGCATATTGCAGATGGTCTGTCTTTTGACCATAAAAAGCTTCTTTCGTTTATTCATTCATACACCATGTTTTCCAGCATAAAAAAGTCCTGTGAACAAGTTATGATTTTTTAGAATATAATCATTTCATGTTTATGCTTCATATATGCAAGCAACATCATTATTTGTCTTGCATTTTCTAGGATTCTTGTAAAATGATGCCCTAAAGAGTTAATTCTGTTGTATTCCTGTTGTTTGAGTATTTCAAAATTGCCTTTGGCAATCTGCTTAATTTTCTTTTTGAGTTTCTTCTATCATGAGTAAAGTGTATTTTCCTATTTGGACCCACATCCTGCCTTTGTAATAACCACTGCTCTCAATAATCATGGTTTTCAAATGCTCTCTTCTTTCCATGTCATTGAGTGTCTCGTTATTGCAAAATTTCCAGTTTTTCAGAGTTTTTCGGACCATTTATATATCCTTGCCCACGTTATCTTTATTATCTGTAGACAGTTGGATTCGGACCTTGTATTCTCTATAGAGAGACTTTGATCTTAGTCTATACCATAAACTTAGTGTTAGTCTTATATCCTTGAGAGAGACTTTGATCTTGGTCTATACATTACTTTCAGGTTTATATATGGCATAGAGGCTCGGGTGAACTTGTTGGGACATTGGCGGGACATTCTGGGACAGTGAATTGTGTTAGCTGGAATCCAACAAATCCTCATATGCTGGCATCGGCAAGTGATGATCGTAGTATCCGTATATGGGGCTTGAATCGAGTAAATATGAATCAGCATGGCACTGTTACTAATGGCGCGAACTGCTGCAATGGGCGAAGCTGAAGCCAGATACAAAAGGACAGTGTGTAATGTTTACAAGATTGATCTCTTACCCCTGTTCACTGTTCTCTGTATATTCATTACGTTCATGTCAAAGCAAACATTTATGACAAACAAGAATGTGAAAATTGCATTCAGTCCATCAATAATTCATGTACTTTCTCCATATCTCTGTTCTCAGTGATTGCTTTGTCTTACTGAAGTTAAGCTGGGGAAGTAGTCAAATAGTTTGAACAGGTTGGATGCACTGTCATTTGCTCGTATCTCCCAAAAAAGTAGTGAAAAGAAGGGGTTTTAAGAGGGGATTTAACTGTTATTCGCGGGCATGTTATCGATACATAGTTATAAAACTTGCCTATGGTTTAGTAACTCAAAATTTGCATATGAGAAGTGAGTTTTGGTCCTTAGCATAACCTGAAAAAGAAGAGAAAACAGAAGCTGGAGTGATCAAACTCCTCTGTTTTCTCTTGCACTCAATTTGTGAACATAAAGTTTCCAGTTTTCTTTTTGAAGGGGAGCTTTGGTGTAACTGGTAAAGTTGCTGCCATGTGACTAGGAGGTCATAGGTTCGAGCCGTGGAAACAGCCTCTTGCGGAAATGCTGGGTAAGTCTGCGTACAATAGACTCTTGCGGTTTGCCCCTTTCCTGGACCCCGCGCATAGCGGGAGCTTAGTGTATCGGTCTGGTACCGGTCTGCCCTTTTTTTGTTGAGATGATTGCATAATTTTTCCTCAAGATTTATCTGTTACTAAAGCCTTGTGAGTTGAGTTGTTAAATGACTTCTCTTCTTGAACTACACTTTTTCCCTTCCAAACAATATAGATTAAGACCTTTAACAGAGTAAAAAACAGGGCTTTAAACATCTCTAAAAGGGTGTCAAATATATGCAAAGAAAATATTATATTATTAACATTAGCTTCCTCCAACAATACTTCAAACATCTCTACAAACTTTTTTGGGGTGGCTTGAAAAGAGAAAAAAGAAAGTCCAAATAAGCAACTCATCTCAGCACCATATGTTATTTTAAGAGGGGGGAGAACTAAGTACATACAAACTTAATACTAATGGTTTTACTATTTTCCATTTTTAAGCAACACTGAAAGAAGTGGTAGCATTCTCCACAAACTTCCTAGCACCCTTAAACCATCTCTTGTCACCAGCTTGTGCTTTGCAGATGTAAAGTTTGCTATCATTTACTGTAGCTGAGATCAATTGGTGCTTACCACCTTCATCTCCATCTGCAGTTCTTGTCAATACTGACAAGATATAGTACTCTTTTCCTCCCACAGTTGTGTTTGATGCCTCCAATAGGTTTGCAGTTGCCACTGCACCAGATTCAAATCCACCCTGCAGCAACAAATTCCCTCTTCATTTTTGTATTTGATACACTAGTATAGATAGTGCTTTAGCAAACAAATGTTGACAGGGCGGATCAATGATTTAGATTCTGTGGGTTCAACTTTTAAGATTTTTAACATTGAACCCATTGTATTTTTAAAGTTATGGGTTCAGACCTAACATTTATTGCAATTTTAATGAATTTGTACACATAAATTTATGCTATGCGACAAAAGTACTGGGTTCAGATGAACTCGACGGCCATACTCTACATCTGCTCTTGAATGTTGATAATTGTAGGGCATTTAGGCCGACATAGTTATCCGGTATCTCTGCTAGTAGGAAATAGCTGATACCTAATGGAATTAGGGGTGGACATAGCGCTTTGGCTACGAGCTCGGTTGAACCCAATAACTTTGATCCAGACTCTGTATTTGTCTTAAAAAATCTGTTGAATATGTATAAAATATTAATTTAGAACCGAATGGCTTAAAATATTAAAATCCTGAACCCATTAACTTCAAATCCTGGCTCCTCCTCTAAGTGGAATAGTGTAGGTGCGCGCAAGTTGGACCAGACACTATCGATATTAAAAAAACTATAGGGCATGTATTTCTAGGACTTACTTCACTTGTTCCATGTAAAAGTATTCCCACTCTACAAATAACCAGAACAACAAATCCTTTTTACAATCATTCACTGTAGTTATGACTACTTACCTCTGAATCAGTTTTACCAAAGTAAGCTTGCTTTCCTAGCAAAAAGTCCACCTGCTCAGACAAAATATGAACAAGGTCAAAACTCATCACTTTTTTGTGCAATTTTCAGTCTATAAAATGCATGCTTAGAGAGAGAGAGAGAGAAAAATGTAATTACTTGAGAGAGGAACTCTTCAGGGGAGCCATAGTCAGTGATGGATTTCTTGTCAGTTGGAGTGACAGTGACAATGAGATTGCTGGTGGAATCAAAGTTGTCTTCATATCTGAGAACTTGACCAGGGAACTCAACTTCTTTGCTGGGGTTCCATTTAGCTGGGACTTCCAACTTGAATCCATCTCCGTTGTATGCCAAGAAATCAGTGTTTTGCTTTGGCTTACCAAAAACATTTGCTGTATATATATATATATATCACAAAAACCATCGTTAAATTCCATCCAATGATCGTTTTAAGCCTCATCATGTTATTCCGTGAAAGAAGGGGAGCCTTGGCGTAACTAGTAAAGTTGTTGCCGCGTTACCCAGGGTAAGGCTGCGTATAATATACCCTTGTGGTCCGACCCTTCACCGGACCTCGCACATAGCGGGAGCTTAGTGCATCGGGCTGTCCTTTATGTTATTCCATGGAAGTTGTTTTATATAGGTTCGTCTGATCAATATTCTGATCATAATGAATGTGTTCAAAGGGATTTAGTTTATATACACTAACACCGTAAAGAATGAATTTACTGTCAGCGTATTTAACTAGTCTTGGATTATTAGTGGTGTAGGTTGTTCCACACTATTTTTCCGTTTTTTCATAGTACTGTGGCTTTATTACTGATTGTTGTTATTGCTTTTTCATCTATTTTCTGTTTCCTACGATGCTTATATTATTTTTTTGATTTTTCTATTGTCTATTTTCGTCTTCTTGAGTTGAGGGTCTCTCAGAAACAACCTCTTTATCCCTCCGGGGTAGGGATAAGATCTGCCTACATTCTATCCTCCCTGGACCCCATTTGTGGGATTTTACTGGGTTGTTGTTGTTGCAGCATATTTAACTCGTTATTACAGGTTGTATATACGTTCTACTTTCCAAACGGCTAATTTCACATATTATGGGCAAGTATGTGTAGTTATTTTTTAATTGATCAGATAGTATACAACATTCTTTGAGACAGTATGTCAAAATTGAACTTGACATACCAGCTTCTCCATAAGCAGCATCGGCTGGGGAAACTTTGGAACCAACGGCAGCAGCACCAATGAGGACAGTGAGAGCCAATCGTCGAGAGACGGCGACACTATTGCCATCATCTTCTTGAGCCGAGGACTGTTTTTGGGCACGGCAAGCCAATTGGTTAGGCTTGAGGGATGAAACGTACCTCTGTGATGACACTGAGGATGTTGTTCTAGCTGCTGAGTTAGAGAGTGCATGTTGGTGCAAGAAACATTGGGTTGAAGCCATTGCTTACAATTAGCCTTTCTTTTCTTTGTTTTTTGGATTGGTTTCCTCTTAATGTTTGTGGGAGGAATATGTTTTAGATTTTGTGATCAATATGTGAAGGGAGATTGCCTTGGTTTTTGAATGTGTGGGAAATGGATATTGGGAAGATTAGATTTATGATGTGGGATAAGGTTCTTGAGTCTTTGATTGGTGCCAAATGGACATTGTTTGTTCTAGTTTCCACTGCAATCTCCATGTCATAGAGTTGTGGGGCTTAGTTTTGAGCAAGTGTGTTTCCAACCACATTTCCTTTCAGCATATATATAGTACAAAATATATATATAGTTGAAGTGCAGCTTTTGTATGTTTATAGGACTAGGAGAGTGACTTGAACATTTTTTTTCTTTAGTGTAATAGACACCAAAAAAAAAAAAAAAAAAGATTTTTTCTATTGTTAGTCGCGCCAGAAACTATTTACATTTTATAATCGAAAAAGTGTATAAAATTTGTGTAACTTTTGTATATAACATACAAAAAATATACATTTTTTCGGCTATTATTTTAAGAGCGGCTATACAGTGTAGTGTACAAGTCACAAATGGAGCCAAGTTTAAAATAGTAAAACTTATTTCCGTGTGACCGATAGCCACAAGCTTATCGGTGACGGGTTCAAGCCGTGAAAGCAATTCTTTGGGTACGCCTTTCCCTGGACCCTACGTGAATACGAGATACTATGGTGCATTAGGCTGCCCCTGGATATAATGACACAATAAAAACAAGAGGTCCCCCAAGACCACTATTATACAAACAATGACAGGATTAAATTAAAACAAGGAGCTAATTGTCACGACCCAATTCTCAACCTGGTCGTGATGGCGCCCCTCGTGAAGTCAAGGTCAGCCAACAGAACATTAACACTTCTTTTAACAATTTCTTAGCATAAACAGGTCTAAATCATAGTTACTGAATAATCAATCATAAGTGCGGAAATAAAACGTAACATAACGGGAAAAAAACCATCCCAAACTCAGCCTGATGATCGGGGTGTCACAAGTCACGAGCTACTACAGAGTTGATGAAAATACTACAAGTCTGGGAACATAGTCTGAAGATGAATAAAATATGCAGAAGATAAGGAAGAAACGAGGCTGTGGACGTCGACAGCTACCTCGTCTCTCCTAGCCCGCCTGGTCTGGAAGGAAATCAGCGCTCAGGTACGAACTCAGCTGTGCCTGTCTCTGCACACATGGTGCAGGAAGTAATGTGAGTACTCCGACCCAGTGAGTAATAAAAATAAATAACGATTGAGAACATAAAATCCCACAAGGGCAAAATAATGCTATCTCAAGCAGCAACATAAGATAAACAGTAGAAGCCAGTGAAATATAGTAAGAAAAATCTTTTTGAAAACAGTTAAAAATCAATCATACTCAACCAGTAAGTCAGCCAATGTTACCTGACCGGTCAGCCATTGTTACCTGACCAAACGCGTATAACAGTGTCATTGTTACCACTGTTCAATATTTAATCACTCTAGATGGGTACCCGCGCTCACTGTGGGTGTGCAGACTCCGGAGGGGCTCCTACAACCCAAGCGCTATATTGTCATAAGGCCTGAAAGCCTGAACATATCAACATGAGGCCTGAAAGCCTTCTCACAATACACTCGAGGCCTGAAAGCCTCCTCTCATCACTCGACATACCCTCACATAAGGCCCTTGGCCTCAATCAGTCCAAAAATAGTCATAGCCCCTCGGGCATCATTAAACAATAATACCCAGCTCAACAATAGTTCAAATATCAGTTAAAACTCCAAGTTTGAGTAAAAATATAGCTGAGTTCATGAAACAGTGTAAATCACATGGACTGAGTTCAAATAGTATTTCAAATAGTGAGGGAAAACAGTGATAATAGCTCACAAAGAGTTCAAACAGTCGGCAACAAGCCCAAGTATGGCAATGAGCCCAAAACATAGTGAAAACAACAAGTCATAGTTGACACGCAGTAAAATATTATCCGGGCTGGACCAAGTCACAGCCCCCAATAGTAAATGACCCCGCGCTCGTCATTGAACGCGTGTCTCATCTCAACAAAGCACCAAGTTGTGCAAATCCGGGGTCTCAAGCCCTCAGAACATCATTTAAAATCATTACTCACCTCTAGCCGGTCAAAAGTCTACCTCGCTATGCCTTTTCCCCTCGAAACGACCTCCTTGCGCGTCGAATCTGATCAAAACCACAAGGAATACATCACAATAGGCTAATGGATCATAACCCAATCGAAAAGACTCGAAAAATATCAAAAATCACGAAGTTGGCAACACCCGAGCCCCGGGCCCACTTCTCGAAAAATTACGAAACTTACATCACCGGATTCCTCGTCTCGCCACGAGTCCATACATATCAATTTTACCAAAATCGGAGTCCATTTGGCCCTCCAAATTCCGTTTCAAAATTACAAATTCTCAAGCCCTAGCTTTATCCCCTTTTGGTGATTTCAACCAATTTTCATGTTAAATTTAGCATAATTTCATGTATTTGGGTCAAGGGACTTACCTCCAATCACACCTAGTCGAAATCCTCCTTCAAATCCGTCCAATAGCTCTCAAGCTCGTGTAAAAATGGTGGAAATAACTTAACCCTCGTGGATGAAAATGATATTATAAAACCCCTTCTGCCTACAGCGATTTTCGCTTATGCGGTCCCGCTTCCGCATATGCGGGACCGCTTCTGCGGCCATTTCACCGCTTATGCGGTTTTCACTTAACTTACCACTTTCGCCTTTGCGACATATTCTCCGCTTCTGCGGATTACCAAAGACCGCTTCTGCGGTTATTCACTCGCACCTGCGGACCCGCTGATGCGAAAAGGGGTCCGCTTATGCGGAACTCATCAATTCAACACACGATCGCTTCTGCGCTTTTCCACCCGCTTCTGCAGAACATTTCCGCAGAAGCGGAAATACCAGATGACAGAAATCTCAGACCTGAAGCAACTTCCAAAAACTCTCGTTTAACCACTCGAATTCACCCCGAGGCCCCCGGGACCTCAACCAAAAACACCAACACATCCTAACACCTCATTCAAACTTGTTCCAATCCCCAAAACACATCTAACAATGCTAAAACCATTAAATCACATCGGATTCAAGCCTAAGTTTCTTAAAAACTTCCGAATTACGCATTCGATCAAAAACCCAATCAAAACATCTCCGAATGACCTGAAATTTTGCACACACATCGAAAATCACCTAACGGAACTACTACAACTCTCGAAATTCCATTCCGACCCCCGGATCAAAATCTCACCCACCAACCGGAATTCGCCAAAATACTAACTTCGCCAATTCAAGCCTAATTNCTAATTCCACACCGGACCTCCAAAATCACTTCCGATCACGCTCTTAAGTCACAAATCATCCCCCGAAGCTAACCGAATCACCGGAAATCACATCCGAGCCCTCTAACTCAATAGTCAACTTCCGGTTGACTTTTCCAAAACAAGCTTTCCTTAAAGAGACTAAGTGTCTCATTTCCATCTAAAACCAATCCAATTCAACTCAATCACCTCAAATACCGATAATGAAGCATAGAGAAACATAATATGGGGAAAACGGGGCGGTAACTCACGTGACGACGGGCCGGATCGTCACACTAATATTTGATAAGAATGAGGTACAATCTAGAAATTTGAAGATCACAAATAATAGTAATGGTTAATTCATAGTACACTACAAACATTATTAGAATTAGATCAAATTTTATTAAAATTAATAAGACACAGTTGAGATAGTATAACATGAAGTACTTAAAACTATTAAATTATCACTGTTCCAGTGAGGCTATAATAATTTGAAGAGAATTGACAACTTGTAGGAACTTAGTTAATTTGTTCCACTTTAATTATTTTTTTTATTTTTTTTGTGGTCGATAATATTTGATTTTGTCAGATATCAAGAAGGAACTAACTTCTCTTTTCCAAAGTTGCCCTTGAAGTAATTAGCCTAGGAGTATTTGTTATATTTCTAATGAATAAATTAAGGTTAATATAATCAATTTTATTGTTAATTAATATTAAAAGGTAAATTCCTTCATATATGTAAAAATAACCAAAAATCAATTAAAGTGGACTGGAGGGAGTATTTCCTAAGTTGAAAAGATAAACTACTAAAATCTTTTTTTCTACAGTCTTCTCCTCTTTTTTTTTCTTAACTAGTTTTTAGAGTACGCGCGTTGCGCATGTGCCTCGTCTCAATAAATAATTTTTTTAAAAATTATATTGAAAATATTTTTTAAGTTATAAAAAATTTAAGTTCCTAAAATTAATGAATGTCTATCTTAAATAACTCAATAAATGGAAGAAAATAGGTCTCATAGATGTCCTCAATCATCATGCAATATATTCAATTTCACAAGCTATCACGTTTCTTCTTTAGTTTCAGCAAAAACAAATGGTTTGAAGATTTTAGAATTTCACTAAAAATATTTTCAGAAAACTATTCCCAAGTTCATTCGAGAAGACACATACGATGTTAACTATACTTTTATTATAGTTTTTTAAAAATTTGTCAAAAAACACAAACTGAAAATATCTTTTGATCTTTTAGAGATTTGGGAATGAAGAGGCTGACCCTATAACTCATGAAAAAATTAATAAATGACAATGTTAAGTGTAAAAATTAATTAATGGTGAGTTACTATTTCACAATAAAATAGATAAATAATGAAACTTATTTTAAATACATTTTATTTTCTACTATTTTATCTTTATTTCTTCAAGTTAGTACCTTTTCCAAATCTGAATCTTAATATTGTACTAAGAATTTTGTCAACTTGAAAAATAATTCTATTTATATGATGAATTTGGAAAATAATAGAATCCGATTCTTTTTCTATTATCGTATTTTAAAGATTTAATTATTTGTTCTTAATATTAAAGAAAATAGTTTATTTTTTCTGACTCAAACTTTTAAGATTAACTGTAATAATTATTTTATCAACTAAGAATTCTCTTTTGAAGGCTAAGAAATGATAAATGTATCTTAGGGTTCTTGTGTTATAGGTAAGACAACAAACGTGTAAAAGTGGATTCGCTATTTCATATTAGCTGTTTTAAATAGTTAAAATTGTATTGTTAATTTGATTCCTTTGATTATGTTCATTAATCAACTATTATGACAAAAATGAGTGTGTCTTTATTTTAGGACTCTTATATTACATATATTGCTATAATTTTTATATATGCTTCCTTATTTAATCGTATAAGTATTACGTATAATTTAGTGATTATTACATCCCTCAATTTGATTTATATATTTAATGTAAGTTGTAGAACGCTAGTGTTCTTTTTTATGTGTTTATTCGAATAAAATGGTAAAATTTAAATCGATTAAAGTTTTAAATTTTATGACTTGTTACATAGTTCAAACAAAAAAGAGTGTAATAATAGTTGATTGTCCTAAAAATTAGAAAAATAATTAAATGACTATTCTGTCTAGTGTAAAATAGATTATTTTTATAAGCGAAAAATATTTCACTAAGGTTATTTGTGCCTTTTTAATGTAGTATAAATATAGATATAGATTGATTCAAGTGTGCATTTTACCAACTTGACTCTTGATAATATACTATAACTCAAAATGACGAATGTTGTTCTCATTTAGTTAGCTCAATAAAGAAAGAAATAATCCCTAAAAGTCCTCAGACATCTTATTGTAATTTCTAAAAACTTCTATAGGAATATCTTATAAAAATTATTATAATTTTATGACCTAATACTAAAATAAGCAAACATCAAAATACTTTAATCAATAAAGGTTTCCCCGATAAAATAAATTAAAATTGAATTTCTCGTTTTTTTTGAGAAAGAAGAGGTTGACACTATAGCTAATTAAGAATTTACCGATAAATAACTTAATATATGAAATACATAGCGAGTTGTTATTTATTGAAACAAATATATGATATTAAATGCTAACTCATTTACGATATTTTTGTCTTTTGCTATTTAATCTTTATTGCTTCAAATTTGCATATTTATCAATTTGACTCTCAATACTATACTTTAACTAATTTTGTTCTATTTTTTATTTCCTTCACCGCTAATGATCTCGCTATCGAAATAAATTTATGTCCTACTTAAAATAATTGTACTTATATGTCAAATTCAAAAAATAATTAAATTAAATTCTTTTACTAATAGGTTAATTTAAATACTTAATTATTTTTTCTTAACCTTGAAGGAGATAGTTTAGTTTTTATTGATTCAAATTTTTCATATTAGCTCATCTGTAGTATTAATAATTTAATTTTAATTATAAATTTTATTCAATAAAAATTATATTTTTAAAGCGCAAAGCAATAATTTGATATTTCACGTTTAAACTTTTATGTTTGTCTACGACTTCTCTTCCTCTCTCACTCTTTATCTCTTTATTTTGTATTCTTAAATATTTTGTTAGTAATTTAATACAATTATTATCAGTGTACTTCTTAAAAATTATAATAACTTTCATTATTTCTATTTTATTACTATTAAAAGAAAAATTAGGAAGAAAGAATGAGAACGCATTTAAAATTTAACGTGGCAAGCTCAAGTTATTTTATGTCTGCAAGTTCTTTCGTTTCTTATGTGCCTTATCATATTCATAGTTGCTAACCCAAATTCCTAACTAATATAATTATCTAATATTATATAATAAATTTTATATTTTAAAGTATTGGTAAACTGTCCTATTCTAACTTGGATGGTCTATTTAGGATCGGAAGTTTAGATATAAAATCCTTAGATGAGTTAAGTTCTTATTAGGAATTTCCATATAGTCAAAATAAGAAAAGATTTAACAATTAAAGTTTTAGTTGATTTCAAAGTTTTAAATATTAGAAAAATAATTAACTTATAATTTTAGAAAATAATTAAATTACACTTTTATCCAATGTGAAATTTATTTTTAAGGGTAAAAAAGGCGAACAACATTTCGATAGGGCAATCGTGCTTTTAATATAGTATAGATAAATAAATAAATTAGTTTCTGTTTCCAAAATGGTTGATAAATAATGAAAATCAAGTCATCATTCAGTAGCATTAGATTCTAACTTGGCTCTTTGGCTAAATGGTGTTGAAATTTTCAACACAATCTAATTAATTTTCTTGGAACTTAATTTCCCTAATTAATCTCCTCCTTAAACATCTGTTCCATAGAAGACTAATTCAAATGAACCACTAAATTTCTACCATTTTGGTAGAAATTTGATGGTCTCAATTCATCTAGATAACACTATAAAAGAGCTTCAACCTTCACTTAGCATTTCAAACGCCAAAAAAGAAAAACAAAAACACAATAACGCAATAAAATACAATACAAAATAAAAAGACCAAAAAAATGGAATTAAAATTTACATCGTTTGCATTTTTATTGTTATTTTTAGCACGAATTGGAGACGCTCAGCCAACAGCTTCACCAGGAGTCTTTGATGTTACCAAATATGGTGCAACAACTAATGGAGATATCAGTAAGGTAAATCATGCATTTTTACCATATAATTGATTTACTTTTTACTAGAGACGAATTCAAGATTTAATGTGAACAGGTTAAGAATGAATGTGATCTAATATATGTTTATGCTTCGAAATATTTTTGCATATGTATAGGGATTCGAGTTCAATTTCGAGCTGAAAGTAGTGAGTTCTATGGAATTCGAAAAAAAAAAAAAAAAATTCAAAAATAACATGATTTACAACTGATAATTGAAAAATAGCCATAAGTTTTTCTAGTTGGATTTGCTCCCCCGCCGTCGTTCGATCCGACGGTGCGGAGTGGAAGGGCCGTCGCTCAACTAATTTTAAAAGTATTTGAAATTTAGCCACTTTTTCTGTAAAGATAAAATCCGAACAAAAACACCCTTAAAAATCCGGAAAAATTTCAGCATAATATGCTGGAGTTCGAATTTTTTACATATGATATTCCAGCATAATATGCTGGAATTTCATAATGTGATGCTGGAAGTTTTAATGACTTTGCGCAGACGCTAGCTATTTTTCGATTACCAGTCCGAAAACTGGCTAGAGATTTGCGTCTAACAGAAATTATAATGTATAGGCTGTGTTAGATGCATTTAAAGAGGCATGTGCAGCAACAAGCCCAAGTACAATAGTGATACCAAAAGGTACATATCAAATGAATCAAGTAAAACTACAAGGGCCATGCAAAGCACCAGTTGAGCTACAAGTTCAAGCCATTTTGAAAGCTCCTTCAGATCCTAAACAACTCAATGCAGATGTTGAATGGTTAACTGTTAATTATATTGATCGCTTCACACTTTCTGGTGGTGGTGTTTTTGATGGCCAAGGTAAACAAGCTTGGGATCAAAATAATTGTAAGGATTCCAAAAGTTGCAGCAATCTTCCCAATGTAAGTTATTACATGTATATTCCACTATATCTTGTGTTAGATCACTGTTTTTAATACGGATTTAACTTATATACATTGATAGTATATAGGCTGCAATTTTTAACTGCCGCAGTTTTCTACTCCTGCTAATAGTTTAGCACATTCGTTGCTGTTACTATGGGGTCCTAAAGCACAAGTAGATTTTACTCGTTGGTGTCAATTTGGGGGGGGGGGGGGGGTAGGGGGGGTAGTGGTCTGGTGGTNAGGAGATTTTACTCGTTGGTGGGGGGGAGGAGGTCTGTGGACTTTTGTTGCTCTCCATGGAGCTTTTGGCCTAATAAGTTTTATGTTACGTCAATTCGAGCTTGCTCGATCTGTTCAATTGAGACCTTATAATGCAATCACATTCTCTGGTCCAATTGTTGTTTTTCTTTTTGTTTTTCCGATTTATTCACTAGGTCAATCTGGTTGGTTCTTTGCACTAACAACCTCGTTTGTTCCGATATTGTTTAGTTGTTGTAGCAAAGTGTTGTTGCAGGGAACATATATATATAATAACATAACATGAAGAATAATTCCAACGAAAATTTGGTTGTTATATATAGGGAAGTGTTGTTATAGGTATGACTGTTATAGAGAGGTCTCACTGTATAATGATATTTTTACACTATCAGTGCAATTTAACTTGTTATACAAGATTACTTGCTTGTGTTTTCATCAAGTTACTCATTCCATCTATTACGAGTATTATCTTTTAAATGACCTGATACATAAGGATACAGAAGTCACTCTTTTAAACTTAACTAGTAAAACATTATCGAAATAGAATTTAAGTTATATACGTTGTAAGTTTTTTTTTTTTTTTTTATAGTATTAGCGTAGTTTAACATGTGATAGCAAGTACATTACCGTTTTTATCATGTTATCAACAAATGTTTAATTTATCACCGAATTTCACCTACAATTTTTTTATCCTGTCAGTGCATAAAACAACTTAAGCTTATCCAATTGTGCTCATTATTTTTACTCTTGTACAGAATTTGAGCTTCAACTTCCTTACAAACTCTACAATCCAAGACATAACTTCACAAGACAGCAAACTATTCCATATCAACGTGAATGGTTGCAAGAACTTGACATTCATCAGAGTAAACATCACAGCTCCACCAGAAAGTATCAACACAGATGGCATTCACGTCGCGCGATCGAGCAACGTGAACATTACAGATTGTGTAATTGGTACAGGAGATGACTGTATTTCTGTAGGAGATGAATTGGAACAGCTTCATATCACTAGAGTTACTTGTGGTCCTGGCCATGGTATTAGTGTTGGAAGTCTTGGAAAAACTCCAGGTGAAAAGCCAGTGGTTGGAGTTTATGTGAAAAATTGCACATTTATTAATACTGATAATGGTGTTAGAGTAAAGACATGGCCAGCTTCACATCAAGGTGTTGTCACAGATTTGCACTATGAAGATATCATTGTGCAAAATGTTAGCAACCCTATTGTCATTGATCAAGTCTATTGCCCTTACAATCAATGCAACAAAGATGTAAGAACACAACTTTATGCTGTTACTTGTACTTATCTTTTAAGTGACGATCTGATATATTATACTATAAAAATTCTGTTAGCTAACAGGTGAAGGGTGGTCACTTGAACCCCATTCGCCAGAAAATTATCCTATACATATAAATTTACATATTGGAAATAGGGTCGTATTAATCACCTTTGTCAAAAAAGTATACTGTGTATTTAAGTTGGATATGGCGAATAGTGGTTAGTTGAATACCATTCATAGAAAAATATGTTGTGTATATAAGTTAAAAATAGCGAAAGACGGTTAGTTGTACACCCTTTGCATTATACTTTACATATAGATTAAATATTACTACTTTATATATATATATATATATATATATAAAATCTTGAACACCTTTAACGAAATTTCTGACATTGCTATTGCTGTCAGTTGAACCTTGGCGTAACTGGTAAAATTGCTATCATGTGACCAGGAGGTCACGGGTTCGAGTCGTGGAAACAACCTCTTGCAGAAATGTAGGGGAATACTGTGTACAATAGACCCTTATGGTCCGGCACTTCTCCAGACCCTCGTGCATAGCGGGAACTTAGTGGACCGGGCTGCCCGCTACATCTCTTTGATAAAGTTATAGATTTGATTTTGCTATATTATGGTTCTTGTTTTGTAATTTTTGCAGTTGCCATCACAAGTGAAGATAAGCAAAGTGAGCATAAAGAACATAAGGGGAACATCAAGAACACAAGATGCAGTGCTTTTATTGTGCAGTAAAGGTGCACCATGTGATGGAGTGGAGGTTGGAGACATAGACATTACCTATAATGGAAAAGAAGGACCAGCCAAATCTAGTTGTGAAAATGTGAAGCCAAAGTTTGTAGGGAAGCAAAATCCACCAATTTGTGCTGGAGCTCAGTCTTCTTGAGCTTTGTTTAATTAGCTCCCAATTTTTGTGCAATTTTTAGCAAATTTTTTATATAGTTTTGAATCCACCAGTTTGCACTGGTCTAGCTCAGTCTAATTGAGCTTTATAGCTTCTAAATCTTTTTTAATTTTAGAGTTTTTATTTTTGGATATCCTAATTGAAATAGGATGTGTGCACGTATATAAGATGTGCAGTGTATTCAGAGTGTAGAAATTACACATGAATAATGGAGTAATAGGAAATCCTCTTGGCATTTTTGAACACGAGATTTTGATTGGTATATGATATTTAAACTACGACCCGCATTTGCATTTTTATTATTAGTGTTTACCTTAAAAAGTGAGCAACAATTAAATTTCTACGCGGTTTAAAGGATATGTGGTTTAATTTAATACGAATAATTAAGAGCAATAGGTAAATGAGTTAAAGATAAAATAAATGATCAACCCAATCGCAATGTAATGACCAAGCCTGATCTTAGATTGAACAGTGAAATTCGTCCTGGACTGGGCCCTTAATACAAGCTCGGTCGCGAAGGAAAAAACAAATGAATAATGTCTTGAACAATAGCTAGAAGACAAAAGTAAACTTTTATTGCTTTGATTTGTGTGTTACAATGTATCATAATAAAGAAAACCTTCCCCTTTATATAGTAGGAAATTTCAGTCCTAGTACAAGTCTAAAAAAGGTAAAAATCTTCTTTTTCCGGTAAATGTTGATTTACAGTTGATACTGAACGAGATTCGCGCTGTAATATCCGGTTGAGGGTGGATATTACGGCCCTCTACCCATCATGCATAACTGTTCCCCGCGCCTCCCGAGGTGCAGAAGCTATACTTGATCCGGCTACATCGTTTTACCGTGTCCGATCTTAGATACATCTTCATTCTTTCTGGGTCTCGATATGCGGGGCTCCTGGTCTCGATTATAATCACGTCGAGCCGTGCTTCTCCTTCATTCTCTCATCGGGGAGTTGGAAAAATTGCCCCCAATTTTACCCGTACACAGATAGTCCCCTTGTTTTTCGGAGAGTAGGTTTATCGAAGTGACAAATTAACCCCGGTTCCTTCTTCCGTACGCTACATCCGAGTTGACGGGTTAGCGAAATGCCCCATCAGTCACGTCGTTCTGACTTCAGACACGTGTCAGCCGCTGATTGACTATCCTCGAATGTGAAACGTCATGCATTGATTACCCTTCCTCTATAAAAGCTCTGACCCCTTTTTCACTTTTTTACTTTTCGATTCCAGAGGTCTTTGATTTACCCTAGAATTTTTCACTTAACTCTAACCCTTTCAAATCTTCATACATTGCTTTCTAGATCTTCATATCTTCATACTCCTTTAAATCTTCAAGTCAGACCTTTGTACCTTCATCCCCATCTTCAAATCTTCATCTTCATATTCAAACCTTCATATTTTTCCAGAATCCGGTGGCAAAAACTTCCAAATCCGTGCCTCAATAAACTGCCCCCTTCAACTTCCAACCCGGCCATGGATGTAGAGGTTGCCGTTACTGTGGTGGCCCGGGAGCCTCCTTTGAAGAGTTTCGTTCCCGGGGGCCTGTTCCATTGAAAATGACTTCAAAGTCGAGAAGGCCTCCAGTCAACAGGACCGAGGCGAGGGAGCTGGAGGTACATATCCTCCGTTACTGAGGACACACCCCCCACCGTTCGGGTGGACTATAATTGGGAGGGTAAAGAAGTGGTCATTCCTGGGCCCAACGAAGTATTCACCACTCACGTGGAGGGGTATCTAAGTGTTTACACTTACCCATTCATGCTCACCCTAGTGGACCCTATAATTCTCGGCTTCTACAAAAGGTACGAGGTCTGCCTCGGACAGATTCACCCGTCCTTTTGGAGGATCGTAATCCTCCTCTGCCACTTCGTCAACACCACCAAAGTACCCTGGTTCACCCTCGTCCACCTGCTTCGTCTCTACAGTCCTCGAGTCTTCTGACGGGGGTTGATCAAGCTCGTTCGTCGAGCTAGAAAAGCTCCATTCTCAAGAATCGACGAAGATCGAGATCGAGGTTGGCAAGGGAGGTTCGTTTGGGTGAAAACTGAAGACCTCATTTCCTCCGAATTTCTACCGTTCCCTGAAAAGTGGAACTTATCCCGTAAGTCTTGTCCTTCTTGAGTACTTGGTACTCCTTTTATTCTTTTTCTAATTGCCTGTGCCTACCATTGTACAACCGTCACCCAAGTTCCCAATGTAGTCCCATGCTTCAAGGAGTGGATCGAGGGGATCTGGAAACAAATGTCTTACTTCGAGCGCGAATGGCGCAAGATCTCGAAGGACAAGTGGGAGGCTCGTTCCCATGGTGAGTCTTCCTCCTGAATAATTATATTTTCATACTTAACTTTTATTTCTGCTAAGTCTTTTCCCTTTCACGGGTTTTCCCAAGACCACCGAGCTTTGGCCATTGGGATGAGGACGAAGCCCCGTACTCGCTTGCCGAACCCTCCACTTCGAGACAGCCCGGAGCTGCTGCAGAGAAGGAGAAAAAGAAGAAAAAGAGGAAATCCTCTGGCTCCCCGGATGCCGAGGTCAAGAAGAAGAGGGTAGTTGTCCGGGTCCGGAAAAGAAATAAAAAGAGCACCAAAGCCAGGGTACCAAACCCCGATTCCCTCTTCTGACTCAAGGATTACCCTGAGGACGATGATCTAGAGTTCGTCGCTCCTAGGTCGACCATCGACGAAGGAGAGCAGGCGGCAACCAGAGAAGGTGGCCGAGAGGCCAATCCCCCTCAAGCTCGGGAGCCGGAAGGAGAACCAGAGGCAACGGCCCCCCGAGAAGCTGCCCCTGCCTCGAAGGAAGTAGCCGATGTCATCGACATCATGGAGATGCCGTCCCACATAGAGTCTATGTTCGACGAGGCTCAAGCCAATAAAGAGAAATCAAATGAGACGTCACGGGGCCTAGATGATGCCCTCAACATGTTCTTTGACGGAATGGATATGAGCACATTGGAGGACTATTCTGGGATTGGTCACCTGGAGGTCCCAAAAAAAGATGTGCCATCAGGAGCGGGCGATCTGAGCTCGAGCCCGAAGCTAGTGAGGCAGTTCCCTGCTCCGAGTGTGGATCTCGACCGTAAAAGAATGATCGTGCTTACTATCCCAGCAGACGTCCGGGTGCTGTCCGCTTCGGTGGGTGTGACCAGCTATATTCGTTGCCTAGTGACCAAGGAAGACCAGGCGAAGATGAACGAAGCAGGCACATCGAGCCTGATCAACGAGGCATAACATGTACCGAACCGGGTAAGATGTCTACCCCTTGTTCCCTTTGTAATTCTTGCTTAGTCTCGGCACGCTTTTTACGATCTTGTCATTTTGCTTTTCAGGCTTCTGTGCTCCACATGAAAGCTTCCTTCGGTCTCGGATGTAAGTCAACCAGCTCGAGTTCTAGCTCAAAGAACAAGTCCGGCAGAAGGATATGTATATGGTTCTCAGTGAACAAAAAAATGAGGCCCTCAAAGATCTCCCAATTCTCCGAGCCGAGCTGGAAAAGCCACAAAATGAGGCCTTGTCCGTGAAATGGGAGCATGCCGAATTGGTCGAGAAGGTAAGGATTTTTTAGGTTAAAAATGAGAGGTTATGCGTAGTGACTAGCAACGCAACCTCGCAGGTCCAAGAGAAGATAGACTTGATTGACCAGCTTCGTGCCGAGATGAACGAGGCAAAGCCACGACTGAGGTTCCGCGAAGCAGGATGGACCTGCTCGCTTCGGAAAAGGAGGATATAAAGGAGGATCTAGCATCAGTCAAGGACCAACTCTAGGTGGCAATGGACAAGGCCGACAAGTGGTCTCGGCTAAATGATGAACTCTGGGCACAACTGGATTCGGCCGCCTCGGAACGGGATGCCTTGGCCGGGAATATATTGCACAGAAGTCCAAATTGGAGGAAACTTCGATTGATTCCTCCGAAGTCGAGGAAATATTGGCACAGTACAAAACTAATGTGGAGATAGTCGAGTCCCGCTTAAGAACGAAGACCGAATATGTGAAGCGGCTATCCCGGAGGGAGACTCTCGACGAGGTTCACACCGGGGGATTCGATCATTCAGCCGAGATTGAAGAAGCCAAGAGGCTTGAAGCCGAGGCAAAGGAAATTTACGAGCCTGAAGGTCCCGAAGGTTCTGAAGATCCCGGTGCCGAGTCGAGCTCTAGGAAGATCAGGCGTGTTCTTCTTTGTTTCCCTTTTGTCCATTTTCTTTCTTGTTTATTTTGATGCCGTTTTATCTTGCCTTTGTAAATATTTTTTGAGATATGAATATAAAATTTTCCCTTTGGCAACATCGTATTTTTACTTTTCAGCATCTGTTTGCCATTTTTTTATTTGCGTATCGTCCCTAATTCCTTAGCATTGAATCAAACATAATCTGGACCATCCGTTCTTCGAAAGTATGAATGGGGCAAGATTAGAAAGTCCGAATGCGAACGTAGCCTTTCATATTCGGGAACCGCCTAATAGGCTCGGTGCCTCTAGGATTCGATAGCCCGGGCTGTCCGATTTTTATCGGACAACAATCCCCGAGTCGGGGTAGCCCGTGGGCATAGGATTTAGGATCTGTTGTGAAGCATCGACGAAGCCAAATGCGTAGCAATAAAGTATGAAGGAAGCAAATATTTCTTTCATTGCTTTATATGTAGAGTACATAATCGGAGGTGCATAAGCCTTGTGTCGTGGCTAGAGTGGGCTAAATGGGTATGGTTCGTTCGACCGTTTGACCATTACAATGAATCCAGACCACCAAGCCTTGGCTTTAGATATATAAAATTTGCCCTTTCTAAAGATCTAACCCAGGGGTAATGGCCCCCAATATTTGAGGCCGAACTTGTGAGGGATCGAATACTGTTGGTTTGGTGCAAACGATCAACAATTCCGGTTTAAGGCCGGTCTTCAAAACTAAGGTAGCACGTTTTACTGTTTCCTCGTTAAAAAACCTTGCCAAAAAATCCACTTGGGACAAAACCGGTTCAAGGGAAAAAGAGTACAACACGTGCTTTTAGACCTAATAGTCACATTTGTCCTTGGTCGAGTACCTGCATAAGTTAGCCGTAATATAAAAAAATTGAAAAGGGAATTGAGTTCGTACCTTAGCAGTAGTACCGCTTTAAGTGTGCCCCATTCCAATTGTTCGGTAGTTGTACACCATTTCCCGACTCGAGTTTATACGATCCTTTTCCGATTATTCCGACAACTCTATACGGTCCTTCCCATTTCGGGCCCAGTTTCCCGTCGTTTGGGTTCCTGGTGTATTGCGTTACTTTTCTCAACACCAAGTCCCCAATTTGAAATGTCGAAGGTTGGCTCTTCGATTGTAGTACCTTCCTACTCGCTGCTTCTGGGCGGACAATTGGACCGGGGCGTCTTCCCGTCTTTTGTCTAATAATTCCAGCATCGTGGTCATGGCCTCGGCGTTTGACATTTTGGTAGCATACTAGAACCTGAAGCTCGGTTCCCCTACCTCGACTGGTATCAAGGATTTCGCTTCGTAGACTAGAGAGAATGGGGTCGCTTCGGTGCTCGACTTCAAAGTCGTACGGTATGCCCACAAGACTTCGGGCAAGATTTCCTTCCAGTTTCCTTTTGAATCGATCAATATCTTTTTCAAGTTTTGGAGTATAGTTTTGTTCGTCGATTTCGTTTGCCAATTTCCACTAGGGATGTAAGGTGTTGATAATATCTTCTTGATCTTATGGTCTTTGAAAAACTTACTTACCTTGCTGCCGACGAATTGTTTTCCGTTGTCGCAAAAAATCTCGGCCGGTATCCCAAATAGACATATTATGTGATCCTAGATGAAGTCGATGACTTCTTTCTCCCGGAACTTCTCGAACGCCTGGGCCTCGACCCATTTACAAAAATAATCGGTCATGAGTAGTATGTATAGGTCGTTACCCGGCGCCCATGTCAGGGGACTAACGATATCCATTCCCTATTTCGTAAACGACCATGGCGACAGGACCGGGTGACACATCTCTCTTGGTTGATGAATCATCGGGGCGTGTTTTTGACACTCGTTGCATTTTTGTATGAAGTCTTTCACATCCTTCTCCATTTTATTCCAGTAGTAGCCGGCTCTGATTAGCTTCCGTACCAAGGATTCTGCCCCCGAATAGTTCCCGCAAGTGCCCTCATGGACTTCTCTCATGGCGTATTTGGTCTCTCCAGGACCTAAGTATCTAGCCAGTGGGCCTAAGAAGGACCTTCTGAACTATTTCCCTTCAACTAAGCTAAACTTGGCAACTTCGGCATGTAGAGCCTTCGATTCGCTGGGATCTGATGGGAATTTTCCTGTCTTCAGGTAGTCTATATATTTGTTTCTCCAATCCTAGATCAAACTTGTCGAGTTTACTTCGGTGTGACCTTTTTCTAGCATCGATTTCATCAGCTGCACCACTGCCCCCGAGTTGAATTTATCGGAGTCGACAGACGACCCCAATTGGCCAGTGCATCGACCGCACTGTTATGATTTCGAGGTACGTGCTGCAGAGTCCATTCCTTGAATTGGTGTAGGGTTACCTGCATTTTGTCCAAGTACCTCTGCATCTGTTCCTCTTTTACTTTGAACGTTCCGTTGACTTGATTTACAATGAGAAGGGAGTCACATTTGGCTTCAATCACTTCGGCCCCGAGGCTTTTAGCCAGTTCTAGACCTGCAATTATAGCTTCATACTCGGTTGTTAGTCAATTTTATAGTTCTAATGGACTATCTAATTATTTTACTGACTAGTGGTTTTAATATGATATCGAGCCCAGTTATTGTAGACCCGTCACTTGTTGTTCTGGTAGAAACTATTGAGGTTAATGCAAAATTGACTTATGAGGAGATTCCGATTACCATTCTCGATAGCAGGTCCGAAAGCTGAGGAGTAAAGAGATTGCCTCCGTGAAAGTGTTATGGAGAAATCAACATGTGGAAGAGGCCACCTGGGAGGCCGAGGAAGAGATGAAGAAGAAGTTTCCACATTTATTTGACTAACTATGTAGTTGTGTTCTATGAAAATGTTAAGAGCTTAATTTCTATGAATTATGTTCCACTTGTAAAATTTATGTTAAGGATGCCCCTTTCCGGTAATATAATGCTTATAAGGTCACGGTTGTTGTTATTTTCATGATACGTTACGTCATTGGATTATATATATGTTGTTAGGATTGGTTTTGGATTCTCTGACAGGTGGATAGGCCCAATTACAAGAGAAACTCTGCCGAAATTTCTGGAAATTTAGGGAGGTAGCCAGAATTTAGGGGTTTGAGATGTGTGAAAGAAAAGATGAGATATGCTGGATGTTTTAGGCGGACTCTACTCCTCATTCGAGGATGAATGATCTTAAGTGAGGGAGGATGTAAGGCCCCGTAAAATTTTACCTAGAACTCGGGGTTTCATAGTGCAGAGGTAGGATATCGTGTTTGAAGGTTGTAGATAATCTTGCGGCTCGCAAGCTCACCACCGTACGAACTTTTTGGGTTGTGCAATGCGCTGGGGAGTTGGAAGAAAAATTGTTGTAGTACATGGCGTTTCTGCTGTCCATTATGCGATGGCAGAACTACTCCGCGGACCGCAGATCTATCGCGGAGTGGAGCAGAAGAAAAAGCCAATTTTGGAGGTCGTTTTGCGGTCAACTATGCGACCACATAATCATTTCGCGGGCCGACATGCGTCGTAGATTCAGTATGAAAAATTCCGGAGGGAGAATCTTGCGGTGCGTTATGCCACCGCATAACTGGTGTACGGACCACAGACTTGCCGTAGACCTAACCTGAACAGCCCAATTTTCGGGACCATTTCTGCGGTCCATTTTGCGGGCCGTACAGAATCATTCAGAGGGTTCTTCAAGTGGCTTACAGGCTTGAGCTACCTCCAAATATGTCTTTAGTTCACCTGGTGTTTCATGTATCCATGTTGAAGAAGGTGGTTAGAGACCCATCATTTATTGTTCCAGTAAAGTCTATTGAGGTCAATGAAGAATTGACTTATAAGGATATTCCGATTGCCATTTTCGATAGGTAGGTTTGAAATCTTAGGAGTAAAGAGATTGCCTCCGTGAAAGTGTTATGGCGAAATCAACATGTGGAAGAGGCCACCTGGAAGGACGAGGAAGAGATGAAGAAGAAGTATCCTCATTTGTTTGACTAACTATGTAGTTGTGTTCTATGAAAATGTTAAGAGCTTACTTTTTATGAATTATGTTCCACTTGCACAGTTTATGTTAAGGATGCTCCTTTCTGGTAATATAATGCTTATGAAGTCACGGTTGCTGTTGTTTTCATGATACGTCACGTCATTGGATTATATATATGTTCTTAGGATTGGTTTTGGATTCTCTGACAGGTGGATAAGCCAAATTACAGGAGAAACTCTGCCAAAATTTCTCGAAATTTAGGAAGGTAGCCAGAATTTGGGGGTTTGAGATGTGTGAAAGAAAAGATGAGATATGTTGGGTGTTTTAGGCGGACTCTTCTCCTCATTCGAGGACAAATGATCCTAAGCGGGGGAGGATGTAAGGCCCCGTAAAATATTACCTAGAACTCGGGGTTTTGTAGTGCCGAGGTAGGCTATTGTGTTTGAAGGTTGTAGATAATCTTTGCGGCTCACAAACTCGCCAAGGTACAGACTATTTGAGTTGTGCAACGTGCTGGGGAGTTGGAAGGAAAATTATTGCAGAACATGGCGTTTCTGCGGTCCATTGTGCGATCGCGAAACTATTCCACAGATCGCAGATTCGCCGCGGAGTGGAGCAGAAGAAAAAGCCAATTTTGGAGGACGTTTGCGGTCAACTATGCAACCGCATAATCATTTCACGGGCTTCACATCAGTTGCAGCTTCATCATGGAAATTTCTGGAGGGAGAATGTTGTGGTGCCTTTCGCATAATTGTTCTACGGACCGCAGACTTGCTGTAGACCTAACCCAAACAACCTAGTTTATGGGACCATATCTGCGGTCCATTTTTTTGGCTACAGACTTGATCTGCGGTGCACTTTGTGACCACATAGTTGAGTTTGGAGGGTCCATTTTCTATTTTTAGAATTTTGGCTAGTTTAAATAGCTATTTTAGAGAGAGAGAGAGAGGAGTGCTTTAGAGATAGAGAGGAGGAATCCCCAAGTGCTTCGATCATCAATTCTTTCCCCAATCTTGAAGATTCAAGGAAATCACTCACTAGTCCATCACCTATCCAGGTAAGACCTTTTCCTAAAACCTTCATGCAATTGCTATGGGTTTAAGTAAGTTGTGGAGTTGGAGATACGCCATGCATGTGCCAATATTAGGTAGTATGTGGGGTTGTTGAACTATTTCGGGTAGATTCTTGTTGAAATTGGTTCAGAGAGGAAGGGATTACCATTATAGAGCCTTGTAGTCAATTTTGCATAATAGGTGTTTCACAAAGAGACTTATATCATCAGAATCCTTCTAATTACGATTCGATTTTATCATTTTCCTATAGATTGAAATTGCTAGGAGTGTTTGGACGTTGTAGTAACCTAAGTAAAGCTCAAGCGAGGTATGTTGGATAAACTTCTCTTGAAGAGTCGAATTCCATGATGTTCTCGTAAGATTCAAGTATGATTGGCTCAAGTTCCTAATTCCCATGTTTCGAGTCATTTCGAGTATATTTAGCTAGTCCAAGAAAGCATTATGTCGAAAATTATATGCTCAAAATGTGTTTCATTTTCTCCTTTTATATTATGCTCTCCTTCGGGAATGTATTCAAGTATGGTTTGTGTATCATAATGCTATAACTTCAATTCATGGTTCAAATGCAAGATTTATTATGCCTTATTCTTGGAAGGAAAACTCAATGTGTTTAAGACTTCTATTGCTCATATACATGTTTAAAGTCTTGATTACAAATTCCCTTATCGTTGATAATCTATGATGATGCTTGAAGGTGAAAGAAGTGAGTATGAAATATAAAACGTGGCCATCGTGCCAAGAATGAAAATTACACATGTGGCCCATGGAGCTAATGCAATGAAAGAAAGTGTGAAAGATTATGAAATGAGCCGTAACTTCATTATATAATAAATGTTTTGGGAGTATTGTTTAGTCACCGAGGAAGGGTAGGTCGAAACGACCTAACCCCAAAACTACACGTGCCAGTGTAGGAGTGATTGAGAGGTAAACCCCCGTGATTGATGTGTCGAGATTATTCCCCTAATTGGGACGAGATTGATGTGTTGAGATTATTCCCCTTAATTGGAATGAGATGATTGCTAGCAGAATGTGGTGCCAACCCATACGGCATTGTGGTGAGACGGCTTAGCCGATCGGGTCGAGATCAGACGCCATACTGTGCACATGGTGGTGTTGTGATTGGATTTCTCGGGGTGAGACGGCTTAGCCGATCGGGCTGAGATCAGACTCCGTACTAAAAGCACGGTGGTGTGTCGGTACTAAAGATCTCCAATTTAAAAATATTGATGTTTACTTGAAAAATTATCTCTCTTAACTTGATGCTTTAATATTGTTTGAGACTCTCATTGATTTCATATTTCTTTCTCTTTGTACTGTTACCCGATTCATTGAGAGGGTGTTTAGTCTTACATACTAGTACTATTCCATATGTACTGACGTCCCTTTTTTCCGGGGGCGCTGCATAATGAATGCAGGTGGTTCCGTAGCAGGCGGCACTGATCAGTGATAGAAGTACACCTTCTTCTCAGCTGACTTGGTGATCCCCACTTCTTATCGGGGTCTTTTACCTTTTGTTCCCATTTGTATAGTGTTTTAAGGTGTAGCCGGGTCCTTGTTGCTGGAACCATCACATTACTCTTTTGTATCCATTAGAGGCTCCGTAGACATAATGTGGGTTGTATCTTGATTTTGGCAAGTCAAACTAGAAATGTTCTATATGTATCACATGTTCCCACTTCTAAACTATGAATTTGATGTATTTTGGGAAATAATAATGAAGTAACTAATGGTAATGAAATTGATGTTGTTCATGAAATCCCCTAATTGTCTAATGATTAGTACACTTTTTCACTTTATTCATGGGTAAGGTCGGGTAGAAGGCATCAAGTAGGCTTGCTTGACTAGGATATCTCGGTTGAGCGCCGGTCACGCTCCTCAAGGTCAGGTTGTGACAAGCTTGGTATCAGAGCCTAAGGTTTTAAAGTGTCCTAGGATGTCTCGGAGCCGTGTCTAGTAGAGTCCTTCTTATCGGTGTGTTGACCACATCTATAATTAGGAGGCTACTTGAACATTTAGGAATGTCACCCTTGTTTGATGTTCTAGATCGTGCAATAGAGCTAATTGTAAGACTGTTCCTCCTTTAACTTGTGCATTGTTTTAACTTTTCAGTATATGGCACCCAAGAAGAAGGCAAGAACGGGCCAAAGAGCCAATGCCACCCCAGGAGTGGCAGTTGATCCTATACCCAATGATGCGGGTGAGCACCCGAGGGGTGAGGATAATCCCCCAGCCACAACACTGCCTGATTCTACTACTCATGCTTAGGCTGCACCAATCCTACTCCTACTGAGGGTGCAGCGATTCCACCTCCAACAGATACTCTGGTTCCACCACCAGTCCCACTGTATCTGATGGGGACCTTAGGGGAGCCATACAAATGTTGGCTCAGATAGTGGCTTCTCAAGCCCAAAGATCGAATGTTGCACCTACTTCTTCCATCCAGCCAGGGGATTCTGCTAGCTCCAGGTGAACAGGTTTCTACAGTTGGATCCTATAGTATTCATAGGCACTGATCCCGAGGAGGTTCCCCAAGACTTTATTGATGAGATGCACAAGACTCTTTGAGTTATGCGTGCCACTGAGAGGGAAGTAGTGGAGCTAGCCTCCTAACGCCAGAAGGAGGTGGCCTATTCTTGGTTTGAACTGTGGGAGGATTCCCATGAGGAGGGGTGCCCTCCGGTAAAGTGGAATGAGTTTGCCGATGCCTTCATTGATCATTTCTTGCCTGCCGAGACTAAGGCAGCCCGTGCTGTCGAGTTTGAGACCTCAAACAAGGTAGCGTGAGTGTGTGGAATTACCATATGAAGTTCGCGCACCTTTCCAAGTATTCTGTCTACATGTTACCCACTCCGGAGGCTAGAGTGCGCCGATTTGTGTAGGGCCTCAGCCCTTTGGTTATTAATGAGGCCGCTACAGCTGCCTTGAATTTTGATATGTACTATGGGAAGATGGTGGCATTTTCTCAAGCCACAGAGACCCGCAAATTGAAGAACAGAATGGAGCGAGATGGTAGCAACAAGGCCCGGTCCGCGGGCAACTTTGGTGGTTCTTCCAGTGGTGGTAATGGTGGAAGGTCAGCATTTAGGGGAGGGTCATCCGGGCCATCCCAGTCCTTTTCTCAGTCTTCAATTAGTGCACCGCTATCAGGGCGTGGTCAGTAGCAGTGGAGCTGTTTCAGGTCCTGTCAGGGCAACAGGGGATCCTACCCGCAGGGTCGACCTGGAGGGAGGTTCCAGCAGCAACGGAGGCCCCCATGCCCTAGGTGTGGGAAGATGCATTTAGGGGCCTGCTACATGGACCTACCCATATGCTACGGGTGCGGTCTTAGAGGTCACATCCAAAGGGATTGCCATTTTTCCCACCAGAGTGTGGGCAAGGACATCCGTAGCACCTCCTCTAGCTCAAGGCACTCCAGCAACCGCAGGGTATGGTGAAGCTAGGGGTAGTGCATAGAGTTTGGGAGGACCCAACCGTTTCTATGCTATGAGGGGTAGCCAGAGTTTAGAGGCTTCTATAGATGTTGTCACAAGTATATTGACTGTCCAATCTCATAATGTATATGCTTTTATTGATCCTGGTTCTACCTTGCCATATGTCACTCCCTATGTTGCTATGGAATTCAGGATAGAAATGGAATAACTTCATGAGCCGTTCTCTGTATCTACTCCAGTTGGTGAGTCTATTGTGGCCGCGTGGGTTTATAGGGATTATGTTGTCACGGTGCATGGTCGAGACACTATGGCCGATCTCATTGAATTAGGGATGGTTGATTATGATGTAATAATGGGGATGGACTAGCTTTATTCATGTTTTGCCAAGCTTGATTGCCGAACCAGAACAGTTAGGTGTGAATTTCCAAATGAGCCAGTCATTGAGTAGAAGGGGGATGATGTAGTGCCGAAGGGTAGATTTTTTTCTTACCTTAAGGCCGCAAAGATGAACAACAAGGGGTGCATTTACCATTTGGTCCGGGTTACGGACACCGATGCTGAGGCACCTACACTTACGTCCGTGCCAGTAGTGAACAAATTTTCGGAGGTCTTTCCTGATGATCTCCCTAGGATCCCACCAGATAGGGAGATTGATTTTGGGATCGATGTGATGCCAGGCACGCAACCTCTATCTATTCCAACCTACAGAATGGCACCGGCAGAATTGAAGGAACTAAAGGAACATTTGAAAGATTTGCTAGACAAGGGTTTTATTCGGCCGAGTGTGTCGCCTTGGGGTGCATCAATTCTCTTTGTAAGGAAGAAAGATGGGTCGCTAAGAATGTGTATTGACTATCAGTATCTCAAAAAAGTCGTAATCAAGAATAAATATCCACTATCGTAGATAGATGACTTGTTCGATCAATTGAAGGGTGCTAAATATATCTCCAAGATTGACCTAAGATCGGGGTATCACCAATTGAAAATCAGGGAGCAGGATATTCCGAAAATAGCTTTCAGGACCCGATATGGGCACTTCGAATTTCTGGTAATGTCTTTTGGGCTAACAAATGCCCTGGCAGCTTTCATGGACCTTATGAATCGAGTATTCAAGCCTTTTCTCGACCCCTTTGTGATATTGTTCATTGATGATATTTTTGTACATTCACAAAGTCGAGTGGACCATGCCGATCATCTTAGGGCAATTCTGTAGACTCTGTATCAACACAAGTTGTATGCAAAGTTTTCGAAGTGTGAATTTTGGCTTGAATCTGTCACATTCTTGGGTCATGTCGTCTCTAGTGAAGAATCAAGGTTGATCATCAGAAGATCACATCAGTGAAGAATTGGCCTAGATCTACAACTCCAATAGAGATTCGCATCTTCTTGGGCTTAGGTGGGTATTAGAGGAGGTTTGTGGTAGGGTTCTCTACTCTTGCCTCTCCATTGACTAAATTGACGTAGAAGGCAGTTAAATTCCAATAGTCAGACGCTTGCGAAAAGAACTTCCAAGAGTTGAAGTCAAGATTGACTACGGCTCCGGTGTTTCTCCCTACCGGAGGGTTATCCACTCCCAATCCACACTCAACAATAAGTGAAAGAGTTCGTTGGAAGAATAGTACCCAACTATGAGTTGGGGTCAATTTCCTCAAGGAGCTAACAATGGGTGTTAGCAACTTAAATACACTTCCAATCACGTTTGTTTTGAAAATTACTTCTATAAACTACACTATCAAGGCTCAATCAGAGAAATGAAACTAGAGATTGACTAATTGTTTTTTGTTATTTTCAAAAAGGTAAAAATCCTAGGGACGTAACCATCGCCTAGGTGTTCGCCTAATGTGTTAATTAGGTTAACACTTATTTTATTGATTGGGGTGTATTATGGATCTCAACTCTAAGTTACCCACTCAATACCTCTCGGGCATAGAGTGATTTTGCCCAATTTGGCTTTCTCAAGCCCAAATGGGTATCAAGTTAAATAGTTGATATGAGTTCAAGTTGGATTTACCCTATCTCTATTTCAAACCTTATAATTAGGCTAGTCAAATCCTTAACTAGCCCAATTTCTTGTTAGTCAAAAAGGCATGAATCAATATTTACAACCATTAATTCTAAAATTAAAGCATGAACAAGGCTAAATGACAAACACTCAGTCATAAACAAGCATTAATTAAATACCCATGAGGTTTACACACTAGGGTTGGATCGCAAACCTAGTAAGTATCTAGCTACTCATAGTATAAAATGAAGAAAACAAAAAAGAAATACTAATTAAACCCATAGTATAAAATTAAAATGATAAACTATGATGTTTTTGTACCAAAATGATCATAAATACCCAAAATGGTATACTACAATAGCTACAACTAAGAAAACTTCAAAACTTTACCTAAAAATGTGATTCCCGTCTATTTATAGTGGCCCACAATTTACTAACAAAAATGCCCTTCGGGAGGTTCTACGGCCGCACAATTCATGTGCAGTCCGCACTTCAGGCAAGTCTTCAGTCTTGGTCATTTTCCACACTCTTTGAACTTTTTGAATTCTTGTCAGTGTGACCATGTTCTGCGGCCGCATATATTGTGTGCGGTTCGCACATCTTCTTATTACTTTTGGGCTTCTACATCAGATCTGCGACCGGAGAGAGAATTATGCGGTCCGCACTTGCTTCTGTTTCTGTTGCGCCCCTTCTTGCCTTGTGAGTCAGAATACTCCTTTTTTAGTCGGATTTCTTGATAAGAGCCCAAATCTCCACATTCCTGCAATTTGCACACTTTCATTAGTTTTGGGAACATAAATCAATACTTTCGGACTAAAAGAAAAGTAAAAAGGTACTAATAAGTGGTCAAAATCCAAACTTATGAACTCACCCAAACTTAAGTCTTTGCTTGTCCTCAAGCAAATAAATTAGTTCCCACCTCCTCAAAGTGAAAGGTCATTTTAGCGAGTCAATTGTAAGCCATCCATACTCAGTTGGGACCAACAATTACCCATACTACTCATGTATTATCAACAAGGTGACAAGTCAAGTATCATGCACATATAGTTCTAACGTGACATTTGAGATTCAAGAATTGACTTTACTCATCAAGGACTCTTGTTCTATCATGTACGTTATGGTGGACCCCAAACTCTTCCTCCTCTAGCTTCCATTTGCCAAGCTCACTTCAGAAGTTAGCACTCAATCTTAAGATTCATGAAAGGTTCACTCTTCTCTCACAAGAGAATGTCACAAGTACGGCTTCAGGTACCACAAGCTTGCCCCTCATGTGGATCACCATTAATGTAAGATCACTCGGTTCGAAATCAAGTAGACTTCTTTCGGGTTGTAATGAAGGATTTGGATTAGGGTGGGATACCATATGGGTAAGTGGTTACACCTTTCCTTAAGCACTCCACATTTTCATTCTTGGCTTACAATTACCAATTCTTAGAGGCATTCTCTTTTTATGGGGGCTAGAGAGACTTGACATCACTCTTTCTTGTTCATTTCATTCTTTTTCTCTCTTGATGCTATTTTCATAGTGATCATTTCTTTTCTATTTTTGTGCCTTGATACCTCTTTCAAATTCCTCAACTCTCCCCCCAAACTTATGCCTTAAGCCATTTATTTCACAAGAGTGTTAAGGAAGGTCCGGATACCAAGAGAGTATCATGACAAAACGAGTAAAGACTTATAACAAGGTTATCAAATAAGAAAGGCTAGAGGCTCAAAGGGGTTGACTAGGGATAAAGATATTGGTTGGCAATAGAAAGCTCAAACGGGTCAAGGAAAGCCTACAATTATTTCTCAAACCAAGCAAAACTTAGGATTTCCCCTTGAAACACATTCGGGGCAAGTTCTAGACCATTTGCACCGATGCTTAGACTAGAAACAAATCACCTCACCCCTCACGCAACTAGACCGTAAAAGAGGATAGAGTCGAGAGCCTACAATAACCACACTCAAGTTAAAGATCACTATGGTCCAATAAACCACTCGATGATTACCAAAGTCAACTCAAGAGTCTCAAAGTCACTAACTAGAGCTATTTTCTTTCAAAAACCTTATTTCAAACCATAAGCATGTAATTAAGTGTGTTGATTCCAAATGAAACATGAATAACTCTTTTTAGAAAATGACTTGATTATGCCTTTTATTCATTACTACGACTATTATTATTACCTAAACACAAAAACAGCCTCTTTCCCTTAAAAAGGTTATCATGCCATCCATTGTTGGGATGAGTCACCCGGTTCATACAAAACTACCTTTGAAAAGAATCATGGCGTTATGAAACCAAGGGCTTATTATCTAAAAAAACGTAAAAAGAAGTTACTAATAAAACAAGAACTAAAGTAGAAAAATAAAGAAGCTAATGAACAATAACTACTAAAGATAGATAAACTACAAACAATAAAAGGAGCAAAATCATCCAATTATTACAGTCCAAATGTATCCAAAATGTGTCAATGTCAAATCAAATAAACTCCACCCCCCTCCCCGAATAAAAGTAAGCATTGTCCCCAGTGCTTAACGAAATAAGAGTGAAAGGAGAGAGGGTGAAGAAAACTCCCTAAGGATCCTTGGACATCTCAACGTCACCAGCAACATCATCTTCCGTTGAATCATCCAATTGTGTCTCATCATCATCATATCTGGGCGTGGCAGGAGCGGTAAACATCGCACGTACTGCCTCAGCAGTGTCGGTACCAAGGTCTGGCTCCTCAGACTGGCCAGCAGGTGCAATCGGTGCAGATGGTGCCAATGGATCTGGGACGGGCTGGAGCAGGGGCTTCCTTGGGGGCTGTAGTAGGATATGAAGGTGGTGGAAGAGGCATAGCAGCAGCACTAGAAGAGGGCTCAGTAGAGGTGGATGGAATGTCAGTTGTCTCAGTAACTACCGCTGCCGGCTCATCAAACTGACATGTGGTGGTAGAAGGCTGAGCTCTCTTCATTAGGTTGGTCGCATCCATCAATGAATACCAGTCAAATGGCTTCTTTGGCTTCACCTTGGTGTCATATGATCTTGGCTCTACCTTTGTATCACTGAGGTACTCTGTGATAGTGTTAGGATAAGGGTAGGCCGAGCTAGTCTGTTGTGCTACCAATAAAATGTTGGCCGACATCATGACACCCACATTAATTGGGTACCCTACCATGATAGAAGCCACATGAACAGCCCGAGGAAGAGGCAGATGAGTCTCATTCTAGTACGGATCAAGTCTACTGCAAACAAAGGTCTGCCATCCCTTTGCCTCGAAGCTCAACGTGTTCCGCTAAATGGGAACCCCAACAGTGATCCATGGTGGTGGTGGCCCTGGTGGTGCTAAGATCTCTGCTAGCTAAGGTCGGACTTCTTCTTTCATTGCATACTTCTCCAGATACTCCTTTGGCTCCAAGTCCTCAAACCCCAAGTACGAGTTTAGTGTATGCTGATCAAACCTCACCTTGAGGTTGCGTACTTTAGTCACCTTCATCCCCTTCTTGATGTGAGAAACATTTGCGTAGAACTCTCAGACGAGGTACTCCTTGGCATCCTCAACTTTCTTAGTAAATCATATCCAACCCTTTCGTGCTCTGAACTGCCTCAACACCGCGGGGTTGTATTTATCCAAATCCTTCAATAGAAACAGCCGCTCAAGTGTCAAGGATCTTACCAGCCACCACATATGAAAATAAGTGAAGGCAGACAAGATGACTAAACTATCCTCCCATATCTCATTTTTCTTCGATCTCTCCACACCCATGGATGTACCATCTCCCCCCTACCATAATCGGGGATATCCTGTACAGTCTGTGCATCAGTGTCTGGGGAAGCTGATGGCTTAGAGGTCTAGCTAGAACTTTCCAACCCCTCGAAAGTGCTGTGAGAAGAAGAGGCCTCATCCTTGAGTTGGAATCTCCCCTGTGGCCTAGAGTGTGTGGCTGTCTGCTCTTCCTGAATAGAGGCTGAGTTGCCCTCTGAAGCTTCCCTAGACGGGACATAGGAACTAGACTCGGAGAGGTCTACACCTCTCCCTTTGCCTGTTTTGGCCTTCTTCCTGATTGTTTTGGGCTGGCCAAGGGGCAAGGTACCTCTACCTCGACCCTGGAAGATTCACCTCTTCCTTTTGTAGTGTCGTCGCGGCCTCGCGATCAAACTATTGGTTGTATCAAAGCAAAGAAGATTGTTAGTTGCAAGTCATCATTCAACACATTCAAGAATTATGTAGGTAAGGGAGAACAATGTGGAATTAATACAAAAACAACAGGCTGCTGAAACTGGGGTCTGTGGTCCGCAGATTTTTGAAGTGCGGCTACAAACTGGAAGTGTGGACCGTACAATTACAAGTGCGGCCGCACTCCTCTCTGAAGACAGTACAAAGCCTGTTTTGCGGCCGCATGAGAAAGCTGAGGTCCGCACGTTTTAGGCGTGGTCAGCACATAGGGGTGTCAAACAGGATAGACCTCTAATGGCTAAGTGCGGTCGCTCTCAGAATTCTGCGATCCGCACATTTTAAGTGCGGCCGCAGAAGCACTAGCCTTCAATAATTTGTTCAAAATACCAAACTGCGGACTGCACAATTTCAAGTGTGGCCGCAGATTTCAAACATTACTTACATGTAGTCTTTTCCTACTTAAATTTTGCAATTACTTGTACAATTCGCTATGGTAACATGGTATAAACATGAAATTTCACTAACCCAATCCCATTAGAGCATGTATTATCAATTACCCAGTTTAGATCTACCCCACATGGGCACATGGATGAACTCTAATAACAGATGGTCTTAAAAGAAACTAAAATTTTAAAAATTAAACTAACACAAAAATTTAACATGAAATAAAGCATACCAGACAGAGTTAGTGCATTGGGTGTATAAACACATGTGGTTGTGTGGGGACAATGAAAATCTCTCAAGAGGTTGTAGAGTAACAGTGATTTTTAGGAGAGGGAAAAGTGTAAAATGAACTCAAGTTTCCTATTTATACTAAAAATCTTAAGAGGGAAAAGGGTCGAGTGCGGCTGCAGATTTTCACTTGCAGTTCACACTCTATCACCTGGGGTAGCCGTCTCTGCTTTTAATGTGTTGTCCGTACATTTTTGGGTGTGGCTACAAATTTCCACTTGCGGTCGCACATTAGCCTCCGTACTAACAGGCTCAAACTTCATAGAGTTAACATTTTTACACTTTTGCAATATTCCAATTGTGCGGTCCGCATGAGAAATGTGCGGCCGCGAATGCCCTCCTACTGTGGCACCCAGAAATGTGATGTCCGCACAAATAAAGTGTGGTCCGCAGATCATTGAACATTTGGTTATTTTTAAGTTCACCCTTCTTGCAAGTCACACTCAACCCTGTAGAACACTTCAAATCAAGTTAGAATACAAATAACACCTAACTACAAAAGAAAAAGGAAAAGAACATGGGTTGCTTCCCAAGAAGCGCCTGATTTAACGTCGCGGCACGACGGAAAATACCCTCAAGTGAAGTAAATGACCGCCACCATGTGGCTATCTCCACCGTTGCCCAAGTAGTGCTTCACCCGGTGACCATTGACTTGGAATACTTTATTGTTTTTGTTCTTCAAGTCTAATGCACCAAAAGGTGTCACACCAACAATTTCAAATGGATCACTCCACTTGGATTTTAGCTTCCCGGGAAACATACTCAACCTTGAGTTAGACAACAATACAAGATCGCTGACCTTGAACTCTTTGTTCCAAATGTATTTGTCAAGAAGATATTTCATCTTTTCTTTGTACAAAGACAAACTCGCATATGCATGGTACCAGAACCCATACAATTCATTCAAATGTGCAACCCTGAAGTTAGCGGCTACATCCCAATCAAGATTCAACTTATTCAGAGCCCACATTGCCTTGTGCTCTAGTTCCACCGGAAGATGACAAGTTTTCCCGAACACCAACCGATATGGAGACATTCCGATAGGTGTTTCGTAAGCCGTCCAATAAGCCCATAACGCATCATCAAGCTTCTTGGACCAATCCGTCCGATTAGCATTCACTATTTTAGACAAGATACTCTTTATCTCCCGGTTGGAGACTTCCACTTTCCCACTATCTTGTGGGTGATAGGGAGTCGTGACTTTGTGAGTAACACTATACTTGCTAAGTAAAGTGTCAAAACCTTTGCTGCAAAAGTGTGACCCCCCATCACTTGTGATTGCACGTGGAGTACCAAATTAATCTTGTGAAAATATTCTTCTTCAAGAAAACCACTACACTTCTCACCTCATTGTTGGGTAAAGCGACGACCTCAACCCATTTGGAAACATAATCCACTGCGACCAAGATGTAGATGGTTCCACAAGAACACACAAAAGGGCCCATGAAGTCAATGCCCCAAACATCGAAAATATCAATCTCCAAGATGGTTGTGAGAGTCATTTCATTTTTCTTTGAGATTCCACTAGTCCGTTGACATTCATCACATCTTTTACCAACTCACTAGCATCCTTGTAAAGAGTAAGCCAAAAGAAACCACAACTAAGCACTTTGCCTTCCGTTCTTGCTCTACCATGATGACCACCATATGGGGAAGAATGACAAGCCCCAAGAATATCACCTTGCTCTTCTTCCGGTACACACATCCTAATCACCCCATCCGTACAAATCAAAAAAGGTATGGTGCATCCCAATAATAATCTTGACAATCTCTTTTGAACTTCTTCCTTTGGCTTGAAGAGAACTCATCCGGAATAATTCCACACATAAAAGAATTTGCCAAGTCCGCCAACCATGGTACCTCTTTTATTGAAATTGCCAAAAGTTGCTCACTGGAGAAGAAGTCATTGATTTCAAGGCCATCATGCGGCCTCCCCTCCTCCTCCAAACGAGACTAGTGGTCCGCCACTTGGTTTTCACTTTCCTATCTTGGATGTCAATATCAAATTCTTATAACAAGAGTAACCCTATCATCAATCGAGATTTGGAGTCCTTTTTGCTCATAAGATATCGAAGCACCGCATGGTCCGTGTGGACAATAACTTTTGCACCCATCAAGTTCGGGCGGAACTTTTCAATTGCAAACACAATAGCAATGAGCTCTTTCTCAGTAACGATATAGTTGACTTGGGCACTATTCATGGTCTTACTAGCTTAGTAGACCGGGTGAAAAATCTTGTTGATGTGTTGCCCCAAAACAGCCCTAACTTCTACGTCACTTGCATCACACATGAGTTCAAAAGGCACACTCCAATGTGAAGCGGTGATGATGGGAGTAGTTGTCAACTTGAGCTTCAACAATTCATAATCTCTCATACAATCATCATTGAAATTGAACTTGGCCTCCTTCTCAAGGAGCTTGCACAACGGGTTCACCATTTTAGTGAAATCTTTGATAAAACACCGGTAAAAACTCGCATGACCTAGGAAAGTCCGCACACCCTTTACCAAAGTTGGGGTGGTAGCTTAGAGATCACCGCAATCTTTGCCTTGTCAAATTCGATTCCATTTCTTGAGATTTTATGGCCAAGAACAATACCTTCCTCAACCAGGAAATGATTTTTCTCCCAATTGAGTACCAAGTTGGTTTCTTCACTTCGAGCCAACACTTTGTCCAAATTTGCAAGACAATCATCAAAAGAATCCCCAACCACCGATAAGTCATCCATGAAAACTTCAAGGTAGTCCTCCATCATGTTCGTGAAAATAGCCATCATACATCGTTGAAAAGTTGCTGGTGCATTGCACAAACCAAATGGCATCTGCTTGAAAGCAAAAGTACCATAGTGACATGTAAAGGTTGTTTTCTCTTGATCTTCCGGGGCAATGAGAATTTGGTCGTAGCCAGAGCACCCGTCAAGAAAGCAATATAAAGAACGACCGGCCAATCATCGAGCATTTGATCTAAGAAAGGAAGTGGAAAGTGATCCTTCCTTGTTACTTTGTTAAGCTTGCGATAATCCATACACACCCTCCAACTGGTCACGGTTCTCATAGGAACCAATTCATTCTTATTATTGGTGACCACCGTCATGCCCCCTTCTTTGGGACACATTGAACCGTGAAAGTCCATAAACTGTCACAGATAGGGTAGACAACCCCGGCATCCAACCACTTGATAATCTCCTTCTTGACAACTTCTTGCATAGCCTCATGAGTCTTCTTTTATGTTCAATAGGTGGTTTAGCTCCATCCTTCAACTTGATCTTATGTATGCAAAAATCGGGGCTTATACCCCGAATATCCGCCATGGTCCACCCAATATTCTTCTTCCTCTTTTGTAACACCGCCAATGTGGAATCTACCTGCAAGTTAGTCAAAGATTGCTTGGTCCTTGAAGAGTTCTTTCAAAAAAAAGGATTGATTGAATTGTCTTATTAGGACAATTCATGGTTCATATGCTTAGTCAGAAGGAATAGTCCAATGGAGGAAAGAATAACTGGTAAAGTAGAACAAAGGCCAAGAAATTCATACTGAAGGTATGGAGGCAATGGCTTCAACTCCAAGGTAGGTGTATCTTCAATAGAAGGCTTTGTAGGAGGAGTCTTCCTATTTTCAAGATCTAAAGACAATTTTTGGGGTGCATAGTTGTACGACCCCATTCCTTGCAAATAATTCACATTCCATGAAACCATCCATCTCGTCATCATCAAAGTTGAGAAAGACGGCCTCCAACATATCACCAACATTGATGTAACGACCCGACCGGTCGTTTTTAGAATTCACGCCTCGATCCCCTATTAAACTGCTTCCCCTAAGTTTATTCTGCTATTTTGGTTTGCCGGGACATTCGGTGTTGGGATTCGGAGTGTTTTGGGACACTTAGTCCCTAAATGAGAGCTTAAGAGTTGAAAAATGGTCCGTAATCAGAACAGTGTGAAGACGGCCTCGAAATGGAAATCCGACGGTTCCGTTAGCTCCGTTAGGTGATTTCGGGGTTGGGAGCGTGTTCGGAATGTATTTTAGGAGCTCGTAGCTCATTTAGGCTTGAAATGCCGAAGTTTGAATTTTTGAAGTTTCCGGTCCAATAATGAGTTTTTGATCCGAGGGTCAGATTGGAATTTCGGAAGTTACAGCAGTTCCGTCATGTCATTTGGGATGTGTGTGCAAAATTTCAGGTCATTTGGACGAGGTTCGGGTAGGTTTTTGATCGAAAACGTGTTTTGTTGGAACTTGTAGTTCTTAGGCTTGAATCTTTGATTTTATCGGGTTTTCGGTGTTGTTTTAGGCGTTTTAAGGATTGGTACAAGTTTGAATGAGGTATTAGGTGCTATTGGTACTTTTGGTTGGGGTCCCGGGGGCCTCGGGATGATTTTGGGTGGTTAACGGAAGAAATTTTGAAGTGTTGCAGCAGCTGGTTTTTCTCTCTTCTGGTATTTTCGCTTCTGCGGCTTGGGAACCGCAGAAGCGGAGCCGCATAAGCGGCCATCCCATCGCAGGAGCAGAATTTGGTCTCCCTTCAATTTCCGCATGTGCGGAAGTTTGACCGCAGAAGTGGTTACGCACCGACGAGGTATAAGTCGCAGATGCGGCCCAGGGTCATTGGTGAGAAACCGCAGAAGCGGCAAGTATTTCGCAGAAGCGGCCACCGCAGGTGCGGTTTAAGACCGCAGAAGCGGAACCCCTGGATTTTAGTTAATAGCCGCAGAAGCGGCATTTGTTTCGCACAAGCGGGACCGCAGATGCGGTCCCTTATCCGCAGAAGCGAAAATGACTGTTCAGAAATATCAATTTCGAGGGTTTAATTTCATAAGTTTGAAAATCGATTGAGAGCTCGGGAGAAGGCGATTTTGAGTGGGTTTTGAAGAGAAAATCACTGGGTAACATTTCCTTGATCCCTTTTCATTATATTTCATCATTATATAGCTGAATACATCATTGGAATTCGAATTTAGGATCAAAAGTTGGTTAATTTGGGGTAAAACTTCATACACCAAACTATTGGGTTTTGAGGGGGTATTTGACCTCCGATTTGGGAGATTTTTATATGGTTAGACTCGTGAGAGTACGAGGGTTCTGATAATGCAAAAATTATTTGATTCCGAGATGTTGGATGGAGGGGCATTTTGGTCATTTTACCTATTTTCGCACCCTAGCTTTAATTTTTATAGTGGAATCAGTTGTTTACAATATTATTTACGATATGTAATTGAATTGAATAGATTTGGGCCATTTGGAGTCGGATACTCGTGGCAAAGGCGTGGTTTCTATTGATTTTGAGTCGGTTCGAGGTAAGTGGCTTGTCTAACCTTGTGTGGGGGACTTCCCTTTAGGATTTGAGTCTTCTTTGTTGATTGTATTCCTTGTATGCGAGGTGACGAGTGCGTGCTAGGATTTATTTGTGGAAAATTGCCCCTTTTAGTCTCTTAGATCCTTGTAGTCACCGAATATAAAGTTGTTCTTGATACGATTGAGTTCCCTGTTATTAGCTTCACCTTTACATGTCTTACTTGGAATTTATTTGCCCCTTTTTGGCTTATTCTTGTTGCCAAATTGACTTTTACTTGTTTCACTGTAGACACTACCCTTCAATAGTCACATTATCATTCCTAACTGCTTGTTTTTATTTGGAAAGCATTATTTCTATCTCTCGTGTAATTAATTGGTCTTAATTGGAAAGAAGTTAGATATCCTATATTCAGTTGATATTTCCTTAATTGTAATTATTTGATTCATGTTAACTTCCTTGTTGTTGAACTTAGTATTATAGAATCGTTGTTTCATATTATTTCTCCCTTGTTGAGTTGTTCTTATTGCGCTTAGTATTTCTCTGTTACGGTTATTCCTTGTGAGTTAGTTGTACCGTCTTTTGGTGAACGGAAATACCTGAGTTGATTCTCTTGCCTTGTTCCTGTATATATTGTCGTTTGTTGTGTAGTACTTGAGATTGTGACGCACGAGGTTTCTGCCGTGCGGTTGAAAATACTGTGATGCATGAGGTTTCTGCCGTGCGATTGTGAATATTGTGATGCACGAGGTTTCTGCCGTGCGGTTGTTGATACTGTGATGCACGAGGTTTCTGCCGTGCGGTTGATTTTGAAGGTTGCACGAGGTCT
>NC_031995.1:4015702-4019603 GCF_001879085.1 Nicotiana attenuata | reverse complement strand
GTAGTCGGAACAGTAGTGAAGACGACTCGGAATGGAAATCTGATGGTTCCGTTAGCTCCGTTAGGTGATTTTGGGGTTGGGAGCGTGTTCGGAATGTATTTTGGGAGCTCGTTGCTCATTTAGGCTTGAAATGCCAAAGTTTGAATTTTTAAAGTTTCCGGTTCGATAGTGAGTTTTTGATCCGAGGGTCGGATTGGAATTCCGGAAGTTGCAGTAGCTCCGTCATGTCATTTGGGATGTGTGTGCAAAATTTCAGGTCATTCGGACGTGTTTTGGTTAGGTTTTTGATCGAAAGCGTATGTGGAAGAAACTTGTAGTTCTTAGGCTTGAATCTTTGATTTAATCGGGTTTCCGGTGTTGTTTTAGGTGTTTTAAGGATTGGTACAAGTTTGAATAAGGTATTAGGTGGTATTGGTGCTTTTGGTTAAGGTCCCGGGGGCCTCGGAATGATTCCGAGTGGTCAACGGAGAAATTTCTAAGTAATTGCTGCAGCTGGTATTTTTCTTTCGGGTATTTTCGCTTCTGCGGCTTGGGAACCGCAGAAGCGGCCTTGGACGTCGCAGAAGCGGCTTGTGCCCCCTTCCTCAGGAGCCGCAGAAGCGGTGCCACTTCCGCAGAAGCGAAGCCGCAGAAGCGGCCCAGATATCGCAGATGCGGTCCTGTCCCTTTTAATGAAAACCGCAGAAGCGGTTGGCTTTCCGCTTAAGCGGGACCGCAGAAGCGGTCCCTTGTCCGCAGAAGCGAAAATGACTGTTCAGAAATATCAATTTCGAGGGTTTAATTTCATAAGTTTGAAAATCGATTGAGAGCTCGGGAGAAGGCGATTTTGAGTGGGTTTTGAAGAGAAAATCATTGGGTAACGTTTCCTTAATCCCTTTTCATTATATTTCATCATTATATAGCTAAATACATCATTGGAATTCAAATTTTGGACCAAAAATTGGATAATTTGGGGTAAAACTTCATTGGCAAGATTATTGAGTTTTGAGTGGGCATTTGACCTCCGATTAGGGAGATTTTTATATGGTTAGACTCGTGAGAGTACGAGGGTTCTAAAAATGTGAAAATTATTCAATTCCGAGACGTTGTCTTGAGGGGCATTTTGGTCATTTTATCTATTTTCGCGCCCTAGCTTTAACTTTAATAGTGGAATCAGTTGTTTTGCAATATTATTTACGATATGTAATTGAATTGAATAGATTTGGGCCATTTGGAGTCGGATACTCGTGGCAAAGGCGCGATTTCTAGTGATATTGAGCCGGTTCGAGGTAAGTGGCTTGTCTAACCTTGTGTGGGGGACCTTTCCCCTTAGGATTTGTTATTGTTTATTTAGGTGCCTTGTCCGCGAGGTGACGGGCGCGTACTTGAGCCAATTGTTGAAAATCCGGTTTTCTTAAGATATTGAGATTGAGTTCCTTTCATATTTGCTTTATTCTACTTGCAATTATAACCTGTGCTAGATTAGGAAAGCATGTTTAGTTGATTTAACTTGCCTAATTGCTTAAGTTGCCTTAACTGTACTACGTGAAGCATGCTAGGCCAGTACTACCTGCTGCTTGTCTTTTGTACTTCGTTTCCGTATACCTTCTGGTTGTGATTGCGCATTTACATTGGGACTACGGATATGGGATTCCGGTAGCTCCCCCCCTTGTTTGTTTACTTTGGGACTGCGGGTTCGATTCCCGATAGATCCCCCTACACTTTTACTTTGGGACTGCGGGTTAGATTCCCGATAGATCCCCCTACACTTTTACTTTGGGACTGCGGGTTAGATTCCCGATAAATCCCCCTGCACTTTTACTTTGGGACTGCGGGTTAGATTCCCGATAGATCCCCCTGCACATTGGTGGTTGGACTACGGGACGGTATCTCGGGAGATCCTTCGGATGTACACATATGATGGACTACGGGACGGTATCCCGGGAGATCCACTGGGCAGTTGAGAAAAAAGGGCTACTGGACGGTATCTTGGGAGACCCTCATTGTTATCATTGGTATTGAGCTGTGTTTACTCTGTGTTTATTCTGTACTCGTGTAGTTGTTATAGCCTTGTTGACTTGTCTTATCTCACTGCTGTACTTATTATATCTGTCAGATTTTTATATTGTTAAATTATTATTATTATTATTATATTTTGTCTCAGTAGGGCCGTGACCTTCCTCGTCACTACCTAACTGAGGTTAGGCTTGGCACTTACTGAGTACCGCTGTGGTGAACTCATGCCCTTCCTGCGCATGTTTTTCATGTGCAGATCATCCAGGTACCTCCACTCAGGCGCACTATCAGTGTGGCAGGAGGACTACGGAGACTTCGAGGTAGATCTGCTGCGTCCGCAGACCGACGAGTTTCCCTCTTACTCTATCTTTACTACTTAGTTTTCCTTCTTTCGGTTGTTAGAAATTCTGGAGTTTGGAACATTTACTATACACTTCTGTAGCCTGTGTTGCCCGTGAGTTTCCGGGTTTTGGGAATTGTTTTAGACTTGTGATATTGAGTTGTACTAGCCAAATGGCATTCCGTACAGTTTCCTTTAGATATTTGATTTGATTTTCTCCATTTTTCCGCAATTATTATATTTCCGCAAATGTTAGGCTTACCTGGTCATGGGGACCAGGTGCCGTCATGACATGTTCACGATTGGTGAACTAGGGTCGTGACAAGTTGGTATCAGAGCTCTAGGTTCATAGGAGTCACGGAACACAGGCCGGTTTATTAGAGTCTCGCTGATCGGTACGGAGACGTCTGTACTTATCTACGAGGGGCTATGTAATTGTTTAGGAAAAATCTTCGTTTCATTTGAATTCCTTCTCGTGCGATATTTTGACATCAATTCTAAACTTCTGACTTCTATTCTCTCACAGATGGTAAGGACACGTGCCACTCGAGATGATCAGGCACCCGCGCCCCCTACTACAGCCGCCAGAGGCCGGGGCCGGGGGAGAGGTCGAGGACGCGCACGTGGTACAGCCAGAGCACCTGCGCAAGCTGCCGCTGAGGTACCACCAGCAGATCCAGCCGGAGCCCAGGCACCTGGCACACCTATTACTGCCACTACTACTCCAGCGCTCCAGGAGACTTTGGCTCAGTTCATGAGCATGTACACCACCTTAGCTCAGGCGGGGTTGCTTCCCCTTGCTGCAGCCACATCCCAGGCCGGGGGAGGAGCACAGACTCCCGCTGTCCGCACTCCTGAGCAGCGAGTGCAGGTTGAGCAGGCTCCCGAGATTATTCCGGCACCGCCTGCAACACCAGTTCAGCCCGAGAATGGGTCTGCTGCTTCAGAGGACGAGCAGCGCAGACTTGAGAGGTTCAAGAAGTATGATCCCCCAGTGTTCAGTGGATTAGCATCAGACGATGCCTTGGGATTTCTAGAGGAGTGTCATCGTATTCTTCGTACTATGGGCATAGTTGAGTCCAGCGGGGTTTCTTTCACTGCTTTTCAGCTTCGAAGAACCGCCTATGATTGGTGGCGCACTTATGAGATAGACAGTCCAATCGAGGTTGCTTCACTGACTTGGACCTAGTTCTCGGACATGTTCATGAGAGAGTTTGTTCCCCAGAGCCTCAGAGATTCATGGCGCGCAGAGTTTGAGCACTTGCGCCAGGGTGCTATGACCGTTTCGGAGTATGCTATCCGTTATACCATGTTGGCCAGGCATGCACCGGCTTTGGTTGCTACAGTTCGGGAGAGAGTTCGCAGGTTCATTGAGGGTCTTATTCCACCCATCAGATCTAGCATGGCTCGAGAGTTGGAGACGGACATTCCTTATCAGTAGGTAGTGAGCATTGCTAGGAGGATTGAGGGTATGCTCGCCAGAGAGCGAGGGGAGAGGGAGGCCAAGAGGTCTCGAGAGTCGGGTCACTACTCTGGTACCCGTACCCCATCAGCAGGTCGTTATGG
>NC_031995.1:3985597-4015691 GCF_001879085.1 Nicotiana attenuata | reverse complement strand
GACTTGGTGAAATTGTGGAAAGAGTTGGATAAGACCTTTGTGAACATCATTGTAGGATATGAGTTATTGACTTGTTTTCCCATTGCTGTGTTGTGACCTTAGGATTTGGATTGTGATTCTGCCGTCATTTCCTATCCTCATTTATTATATCCTCGTTGTTACTTGTTGTATTTTTCCCCTTATTGTGAATTATAGCATTCTTGGTCATTCATGCAGTCTTTACATAAATATGTCATTTCCATTGTTCATATGATTATACTGTTTATTGACCGGTAGGTGCCTTGACTGTTCCTCGTCACTACTCCACCGAGGTTAGTCTTGATACTTACTGGGCACCGCCGTGGTGTGCTCATGCTACTCTTCTGCACATTTTTGTTGTGCAGATACAGGTACTCCCACTCAGTTCTGTCAGCCTTGAAAGGAGGCGTAGCGGTAGAGACTTCGAGGTATATCTGCTACGTCCGCAGACCGAGGAGTCCCTTTCCAGTTTTCTGTAATAAGTATAGCTCTTTCAGCATTTCTCCTTTGTATAGATATTCTTGAGTCAGATCCTCTTATGTATCCCTTAGCTTGTGATTTGTGAGTTTTCGGGTTTTGGGAATTGTTTTAGACTTGTGACGTTGAGTTGTACTTGCCATGCGGCATTCAGTACAGTTTCCTTTAGATATTTGATTTGATTTGCTCTATTTTTCCGCAATTATTATATTTCCGCAAATGTTAGGCTTACCTGGTCATGGGGACCAGGTGCCGTCTTGACATGTTCACGGTTGGTGAACTAGGGTCGTGACAATTGATAGTAGCACTTGTATCATCAATAATTACATCGGTCACCAAATCCACAAAAGAACACACCTCATTGCTATTTGGTTGCCGCATGAACTTACACACGTGGAATACCACTTTTTCATCACCAACCCGGAAAGTGAGTTCTCCGGCTTCAACATCACAAAGAGCCTTAATCGTAGCAAGGAAAGGTCTCCCAAGAATAATTAGCACTTCATAATCAACTTCACAATCTAGAATTACAAAGTCAGTCGGAAGAATGAATTTATCAACCCAGACCAAAACATCTTCAATCACACCCAACAACCTTTTCATGGTACGATCGGCCATTTGCAATCTCATAGAAGTAGGTCTTGGTTGCCCAATCCCCAAAGTCTTGAAAACCGAATAGGGCATCAAATTTATGCTTGCCCCAAGTTCACAAAGAGCTTTAGCAAACTTGGCACTTCCAATTGTACAAGGAATCATGAAAGCACCGGAATCCTCTAACTTAGGAGCCATTGAATGAACAATCGCACTCACTTGATGAGTGACTTTGATACTCTCAAAATTCATCGACCGATTCTTTGTCACAAGATCTTTCATAAATTTTGCATAACCGGGCATTTGTTCCGAAGCTTCTACCAATGGCACAATGATTGAGAGACTCTTCATCATTTGAATGAAATTCTTGATTTGATTCTCACCATTCTGCTTGCAAGTCTTTGAGGGTATGGAGGTGGAGGCTTAGGCGATGGTGCCTTAGCCTTTTGCACTACCGGTTCCGGTATGTCAATAATGTATTCCCTAGACGGGTTCACCTCCTTTTGAGTGTCTTCCACATTATCATCAATATCAATCCGAACTTCATCATTAGGTTGACCACATTGTTCGGGATATCTTCTTCTTGTATCGCTTGATCATCATCAACAATTAGCCTTTGACTTGAGGTGGGTGCATTCCCGCCTCTTCCACTTCTTGTGATAACCGCCATAGTATGCCCCGTATTGTTACCACCATTTGGGTTTACCACCGTGTCACTTAGTAGTGCACCCTTAGGACGAGAATTTAGAGCTTGAGAGATTTGCCCCATTTGAACTTCTAAGTTGCGGATTGATGTGTTGTGTGAGGCAAGTTGGGCATTCAAATCAGCATTCTGTTCCATCATTTTCTTGAACATATTTTCAATACGTCCCATCTCATTATTTGAAGAACTTGAACCATGGGACGGATAAGGAGGTGGGTTACTCAGTTGTTAATACATTTGGGGCCTTTGAAAACCCGACCCCGAATTGCCTTGAATGCTACCCCAACCACCTTGGTTGTTGCCTCCCTAATTTACTTGGTTGTTTCCACTCCCAATTTCCTTGATTGTTGTTGTTATGTCAATTCCCTTGATTGTTCAAATTCCAATTGCCATGATTGTTTTGTGGTCACCATTATTGTTAGTTTGGGCCTTGGAAGTTATTTCTTTGCCCTTGAAAATTGTTCACATATTGCACTTCCTCCTCTTGCTCATTATAAGAATCATCTTGATCAAAACCGCCATCTTCTTGCACATAGTTCTCCACTCGAGTTTGCACTTGTGGACTCTTAGTCCTCTTCTTGTTCACCAAAATGTTCACTCCCTCCATAGCATGAACTTTCTTAGGTGCTGCACTTGATTTAGTTGAGCCTTTGCTAGTTGAGTCATGGTAGTGGTCAATTCGGAAATGGCTTGCCCATGGCCTTGCAATTATTTGTGGAGGTGGATCATATTCGGATCACCTTGTGGGACATTGGCCTGGGATTGCCAAGCCGACGACGTTTTCGCCATCTCATCTAAGATTTCACACGCCTCCGCATAAGGTGTAGTCATAAAGTTCCCACCGGCTAGTTGATTCACTATACATTGGTTGGTTGTGTTAATCCTACGATAAAAGGTTTGTTGCAATATGTTTTCCGTCATATCATTATTGGTATATTCCTTAACTATTGTTCTATAGCGCTGCCATATTTCGTGTAGTGGTTCATTCGGTTCTTGTTTGAATGCCAAGATCTCATCTCGAAGTGTAGCCATGTGCCCGGGAGAGAACAACTTAGCAATGAACTTGGCTGCCAACTCATCCCAAGTGTGAATTGAATAGTTCGACAATTGTTCCAACCAATATAAAGCTTTCCCCCATAGAGAGAAGGAAAAAAAACCTTAGCCTCAATGTATCCTCGAAAACATTAGTTTGCTTGATCCTCCAACACGTATCCATAAAGCCTTTCAAATGTTTGTAAGCATTTTGAGTTGGAGCATCGGTAAAGAAACCTCGTTGCTCAAGCAAAGAGAGGATCACATTGGTGATTTGAAAGTTTCCCGCCCTAATACGGGGAGGGACTATTGCACTAGCATAACTTTTGTTGGGAAATATCCGGTGAGGAGATGTTTGTGGTGGATATAATGGTGGTAGGGGTGGAACGGGCACATTGTCTTGTGGTCCCCGGCCTCTTCGTTGTGGCACTTGAGATACGTCATCTACTTGTTCCTCGCTGTCCAATTCCCCCAAAGGCAAATTTTCGAGCTCATTGTTTGCCATGTTTGTACCTATAATTTCTTAGACAAATTAGTAACACGGAAGGGAAAGAAGATATTCCAGAAATACACTCAAATATATAGCTAACACTATTTTAACTCCCCAGCAACGGCGCCAAGAATTGATCCACTCCCCATCCACATTCAACAATGAGTGGAAGAGGTCGTTGGAAGAATAGTACCCAACTATGAGTCGGGGTCGATTTCCTTAGGGAGATAACAATGGGTGTTAGAGTGTATACTTGAAACGTGAAGATGAAACAACTTAAATACACTTCAATCACGTTGGTTTTGCAAATTACTTCTACAAACTACACTATCAATACTCAATTAGAGAAATGAAACTAGAGATTGACTATTATTTTTGGTTGTTTTCAAATAGGTAAAAAGCCTAGGGATGTAACCTTTGCCTAGGTTTACGCCTAATGGGTTAATTACGTTAATACTTGTTTTCTTGATTGGGGTGTATTATAGCTCTCAACTCTAAGTTACCCACTCAATACCTCTCGGTCATAGAGTGATTTTTCCCAATTTGGCTTTCTCAAGCCCAAATGGGTATCAATCTAAATAGTTGATATGAGCTCAAGTCAGGTTTTTCCTATTTCTAGTTCAAACCATTTAATTAGGCTAGTTAAATCCTTAACTAGCCCAATTTCTTGTTAGCCAAGTTTTCCTAGATTAGTTCCCTCTTTCTCAAATAAAGACCAAGTCAAAAAGGCATGAATCCGTGTTTGCAATCATTAATTCTAAAATTAAAGCATGAACAAGGCTAAATAAACAAACACCCAATCATAAACAAACGTTAAATTAAATACCCATGAGGTTTACATACTAGGGTTGAGTCACAACCCTAGTAAGTATCTAACTACTCATAGGGGAAAATGAAGAAAACAAATAAGAAATACTAATTAAACCTAATATAAAATTAAAATGATAAACTATGATGTTTTGTCCCAAAATAATCACAAATTACCCAAAATGGTAAACAACAACAAAAATGTGATTCCCGTCTATTTATACAACAACAACAACCCAGTAAAATTCCACAAGTGAGGTCTTGAGGATAGAGTGTACGCAGACCTTACCCCTATCCCGAGCGAGTAGAGAGGATGTTTTCGAAAGACCTCGGCTCAAGAAGACGAAAAGAGAGACAATATATCAGTACTATCGATAGAAAATAATAGAAATAATGACAGCAACATGAGAACTAGAGAAAAGATGCAAAGCACTAATAATAATCAGTTGCCCAAAATTCGTTGACAATAATATGCAGCCGCCGAGAGAATTTTGCGGTCTACACTTGCTTCTGCGACTGCAGAAATACTTCTGCGGACCAGACTTCTAGTATGTTGCGCCCCTTCTTGCCTTTTAAGTTGGAACACTCCATTTTGAGTCGGATTTCTTCATAAGATCCCAAATCTCCGACATTTCTGCAATTTTCACACTTTCATGAGTTTTGGGAACATAAACCAACACTTTCGGACTATAACAAAAGTAAAAAGGTACTAATAAGTGGTCAAAATCCACACTTATCAGAGGGTACGGATGGGTTTGTGGTATATTGTGATGCTTCAAGGATCGGACTTGGGTGTGTATTGATGCAATATGGCAAGGTGATCGCTTATGCTTCTAGGCAACTCAAGAATCTTGAGAAGAACTATCCAACACATGACCTAGATCTTGCGGCGGTGGTATTTGCACTGAAGATTTGGCATCATTATTTGTATGGGTCCATGTGGATATATTCACGGACCATAAGAGCCAAAAATATATTTTCAAGCAGAAGGAACTGAATCTTAGGTAGAGGAGATGGCTTGAGTTACTCAAGGACTACGACATCGATATCCTATATCATCCGGGAATGCTAATGTAGCGACGGATGTTCTTAGCCGGAAGTCCATGGGTAGTTTGGCTCACTTGGAGGCACATCAAAGGCCGCTGGCCAAGGAAGTTCACCCGTTGTCTAACTTGGGAGTTCGTCTTGCGGAATCTAGTGAAGGAGGGGTGGTTGTGCTAAATAGGGCTGAATCATCACTTGTAGTAGAATTCAAGGAAAACCAGTACAACGACATGTTGTTGGCATAGTTGAAGGAGGGGATCCATAAACATAAGACCACAACTTTTTCTCTTGGCATGGATGATGGTACACTAAGGTACCAAGGGCGATTATGTGTTCCAAATGTAGATGGTCTCCGGGAAAGGATCATGACCGAGGCTCACAATCAGGTATTCTGTGCACCAGGCTCTACAAAGATGTACCATGACCTTAAGAAGTCTACTGGTGGAATGATATGAACAGTAATGTAGCGGACTTTGTGGAAAGATGCCTGAATTGTCAACAAGTGAAGGCTGAACATCAAACGCCCGGTGGGTTGGCACAGAACATAAAAATTCCAATGTGGAAGTGGGAGATGATCAATATAGACTTTGTGGTAGGACTACCTCACACGCCTCGTAAGTTCAACTCGATTTGGGTGACTATGGAACGACTCACGAAGTCAACACACTTCTTACCTATTAAGGCTACCGACACAACAAAACAGTATGCTCAATTGTATAGCAAGGAAATAGTCAGGTTGCATGGCACTCCGATTTTAATTATCTTAGATCGAGGGGCACAGTTCACAGCAAATTTTTGCAAAATATTTCAGCAAGGTTTGGGTAGTCAGGTGAATCTTAGTACGGTCTTCCATCCATAAACAGATGGGCAGGCAGAGGGGGTATTCAGACGATCGAGGATATGTTGCATGCCTTTGTTCTTGACTTCAATGATAGTTGGGATGATCATTTACCGCTCATAGAATTTGCCTACTACAACAGTTACTATGCCAACATTCAGATGGCACCGTTAGAGGCTCTATACCATGCCATTTCATCTAAAATCTCACAAGCTTACGCGTACAGTGTTGTCATGAAATTTCCACCGGCAAGTTGATTTACCACGCACTGATTGGTCGTATTGATCCCCCGATAGAAAGTTTGTTGAATCATAGCATCAGTCATGTCATTGTTGGGGCACTTTTTTACCATTGTTCTATACCGCTCCCATATCTCATGTAATGGCTCATTGGGATCTTGTGAATGCTAGAATCTCATCTCTAAGAATAGTCATGTACCCGGGAGAAAAGAACTTGGCAATAAATTTCTCCTCCAAGTCAACCCAAGTATGTATGGAATGGTTTGGCAATCTTTCTAACCAATGTAAGGCTTTTCCCCGTAGAGAGAAGGGAAATAGCCTTAACCTAAAAGCATCCTCGGAAACGTTGGATTGTTTACTCCCCCAACAAGTGTCCACAAACCCCTTCAAGTGTTTGTATGCATTTTGACTGGGAGCCCCGGTGAAGAATCCTCGTTGCTCTAGCAATGTGAGCATTACATTTGTGATTTGAATGTTGCGCGCCCTAATACGGGGTGGGACTATGGCACTTGCATACCCTTCATTCGGCAACACCCGGTGTGGAGCCGCTCTTGGTGGAGGTGGGGTTGGAACTGGGACGTTGTCTTGAGGCGCCCGGCCTCGTCTATTTGCTTGAGGTTAAAGAGGAACCTCTTCAACTTGGTCATCATCAACGTCCACATCCCCCATAGGCATTTTTCCGAGTTCATTGGCCGCCATAATTGTACGGACAATTGATTCATACAAAAATTAGTAACACGGAAGGAAAAGAAGACAATCCATACACAAAACTAAATATATAGTTAAATCCATTTTTTAGCTCCCCGTCAACGGCGCCAATAATTGGTCTCGTCCAATTCACACCTCAAGTCAAGGTTATGAAATAGTCAATTGCAATAGTAATACCCCACAAAGAGTCGAGGTCGATTTCCACAGGGAGCTATAATTAGGAGTTAGGAGTATATATTGTAGTGCGTGAGTATGAACTATCTCAATTTACACTTCCATAGATTTGGGGTTGTTTCTATGTCTATTTTAAACTAAGATTGCAAAATTAAGAAATGAAACTAAGATATTATTTTTGTTGTTTTTCAAGTTTTGTAAAAAGCCTAGGGCTATGACCATATCCTAGGTGTTTGTCTAATGGGACATAAACCTTAATGCTTGTTTGATTGATCGGGGTGTATTATAGCTATCAACACTCAATTACCCACTCAATACCTCTCGGTCAGAGAGTGATTTTTCCCAATTTGGCTTTCTCAAGTCCAAAATGGGTATTGTGCAAAACGATTGATAAAAGCTCAAGTCGGGTTATTACTATCTCTAGGTTGAACACTTTACTTGGGATTACCAATCTCTCGATTGACCCAATATCTTGTTAACCAAGTTTTCCTAGACTAAGTCTCTCTTTCTCAAGTAAAGACTAAGTCAAATAGGCATTAAATAATGTTTGCAACCATTAATTCCACAAATTAAAGCATGAACAAGGCTAAATCATACATACTCAACCATAAACAAGCATTAAATTAAACACCAATAAGGTTTACACACTAGGGTTGGATCACAACCCTAGTAAAAATCTAGCTACTCATGCTTGAAATTGAAGAAATAGAAGAAGAAATGCTAATTAAACTCATATTTCAAACTCAAAATGATAAAATCTATGTTAAAATATCCCAAAATACGAAAAACTATTAAATGAAGTAAAGAGAAACAGCTACTGTAGTTGTTGATGGCATATACTAACCTCAAATTATGAAACGCGTCTATTTATACAAGGCTGGAAATTTGAGACAAAAATACCCTTCGAGAGGTTCTGCGGCTGCACGATTCCATGTGCGGTCAGTAGAATTCTTAAACTTGTCATGACTGGAAGTCTGCGGCTGCAAAATTTTGATTTGCGCCTGCAAAGCACTCTTTCTACGATCAGAATTTGTAACTGTGGCCGTATCTTACTCTTCTGCGGTCCACACTTTTACATTTGCTGCCGTATAGCACTTCCTCTACGGCCACACAATTCTTGTGCGGCCCGCACTTTTGATGGACTTGAAATGCACATTCTCTAAACTTTGCTCCTGGCCTAGCTTTTGTGGCCGCACAATTCATGCGCGGACCACACTTTGCACCAAACTCTGCTGACCTTTCCTTCATAATCTTTGACCGCAGATGATATTCTGCGGTCCGTACTTCTGAGCTTCCGTGCCTTTTATGTCCTTGAGTTTATTACTCTTTCTTGAGTTGGATTTTATCTCGAGAGTTTGTCTTCCAATATTCCTACAATTAAGCATATTTTATCAGTTTTCGGGAGGTTGGGAAGCAGAATTGATAGGCCCAGACCTTGTGCATCAGGCTATGGAGAAGGTTAAGATCATTAAGAAATGGTTGAAAACTGCTCAGAGTCGTCAAAAGTCCTATTCGCATGTGCGTCGCAGGGATTTTGAGTTCAAAGAGGATGATTGGGTATTCTTGAAGGTTTCCCCGATGAAGGGTATAATGCGGTTTGGGAAGAAGGGGAAATTGAGTCCCACGTATGTCGGGCCGTATAGAATCATTCATAGGGTTGGTCAGGTGGCTTACAGGCTTGAGCTACCTCTAGAGATGTCTTTAGTGTACTTGGTGTTTCATATATCCATGTTGAAGAAGGTGGTTGGAGACCCGTCGCTTATTATTCTGGTAGAGACTATTGAGGTCAATGAAGAATAGACTTATTTCGATTGCCTTTCTCGATAGGCAGGTCCAAAAGCCGAGGATTAAAAAGATTGCCTCCGTGAAAGTGTAATGGCGAAATCAACATGTGGAAGAGGCCACCTGGGAGGCCGAGGAAGAGATGAAGAAGAAATATTCACATTTGTTTGACTAACTATGTAGTTGTGTTCTATGAAAATGGTAAGAGCTTACTTTCTATGAATTATGTTCCACTTGTACAGTTATGTTAATGATGCTCCTTTTCGATAACATAAAGCTTATGAGGTCACGGTTGGTGTTGTTTTCATGATAGTTACATCATTGGATTATATATATGTTGTTAGAATTGGTTTCTGGATTCTCTGACAGGTGGATAGACCCAATTACAGGGAAACTCTGCCGAAATTTCTGAAAATTTAGGGAGTTAGCTAGCATTTGGGGGTTTGAGATGTGTGAAAGAAAAGATGAGATATGTTGGGTTTTTCAGGTGGACTCTACTCCTCATTCGAGGACGAATGATCCTAAGCGGGGGAGGATGTAAGGCCCCGTAAAAATTTACCTAGAACTCGGGGTTTCATAGTGCCGAGGTAGTCTATCGTGTTTGAAGGTTGTAGATAATCTTTGCAGCTCGCAAGCTCACCACGGTACAGACTTTTTGGGTTGTTCAATACGTTGGGGAGTTGGAAGGAAAATTGTTACAGAACATGGCATTTCCGCGGTCCATTATGCGACCGCAGAACTACTTCGTGGACCGTAGATCTATCGCGGAGTAGGGTAGAAGAAAAGGCCAATTTTAGAGGTTGTTTTGCAATCAACTATGCGATCGCATAATCATTTCACGGGCTGTACATCCATCGCAGATTTAGCATGAAAAAATCCGGAAGGAGACTTTTACGGTGCGTTATGCGACCACATAACTGGTTTGCGGACCGTAGACCTGCTGTAGACCTAACCCGAACAGCCCAGTTTTTGGTACCATTTCTACCGTCCATTTTGTGGGCCGTAGACTAGATATGAGGTGCACTTTGCGATTGCATAGCTGGGTTCGGAAGATCTATTTTCTATTTTTATAACCCGATCCCATTTCTTACAAAACGACCTTAGGGTCATTTTGGCTGTTTTAAATGGCTTTTTTAGAGAGGGGGGAGTGCTTTAGAGATAGGGGAGTAATTCCCAAGTGCTTTGATCATCAACTTTTTCCCCAAACTTGAAGATTCAAGGAAATCACTCACTAGACCATCAACTATCCAGGTAAGACCTTGTCCTAAAACCTTTATGCAATTGTTATGGGTTTAAGTAAGTTGTGGAGTTAGAGATAAGCCATGCCTGTGCCAATAAGAGGTAGTATGTGGGGTTGTTGAACTATTTCGGGTAGATTCTTGTTTAAATTGGTTGATAGAGGAAGGGATTACCGTTCACCCGGTCACCATTCTTGTAGGAATAAACTCATTCTTGTCATTGGTGACCACCGTCATGCCCCTTTCTTCCGGACACATTGAACCGGAGAAGTCCATGAACTATCGGAGATGGGGTAGACAACCCTGGAATCCAACCACTTGATGATCTCCTTTTTGACAACCTCTTGCATAGCTTCATTGAGTCTCATTTGATATTCAATAGATGATTTGGAACCTTCCTCCAAGTTAATCTTGTGCATGCAAAGTGGGGGGCTTATCCCCCGAATATCCGCCAATGTCCATCCAATAGCCTTCTTCCTCTTTTGTAGCACCGCCAATGTGGAGTCTACCTGCACGTTAGTCAAACAAGAGGAAAGAATAACCGTTAAAGTAGAAGAAGGGCCAAGAAATTCATACCGAAGATGTGGAGGCAATGGCTTCAACTCCAAGATAGGAGGCTCCTCGATTGAAGACTTTGTAGGAGGAGTTGTCCTATTTTCAAGATCCAAGGACAATTTGCGGGGTTCATAAGTGTACGACCCCATTCCTTGCAAAGAGTTCACACATTCCACGAAGCCATCCATCTCGTCATCATCAAAGTTGATCAAGACGGCCTCCAACATATCACCCACATTGATCGTGGCACTTGTATCATTAACAATCACATCGGTCACTAAGTCCACAAAAGAGCATACCTCATTGCTATTAGGTTGCCTCACGGACTCATACACATGGAAAACCACTTTTTCATCACCAACCCAGAAAGTAATTTCTCCGTCTTCAACATCAACTAGAGCCTTCCCCGTAGCAAGGAAAGGTCTACCAAGAATAAACGACACCTCATAATCAACTGCACAATCAAGAATGACAAAATCTGCCGGGAGAATGAATTTATCAACACGAACCAAAACATCCTCAATCACTCCCAAAGGTCTCTTCATAGTTCGATCGGCCATTTTCCCAATTCCCAATGTCTTGAAAACCGAATATGGCATCAAATTTATACTTGCCCCAAGATCACAAAGAGCTTTTGCAAACTCGGCACTTCCAATTGTACAAATAATCATGAAAGCACCGGGATTCTCCAACTTAGGAGCCATTGAATGAACAATCACACTCACTTTGATGAGTGACTTTGGTAGTCTCAAAATTCATCGACCGTTTCTTTGTCACAAGATCCTTCATGAACGTTGCATAACCGGGCATTTGCTCCAAGGATTCAACTAATGGTACATTGATTGAGAGACTCTTCATCATTTGGATAAACTTCTTGAATTGGTTTTCACCATTTTGCTTTGCAAGTCTTTGAGGGTATGGAGGTGGAGGCTTAGGCAATGGTGCCTTAGCCTTTTGCACTACCAGTTCCGGCATGTCAATAATGTGATCCTTAGACGGGTTCACCTCCTCTTGAGTCTCTTCCACGCTATCATCAATATCAATCTGAACCTTATCATTGGATTGCTCAACATTGTTCGGGATCTCCTCTTCTTTCACTACTTTCTCTTCATCCACAGGTTGCCTTTTGCTTGATGTGGGTGCATTCCCACCTTTTGCACTCCTTGTAATAACTGCTGTGGCATGTCCCGTGTTGTTCCCACCCTTTGGGTTCACCACCGTGTCACTTGGTAGTGCCCCCTTAGGACGAGTATTTAGAGCTTGAGAGATTTCCCCCATTTGAACTTCCAAGTTACAAATTGATGTATTGTGTGAGGCAAGTTGGGCATCGGAATCGACATTCTTCTCCATCATTTGCTTGAACATAATCTCAATACACCCTATTTCATTGTTGGAAGAACTTGGACCATGGGAAGGATAAAGAGGCGGGTTGCTCGGTTGTTGATACATGGGGGGTCTTTGAAAACCCGTCCCCCGATTGCCTTGGTTATTGTTCCATCTCCCTTGATTGTTACCTCCCCAATATCCTTGATTGTTGCCAATCCAATTACCTTGGTTATTTCCACCACTCCAATTTCCTTGGTTGTTGTTATTATGCCAATTTCCTTGATTGTTGCCACCACTTCAATTACCTTGGTTGTTAGAATTCCAACTACCTTGATTACCTTGAGGTTGCCATTGTTGTTGATTCAGGCCTTGAGAGTTGTTTCTTTGCCCTTGAAAGTTTTTCACATATTGCACTTTCTCCTCTTGTTCATTGTAAGATTCATCTTGATCAAATCCACTATCTTCTTGCACATAATTCTCCATTTGGTTTTGCACTTGTGGACCCTTGGTCCTTCTTTTGTTCACCAACATGCTTACTCCCTCCATGGCATTGACTTGCATAGGATTTTTCACTCGTTGAAGTTGAGCCTTTGCTAATTGATTCATTGTGGTGGTCAATTCGGCAATGGCTTGCTCATAGTCATGCAATTCTTTATGGAGGTGAATCACGTTCGGATCACCTTGAGGAACATTCAACCGACTTTGCCATGCCGATGAGGTATCCGCCATTTCATCTAAAATCTCACAAGCTTCCACATACGGCGTTGTTGGTCGTTGTTGATTTACCACGCATTGATTGGTCGTATTGATCCCTCGATAGAAAGTTTGTTGAATCATAGCTTTTGTCATGTCATTGTTGGGGAACTCTTTGACCATTGTTCTATACCTCTCCCATATCTCATGTAACGGCTCATTGGGCTCTTGTTTGAATGCTAGAATCTCGTCTCTAAGAGTAGCCATGTGCCCGGGAGAAAAGAACTTGGCAATAAATTTCTCCGCCAACTCATCCCAAGTATGTATGGAATGGTATGGCAATCTTTTTAACCAATCTAAGTCTTTTACCCATAGAGAGAAGGGAAATAGCCTTAACCATAAAGCATCATCGGAAATGTTTGTTTGTTTACTCCCCCAACAAGTGTCCACAAACCCCTTCAGGTGTTTGTATGCATTTTGACTTGGAGCCCCGGTGAAGAATCCTCATTGCTCTAGCAATGTGAGCATTACATTTGTGATTTGGAAGTTGCCCACCCTAATACGGGGCGGGACTATGGCACTTGCATACCCTTCATTCAGCAACACCCGGTGTGGAGCCGCTCTTGGTGGAGGTGGGGGTGGAACTGGGATGTTGTCTTGAGGTGCCCGACCTCGTCTATTTTCTTGAGGTTCAAGAGGAACCTCTTCAACTTGGTCATCATCAACGTCCACATCCCCCATAGGCATGTTTCTGAGTTCATTGGCCGCCATAATTGTACCTAAAATTGATTCAAACAAAAATATGTAACACGGAAGGAAAAGAAGACAATCCGTACACAAAACTAAATATATAGCTAAATTCGTTTTTTAGCTCCCCGGCCATGGTGCCAAAAATTGGTCTCGTCCAATTTACACCTCAAGTCAAGGTTATGAAACGGTCGATTGCAATAGTAATACCCAACAATGACTCGTGGTCGATTTCCACAGGGAGCTATATGTAGGAGTTAGGAGTATATATTGTAGTGCGTGAGTATGAACTATCTTAATTTACACTTCCACAAATTTGGGGTTGTTTCTATGTCTATTTTAAACTAAGATTGCAAAATTAAGAAATGAAACTAAGATATTGTTTTTGTTGTTTTTCAAGTTTGTAAAAAGCCTAGGGCTATGACCATCACCTAGGTATTTGCCTAATGGGATATAAATCTTAATGCTTGTTTCGTTGATCGGGGTGTATTATAGCTATCAACACTCAATTACCCACTCAATACCTCTCGGTCAGAGAGTGGTTTTGCCCAATTTGGCTTTCTCAAGTCCAAATGGGTATTTTGCAAAACGGTTGATAAAATCTCAAGCTGGGTTATTACTATCTCTTGGTTGAACCCTTTAGCTGGGATTACCAATCTCTCGATTGACCCAATTTCTTGTTAGCCAAGTTTTCCTAGACTAAGTCTCTCTTTCTCAAGTAAAGACTAAGTCAAATAGGCATGAACTAATGTTTGCAACCATTAATTTCACAAATTAAAGCATGAACAAGGCTAAATAATAAACACCCAACCATAAGCAAACATTAAATTAAACACCCATAAGGTTTACACACTAGGGTTGGGTCACAACCCTAGTAAAAATCTAGCTACTCATGCTTGAAATTGAAGAAATAGAAGAAGAAATGCTAATTAAACTCATATTTCAAACTCAAAATGATAAAATCTATGTTAAATTATCCCAAAATATGAAAATTACTAAAATAAGCAAAGAGAAACGGCTATTGTAGTTGTTGATGTCAAACGTTAACCTAAAATTGTAAAAATCATCTATTTATACATGTGTGGCCGCACGATTTCATGTGCAGTCTGCAGAGTTCTTCAACTTCAGGATTGGAAGTCTGCGATCGCATAATTCTGATCTGCGACCGCAAAGCACTCTTTCTGCGGTCTACAGATTTGTAACTGCGGTCGCATCTTGCTCTTCTGCTGTCCGCAGTTTTACATCTGCGGCCGCATAACACTTTATCTGCGGTCGAACAATTCTTGTGCGGTCTACACTTTTGATGGACTTGGAATGCACATTCTCTGAACTTTGCTCATGGCCTAGCTTTTTTGGCCGCACAATTCATGTGCGAACCGGACTTTGCATCAAACTCTGCTGACCTTTCCTTCATAATCTGCGGCCGCAGATGATATTCTGCGGTTCGCACCTCTGAGCTTCTGTGCCTTTTATGTCCTTGAGTTCAGATTACTCCTTCTTGAGTTGGATTTTATCTCGGGAGTTCATCTTCCAATATACCTGCAATTAAGCACATTTCATCTATTTTTGGGAGCAAAATTAAACGCTTTTGGACTAAAACAAAAGATAAAATGCACTAATAAGTATTCAAAATCCCCATTTATCACTCCCATTAGGTGGTTTGAGGTTGGGGAAACAGAATTGATAGGCCCAAACCTCGTGCATCAGGCTATGGAGAAGGTTAAGATCATTAAGGAACGGTTGAAAACTGCTCAGAGTCGTCAAAAGTCCTATTCGGATGTGCGTCGCATGTATTTGGAGTTCAAAGAGGATGATTGCGTATTCTTGAAGGTTTACCCGATGAAGGGTATAATGCGGTTTGGGAAGAAGGGGAAATTGAGTCCCACGTATGTCAGGCCATATAGAATCATTCAGAAGGTTAGTCAGGTGGCTTACATGCTTGAACTACCTCCAGAGATGTCTTTAGTACACTCGGTGTTTCATGTATCCATGTTGAAGAAGGTGGTTGGAGACCCGTCGCTTATTATTCCGGTAGAGACTATTGAGGTCAATGAAGAATTGACTTATTCCGATTGTCTTTCTCGATAGGCAGGTCCAAAAGCTAAAGAGTAAAGAGATTGCCTCCGTGAAAGTGTTGTGGCAAAATCAACATGTGGAAGAGGCCACCTGGGAGGCCGAGGAAGAGATGTAGAAGAAATATCCACATTTGTTTGACTAAATATGTAGTTGTGTTCTATGAAAATGGTAAGAGCTTACTTTCTATGAATTATGTTCCACTTGTACAGTTTATGTTAAGGATGCTCCTTTCCGATAACGTAATGCTTATGAGGTCACGGTTGGTGTTGTTTTCATGATAGTTACATCATTGGATTATATATATGTTGATAGGATTGGTTTCTAGATTCTCTGACAGGTGGATAGGCCCAATTACAGGGGAAACTTTGCCGAAATTTCTGGAAATTTAGGGAGTTAGCCAGAATTTGGGGGTTTGAGATGTGTGAAAGAAAAGATGAGAGATGTTGGGTAATTTAGGCAGACTTTACTCATCCGAGGACGAATGATCCTAAGCGGGGGAGGATGTAAGGCCCTATAACATTTTACCTAGAACTTGGGGTTTCGTAGTGCCGAGGTAGGCTATCATGTTTGAAGGTTGTAGATAATCTTCACGGCTCGCAAGCTCAGCACGGTAAAGACTTTTTAGGTGGTGCAATGCGGTAGGGATTTGGAAGGAAAATTGTTGCAGAACATGGCATTTTTGCGGTCCATTATGTGACCGCAGAACTACTTCGCAGACTGCAGATCCGCCGCAAAGTAGGGAAGAAGAAAAGGCCAATTTTAGAGGTCGTTTTGCGGTCAACTATGCGATCGCATAATAATTTTGCGGGCCGCACATCCGTCGCTGATTCAGCATGAAAAAATTTGGAAAGGAGACTTTTGCAGTGCATTATGCGACCGCATAACTGGTTTGCGGACTGCTGACCTAACCCGAACAACCCAGCTTTTGGTACCATTTCTGCGGTCCATTTTGCGGGCCGCATACTAGATCTGTGGTGCACTTTGAGACCGCATAGCTGGGTTCAAGATCCATTTTCTATTTTTATAACCCGACTCCATTACTTACTAAACGACCTTGGGGTCATTTTGGCTGGTCTAAACGGCTATTTTAGAGAGAGGGGAGTGCTTTAGAGATAGAGGAGGAATCCCCAAGTGCTTTGATCATCAATTTTTGCCCCAAACTTGAAGATTCAAGAAAATCACTCACTAGACCATCAACTATCCGGGTAAGACCTTGTCATAAAACCTTCATGCAATTGTTATGGGTTTAAGTAAGTTATGGAGTTGGAGATAAACCATGCATGTGCCAATAAGAGGTAGTATATGGGGTTGCTGAACTATTTCGGGTAGATTCTTGTTGAAATTTTTGAGGGAGGTAGGGATTACCATTGTAGAGCATTGTAGTCAATTTTGCATAATAGGTGTTTGATGAAATTCCCAAGAGACTTGTATCATGAGAATCCTTCTGATTATGATTCGATTTTATCATTTTCCTATAGATTGAAATTGCTAGGAGTGTTTGGACGTTGTAGTAACCTAAGTAAAGCTCAAGCGAGGTATGTTGGCTAAACTTCTCTTGTAAAGTCGAATTCCATGATGTTCTCGTAAAATTCAAGTATGATTGGCTCAAGTTCTCTGATTCCCATGTTCCAATCCGTTCTGAGTATATTCAGTTATTCCAAAGAATAATTGTGTCGAAAACTCAATGTGTTTAAGACATCTACTGCTCATATACATGTTTAAAGTCTTGATTACAAATGCCCTTACTGTTGATAATCTATGATGATTCTTGATAGTGAAATAAGTGAGCATGAAATATAAAACGTGGCCATCGTGCCAAGAATGAAAATTACACATGTGGCCCATGGACCAAATGCAATAAAAGGAAGTGTGAAAGATTATGAAATGAGTTGTAACTTCATTATATAATAAATGTTTTGGGAGTATCGTTTAGTCACCGAGGAAGGGTAGGTTGAAATGACCTAATCCCGAAACTAGACGTGTCGGTGTAAGAGTGATTGAGGGGTAAACCCCCGTGATTGATGTGTTGAGATTAATCCCCTAATTGGGATGAGATTGATGTGTTGATATTATTTTCTTTAATTAGGATGAGATGATTGCTAGCAGAATGTGATGTCGACCCACACGACATTATGGTGAGACAGCCTAGTCGATCGGGCCGAGATCGGACGCCATGTCACGCACATAGTGGTATTATGATTGGATGTCTCGAGGTGAGACGGCTTAGTCGCTCAAACCGAGATCGGACTCCGTGCTAAAAGCACGGTGGTGTATCAGTACTAAAGATCTCCCAATTTAAAAATATGTTTACTTGAAAAATTATCTTTCTCTTAACTTGATGCTTTAATATTGTTTGAGACTCTCATTGATTTTGTGTTTCTTTCTCTTTGTACTGTTACCCGATTCATTGAGAAGGTGTTTAGTTTGACATACTAGTACTATTCCATATGTACTAATGTCTCTTTCTTCCAGGGGTGCTGCATCTTTAATGGATGCAGGTGGTTCCGCAGCAGGCGGCATCGATCAGTGATAGCAGTACACCCTATTCTCAGCCGAGTTGGTGAGCCCCACTTCTTATTGGGGTCTTGTTCCTTTTGTTCCATATGTATGGTGTTTTAAGGTTTAGTCGGGACCTTGTTGCCGGCACCATCACATTACTCTTTTGTATCCATTAGAGGCTCCATAGACATAGTGTGATGATCCAAAAGGTCATTACTTGATTTACGAGTAAATTCTGTGTTCCGAGGCCTTAGAAGCCTCCTTTTTCCTCACCTCAATTTGCGTGCACGGTCCAGGCGTATATCCGGAATGCTTTTATGTGGAAATGTGATAAAAATGTTAATTTGGCCTTTAAAATTGAATTTAAATTGACTTCGGTCAACATTTTGGGTAAACGGACCCGGACCTGTGATTTGACGGTCCCGAAGGGTCCGTAGGAAAATATGAGACTTGGGCGTATGCCCGGAATCGAATTTCGAGGTCCCAAGCCCGAGAAATGAGTTTTTGAAAGAAATTGTTTTACTGAAAATATAAGAGTTTTTGGAAATTTGATTATATTTGAAATTTATGGCATCGGGCCCGTATTATGGTTCTGGAGCCCGGTACAGGTTCAATATGACATTTAGGATGCGTCTGTAAAATTTGGTAAGAAATGGAAGTCGTTTGATGTGATTCGAACCCGTAGTTGTGAAATTTGATACTTTGAAAGTTTTGAGATTTTTCTTAGATTTCCATGCTAAATCGTTGTTTAAGATGTTATTTTGACGATTTGATCGCACGAGCAAGTTCGTATGATGTTTTTAGACATTTAGACATGTGTGCATGTTTGGTTTAGAGCCCCGAGGGCTCGGGTGAGTTTCGGATAGGCGTCGGAGTGTTTTTGGACTTAGAAAATCTGGTGTTCTTGCTGTTTGCTGGTGTCCTGGTTTTTGTGCTATGCGATCGCATAGGAAGGTTCGTGATCGCATAGTGTAGTCTCAGGGGGCCCTATTTTTTGCTATGCGATCGCATAGAAAGGTCCGCGATCGCATAGAGTTAATTTTGGGGGTCATCATTTGTTCTATGCGATTGCGTAGGTAGGTCCGCGATAGCATAGAGTTAATTCTGGGGGTCACCATTTGTTCTATGCGATCACATAGGTACGTCTGCGATAGCATAGAGTTAATTCTCGGGGTCACCATTTGTTCTATGCGAACGCATAGGTTCCTTGTCCAGTTACTTTAAAACAGTAGCAAAACGGGATTTCTTCAAAACTTCATAACTTTTTCACTTAAACTCGAACTTGGGCAATTTTTGAAGAGGGATTTCACCACAAAACCATAGGTAATATATGAAATGGGAGCGGGTTGCGCGCCTGCAACGGTAATATATAAAATGGGAGCGGGTTGCATGCCTGCAACGGTAATATATATGGTCAAAATTCCTCTCTCTTCTCCCTCCTAAATTCTATGAACCCTTAGTGAGAATGTTTTATGCAAATCTTCGCTCTAGCAAGTCTGACAAGTTGGAATCCCTAGTCTTAGGTAAATGCATTGTTCTTGATTGTGCCATGTTGACTCAATTTTTCAGTGTAAGTGCTCTGATTTTCCCATGCTTTTCTAAAATTCTTGGCCTGATGACTTTGAAATTTCTTTTGATCAAGCAAAACGTTGTATTTCTGCGTGTCCATCTGATTTCCTCCCTAACCAGTTAGATCCCAATGATGTTAGCTTTGAAACACGAGTTCTAGCCCACATTGTNACAGCATGTTTCCCCCTCCTACCTTTAACTGTGAATATCTGCTTTTATTTTCTGCTGTATATGATTTAACTGCACAGGTTTATTTGGTAGTCTGGTCCAAGCCCCGTCACTACTTCGCCGAGGTTAGGCTAGGCATTTACTAGCACATGGGATCGGTTGTGCTGATACTACACCCTGGACTGTGTGCAGATACTGATACCGGATTCGTTTGGACCACAGTGAGGGTGCTGTCCTCAGTCCATTCAGGCGACCCGAGGTAGTCCTGCAAACGTCCGCGGGCCTTGACGCCTCCTCCTATCATTTCTCTGTCTGTTTCTACTTATTCAGAGACAGATCTATGTATTTCTATTCAGACCTTATTTGTAGCATTCTTAGATAGTCCGTGACTTGTGACACCAAATTCTGGGTAGTATTGTACTTCAGATTATGTAGCAGTGTTTGGTTGAATTATTAAGTTTTTTTTTCTTCCGCATTTCTGTTATTTAATTTATTCCGCTATTTAATCACTTATTATTTTAAATTGTTGAACATGTTTAATAAAAGGAAGGTAATGATTTTATAATATTTGGCTTGCCTAGCTTCCATGAGTAGGTGCCATCACGACTCCCTAGGGTGGGAAATCCGGGTCGTGACAAGTTGGTATCAGAGCTCTAGGTTACATAGATCTCACAGTTCATGGACAAGATTAGTAGAGTCTGAGGGATCGGTACGGAGACGTCTGTATTTATCCCCCAGAGGCTACAGAGTTAGGAAAAACTTCATATCTATTCTTTCTTGTCGTGCGGTTTGGTTTCTCAATGCTAATTGAATTACTACTCTGTTCTTCCGCGAATGGCGAGGTCACGTACTGCTTCTTCAGCCGAGCGGCAGCTCAGACCGGTGATGGATCAACTACATCTTCAGATGCCTTGTGGAGGTTAGACAGGTTCACTAAGCTCTTCGCTACCACTTTCAGCGGTGCATCTTCTAAGGATCCCCAGGATTATTTAGACAGCTGTCATGAGGTTCTCAGGAACATGGGGATAATGGAGACCAATGGGGTCGACTTTGCTACTTTTCGCTTATCTGGATCCGCCAAGACTTGGTGGAGAGATTATTGTTTGGGCTAGACCAGTTGGGTCACCAGCTTTGACTTGGGATCAGTTTTCTCAGCTATTTCTGGAGAAGTTTCTTCCTAACACTCACAGAGATCTATTGGAGACAGTTTTGAGCGTATCCAGCAGGGTTCTATGATTGTTACTCAGTATGAGACCAGATTTATTGATTTGGCTCGTCATGCTTTTCTTATACTTCCCACTGAGAGAGAGAGTGAGAAGGTTCATTGAGGGACTCATTCAGCCCATTCGACTTCAGATGGCTAAGGAGACGGGGAGTGAGATTTCCTTTCAGGATGCGGCCAATATGGTCAGGAGGGTTGAGAAGGTTCTATAACAGGGAGGTGATCAGGGGTCTGACAAGAGGCCTCGTCATTCAGGCAGATTCAGTGGTGCCTCGTCTGGAGGCAGGGATTCTTTTGGTAGAGGTCATCCTCCTTGGCCTTTTCAGTCAGCACTTCAGGCTTCTCACAGTGCCCCAGGTGGCTGTGGTTCTCACATGCAGTATTCCGATTAGCAGTCCTACAGTGCATCACCAGCTCCTATCAGTGCACCTCCGCTTCAGAGTTTTCAGGGTCGTCAACCCCAGCAGCCGAGGGCTTGTTTTACTTGTGGCGACACGAGGCATATTGCTAGATTTTGCTCTCGAGCACCAAGCGGTTCTCAGCACCAGGGTTCTCGTGCCATGGTTCCGGCACCGAGTGTTCCACCGCCCGCTCAGCCAGCTAGAGGTGGAGGTAGAGGTGATAGAGGTGGAGGTAGAGATATTAGAGGTGGAGCTCAGGCCGCTAGAGGTGGATGCCAGCCAGCAGGAGGTCATCCCAGAGATGTAGTTTAGGGTGGTGGTGCCCAGCCCTGATGTTATGCTCTTCCTGCCAGGCCCGAGGCTGAGGCTTCAGATGCAGTTATCACACTGATTCTTTGAGTGCTCCTGTATATGTGTCTACACCAGTGGGTGATTCTATTGTGGTAGATCGTGTTCATTGTTCTTGTATAGTTGTGATTGGGGGTCTTGAGACCCGAGTAGACTTGTTACTTCTGGACATGGTTGATTTTGATGTCATATTTGGGATGGACTGGTTATCACCTTACCACGCGATCTTGGACTGTCATGCCAAGACTGTGACCTAAGCCTTGCCGGGGTTGCTTGATAACTAGAGATTTTGACGCATTTTATACTCCTTCTTGCTTATGCTTTGAGTAGAAATTCATACAAAATAGTCCCAAATGGCTCACAAGTTGTGCTTGATTGCAGGTTTGATCATCAAAGTGACGAAATGTCAAAGATCAGTTCAAAAGGAGTGAAACTTGCACAAGTGACAAAGACAAGACAAGCTTAGGCAAAACAGGCCCAGCGCGGCCGCACACCACTTTGTGCGGTCCGCACTAGGAGATTCAGAGAGGCTAACTTCCAGGCTAAGAGGCAGTGCGGCCGCACTAGGTTTTGTGCGGTCCGCACTGAAGGCAATGCAGCCACAGTCGATTTAGTGTGGTCCGCAGAGCCAAGAATTAGAGAAGTTGCAATTTGGAGTTTTCAAGCCAATGCGGTCCGCAGTCCATTATGCGGACCGCACGAGAAGCCTCCGCCGCCGCAGCCCATTCTCTGTGGTCCGCGATACCAAGATTCAGAGAGGTGTTTTTCAAGGCCAAAGCCCCAGTGCGGACATCGGTCCATTTTGTGCGGTCCGCACTAACCCCGCAGGGGCAATTTTGTCCAGATTTTTAGCCTAGTATAAATAGCTTCTTTTTCCATTTTTAGGGTATCAGATATCATAATTAAGCAGCTGCACTCGTGGGTTCGACTTTATAAGCCATTTTGGGCAATTCTAGCTACTTTTAATCATTGAATCTTTGTATTTAACTTAGTGATTAGTTAATATGAGCTTTCTTCATCTATTTCTTGCTTTTCTTCTTTAAATATGAGTAGCTAGACCCATAAGCTAGGGTTGTGGCTCAACCCTAGTGTGGGTAATTGATGGGTCTTGTATTTTAGGGCTAATTTAACTATGGGTGTTTGTTATTTGGGCCAATTTCATGGTTAATTTCTGAATTAGTGGTTGCAAACACTAGTTTGTGTTGAGTTGACTTGAGCTCTTCTTGAGAAAGAGAGCCTAAGTCTCCGAAATTGGTCCAACAATGAATTGGGGCGTACTCAAGAGATTGATAGCCCCAATCAAAGGGTTAAACCTCGAGAGAGTAATACCTGAATTGAACCCTAGTTGCTTGTGCAAATTTGCATACCCAATTGTTCTTGAGAAAGCCATTTCGGGCAAAATCACTCGAACCACCGAGAGGTGTAGAGTGGGTAAAGTCGTGCAACGGTTATAACATATTCCCCAAACGTGTCAACGTGCCTTAGATTCAAGTACCCGTCAATTGACCACCTAGGCGGAAGTCACTACCCTAGAGCCTTTTAAACCTATTTGAACAACTCGTAGCATTATAACTCTTAGCATAATTTAGTTGCAATTACCATTTGTAGTTTGATAATAGTAGAAGTAAACAAAAACCCCAAAAATGAATAGAAGTGTAATTTGGAACACATACGCAATTCTACACTAGATAGATACTCGATTCCAAATTCTAGCTCTCTGTGGATTCGATCCTGACCCTAAATCGGGTAAAAGCTGCTCCGACCCTCTCTCGCTACTCAATTAGTAGTGCGGGGTAGGCCGCGACCACTTTTTGGCGCCGTTGCCGGGGAGCTAACAGTTTTAGCTATCTATCTAGATAGATTTGTGTTTTGTTCTTCTTTCCTTCTTTGTTACTAATTTGTTTGTGTCGATACATCAGGTACAAAATGTCATTAAATGCTAATGACCCTCTTGGAAATGTGAATGCGGGGGAGGAGGTAGATGACATTGGAGAGGAAGAGGTGCCTATTGTACCTCAAGGACAACGTAGAGGCCTCCAGGCCAATGCAAATGACAATATTCCAGACCCTCCTCCGCCACCTCCAAGAGTGGCTCCCAGAGTTCTTCCCAACCAAGGCTATGCGAGTGCTATTGTTCCGCCCCGGATACGGGCGGGCAATTTTCAAATAACCAACGTGATGCTGACATTATTGGAGCAGTGTGGGTATTTCACAGGTGCTCCCACTCAGAATGCGTACAAACATCTCAAGGGGTTCGTGGATACTTGTTGGGGGAGCAAGCAAACCAATGTGTCCGAGGATGCACTTCGATTGAGGCTTTTCCCTTTCTCACTTAGGGGGAAAGCATTGGACTGGCTTGAGCGACTTCCCAACCATTCCATCACAACTTGGGATGAGTTGGCAGATAAGTTCATTGCCAAATTTTTCTCACCAGCACATGAAAGCACTAAGGGATGAGATCTTAGCCTTCAAGATGGAGCCTACAAAACCATTGCATGAGATTTGGGAGCGATATAGAACTATGGTGAAGGAATGCCCCAACAATGATATGACAGAGGCAATGATACAACAAACCTTCTATCGGGGCATCAATACAACGAATCAATGCATAGTGAACCAATTGACTGGGGGTAATTTCATGAAGCTGCCTTATGATGAAGCTTGTGAGATTCTTGATGAAATGGCTGACACATCCTCCGCTTGGCAAAGTAGAGCCAATATGCCTCAGGGTGACCCCACGGTTACTCATTTGCACAAAGAACTACATGACAGCTATAGAAGAACTTACAACAATAATGAACCAATTAGCAAAGGCACAGTTGCAACAAGTTCAGAATCCTCGCCAGGTGAATGCTATGGAGGGTGTTAACATGCTAGTGAAACAAAGAAGGCGAAGAGGTCAACAGAATCAAGGGAATTCGGATCAATTTGACAATGATGGTAATGGATTTCAAGATGATGGCTATGATGAGCAAAATGAGGAGGTGCAATATGTGAATAATTACCAAGGCCAAAGAGGAAATTCTTCCAACCAACAACAACAATGGCGATCCCAGGGCAATTGGGGTAACCAACAACAAGGCAACAATAATTGGAACAATCAACATCAAGCGAACAACAATTGGGGAAATAAAAATAACAATCGCAACAATCAAGGAAACTGGGGCAACAACAACAATTGGGGTGGAAATAACAACAACCAAGGCGGGTGGAACAATAACCAAGGAAATCAGGGGCAAGGCTTTCAAAGGCCCCCAATGTACCAACAACCGAGCAATCCACCACCTTTTCCTTTCCAGGGTCCTAGTTCATCCAATAACGAAATGGGTAGAATTGAAATTATGTTCGAACAAATGACGAAAAAGAATGCGGATTCCGATCTGCAATTGGCTTCTCATAATACTTAAATTAGGAATTTGGAGGTGCAACTAGGTCAAATCTCTCAGTCCTTGAATACACGCCCTAAGGGTGCTCTACCAAGTGATACGGTAGTGAACCCAAAGGGTGGGAACAATCATGTTATGGCGGTAACTACAAGGAGTGGAAGAGGCGGTGATGTGAATGCCTCCAAACAAAAGCAAGTTTTGGGTGATGAAGTTGAGTTCCAAGAAGATGAGGTTCCTTTGGTGGTTGAGAATGTGGTTGATGAAAATGTGAATGAAGAAGTGAGGATCAATATTCAATATGTCGAGGTGGAAACACAAAGTGACGTAAACCCGTCTAGGGAGCACGTAATTGACATGCCGGAGCCGGTTGTGCCAAAAGCCAAGGCACCCTTGCCTAGGCCACCTCCCCCTTATCCTCAAAGGCTAGCCAAGCAGAAGAATGAGAATCAGTTTAAAAAGTTCATTGACATGATGAAGAGCTTTATCCATCAACGTGCCTTTGGTGGAGGCTTTGGAGCAAATGCCTGGCTATGCTAAATTCATGAAAGATTTGGTGACAAAGAAAAGATCCATGGACTGTGAAACTATCAAGATGACCCACCAAGTTAGTGCTATAGTACATTCAATGGCTCCAAAGTTAGAGGATCCTGGTGCTTTCACTATCCCCTGCACTATAGGGAGTGCAGACTTTGCTAAAGCTTATGTGATCTTGGGGCAAGCATCAACTTAATGCCCTACTCAGTTTTCAAGACTTTGGGTATTGGGCCACCGAGGCCAACTTCCATGTGATTGCAAATGGCAGACATATCAATGAAGCGACCATTGGGTATTGTTGATGATGTGCTCGTCCGGGTGGACAAATTTATCTTGCCAGCTGATTTTGTGATCTTGGATTGTGAGGTAGATTATGAGGTCCTGATCATATTAGGGAGACCTTTCCTTGCTACGAGGAAGGCTCTAGTGGATATGAAAGCAGGGGAACTCACTTTCAGAGTAGGTGATGAAAAGGTCGTTTTTCATGTGTGCAAGTAAATGAAGCAGCCCAATTGTACAGAAGTGTGTTCATTTGTGGATCTTGTCACGGCTGTGATAATTGATGATACTAGTGCAATGATCAATGTTGAGGACCCTTTGGAGGCCGTATTGTTGAATCTTGATGTCAATGATGATGAGGGTCGAGTGGAGTGCGTGAATGCTTTACATGGTATGGGCTCTTATTCTTATGAGCCTAGGAAACTATCTTTGGATCTTGAAAATAGAAAGACCCCTCCAACGAAGACTTCAATTGAGGAACCCCCGGTGTTGGAGTTGAAGCCATTACCTCCACACCTCAGGTATAAATTCTTAGGCTCTAATTCAACTTTACCAGTTATTCTTTCCTCTTGTCTTACCAACATGCAGGTAGATGCCACATTGGCGGTGCTAAAAAAGCGGAAAAAGGCAATTGGATGGACTCTAGCTGATATTCGGGGAATAAGCCTCGCATTCTATATGCACAAGATTATTCTGGAAGATGATGCAAAACCCTCCTTGGAACATCAAAGGAGGTTGAACGAGGCAATGCAAAAAGTTATGAAAAAAGAGGTGATCAAGTGGTTAGATGCCAGTGTGGTGTATCCTATCTCTGGCAGCTCATGGACTTCTCCGGTGCAATGTGTGCCGAAGAAGGGTGGTATGACCGTGGTGACCAATGCTAATAATGAACTTATTCCAACCCGGACAGTGACCGCATGGAGGGTGTGCATGGACTACCGCAAGCTGAACAAACTGACCCGCAAGGATCATTTCCCATTGCCTTTCCTGGACCAGATGCTTGATCGTCTTGCTGGTTGTGCCTTCTATTGTTTCTTGGATGGTTATTCAGGGTACAATCAAATTTTGATAGCTCCCGAAGATCAGGAGAAGACAACCTTTGCTTGTCCATATAGCACCTTTGCTTTCTCTCCGATGCCCTTTGGGTTGTGCAATGCACCGGCAACATTCCAACGGTGTATGATGGCCATTTTCACCGATATGGTGGAAGATATTTTGGAGGTGTTCATGGACGACTTCAGTGTTGTGGGTGATTCATTCGATGAGTGTTTGAACAATTTGGATAGAGTGTTGGCCCGGTGTGAAGACACCAATCTTGTGCTAAATTGGGAAAAATGCCACTTCATGGTTGAGGAGGGCATAGTTTTGGGGCATAAAATTTCAAAGAATGGTATTGAGGTTGACAAAGCCAAAATTGAGGTGATTTCAAGACTTCCTCCCCCCACTTCTGTCAAGGGGGTTAGAAGTTTTCTTGGGCATGCGGGGTTCTACCGGCGATTTATCAAGGACTTTTCGAAGGTAGTGAATCCTCTATGCAAGTTGCTAGAAAAGGATACAAAGTTTGTGTTTGATGAGAGATGTATGCAAGCCTTTGAACTTCTCAAGCATAAGTTGACCACCACCCCGATCATTACCGCACCCAATTGGAGCTTGCCTTCCGAGCTCATGTGCGACGCGAGTGATGTTGCAGTTGGGGCAGTTTTGGGTCAAAGAGTGAACAAAATATTTCATCCAGTGTACTATGCGAGCAAGACAATGAACGAAGCTTAAAGGAACTACACGGTGACTGAGAAAGAATTGTTGGCTATTGTGTTCACAATGGAAAAATTTGGCCATATCTTATGGGAGCCAAAGTCATAGTGCACACCGATCATGCAGCTCTTAGATATTTGATGACAAAGAAAGACTCCAAAGCTAGACTGATGCGATGGGTCTTATTACTCCAAGAGTTTGATTTGGAGATAATGGACCGGAAAGGTAGCGAAAACCAAGTGGCGGATAATTTATCCCGCTTGGAGGAAGAAGGAAGGCCGTGTGATGGCCTAGAAATCAATGATGCATTTCCAGATGAGCAGCTACTTTCTATGTCAATGAGTGATATGCCATGGTTTGCGGACATTGCTAATTACCTTGTGACCGGCATCATCCCGTGTGAGCTCTCTTCTAACCAAAGGAAGAAGCTCAAACGGGATAGTCTGGACTTCTATTGGGACGAGCCATACTTGTTCAAGATTTGCACCGACGGAGTGATCCGAAGATGTGTACCCGAGGAGGAGCAATTTAGCATCCTAGAGGCTTGTCATTCCTCCCCCTATGGTGGCCATCATGGAGGGGCGAGGACAGTTCAAAAGTTCTAAGTTGTGGATTTTATTGGCCAACCTTGTACAAAAATGCAAGTGATCTAGTAAAAAGGTGTGATCAATGTCAACGAGCGGGCGGGATTTCCAAGAAAGATGAGATGCCTCTAAACACCAGTCTCGAAGTGGATATCTTTGATGTATGGGGTATCGATTTCAGGAGCACATTTGTAAGCTCGTGCGGAAACACCTACATTCTTCTAGCGGTTGATTATGTCTCAAAACGGGTCGAGGCCGTGCCTTTGCCCAACAATAAAGCTAGGAGTTTGGTGGCATTTCTAAAGAAGAGCATTCTCACAAGGTTTGGCACGCCTCGGGCAATTATTAGTGATGGAGGATCGCATTTTTGCAATAGAGCTTTTGACACCTTGCTTGCCAAGTATGGTGTCAACCACAAAGTGTCTACGCCTTATCATCCCCAAGCAAGTGGCCAAGTTGAAGTGTCCAACAGGGAAATCAAGAACATTCTGTCCAAAAAAGTCAATGCAAATAGGACCGATTGGTCTAAAAAGTTAGATGATGCTCTATGGGCGTATAGGACTGCTTACAAAACTCCGATTGGTATGTCTCCGTATCGGTTGGTGTTCGAAAGCTTGCCATTTACCGGTTGAGTTAGAGCATAAGGCCATATGGGCCTTAAGAAAGTTGAACCTTGATTGGGATGTGGCTGCAAATCTTCGGGTGGAGCAACTTAATGAACTTGATGAATTCCGTTTCCACGCCTACTCCAGTTCGTCCTTGTACAAGGAAAAGATGAAATACCTTCATGACAAATATGCTCGTGGCAAGGAGTTTAGAGTAGGTGATTTGGTGCTCTTGTTCAAATCTCGGTTACGGTTGTTTCCGGGAAAGCTAAAGTCAAAGTGGAGCAGACCATTTGAAGTAGTGTGTGACCCCGTTTGGTGCCCTTGATTTAAAGAATAAAAGTGGGGAAGTTTTTAGAGTGAATGGGCAAAGGGTCAAGCATCATCTTGGAAAAATTGATGACAGCCACGTGGTGGAACTCCTTCATTTCAAATGATGTGATGGTAACTTGCGTCGTGCCGCGACGTTAAATCAGGCGCTTCTTGGGAGGCAACCCATGTGTTTTTCTTCTTGTTTTTATTTGATTTTCACTGTAGTGTAGGATTGATTTTTGGGCTAACTGGTTGTGAGATGTTACAGGATTGTGTTGATGCAGTGCAGGACATGGTGGAAAAAATGAGCAGGTCTTTGAAGTTTTCAGTGCGGCCGCAGTACATTCTGTGCGGACCGCACTGAAGAAAGAGTAAAAATACAACTCTCTGAAGTTTGCCACTGCGGCCGCACTACATTTTGTGCGGTCTGCGGTGGACCACTGCGGTCCGCGGTCCGTTTTGTGCGGACCGCAGTGTGTTGCCTTCTCAAGCTTGCATATTTTGTACAGTGCGGACCGCGGTCCATTTTGTGCGGTCCGCACTGGTTGGTGAGACTGGGCCCCAGGGCTTTTTCTATAAATAGGGCCCGAGGCCCTCCTTTTACCCTTTTCGAACCCTTGAATCTCAGAGCCCTAGAACACTATTCATCCATTCCTTTGCTTGTAATTAACTGTGTGGACTTGTCACTCTTTATTTCATCTCACATCTGGTACCATTACTTGCCTTTTAATTGTTCAATTTTTGTTAATTTCTTCTGATTTTTGTTTTTTTTCCCTCCCTTCCTATGCTTCCTGTATTTTTCTTCAATCGAGTAGGTTAGGGTTGTTAACTTTTAGATTAAAATAGACATAGATAGTTAAAATCAATGGGTAAATATGTAGGGACACTAATTAGGTG
>NC_031995.1:3934004-3985497 GCF_001879085.1 Nicotiana attenuata | reverse complement strand
CAAGGTCTCTGATCAATAAAAGCACAGAGTTTGTCATCATCAAAAAGGGGGAATTTGTTGGCCCAAGTTCAGATGAAGTTTTGAAGATTGACAAAATGAACTCAACCATGAATCAGGTCCATCATGTGAGACATACACAGTGTTGATATATTTATTCATGTGACAGACGTGTCAAGATAAGTCTCAAGGGTCAGCAACAATCAGTAACAATATCTTCAGAGTTGATCGAAAAGGTTGCATAGGATAAGGAGTTGAAGTCTCCTTATGAGAAGAGAACTACATCTGGATCAAGGATAAAGGATTGGAGTTTGAAGTGTACTAGGACTCGAATTTGATGAAGGACCAGCAATTCGAGTTTTAATCAAACTCTGATTACTAACTCTATAAATAATAAAGATTGTTCTCTTTTACAGGTGATTGCACATACGCAGAAGTTAAACTAAATTGAGAGCAAAAGAGCTAGGCGAATTTTGCAAGCAATTTATGTGTGATTCAAGTGTGCAAATCTGAAGCTACATGAACCAAGAGTGAAGAACCAATTCCATTGTGTTTTTCTTTATTTCTAGTTCAATTGTAGTAGGTGTTTCATATTGTACCTTTCAGCTTTTATAGAAGCAATTGTAATAGGTATATTGAGTATTCAAGTTAGAGTTTGTCGCAACAGTTGAGGCTGTGTGCTACACTGGGATTAGAGTTTAATCCTTAGGTTTACAAGAGTTTGTAAATGCTGTTTTTGGCTCAGTGATTTTAAAGGAAGTTTGGGAAAATCCTACTGAGTAGTAGGTCGTGGTTTTTTCACCTTTTAAGCCAGGTGTTTTCCACGTAAAAATTTCTGTGTTCTTTATTTTATGCACTCTTAATTCCGCAAACAGTTATAGTAAGTATATCTAGAAGAACCAGGTTCTTCTAGTGCGAAAATTAGGTACCACACAAATCACCCCCCCTCCCCTCTTGTGGGGTATTGACGTTTAGAACATCACAGGTGAAAAGCGCCAACCATTTAACGGATTAAAAAAAATAAAAAAATAAAGTGATAATGAGCATGAATTTTCATTCGGGGGCTTAGCCATATCAACAAAATGTAAGTTGACGATGGGTTAGAGAGAGAAACTCTACTTCTCACTAAAAATTTACTAACTCCTTTCCTTCTGCCACCTTGAAGTCATCGACATTGACCAACATTCCACCTGCTACAATCACAGATCCACTTGACCTCAGTTCAGTGAACATTGATGATCCAATAAATACCGAACAACACCCATCCTTTATGCAAACTTTACTAAACAATCAAAAAAACTACATACCGACCATCTCTAATACCCAATACTATCTTGACATATCGGATGAAACACTGGAAGAACCAACTCTAGATAATTTCATTCCCCTCTCCACTGAAGATAAATCTAGACTCTACTTCCCTTGGAAATACTCCCTAATAGTTAAAGTATTTGGTAGGAAAGTGGGCCACCTGACTCTTAAACAAAAACTACAAACTCTTTGGCAGCCCACAGAATCAATGTCACTCATTGATCTAGGGAATGAATTCTTCCTCATCAAATTTCAGAAGGAAGAAAAATATGAACAGGGCATTGCATGAGAGCCCGTGGTTTGTCCTAAATCACTTCCTCTCAATGAGACGTTGGAAACCTAAGTTTCTAGTCTCCACAGCAAAGCTTACCTACACGGCCATATGGTCTAGATTACTAGAGCTGCCCACTGAGTTCTATGACGTTGAAATCCTTCAAAAGGTAGGAAACAAATCAGGTAAACTCCTTAAAATAGATACATGCACGTCGTCTACGACAAGAAGGCGTTATGCTCGCATCTGTATTGAAGTACCACTTGAAAAAACATTAAAGTCTCATGTGTTCATTAGGACCCATCGACAACGAATCCTTTACGAAGGGCTGAATATATTATGTATCCTTTGTGGAAGGATTGGCCATTCTAATGTCAACTGCCCCACTAATCACAAGCCAGCAAAAATAACACCACCAATCCCCAATAATTCATTGGATAAGGCACCTGCAAGTCATGAGACACAAGCTACCAACTCAGAATGGAAGACAATTATTTTCCCATGAAGGCTTCCAAGAACAGTGTTACAAAAAAACAACATCAACTACAAGCAACAAGGCTACCACCTTTCCAAATTCATCAAATCCTACCAAAGGTAATATGTTGTCACGCTCAAACATGAAAGGGATTCAGGAAGTGACACCAGGTACGTCAAATGATACTTCTCAAATTAATCACTTAAATAATATTTTATCTCCTAAATTAAATGCTAACCAATTAGTAGGTGTAGAAAATACTTTTGATTTATTGCAAACCACACATGACCTAATGGATCTTCCTCCAAGCCCATCTAAACAACAACATGCCCAACCTCACCCTAGAGTGATGCCAAATGGGTCTACTGAGTTACCACCTCAATTAACCTTACCCACTATAGAAAATATTCTACCCAAATCTATATCATCACACTCCCCAAGATGAATAGTATACCACCAGACACGCATCCCCCTCTTTAACAGCCACGTCGGCAGCCCCTCCCATGATGACCAATAACACCAAGCCTGCTATCAACTGTACAAACCCTAGTATAAGCCTACTCCCAATTGAACTAAGCAATCATGACCTATCTACACCAAATTTTAAGCCCACTTCAATACTTGAAACCAACACCTCCCTATCCGTGCAAACTACCCAATTGCTCCCTAGCCCATGTGACAAGCCCACTATACACGACACTCTCTCTACTACACCCAAGCTACCGCCTCAATTAACCTCTCACCCTATTATAAATACTGACAAACCATCATTAACAACACCACAACACACGCAAACTACTACCCAACAATCTCCAACTATATCAAGCAATATCCATGTAAAGGAACCATGCACCAACTTTTCCTCTAAGAACACAACACCAACAACCATCACAACTACCCTTCAGGCCACTCAATATCCAACTCCTCACCCCAGCAAACATGCAACACCATACTCCACCTCCAATAACATATCAGTGATCTACACTTCCCAGGCACCCAACCCCTTCCAACCACCCCAATCTTGGCTGGAAATGGGTTTGCAAAATCATGCACTCAACTTCTCAATGATAGTGAACAACCAGGAAGTGATAGTTCGTCTCAAATATCCACAGGATCTAGCTCAGATTATAACAGAGGGTATGACAGCAGCCATGACTTACTATGGCCAGTTCTACTAGGCGACTCCGCCAATGACCACCAACACCATTTGGTGGAACCATTACCCTCAATCTCACAACCACTTCCATCCTTCAACCTATGCGGAACTACCCTTTTACCCAGAGTCCCACTCCCCGATTCCTTGGCTACACGAATACATACACATCCCTCAAATGATGCATATGTCCCCTATGAGCCCGTTCGAGCCATTAACTCCCTCTTCCACCTCCATGAGCCCTCAACCCACAAACATAGAAGATCAAGAACTACTAACACCACAGGAAATAGCAGTAGTAATGGAAGGAATGAGAGAGACAAGAACGACCAGTGTGGCTAGGAGCATGCCATATCTCCGTCCTCAAGGAGCAATACGAAAAAAAATATTACTCAACTGTGCACCAGAGGTGACCAAGTGTCTGATCAAACTGAGGCCAACAGTGAACCTAGAAGCAGGAAAGTTTGCTGTGGTGATCACACCAACATTGAGGGAGGTGAGACAACCAACCAACGACAAGAATCCACCACCAGTGGAGCAGGAGTTAGAACCACCCCAATGAAATAAATCAATGAATTTTGTCATCTGGAACTATCGAGGTGCCCAATCACCCGACTTTAGACGAAATTTTCGTCCTATGCTGAACTATTACCAACCACCACTGGTTGTCCTCATAGAAACTCACCTAATGGATCATAATTTACTTAAGGAAGATTTTAACTTCACCAATCTATTACAAGCACCAGTTGAAGGCCAGGCAGGAGGTATAGTGGTTTTATGGAATAATACTTTAGTTAATGTTTCTGAAATTATCGTCACAAGCCAAGAGATACATTGCATGGTCCAAGTATGTCCACAAGGTCCACCCTTTCTATTCTCAGCCATTTATGCAAGCACTTTACTCTCATCCAGGAAAGTCTTATTGCAAAATTTAATGCATATAGCTAATTCTTATAATGGTCCATGGATCGTAGGGGGGACTTCAATGACATTTTATATTCGAATGAAAAATTTGGAGGATGTGCCTTAAATAATAATCAGGCAGATTTATTGTTTAACTGCTTTAATTATTTTCAACTTATAGATTTAGGTTTTAGAGGTAGAAAATATTCTTGGACTAATAAACATAGGAGGGGAACCCTCATTTTAAAAAGACTAGATTGTATTATAGCTAATTCTGAATGGCTTAATATTTACCCCGAGGCACATGTTCTACATTTACCCAGAACTCATTCTGATCACTGTCCTTTATTGCTCACTCTTTATAAAAATAGGCCACATAGTAATAATATTTTCCGAATGGAAACCATGTGGTTGTCTCACCAAGAATTTCCCAAGATAGTAGATCAAATTTGGAATACCAACCCTCCTATGTTAGAGGCCATTGATAATTTTACTGCAATAATTAAAATATGGAATAAGGAATCTTTTGGCAATATTTTTCATAAAAAAAAAAATTAAACTACAGCTAGACTAGTGGGAATTCAAAAATCTCCTAATTACCCAACTAGTAACTTCCTTCAGAATTTAGAAAAAGATCTTATCTACCAATATAATAATATCCTAACTCAGGACGAAGATTATTGGAAGTTAAAATCACGTATCAACTGGCTTAACCAAGGGGACGCCAACACTAGATTTTTCCATCTATCTACCCTCAAAAGAAGGAGAAGAAATAAAATATTTGCTCTAAAAGATTCTTCAGGAAATTGGATTTCTGACAATGACCAACTTCAACGACTAATTACTCACTACTATCAGAACTTATATACAACATCTCATACTTCCTCCTACAGAAATTTCACTACTAGTACTTATAATACTCTTTCACAGGCTGAGGCTAACAGGTTAGCCTTACCACTGACGGACCAAGAAATAATTGACGATGTGTATTGCTTCCAACCCCTTAAGTCACCTGGCCCAGATGGCCTTCACCCAGTATTTTGCCAAAAATTTTGGCCTAAAATCAAACAATCAGTAATTCATTTTTGCAAAAATATTTTCCAAACGAGCCATATTCCAATAGACTTAAATAAGACTTATATCTGTTTAATCCCAAAAATCAAAAGCCCATCCACTGTCACTCATTTTAGACCCATTAGTTTATGCAACACCCTCTATAAGGTTATTGCCAAAATTATTGTTAATCGTATTAAGCCATTATTAGATCACATTATTAATCCTACTCAATCTGCTTTCCCAAAAATAGAAGGGCCTCTGATAATGCCATAATAGTGCAAGAATTACTTAACCATTTTCGAAATTCTAGGGAAAATGCTCAAGCATGCTTCTTAAAATAGATCTTGAAAAAGCTTTCGATAGGATGGAATGGAGTTTTATACGCAGGTCATTACACTTCTTTAATTTCCCTCCTCAATTAATTTCCCTCATTATGTCATGTGTCTCTACCACTTCTACATCCATCCTTTTTAATGGCTCCCCAACAAGTTTCTTCACTCCGTCTAGAGGTATTAGGCAAGGTGACCGCTCTCACCCTATCTTTTTATTATGTGCATGGAACTACTATCTAGGAGGATAAACAATACGGTAGATTACCATCAATGGAAGCCTATTACTATGAACGCTAAAGCCCCCCAAATATCCCACTTATTCTTCGTAGATAACATTATTTTGGCATCCAAAATAACCACTGCTAGCTGCCACAAAATTATAGATATTGGAACAATTCACTCACCACTCGGGAAAAAAAATTAATTTTGACAAATCAAAAATTTACTTCTCAAAATACTGTACAACAACTAATAAGAATTTCATAATTTCGTCTTTTAATATGCCAGAAGGTAAATCATTTGGTAAATATCAAGTTTTTCCTATATTCACTTTTAAGCCCACCAAAAGAGATTTTCAATTCATAATAGACAATTTTAAGAGTAGGCTGGCGGGATGGAAAATGACTCACCTAACCATGGTTTGGCGTACTACATTAATTAAGGCATCTTTTAATGCCATTCCCAACCACATCATGCAGATCATCTCTCTTCCCACTCACTTGATCTCTAGATTAGAACCTGAAACACTCCAAACCTGCACTACTATTGAGTAGCAAGGATGGTGGATGCAGTTTTACCCAACTAGGTCGGGATCGAATCCACGGGGAGTTAATTTGTTTGGAATTAGGTTTATATCCAAGTCTAGATACGGGTTTTGCTCTTAATTATACTTCCACAAATGGTTGGTTTATTTTCTACTTCTACTTCTATTCTATAGCATGCAATATTTGAAACTAAGTACAATATTTTTGTTGTTGATTTTCAAAGGTTTAAAGGGACTAGGACTTCTACCTAGGTGGATATCTAACGGGTAGCAAGAATCTACGACAATCATGTGATTAATTGGGGTTGTAATATAGCCATCACACCCGGGTACTCACTCTATACATTTCGATTATCAAGTCCAAATGGGTATTCATGCAATTCAGGTGATTTTAGATCAAGTCGGGTATCACAATATCTAGGTTTAACCCTTTAATTGGGGCTATCAATTTTTTTAGTTCATCTCAATTCCTTGTTAGCCTAGTTTTCCTAGACTTAGTCCCTCTTTCTCAAGTAGAGACTAAGTCATAAAGGCATAAATCAGTGTTTGCAACCACTAATTCAATTGTTCTAGCAAGAACTAGGCTAAATATCTAACCCATACACATTCAAGCCCTAAAATTCAAGACCCATCAAATACCCACACTAGGGTTGGGTCAAAACCCTAGCTATGGGTTTAGCTACTCATGGAATTGACATAAATCAAAGATGACATAAAGATAAAATTCATAATAATAGATTAAAAGATGAAAATCTAATGTTCAAAGATAATTCTAGTACAAAATTGCCCAAAGTGGAATTTCCAGCCGTCTCACGTGCTCAGCAAAAACAAAACTTAACCCAATAATGTCAAAAAGATCTATTTATACTAAGCTAAAATTTTCGGACAAAAATATCCCTGCGGAGGTTTCGTGGCCACGTAATTCTCACCGCGGCCACACTCTTGCTTTCGCGGATGCGTAAAACTGACCGCGGTCCGTGTTTTTGACTTTTGGATCTAGGCTGAGGTTTTGTTTCGCGAGCCGCATAATTTCTATCGCGGCCGCGTAGTCGATTTTTGCGGTAGCGTAATTCTACTGCGAACCGCACTCCCTCTTTTTGCTTGAGATATGAACTCTCTGAATCTCATCCACCGCGGTCCGCATAATTCCAACCGCAACCGCACATTTCTGGCGCGAACCTTACTCAACATTTAGCCTTAAAATACACTCTCTGATTTTTCACTTCGCGAACCGCCTATTTGTGACCGCGGCCGCATTGTGGCTTCCCGGCCACACAATATTTGTGCGGTCCGTGGTTCAGGTCTCCTTGCCCAGTCTTGGTTTTTGTTCCAGATTTGACTCCTTTATGAGTTGATTATGCCCATTTTTCTCATTTTGATCAGTTCCTGCAAGCATGCATATTACATTAGTTTTCGGTAATACCTTCACGCATTTTAGGCCCAAAATGCAAGTAAAAGAGAGCAAATAATAAGTTAAAATCCCCACTTATCAACTCCCCCAAACTTAAGCATTTGCTTGTCCTTAAGCAAATAAGGTAATTCCCACCTCCACTAAAACAAAACAGAAGGATATTTCAGCTACCCTAATGTGAATCAATCATGCATCAATTGGGACTAACACTTACCCTCAATCACAAATGAATTATCAACAACACAAAACCTTTTGAGTATCATAGTTCTAATGCGACACAAGAGTATCAAGAGTTGACTTTTCTCACCAAGGAAGCTCGCTATACTACGTAGGTCATTGTGGAACCCAAACTCTTCCTCCTCTACTCTCCATAAGCAAATCTCACTTTAGATTGTAGCACTCAAAGCAAGGATTGTGGAGAAGTACGCTCATCTCTCTCAAGGGAATGTCACAAGTCCGGCTCTAAGTACCATAAGCTTGTCCCTTATGTAAATCACCACTAATGTAAGCTCACTCAACTCAAAATCATATAGGGCTTTTGCGGGAATGTAATGAAGGCTTTTGGATCAAGGTAGGACGTATTGGCATATGATGGTTTCATCTTTCCTTAAGCACTCCATTTTCTCATTGCGGCTCACACTTTCTTGACTCTTTGAGTCATTTTCTTCTTCCTTAGGGGAACTAGAGAGACACACTATCACTCTTTCTTGCTCATGACAGTCATTTTTCTACTTTTCTAATCATTCCATGCCTTTCATCATTGCTTTCTTTGAATCCCTTCACTTTTCTATCCTATACACTTTCTTTTTGACATATTTTTTTGGCTTTTCTTTCTTTTCTTTTGCCTTCCCTTTTCTTCTTTTTTATACCTTTTATCACTTTCAAACTCCTCGTCTCTCCCTAAAACTTATGTTTTTGCCAATTGTGAATGCTAAGGAAAGATCGGGTGCCAAGAGAGGGTCAATATAGAACGGATAAAGGCTTGAATCATGGTTATTGAAAGAAAAAGGACTTCGGCTCAAAGGGGTTGACTATGTATATCATATTGGTAGGCTATGGAAGCTTTCAAATTTCAAATTGGATCAAGGAGAGCCTATAATCATTTCTCAAGTCGAGTTACACTTAGAATTTTGCCTAGATAAACATTTAGGGCAAGTTCTAGACTTATTGGCACGGACTTTGGACTTGAAATTCAATACCTCACCTCAGAAGTTGTGGATTGTTAAAGAGAACAGAGTCGAGGGCCCACAACAATCCTACCTAAGATTGAGCATCACAAATGGCTCCAAGAAGCCACTCGATGATTGTTTAGTCAACGCAAGAGTATAAAGGTCACAACTAGAACTATTCTTTGCCAACCAACTTGTTACTAACCATAAGGTCGAAGGTAAATGTGTTAGGCCCAAGTAAAACCTGCTTGAGACACTTTTATTCACTACTACTATTTACACCAAAACATAAAGAAAACGGACTCAATCTCTTAAGAAGGTTGTCACGCCATCCATCATCGGGAAGAGCCACCCGGTTCGCACAACATCCACTTTTGGAAAGAACCGTGGCGTTAAGAAAACCAAAGGCTTATTGTCAACATAAACTTATAAAAAAGCAAACAATTTAAAAGTAAATTACTAAAGGAAATAAGAAGCTATGAAGTAAAATTGCAAAAGAAGTTAAGAAGTAAACTACGAAAATCAAACTGAATATATACAAACTTGAAGTAAAGCGAATATATACATAAATAAAAATGAATATATACATCAAATGGTAAAAATATGTAGATATAAAAATGTAAAAGTAACGAGTATATACATACGTAAAGTGAAAATAAAGAGAATAAAGAAAATAGTATCATAGTTATTACATACCAATGTCATCAAATCATCACCAAATCAAAATAGACCACTCCCCAACTAAAAGATAGCATTGTCCTCAATGCTAATATCAAAATAAGATCAGGGAGAGGGTTAGAGAGTGAAGAAAACTCCCTCTGTGGTCTGCATCGGGTCAGGTACATGAGTGGGGTCCTCGTACTGCATAGGATCAGCGGCCCCCTCCGGGTCCTCTAACTGGATCTCCAGATCCTGTGACTGGGAGACCACGGGGTTGCGGAGCATCTGGATCATCTCCTCAGCATTATGTGTAGTGGCAGCCGGCTCCTCAGACTGGCCAGCTGCTGGTGCCTCATGCTCTACTGCCCGTGCTGCTGGGACTTGCTCCTCCATGAGCAAATCTAGTGGGATGTCTCCAGTAGAAGTAAACCTCTCTACCTCCTTCTTCAGCTGCTCCACTGACTCCTTTGAGGCCCGAGTCTTCTTCATCTTCTTCATTTGCTTGCCCAGATCCTTGATAGCTTTTCCCTGTGTATCCAAAGTCTTCAGGATTGTCTTCTGGTTGTCCAAGAGCTTTTTCTGGTTGTCCAGAATCTCCTTCAATGAATCCTCCACTGATGGAGGTACCTGAAGTTGTGCTGGGGCTGACTGTTCTGCTATTGCACTGGATAAGATAGACAACTTTGATGTAATTGCCTGCATCCAGTTGTTGATAATGGATAATGTTTGAGAAACCCGCAGTGCAGTCTGAGGGTAAGTGGAAGATGAGGGCACAGATAATGGCACTGTGACAGATGGAACGGATGAAGTAGGAGGCATGGCAGCTGAAGATCCCCCTGCTGTGGAAGGCTCTGACCCGGTGATCACTACCCTTAGCTCTTTAGACTGGCCAGTGGAGATAGCGGCTTTACCCTTTGCTTTGGGTTGTTCGGTCCTTGGAGGCTATACCAGGAGAAGGGCTTTTTAAGATTTGCCTTCATGTCATAATGCTTCTTCTCAACTCCTTGGTCCTCAAAATACATGGTGAGGAAGTTGGGGTAGGGGTAGGATCTTTCTTCCTTTCCAACTGCCTTGGTGATGTGGTAGTACATGAGGTTCCCCACATTGATAGGATACCCTGCCATGATGGAGGATATCAAGACTGTTCGGGTGATTGGGAGGACATTATCATGATGACACGGTCCAGATGGCTGCACACAAATGTGGACCACCCTTTGGCTTCAAAGCTGAGGGTATTTCTAGATATTGGGACTCCAGCTGTGAGCCATACCGGTGTCGTCCCTGGAGCTAATATCTCTGCTAGCCATGGACGGGCTGCTTCATCTAGTGCCAGCTTCTCCAAGTATTGCATGGCTTCCACATCCTCAAAACCGGCATACTCGTTCAATATGTGGCCATCAAACCGGATCTTCAAGTTCCGGACCTTTGTCACAGTGGTGCCCTTTTTTATGTGGGCAACGTTTGCATAGAACTTTTTGACAAGATATTCATTTGCATCTGGAACTTTGCTAGTGAAGAACTTCCACCCTTTTCTCTCCTCAAACTGCCTCTTGACATTTGGATTGTGGGGAAGGAGGTCTCTCTCGAACTCTCTCTCAAGGGTGAGCGACCTTTGGGGCCACCATTCTCGGAACTTCAGATATGCTATTTCGCTCACAAATCTATCAGCCCACACCTCGGGCTTTCTGGACCTGGCCAACCCCCCAACAATGATTTCACCCCCTCTCCCGTCATCCTGGACCTTTTCATCATCATCAACAGTAATAGGGGCAGCTGGTGAGGCTGAAGTTGTAGCAGGTGGAGAAGACTAGGGGTATCATAGTCTTTCCATTACCCCATGCCTCGGGAGGGTTCTACCCTCCCTTTAGATGTATCACATCTGCCTCTGGAAGGACCATTGGCTGCAATATACAAGCAATGTAGTATAGTCAGAAAAGGGCTTCAAGCATGTGTTAAACAAAATACAGATGAAAAGCAACACTGCTTCTCAGAATAGGGCACCGCGGACCGCGTAAAAGTGAGCGCGGCCGCGAAATGCCCATTCGCGGATCGCGAAAAAGTGAATGCAGCCGTGAAGAGGTCAGATTCAGACTACTGAATCTTTAATCTTGGACAAATGCGGACCGCGAAAAATTAGACGCGACCGTTAATGATCAACCGCGGATCGCAAAAAAAGTGAATGCAGCCGCAAAAGCAATTAACAGATTCTCTGAAGTTTAAAGGCGCGGACCACGAGAACTTAAACGCGTCCGCAAAGGACCAACCGCGGACCGCGTAAAAGTGACCCGGCCGCGAACTTATATCAATACTCAGTAATTAAAAGCTAGGTATCGCGGACCGTGAAAAACTGAACGCGGCCGCATACCTTACCGTGGTCCGCGTAAAATTGACTGCGGCCGTGAAATTCAAAAGAGACTGGTACTGACGAACATTTTAGCCTAGGGTTTTCACTAATTACTTAAGAATTGTAGAAATTGATCATGCAAAGCTACTCACTCCAGCACCCATTAGGCAAACAAACACTAGCCACGTGTATTTGAGCATAATTAAGAATTATTTTGAGATTATGGCATGTATCTAACCCTAACTAAAAAGAAAAATTAAAACAAATAGAAACGAAAAGAAAAAGATAAAATCATATCATGGAATTGAGCATACCAGTTATAAAATTGTAGTAGGAAATGAACTCTTGATGTGAATGAGATAAAAATTGAGAGCTAGAATAGATGAACAGTGCTTTTAGGTGGTATGAAAAGTCGGGGATCGTAAAGTGTAAGATGTTCAAGGAACCCCTCTTTATACTTAGACACTATGGAACCCACCGCCTTACTTGAGCGCGGCCGCAAAATTCTATCGCGGTCCGCGCTTTGTTACCTTATGTAGCATTGCTTCAAACAAAATGCCGCGGTCCACGAAATATTGACCGCGTCCGCCAAATTTCCGCGGTCCACCAAAATTTGAACGCGGCCGCAGAAAATGAAGGGACTTTGACAGGCCAACTTCAGAGAATTGGCATTTTCCATCAATCAGCTGCGCGGTCCGCGTCAAAGTTGTGCGGCCGCGAAGTGCTAGTGCGGTCCACGTAATTTTGAGCACGGTCCGCAAAATTTCACCACTTAGCCAAATTTTTCCTTGCCAATTTCCTGCACTGCACAACCAGTTCCTACATACACTTCACAACCAGTTAGTCCAAAACAATGCCTAATCTAAGAAGAAAATCAAAAGAAAGAAATACACATGGGTTGCCTCCCAAGAAGCGCCTGATTTAACGTCGCGGCACGATGCATGTTACCATCATTCATTTGAAATAAACCAATGCCACAACGTGGCCATCATCAACCTTACCAAGGTAGTGCTTCACTCGATACCCATTGACTCTAAAGATCTCACCATTTTTGTTTTTCAAATCTAGAGCACCAAAGGGAGTTACATGCACCACTTCAAAGAGACCGCTCCATTTTGACTTTAGCTTTCCCGGAAACATCCGTAACCGAGAGCTGAATAAGAGAACAAGGTCATCTTCTTTGAATTCTTTGTTCCGGATATACTTATCATGTAGGTACTTCATCTTGTCCTTATACAGGGACGAACTGGAGTAAGCATGAAACTGGAACTCATCAAGTTCATTCAATTGCTCCACCCGAATATTGGCAGCTACATCCCACTCTAGGTTCAACTTCTTCAGCGCCTACATGGCCTTATGCTCTAATTCCACCGGGAGGTGACATGCTTTACCAAATACCAACCGATACGGAGACATACCAATTGGAGTCTTGTAAGTTGTTCTATAGGCCCATAAAGCATCGTCAAGTTTCCTTTACCAATCAGTCTGGTTTGCATTGACAGTCTTGGATAGAATACTCTTGATCTCCCTATTGGAGACCTCAACTTGTCCACTTGCCTGGGGGTGATAGGGAGTTGACACCTTGTGAGTGACACCATACTTGGAGAGTAAAGTGTCAAAGGCTTTGTTACAAAAATGAGAACCCCCATCACTGATAATGGCCCTTGGGGTGCCGAACCTTGTGAATATATTTTTCTTCAAGAAAGCCACCACACTCCGTGCTTCATTGTTGGCAAAGCCACAGCTTCAACCCATTTGGAAACGTAATCCACAGCAACAAGAATATAGGTGTTCCCACATGAACTCACAAATGGACCTATAAAGTCGATGCCCCATACATCAAAAATATCAATCTCAAGGATGGTGGTGAGAGGCATCTCATTCTTCTTGGAAATCCCACCAGCTCTTTGGCAATCATCACACCGCTTAACAAGCTCGCTAGCATCTTTGTACAAGGTAGGCCAATAGAATCCACAGCTTAGGACCTTAGTAGAAGTTCTCGCCCCATAATGGTGACCACCATAAGGTGAGGAATGACAAGCCTCAAGAATACCCAATTGCTCTTCTTCTGGAACACATCTCCGGATAACACCATCGGTGCAAATTTTGAAAAGATATGGCTCGTCCCAATAATAATCCAAGCAGTCTCATTTGAGCTTCTTCCTTTTGTTTGAAGAGAACTCATTCGGGACAATTCCACTCACAAGATAGTTAGCCACATCGGAAAACCAAGGCATCCCGGTCAAAGACATAGAAAGGAGTTTTTCATCCGAAAACGAATCATTGATCTCAAGGCCATCATGGGGCCTCCCCTCCTCTTCCAAATGGGACAAGTTGTCCGCCACTTGATTCTCACTCCCTTTTCGGTCTATGGTTTCGAGATCAAACTCTTGTAGAAGAAGAACCCACCTCATCAATCTAGCCTTTGAGTCCTTCTTACTCATCAAATAGCGAAACGCCGCGTGATCGGTGTGAACAATCACTTTGCTACCCATAAGGTACGGGCGGAACTTTTCCATGGAAAAGACAATGGCTGAGAGTTCTTTCTCGGTTACCGTATAGTTGACTTGGGCGTCGTTCATGGTCTTACTAGCATAGTAGACCGGATGGAATATCTTGTTGATTCTCTGCCCCAATACCGCTCCTACCGCAACATCGCTAGCATCACACATGAGCTCAAATGGTAAGCTCCAATTTGGTGCGGTAATGATGGGAGTGGTCGTCAACCTATACTTGAGTAGCTAAAAAGCCTTCATACAATCATCATTGAACACAAATTTTGCATCTTTTTCCAACAACTTGCACAGGGGGTTCACCACCTTTGAGAAATCCTTGATGAACCAACAGTAAAACCCCGCATGCCCTAGAAAGCTCCTCACTCCCTTGACGGAAGTAGGAGGAGGGAGTTTTGATATCACTTCAATATTGGCTTTATCCACTTCAATACTATTCTTGGAGATCTTATGGCCGAGGACAATGCCTTCCTCAACTATAAAGTGACACTTCTCCCAATTAAGCACCAAGTTGGTCTCTTCACAACGTGCCAAGACTTTATCAAGATTACCCAAACACTTATCAAAAGAATCCCCTACAACAGAGAAATCATCGATGAAAACCTCAAGGAAGTCCTCCACCATATCCGTGAATATTGCCAACATCCACCGCTGAAAAGTAGCCGGTGCATTACATAGACCAAACGACATCCTTGAGAATGCAAATGTAACATACGGACAAGTGAAGGTGGTCTTCTCTTGGTCTTCAGGTGCAATAAGAATATGGTTGTACCCGGAATACCCATCCAAGAAGCAATAAAAAGCACGTCCGGCTAACCTATCCAACATTTGATCAAGGAATGGAAGCGAAAAATGGTCTTTCCGAGTCACTTTGTTGAGCTTCCTATAATCCATGCATACCCTCCAACCGGTGACAGTCCTTGTGGGGATCATCTCATTGTTGTCATTTGTAATCACAGTCATGCCCCCCTTCTTTGGGACACATTGTACCGGTGAAGTCCATGAACTATCAGAAATGGGGTAGACAACCCCAGCATCCAACCACTTGATAACCTCTTTCTTAACAACCTCTTGCATGGCCTCATTCAACCTTCTTTGATGTTCCATGGAGGGTTTGGCATCTTCCTCCAATATGATTTTGCGCATGCAAAAGGCGGGGCTTATACCCTAATATCCGCCAATGTCCAACCTATTGCTTTCTTCCTCCTTTGGAACACCGCAAGGGTGGCATCTACCTGCACGTTAATTAAGTACGAGGAAAGAATAACAGGTAAAGTGGAACAAGGGCCTAAGAACTCATACCTGAGGTGTGAAGGCAAAGGCTTCAACTCCAATATGGGAAGCTCCTCGATTGAGGGCTTTGTTGGTGGAGTCTTCCGTTTCTCAAGATCCAAGGAAAGTTTTCGGGGCTCATATGTATATGATCCCATTCATTGTAAAGCATTGAAATATTCCACCAAGCCTTCATCCTCAGTCACATCATGATTCAACAACACATCTTCCAAAGGGTCTTCCACATTAATCACAACACTTGTGTCTTCAACAATCACTTCGGTCACAAGATCACACAAACGAACATACTTCGTTGCTATTGGGCTGCCTCATTGACTTGCAAACACGGAACATAACTTTTTCATCACCCACCCGAAAGGTGAGCTCCCCTGCTTCCACATCAACTAAATTCATTCCTGTAGCTAGGAAAGGTCTCCCCAATATGATCGGCACCTCATAGTCAACATCACAGTCAAGTATCACAAAATCTGCAGGAAGTATGAACTTGTCGACCTGAACTAGCACATTATCAATTATCCCCAATGGCCTCTTCATTGTCCTATACGCCATTTGCAACCTCATGGGTGAGGGCCTTGGTTGCCCAATCCTAATGTCTTGAACACAGAATATGGAATCAAGTTAACGCTTGCCCCCAAATCACACAAAGCTTTGGCGAAATCGGCACTACCAATAGTGCATGAGATTGTAAAGGCACCGGGGTCTTCTAACTTTGGAGCCATGAGTGCACAATAGCACTTACTTGATGTGCCATCTTGATCGTTTCACAGTTCATTGACCTCTTCTTTGTTACTAAGTCCTTCATAAACTTGGCATATCCCGACATTTGTTCTAGAGCTTCAACTAAAGGCACATTTATAGACAAAATTTTCATCATATCAATAAATTTCTTGAACTGGTTCTCATTGTTTTGTTTGGCGAGCCTTTGAGGATATGGTGGAGGAGGCCTTGGCAAAGGAGCCTTGGCTTTGGGCACTACCTTTTCCGGTATGTCTATCACGTGTTCCCTAGACGGGTTCACATCATTTTGTGTCTCCTCCACGTTGTCATCAATGTCTATCCTCACTTCTTCATTCACATTCTCATCACTCACTTGCACATCATTGCTTCATCATCATCTTGCACCAACACATCATCACTCACAACCTTTCTTGGATTAGAGGTACTAGCAACTCCACCTCTACCACTTCTTGTAGTCACCGCCATATCATGGCACGTATCGTTCCCACCTTCGGGTTTACTACCGTGTCACTTGGTAGTGCCCCCTTAGGGCGAGTATTCAAAGCTTGAGAAATTTGGCCAAGTTGGACCTCAAAGTTGCGGATAGAAGTGTTGTGGGAAGCTAATTGGGCATCAGAGTCGGCATTTTTCTTCATCATTTGCTCAAACATCGTCTCCATCCGTCCCATCTTATTATTGGAAGAGCTAGGAACTTGTGATGGATATGGAGGCGGGTTGTTTGGTTGTTGATACATCGGAGGCCTTCGAAAGCCCGACCCCTGATTCCCTTAATTATTGTTGTTCCAACCCCCTTGACTGTTATTGCCTCCCCAAGTACTATTATTGTTGCCACCCCAATTGCCTTGGTTTCCTTGGTTACCCCAATTTTGATTGTTGTTGTTCCCCCAATTGCTTTGGTTGTTGTTGACACTATTCCAATTTCCTTGTTGACTTTGATTTCCCCAATTTCCTTGGTATCTCCACTGTTGTTGATTCGGAGCATTGCCCCGTTGACCTTGGTAGTTATTCACATATTGAACCTCTTTACTTTGATCATCATATGAATTATCTTGATTGTACCCACTACCACTTTGCTCAAATTAGTCCGGATTGTTTTGAACTTGTTGACCTCATTGCCTTCTCTTGTTGATCATCATATTCACTCCTTCCATGGCATTCACTTATTTTGGCCCTTGAACTTGTTACAACTGAGCCTTTGCCAATTGGTTCATAGTGGTAGTCAACTCGGCTATTGCTTGGCCGTGGTCGTGGAGCTCCTTATGTAGGTGAATAACATTGGGATCACCTTGTGGCACATTAGCTCGACTCTGCCATGCCGAAGAAGTATCCACCATCTCATCAAGTATGTCACACGCTTCGCCATATGGCATGTTCATGAAATTTCCCCTGGCGAGTTGGTTAACTACACACTGATTCGTAGTGTTGATCCCCCTGTAGAAGGTCTGCTGGATCATGGCTTCAGTCATATCGCTGTTAGGGCACTCCTTTACCATTGTCCGATACCTCTCCCAAATCTCATTTAACGGTTCATTTGGCTCTTGTTTAAAAGTGAGTATCTCATCTCTTAGCGTCGCCATATGTCCCGGAGAGAAGAACTTTGCTATGAATTACTCGGCCAACTCATCCCAAGTGGTGATGGAATGGTTGGGCAACCTTTCAAGCCAATCCAAAGCCTTCCCCCTTAGAGAAAATGGGAAAAGCCTTAACCTCAATGCATCCTCAAAATTGTTAGTTTGCTTGCTCCCCCAGCATGTGTCAACAAAACCTTTGAGACGCTTGTAGGCATTTTGGTGTGGAGCTCCAGTGAAAAAACCCCTTTGTTCCAAGAGTGTAAGCATAACATTGATTATTTCAAAGTTTCCCGCCCTAATCCGGGGCGAGACTGTTGCATTTGCGTAGCCTTCGTTGGGCAACACCCAGTGTGCTGCCCTTGGAGGAGGTGGGGGAGGTTTTGGGAATATTATCATGAGGTGGTCGGACCCTCCTTTGTGCTTGAGGTTCGGATTGAATCTCATCCACGTGTTCATCATCTACCTCATCCCCCAATTGCAAATTTCCAAGGGCTTCATTGTTAAAAGCCATTTCGTACCTAAGAGCAATTCACACATAAATTAGAAAAATGAAAGGAAAGAAAAACAAAACACACAAATACTCAGATACATAGCTAAAACCGTCTAATTCCCCGGCAACGACGCCAAAAATTGATCCACTCCAAACCTGTACTACTATTGAGTAGCAAGGATGGTGGATGCAGTTTTACCCAACTAGGTCGGGACCGAATCCACAGGGAGTTAATTTGTTTGGAATTAGGTTTATATCCAAGTCTAGATGCGTGTTTTGCTCTTAATTATACTTCCACAAATGGTTGGTTTGTTTTCTACTTCTACTTCTATTCTATAGCATGCAATATTTGAAACTAAGTACAATATTTTTGTTGTTGATTTTCAAAGGTTTAAAGGGACTAGGGTAGTGACTTCTACCTAGGTGGATATCTAACGGGTAACAAGAATCTAGGACAATCATGTGATTAATTAGGGTTATAATATAGCCATCACACCCGGGTACTCACTTTATACCTCTCGGTAGTTTGAGTAATTTTGCCCAATTTGGCTTTTTCAAGTCCAAATGGGTATTCATGCAATTAAGTGATTTTAGCTCAAGTCGGGTATCACTATCTCTAGGTTTAACCCTTTAAATGGGGCTATCAATTTGGTGAGTTCACCCTAATTCCTTGTTAGCCTAGTTTTTCTAGACTTAGTCCCTCTTTCTCAAGTAGAGACTAAGTCATAAAGGCATAAATCAGTGTTTGCAATCACTAATTCAATAGTTCTAGCAAGAACTAGTTTAAATATCACTAACCCATACACATTCAAGCCCTAAAATTCAAGACCCATCAAATACCCATACTAGGGTTGGGTCACAACCCTAGCTATGGGTTTAGCTACTCATGGAATTGACAGAAATCAAAGATGAAATAAAGCTAAAATTCATAATAATAGATTAAAAGATAAAAATCTAATGTTGAAAGATAATTCTAGTACAAAATTGCCCAAAGTGGAATTTCCAGCCGTCTCACATACTCAGCAAAAACAAAACTTAACCTAAAAATGTCAAAAAGATCCATTTATACTAAGCTGAAATTTTCGGACAAAAATACCCCTGCGGAGGTTTCGCGGCCGCGTAATTCTCACCGCGGACGCGTAAAACTGACCGCGGTCCGCATTTTTTACTTCTGGATCTAGGCTGAGGTTTTGTTTCGCGGGCCGCATAATTTCTATCGCGGCAGCATAGTGGATTTTCGCGGCCGCGTAATTCTACCACGGATTGCACTCCCTTTTTTTGCTTGAGATATGAACTCTCTGAATCTCATCCACCGTTGTCCGCATAATTCCAACCGCGGCCGCGGTGAGACTTTTGCGGCCGCACATTTCAGGCGCAGACCTCGCCCAACATTTAGCCATAAAATACACTCTCTGATTCTTCACTTCGCGGACCGCGTATTTGTGACCGCGGCCGCGTTGTGGCTTCCGCGGCTGCACAATATTTGTGCGATCCGCGGTTCAGGTCTCCTGGCCCAGTCTTGGTTTTTGTTCCAGATTTGACTCTTTTATGAGTTGATTATGCCTCCTTTGGCTCATTTTGATTATGAGTTGTTCCAATTGTTGTAGTATATTGGTGAGTATTCCCACCTGTCACGCGGGTGACCCGGGTTTGATCCCCGGCAACGGCGCCAAAAATTGATCCACTCCAAACCTGCACTACTATTGAGTAGCAAGGATGGTCGATGCAGTTTTACCCAACTAGGCCGTGATCGAATCCACAGGGAGTTAATTTGTCTGGAATTAGGTTTATATCCAAGTCTAGATGCGGGTTTTGCTCTTAATTATACTTCCACAAATGGTTGGTTTGTTTTCTACTTCTACTTCTATTCTATAGCATGCAATTTTTGAAACTAAGTACAATATTTTTGTTGTTGATTTTCAAAGGCTTAAAGGGACTAGGGTAGTGACTTCTACCTAGGTGGATATCTAACGGGTAGCAAGAATCTAGGACAATCATGTGATTAATTGGGGTTATAATATAGCCAACACACCAGGGTACTCACTCTATACCTCTCGGTAGTTTGAGTGATTTTGCCAATTTGGCTTTTTCAAGTCCAAATGGGTATTCATGCAATTCAAGTGATTTTAGCTCAAGTCGGGTATCACTATCTCTAGGTTTAACCCTTTAATTGGGGCTATCAATTTCTTGAATTCACCCCAATTCCTTGTTAGCCTAGTTTTTCTAGACTTAGTCCCTCCTTCTCAAGTAGAGACTAAGTCATAAAGGCATAAATCAGTATTTGCAACCACTAATTCAATAGTTCGAACAAGAACTAGGCTAAATATCACTAACCCGTACACATTCTTGCCCAAAAATTCAAGACCCATCAAATACTCACACTAGGGTTGGGTCATAACCCTAGCTATGGGTTTAGCTACTCATGGAATTGATAGAAATCAAAGATGAAATAAAGATAAAATTCATAATAATAGATTAAAAGATAAAAATCTAATGTTGAAAGATAAATCTAGTACAAAATTACCCAAAGTGGAATTTCCAGTCGTCTCACGTGCTCAGCAAAACAAAACTTAACCTAAAAATATCAAAAAGATCTATTTATACTAAGCTGAAATTTTCGGACAAAAATACTCCTGCGGAGGTTTCGCGGCCGCGTAATTCTCACCGCGGCCGCGTAATTCTCACCGCGGCCGCACTCTTTCTTTCGCGGACGGGTAAAACTAACCGCGGTCCGCGTTTTTGACTTCTAGATCTGGGCTGAGGTTTTGTTTTGTGGGTCGCATAATTTCCATCGCGGCCGCGTAATTCTACCGTGGACCGCACTCCCTCTTTTTGCTTGAGATATGAGCTCTCTGAATCTCATCCACCGCGGTCCGCATAATTCCAACCGCAACCGCACATTTCTGGCGCGGACCTCGCTCAACATTTAGCCTTAAAATACACTCTCTGATTCTTCACTTTGCGGACCGTGTATTTGAGACCGCGGCCGCGTTGTGGCTTCCTCGGCCGCACAATATTTGTGCGGTCCGCGATTCAGGTCTCCTGGCCCAGTCTTGGTTTTTGTTCCAGATTTGACTCCTTTATGAGTTGATTATGCCTCCTTTGGCTCATTTTGATCAATTCCTGCTAGCAATCATATTACATTAGTTTTCGGGAATACCTTCGCGCATTTTAGGCCCAAAACGCAAGTAAAAGAGAGCAAATAATAAGTTAAAATCCCCACTTATCAGAACCCTATCAAAAGAATTTTCTTTGGGGCTCTACCTCCCACAAAAGACGGTTTCACCTAATTAATTGGAATGCAATAACTACTTCTAAGGATCAAGGGGGACTAGGTATTCAATGTCTAAGAGATAAAAATGATGCTTTACTAGCCGGTACTGCTTGGAGGCTATTTCATAAGCCCCACACACAATGGGCTTCCTTTCTCATTAATAAATACATTAATACTCCCAAGCATCCAATTCAAAAAAAAACTTCCATCATATGGAAACACATTATGCATGGGTGGCAGACTTGCCAATATGGACTACAATGGCATGTTACAAAAGAAACTCATGTTCGCTTTTGGACTGACAATTGGATTGCTCTAAACACCACTATTCGAAGATTATCCAAGGCCCCTTACACAATCACGAAGCTCAGCTGACTATCGCTAAGGCTCTCCATCTTAGCAACGGAACACAAACAACCCGTACCTTTGATTTGCCTACCCACATAAATCAAAGAATAAACAACACTTACCTCCTTAATTATGGGAATCAACCTGATCATCTCGTTTGGAGTCTAACTCCCACAGGCCTCTTCAGTGTTAGCTCGTGCTACAAAGTGCTTAGCAAATCCACACAAAGTGCTAATCACCACGGATGAATTTGGAAAATAAACATGCTGCCAAAAAACAAATATTTTTTATGGCTGATTAGCCATAACAGACTGCCTACTAAACTATACCTCCATAAGTTGGAAATTACTACCTCTAACATATGCACAATCTGTCAAAATGGAGAAGAATCTATAAGCCACATCTTATTACATTGTACACATGCCAATATTTGTTGGCAAGACCTAAAACTAAGGTCCCTAATTCATTCTTTAAAAACAATTCACACTCCAAACATAATGTGGCTAAAACAACTAATTCTCTAAAAGGGCACATATTCTTCTAATGGCATTCCTTTAAAAGAATTAATTCCTTTCACATTATGGCATCTTTGGAATGTTAGAAATAAAAATTATTTTGAGCGTATGAACCAAAAGTCTTCCATCGCAACAATTCTCTAACTCACTAATGAATTTCACTATTTTACAAATCACTCAACCAAGTTGTGTAATAAGTTACCGATGGATGTTAAATGGAACCCGCCCCCAGATCGAGTCTTTCAACTAAATACAGATGGGGCAGTCGTCAAAGACAATCAATAGCGGGTTTTGGTGGGGTATTCAGAGACCACGCAGGCAACTGGATCATGGGTTACGCGGGACATTATCCGTTGACCAACGTTATCAATATTGAACTCATGGCTTTACTACGACGATTTCAAATTGCAATTATGCACAACCTAACTCCACTGGAAATTCAAATGGATGCCAAGAGGTAATAAAAATGCTACAAAATACTACATTATTAGACTCACCCCTATTAATTGATTGCAAATTCCTAATCCAACAACTGAGTAATCGATGACTCAGTCATACCTACAGGGAGCAAAATATGGTAGCAGATAAACTAGCTCATTTTGGAATGGAATTAACGGGCACCACCATTACCTTTTTGGCCGATCCTCCGCACTTCATCTGGCAGGAACTTATGGATGATAAGCACGGCTGTGAGAAACTTAGAATGGTTACTACAAGGAACAATATTTTGTTTGGCTCAACGCAATCTTTTTGTACTATTGTCGACGTGCCTTCCACTAGTAATGCCTCTAGCAGTGACTTACCCATGCAGGATGCCCAACATAGTAGTCTTAATTTTTGTCATAGTGTACAACGGCACAATACTGCCGATAGAAGTTCGATTAGGTCTTTTTGTAATACTGCCCAAGGGCAGAAGCTCCCTGTAATGCATGTTTAATTAATATAATGTAGTCTTTCAAACCAAAAAGAAATGAAATTTCATTCGGAAGAGGAGGGGGGGGGGGGGAAGACTATCTCACTATTTTTAATTTTACTTGTCTTCTAATAGCATATATTAGGTACGGAAGAGGAAAAGTTGTTGTGATTTCAACTTATGTTATTTTCATTTTAACCTTTTTGAATTTCCAAAATATTACATCTTTAACCTATAGAATGGGAAGGAAAAACTAATTACTCCATCTTGTATTCGTAAAACTTTACACAGTAAAAATAACTCATATGTTTCATGATGCACTATTATTATTTCTTTAACCATAATTTTTTATATATATATTTTTAAATATTTTAAATTATTAAGAAATTTTGACATAAAGTACTTTTTATGTAGTTTTTAAATATGTAATTTTTTTGTTAAGATTTTATTTTCGAATTGGAATAATAATTTGATCCTCCTACTTATAACACTACTAAATAAAATGGAATGGGTAAATGATAAAGTTGCTGTCATGTGACCAGGAGGTCACATGTAACGGGTCCGTGGAAATATCCTCTTGCAGAAATGGAAGGTAAGACTGTCTACAATAGACCATTGTGGTCTGGCCCTTCCCCGGACTCGCGCATAACGGGAGCTTAGTACACCCCCCTCCAAAATAATCCCCCTCCAAAATAATCCCACCAGACATGATCCCAGCCCCACGCTCTTACCTCTCTTCCCTCTTCTCTTTTCTTCCCCCACGTCACACCAAAATCGCCGGAAATGGCAGCTCGTCGGAAAACCCCTCCAGCAGCACTAATTTCCATTGTACTGGCCCCCTTTTATCTCCCACCTTCTTCTTCTTCTTCTTCTTCTTCTTTCGTTATTCAAACAGCAACTCTGTTCCACCAAAAAGTAGCAAAAAATGGAACCGGAGAAACTCGCCGGAAAAATCACAAGATCACTACCACTGCCTCACCCCCTCCTTCATTTTTTATACTCAATTTCTCTTTCTTCTTTGCAATTTGTTAGATCTAAAAAAAGTAGGAGGTTCTGGCACTTTTTGAACTTCGCCGGCAAATGAATCCTCGCCAGATCCCACTGAAAATCCTTGGATCTACTCGTTGTTTTTGGTTTTTCCGGTGACTTTTAGATATCTGCTCCTGTTAATAAAAATCTTTTCCGGTGACCTTTAAAAATCTGCTCGTGTTAATTGCAATCTTTTCAATCATCGTGCAAAATATTGCTTCAGACTTTAGCTAATAAGAAAACACAATCACGTGATGAACTTTCTATTCATTTGTCCTCTCTAACTTATCCCATTTTCATTTATTTGTTCCGGCTTCTACTTACAAAAAAGATGAGTCAAGTAATGATTGTTAGGAATAACGCCAAAAAAATTTTTCAGTAATTGCTAGGAAACGTTGGAAACCTGCTGGTGTTTGATAGTTATATTAGGTGGAGGGTTTTAGGGTCGGGTATCGGGTCGGTAAGAGAGGAATCAGATATTTTAAAGTGGAGATGGATCAATTAAGTCTGGTAGTGACACGTGGTCAGGCGTTTAAATTAGGGATAGCTGTGAATGAAAGTATAATGGTAGGGACACAATTGACCAAATAGTATAACGGAGAATACTTTTAAATAATATTTGATAGTACAGAGATATATTTGGCCCTTTGCTATTCTTTTTTCTCTTTGAATTTAGATGGCTATGGGAAATGTTGGTTGAAGGAATTTTCTATGCCCATCCAACATGTGAACAGGGTATTGTTTTTCAAATATGCGACAGTGACATCAGACTCTTAAATTAACCGCAAGAATGACATAAAAATTGTTTTTCAAATATGCGACAGTGACATCAGACTCTTAAATTAACCGCAAGAATGACATAAAAATCATTAAAAGGCGGAATAAACAGAGAATCAAGAGGAAAACCTCTTCCGTACCTATAAAGCATAATTCTAACTATTTAATTAGTACCGCGCGAACTATTTAATTAGTCCGCACTTCGCGCGGTCAAATATTTCTTTTATTATATGAATTTATTTGATAGTTGATATAGAAGAATAAGAAAATTTTATAGTACCATAAATTAGAAACAAATATATTTTATTTATCCATTTTTACGTGTCTACTGTCTACTATGCTAAAAAAGTATCTACTTTCACTCGTCCAGTTTGATTTTTTGAAAATTCAAGAGAATATCTACCATTTTATATCGGGAGAAATTCAAAAATAGCCAGATTTACCACTGGTCGTTGAAAAATGGCCAAGTTTCAAAAGTCATCGAAATTTAGCCACTTTAAATCTGAGCGAAAACACTGTTCAAAATCCAGAAAAATACGCCCGCAAATTTTACGAGAGTTCCAGCATAAGTATGCTTGAACTCCCATAAATTTTACGGGAGTTCCAGGATAACTATGCTGGAATTCCCGCAAATTTTACGGGAGTTCAAGCATAATTATGCTGGAACTCCCGCAAATTTTACGGGAGTTCCAGCAAATATAATTGTCCAGTATAATATACTGGAGTTTGGAGCACTGGTGCTCCAGTCTCCCGCAAATTTTACAGGAGTTAGCAAAGTATACCGGTCCAGCATAATATGCTGGAGTTCGTACACAAATGCACCAGAACTCCCGTATATTATACTGGGCCGGTCACTGTTGCAGCAAAATAGTGGCTATTTTTCATTGACTTGATAAACGCTGGCTATTTTTCATTGACCAGTGTGAAAACTGGCTATACCATGATATTTTAACTTTTATATCTATACCATGGATCAAGGTGTGTCTAATCAAATATTAATTATGGGTAATATAGTAAAATAGACAAAGGGAGTATTATATAAAACATACATTCTACTATTTTTTTCTTAAAGGAAGTTTAAAGTCAAAAATGGACAACTAAAAGTGAATGGAGGGAGTAAATAATATTAATAATACGATAATAAAATTAATTAAGCAAATAAAAGCTAAAATTGTCTCTCTTTAATTAACATCTTCGGAGTAATTGTAAGTTTTCTATACATCCATATCTATACTATATTAAAAGCACGAAGGCTCTTAGTGAAATATTGTTAGGCTTTTTACCCTCTAAAAATAGAGTTCACACTGGACAAAATAATAATTTTAATATTTTTCTAATATGTAGGAATGATCATTTAATCATTTTCCTAATAACTGGGATATTGGAATCAACTATAATTCTGAATATTTATTTTTTCCATATTTAGGATTCTACAAGCAATTAATTTTTTTTTTCATATAGATTTCCTTATTTAAAGCCCATTAATATTAAAGTTGTTGTAAACTATAATATATTTTTTTCATTCAAAACTTAGAAATTAAGAAGTTGTATTTGTACTACCCTTTTTTCGTCCAATTAGCACTACTATGAAGCTACTAAAAATAGGCACACATAAAGCAAAAAGTAAAATACTCCTTATATTTGTCAAAACTAGGAGGAACATCGAATAATTAAAAGAATTAAGGAACAATAATTGAAACAAAAAATTTGTTAATTGAATTTTCTCTTGAAATTTTAAATGAGATTACAAATTTATTTTTCGACAAGTTTGTCTAAGTATTTTGTTTTTACATGCTATACGTAAAACGTAGGACTCAATTTTAAAATTGAGTTTTTAACGTTTGATTTAGTTTTCTACAATTTTTTGAGGCTATTTTCCTTCTAATGTCTTTTGTAATATGACATATTTCGGGTATTTAAATTCTTAATTAAAATCAGTGGTTTAAATTTTTAGCATACATTAATAATTTTTTAATATTAATAAATAAATTGAAAGAATAATCGAATAGAAAGAAGATTGATTTATCTCATTTCTAACTGTCAGTATTCAAATAGGTAAATAAATATGCAACATGAACCATGGAATATGTTATAATTTATGCAGAAGATAAAAGAGTTGTAATCCCTGTTATTATCATTTTGGAAGTGCAAGTACTTTTATTTTGTACTCATGTATTTAATATTTAATGCCATTAAAGAGCAATTTGAACATTACATAAATGTTATTAGATTTTATCATGTGAATTTGTTTCGTTATAAAATAATAAAAATAAGAGAGGTGAGGGTAATTCTCAAACTGCAATAGAAGTTTGTGTTATAAGGAGAATCTCAGAGGAAAGTTTTCAAAATTATCTCAAATTGTGATTATAGCTAAATATTAAAACTTGGAATGAGTTAATATTAAGCTTTTAATTAATGAAAAAAATATTTTTTTAATATTTAAAATAAATAATTAAATTAGCTAATTAGCAAAAGAATGCAATTCAATTTTTTCCCCGAAATTTTCATAAAAGTAATTTTCCATATAGAAAAAACTACTAGGATATACGAAAGAATAAGAAATAGTGTAAAATCAGGTATTGCGTATTAAGAGTCAAATCAGTAAAAATGCAAACTTGAAAGAAATAGTAGAAGACACATTATATTCTATATGATTTATCATTAGTTATTTTTCTTTTTTCTTTTTGTAAACATTTCCACAGATTGAACTCCCTATATTTTTTTCAACGTATTTAGTTGTTTGCTGTAAAATATTAATTTAATATTAATCATTTTTAGACTTTGGTCACATGTACCTTTTTTCTAAGAGCCATAAGGCAAATCTATCATGCCTAAATCTTTAAAGGACCACGAGATTATATTTTTAAATTTGTGTTATTTGCAAAAAGTATTTTTATGTTACTTTTTTTTTTTTTATATTAGATACAAAACTAATAACAATTTTTATAAGATATTCCACATAATTCTAAGGACTTCAATGATGCATAATTTCTTTTTTTATTGAACTAATTAAAGTGAGATTAACATTCTATCAATTTTATGAACTTACTTTGTGTCTCAAACACTTTGTATAATATATATTTTTTTTAAAATTTAAGATGGTATATTTATTGATATAAGAAACACGCGTTTTATAACATGCGCAAAGCGCGTACCCTAAGATTAATTGAGTAAAATGTATAAAATATTTTATTAGTTGCTCATAATAAAAGTGTATATTTATACGCATATTTCTATTTTATTTTCATTTTTGTAAAGAGAAAAGTTATGTAAGGGTATACTAAAAGATCTTGATGTATTAGTTAATTACATGAGCATAATATAATTAAGATTCTAAATATAATTACTTGAAAATATTATGATTAAATTTTGCGACCACAATCACCAATTTAGTTTTCCCTAAATTAATACTACAATATTTGTTTAATTAAAACCCATCAGTATTAGCAATGTGTTAACTCAATATAATCACACATCCTAATTTATAAACAGAAATTAAATAACAAAAGAATGAAACCGAAAGGGACGAAATATGACATACCACATTAAAAAATGTAAGAAAAATTGGAAAATTTAATGTTTTGGCTAGTTAATCTTTATTACTGAGGCATTTCGATCGGTGGAAACGATTGTTTTATTGAAACTGACCTTTACGCATTGATTTATTTGTGAGGCATTGATGTGCAATAGACATGACTTTTCCATCTTTAGTATGGACCAAACGTTACAGATGTGGGTTTTGGGCTTTTTAAAAATCTAACATATATGGAGAAAATAGCAAAAAATCTCACTCTTTCCCTGCAAAAAGCAGAGTCTTTGAATTCTTGAAAATTCAATAACGCAAATGGCTTTGCATTTTAGCAGTGCGTGTTTGTGTTCTTTGAGCCAGAGAAGGGTGAAAACAATTAGAGCTGTAGCTTCTGAGAGTAGTGTTACAGTGAAAGCAGAAGAAGATAAGGTGAAACTTGGTGGGTCTGATTTGAAGGTTACAAAGCTTGGTATTGGAGCTTGGTCTTGGGGTGATACTAGCTATTGGAATAACTTTGAGTGGGATGGTGAGTTTCATAGAATTCTTCCATTTTTATTACTGCATGTTGTTTCTTTCGCTTCGATTTTCTTATTGGATTGCTGGTGTTACTGCGTGTTGCTACTGCTTCTTTTTTCATTTTTCTTTGAGTCTAACACTGGGTTTATTGTTATTGTTGTTAGTGAGTTTCATAGAATTGAGAAAGTTTTTGAAATTTTGGCAATTATGCTTTTCTCTTTATTTGCATTTTCTTGGGGTAATTCAGTTTGCTTATTGGTTTCCTAAACTCTGATTACATTTGTGGATGAATTTGATTCTGTACTAAGCTCGGCTATTCTGGAAAATTATTCTCTACTCGTTTCCTTTTTTGGCATGTTAAAATGAGTGTTCAAGTTTGGCATTATGCCCCTCTTCTCCCTTACTATCTTAGTAGTAAGTATTGTGTCTGTTTATTAAAGTATTAATTTTTTGCTAGTCACTAGTCAGCGATTTATTGGTGTTGGGCTAAACCAGCCAGCATATACTCTTAACATGGTCCGCTTTGGGCCAAGTCCGCACGGGATTCCCCGAAAGGCCTCACATACTTGTTGGTTGATGCCAGTTTGTTAGGCCAAACCAGTCCCCAGCACACGAACCTAGGCTTTGATACCAGTTGTTGGGTAAAAACAGCCCGCATACACTCTTAACTGGTGTGGTATTGTCCGCTTTGGGTCAAACCCGCACGGTTTTCCCCAAAAGGCCTCACGCCATTACAAGATCCCTACACCTTATATGCAGGCTTCCAATCTTTTCAGCTACCAGTGTGAGACTTTTGTTCGCACACCAACAACTAGGACATTCATTCTGGAAATTTAGAGATAATACATATATAGAAAGCTGGATGCTCTTGGTAAGGGAATGCCCCAATTTGATTGTGATTTGTGACTTTTTTACAAAGGAAAGAAGGAAATTGGATTGAGGCTTAATCCCATGTTGTGTAACGTTCACCAGCTCACGATTGTCAAGGACAATCTTAAATGAAAGTGCGACTAAAATTATGCCTGATCCGTGCATTCCTACTTACATTTCCTTTTGGAAAATATATTGCTATTAGTTACTATTGCTACTGCAATTACTGCCGTTGTTAGATATTCTTTTCCTTCCTAATTTTTTGAAGATAGTCAAGAAATTTATAGCTATTCTAGCCTCTACCTTATGATAATATCTTCATCACTGTTTATCTAGAATGTCATCTTCCCTCCTGTCACGGATCTTATCATTTCCGATGAAATCAGATGATTTACTAATTCAAGTATCAGATTTTTCTTTCCTTTTATCATTTATTGGCATCCAATTTATTACCCTCTTTGTTCATTCAGGTTGTAGATAGCAGAAAGGTTCTTAAACAGATTTTTTGGCTTAGTCTGCCCTTACCAAGAAAAAAGAGTACGCTTGTATTCTGGCTAACAGAAAGTTTCTTTTTTCTTTCAAAATTTCAAATCCAAGTTTGGCTCTGATTAGATCCTTAGAGCAAGCGCAGGCGAGCAGCCCTTAAACCCAAAAAAAGGTTTAGGAAAATAACAGAGAAAGCGCTACTTCCCAACTGCTATTCTTGTTATTCTCTTCTTGCAAAGCCACCATTGAAAATATTCCTTCAGTTTCTAGAAATTCTCCATTTTCAGCTTCCTCTGTGAAAAGTTATCTAGTTTGGAGAACAGAAAATATTTGTTGCGATATATATGCACACCTAAACACTAAGCACACATAAGGAAATTATCCAAACGAGCATGCTTAATTTTTCTTAACACTGGAATGATCGCAGATAGGAAGCTGAAGGCTGCAAAGACTGCTTTTGATGCCAGCATTGATTGTGGAATAACATTCATCGATACTGCTGAGGTTTATGGTTCAAGGGTGAGGAATTGGTTTTTATTTTTTCAATTCTCCTAGTCTGCTAAATTCTATAGAAAGATGGACAATCACGCGAAACCACTATTTCCTCTACTTGCAGTTCTCATTTGGTGCGATAAATTCTGAAACACTGCTAGGAAGGTGAGCTCTAACTTCTCCTATGCTCATTAATTTCACTTGTGGCCAAAAGAATGTCACTTTGCATCTTCTCTACGTTTGTTGTTTAACAATTAAAGTTTTTGCTTTTATATTAGATTCATCAAGGAAAGAAAAGAAAGTAATCCAGAAGTCGAGGTTGCTGTTGCGACTAAATTTGCTGCATTGCCGTGGAGGCTAGGCCGTCAAAGTGTCCTAGCCGCCCTCAAGGATTCTCTTGCACGTCTCGAACTTTCTTCAGTTGATCTTTATCAACTTCACTGGTAGGCTTCTTGGACCCTCTCTTTTTGGTTAATTTTCTGTAATTCTGTCAAACAAACAGTAGATAATTGATCAAAGCTTCTTTTGGTATAATTCTCAGGCCAGGAATATGGGGAAATGAAGGTTTGTCTTGACTGATTACCTTGTTCCATTCAACAAATCAGTTACTTTTCTTTCACACGTAAAATCGAGAAAAGCTTAGTCTATGAGAAAATCCCTTTTCAGGTTATATTGATGGTTTAGGAGATGCAGTGGAGCAGGGCCTTGTAAAAGCTGTGGGAGTATCTAACTATAGTGGTAAGCCTGTTATTTCTAGTCACTCAAGTATTGTGACAGTTATTGATGATTTGTTTTAGTTCACTCTCAACTCGGTAGCATTTTGGATTGCTTACTTTACAAGAGTGTTATGAAAATATGACTCTTTGGCAAATTAACCAAGGATTCATGCTAAATACAATATTTGGCCGATTGAAGTAGTTCTTGTTTCAGAAAAGCGTCTTCGCGCTGCATACGAGCAGCTGAAGAGGAGAGGCATCCCGCTAGCTTCAAATCAAGTCAATTATAGCCTGATATATAGGTTTCCAGAGGAAAATGGTGTAAAGGCTGCCTGTGATGAACTGGGAGTCACGTTGATTGCATATTCACCCATCGCTCAAGGTACACCCTGATCTTTTTTCTTTGGGTGATACATTCAAGGTAAACCCTGATTGAGCAGTTAATTGCCTAATTTTGTTAATTCTGGGTATTGCAACTATTTCTGTGAAGATGTGCTGTCTAGTGGCCCAAATTGTGGCCTCAATGAACCAGACATGAAATCATGGCCCCGAAATAATGTTTTGGACTTATCATGTTTGGATTGTCGTCTTGAGAATTCTGAATTGTAGAGAACTTGCTGAAGCATACTATGTAAACGGGTTCTTGCTTCTCTTATTATGAAGCAACACTAAGTTGTCGTTCCACTAATGCCTTTGCTTCCACAAGCGTGTTTCGCTAAGGCTAACTGGAGGTCTAGATTGTGTCTTTACTGCGGGTAGTTAAATTACAACAAACAATTATGTCTCTCCAAGTTGCGTACCCAAGTTTGTTGCTGAAGCTACTGATAAAAGCAATAGTTTATCCCTTATTTGGTCTCTTTTGGTGTCTTTGGAGGGAAAACACTATTTACCAGTACATTATTCTATTTGCTTCAAAGAACTTACTGTTGCGATGATATGTTTCAGCATCTTAATTGTATTACTTTTCAAGCTAAAAGTACGAAAATTTTCGTCTACTTTGCTTGGGATAATTTGGCTCAAACTCATTTACATTTCCAAACTCATGCAGGAGCTTTGACTGGGAAATATACCCCAGAAAATCCACCCACCGGCCCTCGAGGACAGATCTATACTCCTGAATTTCTAACCAAAGTAAGGGCTTTATAGTATATGACTACAGATTATTAAGAACTTCACTTTTTACGTCTCAAGAACTTTTGTGCACTGCAGTTGCAGCCACTCATTAATAGAATAAAGGAGATAGGAGAAAGCTACAGTAAGACTCCAACACAGGTATGTCTTCCCTATTTCTAGAAAATTTCATGATTTAGCTAAGCTTAATTTCTTCAGGTGTAGCTTTGTTTGGGATGCTGTTACGCTAGTCGTAGTAGAAGCTGTAAGTTACTAGGTTAGTGGTTACACCACCTTCATCGCAAATATCATATCTTTTAGCTGGAAAAGATGAAGTACAAGTGACAATGGACCGTCAAATGAACCCTACTAGCTAGGTGCATGTCATGAGTTAGAACCTTACTATAGATAAAAGGGTAGGATAGAAACTGTTCCATTATCCATCGAGTTTGAACCGTGCGATTTAGTCCTCAATAATTTCTCAGTTATCAAAAAAAGAGGCGTACTAGCTTAGTGTATGATCCTATAACCAAAACGAGATTTTTTTTTCTTTTACGACAGTCCATTGAGTCAAGATTTATAATATCATAAGGAAATTCCAAGTTCACCTTTGAGTCAACATTCAATATATTTTAGGGATTTAAGTTAAATACACTGATGGTGTACAAATGTTTTTACACTTCAGCAAATTTTAACTTGTGATATCAGGTTAGTTATTATATTTACTAGATTACAGATTATTGCTTATCAAGAAATTTACCTATAACTGCTTAATAAGTGACCTGATCGTATAAATATTTTATATGTCATCAGTGCATAATAGACCTTAAACTCGTATTTTAGGTGGTTCTTGGATGACTTTAGGAATATGATAGTCATTACTTGGGCAATTCTTGGAAAGTCTTAAGGAGAAAAGGCGAAGGGAAATAATGATTTTCATTGTGTAAAGATATGCCACTTGGACCTAACTCAACCCCAAAAGTTAGCTCGTGGGAAAAGACTGGCCAAGTCCATATAAGGAGACCACCAGCCCATTCCTTAACCAATGTGGGACTCTAACCTACTCTAACACCCCCTCGCACGCCCAGATCACCAACTGTAGCGTGGAGAAAATATCATAAGGGCCCAAACGGGAACGGACCTGGCTCTATTACCATGTAAAATACAGAGAAAATGGAAAATGCTTTTGCACTCATTTGCTCTGTCTTGTTACCTCCTACAGGTGGTCCTGAACTTGGTTNACAAGAGAATGTTGTTCCCATCCCAGGAGCCAAAAATGCAGATCAAGCTAAAGAATTTGCTGGTGCATTGGGTTGGAGACTCACTCAAGATGAAGTTGACGAACTTCGATCTTTGGCATTAGATGTAAAACCTGTTACAGGTTTCCCTGTCGAAAAATTATAAGCTGACAAGATAATTTTTACATGTACATTTTCCCCCCTCAAATGCCTACATGTATTGCACAGTGATTAGTTTTAGAGAGTGTATTGCTGAGGCCTTGAATACTAGTATTCTTTAAAGGAATGCAAATGTGAAACATTTACTGTATCTTAAGCAAAAGTTTTAATTTTGTACCATTAATGGGCGAAATCTAATATAGTCAAACCCCTCTATAATAACATCGTTTGTTTCGAAATATTTTGACTGCTATAGTGAAGTGTTGTCATCGAGAACATATATTATAACATAACATGAAAAATTGGTTTCCAAGAAAGCTTGATCGTTATAGTGAAGTAACTCACTATAACTGTAGTAGTAAAACATTTGAAGGTAATAGTTATTGATCTGTTTTACTTTATGTGATAGTGTACTATTTGGAGATTCAAAGGGATTTTTGCGATCATGATATTGTATATATATTTTAATTTATTAATAATTGTGATTTGTATTATTTTTAATGTAACTTCTAAATATGTAAATTTTATTTAAAATAACTTTAAGATTCTATTTTTGAATTCACATCGAATATTAAGTAGTTTGACTTTTGTAACTCGCCACATAAAATAGATCGGACGGAGTAACTATTATTATTACTCTTATGAACCAATACTAACATTATATAAATTCTGAAATTTTAACGTCTTTTTTTACCGTGCTTGTTTTCTTTTTTCCTTTGAATTTAGATGCCTATGGAAAAGAGTTTTATATTCCTATCCAAAAATGTGAACATGACATTGTTTTTCAAATATGCGACACTGAGATATTAAATTAACAGCAAGAATGATATAGTATTAAGTAACATAAAAAACGTGGGAATTAAAAAGGCAATCAAGAGCAAAATCTCTTCATTAGTACACCTACTAAATTCTATTTGACTTCATTACCGAATAGTCCGTCTCAAATTATTTGTCTGTGTTTTTTTTTCCACGCCCCTTAAGAAATATTAATTTGGAGGGGTTCTGGACTATTTTACCCTTATTTATGCGCTATCTCCATCTTCAAGAACAATTACTATTAAGGGTAAAACAAAAAAAATATAATTTATTTTATCTTGAACTTCTAAAATGACAAATAATTTAAGACAACTATATTTAGAAATTACGACAGATAATTTGAGACGAGGGAGTATAAACAAATCCAAGAACTTAGTTAATATATAGTATATATTGGAAAAAGGACTCTTATCATTGGTTACCAAATCAAGAAAGTAGAAAAACAAACATTTAAAAAAAATACTACTATGCTAATATTGTACTAGAGTTCAATCATAATATAATAATTGACCCCAATCTTCTTGTCTCCTTAATTAACATCATTACTCCTTGAACACAATACTTAAATAAAATATGTACAACTAAAATAAGCTATATATATAATAAAATAAGATTAAAAAAAGAGGATAAATGCTAAGGTGGCTACAGAATTTAGCAGCATTAGATCCACAAGGTGTAAAGGGGTCCATAAGAGAAGATTTCATACAGCTAAGGCTATATGGTAGTAGGGACCCTAATATTGACAGCTAAACCCACTGTTTTTTGCTGTATTCAAAGATAATTCATGCAATCATTTTCTTTTCTCATTAATACTACTGTCCACTTCCAAAAGTTATGATTCTTGAATGAGTGAAGTAGAGACCATATAGTTTTTTTCTGAGTTGAGTTTGGTTTTTTTCCATTACTATATTTTTGGTGTTTGTTCCATTTGTTAAGTTTAAAGGTAAGGTCTTTTGAGTTCACTTCTTTTTTTGGTCAAGTTATGTTGTTATTATTAGAAGTTGGGTGCAAAAAAGATTGTATTTTTAGCCATTTTTGATGTGTTGAAGTTTCTGTTATGTGCAGGTTGGTTCTTTAGTACATTTAACTTGTCAGAGATTCTCTGTTCTGTTGTCAATTCTTCCTTCTTTCAGTCAGGTAAACTGCAGAATAATTTACCTCTACTGAGCAAGAAAAGTCTTTCTTTCCATTCTTTCTATATTTGGTTTTCTCCCTGTTGTTCTTCTTCTGGGGGTTTGGTTGGGGGGGGGGGGGGGGGAGGACAAGTTGTGAAAAGTAGAGGAACTGTTGAAGCTTCTGTGTTATGTCATGCTTGTCTATATTTAGTTATCTCAGCATGCTTTTTAGAGATTGTACTAATCTCCTTTTTGTGTGCTCAGTTTTGTATTTTCTTGTGGTGCTCATGTTTTTCCTTGTTTTATGATCCTTTTTGGAAGAGTAGATTCTACTTGTTCTTGATATGAAAAAAATATATTTTGTTTCACTTTGTCCAAGTAATACATTAAGCTGTCTATTTTTCTTTTTCAAAGTTTGATAATTTTAGAACTATGAAGGAGAGCCTTGGCATAACTTATAAAGTTGCTGCCATATGACCAGGAGGTCACGGGTTCGAGCCGTGAAAACAGCTCGAACCGGTCTTCCCCGGACCCCGCGCATAGCGGGATCTTAGTGCACCGGGATACCTTTTTTGATGATTTTAGGACTATCTTTTTAATGTGTCTAAAGACTGTTTCTTTCCTTCATATGCAGTAGTTTTAGCCATGAATCCATGTCTACCTGAATGGAATATTGAGGCTGAACTCCATGTTCCACATCAAAAGAAGCCAATGGGGTAAATACTCTCTCTTTACCACATAATCAAAGTATAAATTTGTCTAAAAATCTTGAATTAGCTTCAACTGGAATGCCTTTACTACAGATTTGATCATGAGCTAGTGGAGCTGTTATGGCGAAACGGAGAAGTAGTATTACACAGCCAAAAACATAAAAAACAGCAAGGCTATGATCCTAATGAATGCAGACAGTTTAACAAACATGATCAACAAACAATAAGAGATGTTGTCTCCTGTGGAAATCACACCAATTTGATTCAAGATGATGAAACTATCTCGTGGCTTGACTGCCCTATCGATGAATCGTTTGAGAAAGAATTTTGTTCCCCTTTCTTATCTGAAATTTCAACAAATCCACTTGAGACTGATAAGTCAATTAGGCAATCAGAGGACAATAAGGCTTTCAAATTTGATCCATTAGAGATCAATCATATTTTTCCACATTCACATCATTCTAGTTTTGATCCAAATCCAATGCCCCCTCCAAGATTTCACAACAGTGTATCAGCACAGAAAAGTGTTAGAAACAATGTTAAGGAGGGGTCTGTGATGACAGTTGGTTCAAGTCACTGTGGTAGCAATCAAGTTGCCATTGATGCGGATACTAGCCGGTTTTCAAGCAATGCAAATATAGGTTTATCTGCAGCAATGATCACTGACTATACTGGTAAAGTTACTCCGCAAAGTGATACAATGGACCGAGACACGTTTGAACCAGCTAACACATCATCTTCAGGCGGATCGGGTAGTAGTTATGCTAGAACATGCAATCTATCTGCAGCAACCAATAGTCAAAGCCTTAAAAGGAAAAGTAGAGATGGTGAAGAACCAGAATGCCAAAGTAAAGTAAGTTAATTTAGCTTCTAAACCAAGGATAACATATCTTTATCATGAAAGGATTACTGAAATTACATAATTTTTTATGTAGGCAGGTGAGCTAGAACCAGCTGGAGGAAACAAGTCAGCCCAAAAATCTGGAACTGCACGTAGGAGCCGTGCTGCAGAAGTGCATAACCTCTCTGAAAGGGTAGAATTGTTGGACCTTCCTATGAATATATAGATATGTTAGGACTTATTTCAAAAGAAATACACCTTAATCGTCAAATGGCTTTCTCTTTGCAGAGACGGAGGGATAGAATCAATGAGAAGATGAAGGCCTTGCAAGAACTTCTTCCTCACTCTACTAAGGTATGTTGATTGCACTTTTCATGGGCAATATTTTTAGTTTTCATCTGATTAAGAAATCGTTAGCATTGGAAAGTAGAATATTATCCGACGCAACCTATAGTAACACAGAAAAGATACACATTCTGTATTGAATAGGAAGTAGTTTCTATGTAGACACTATAAAGACATTAGGGAACCATGTAAAGTGAATAGCTCAGTTTAAACTAAGCACAAGCAACAGGTATATCATGACTTAGAAGTTAGATACATGGGATATTTTTTAACAATGTAGAGCAGGCTTATTTTACTCTCTATGCCGACTGCAAAAGCTAAAAGGGCAGCCTGGTGCACTAAGCTCCCACTATGCGCGGGGTCCGGGGAAGGGCCGGACCACAGGGGTCTATTTTACGCAACCTCACCCTGCATTTCTGCAAGAGGCTGTTTTCACAGCTCGAACACGTGACCTCCTGGTCACATGGCAGCAACTTTATCAGTTACACCAAGGCTCCCCGACTGTAAAAGCTAATGTATTGAAATAAAGATTGGGCATATTTGATGCTTGTTTACACCTACTCAGCTTGAATTTTTCTGATTTTGTGTTTCCTGTCTTTCTTTTTCAGACAGATAAAGCATCAATGCTGGATGAAGCTATTGAATACTTGAAGTCACTTCAGATGCAACTTCAGGTATAAACTTCCAGGATACAAATCTCAGTTATTGTGAACAGTTACTTGTAGTTATCTTTAGATGATCTGATAGTGTATTACACTAACAGTGAATATAAGTTAAGCCAAATGTTTCTTTTATGGTGGTTTTTAGATGATGTGGATGGGAAGTGGCATGGCATCAATGATGCTTCCTGGTGTCCAACACTACATGTCCAGAATAGGAATGGGGATGGGTCCGCCAACGGTGCCTTCCATTCACAATGCCATGCATTTAGCTACGCTTCCTTTGGTTGATTCAACAATTCCTTTGAATCCAGCTGCTCCTAATCAAGCTGCAATGTGCCAGAATTCAATGTTGAATTCGGTTAACTATCAACGCCATTTGCAGAATCCCAACTTTCAAGACCAATATGCCAGTTACATGGGGTTCCATCCACTTCAAGGTGCTTCTCAGGTTTGATCTTCCACCTACCTATACCAATTCTGATCATGTACCCTTACTATACATAGCAAAGCTTGTTTCCTGAATTCTCTTTCGATTCGCGTTTTTCGCTTTTCTTTTGCAGCAAATGAACATTTTTGGCTTAGGTTCACAAACAGCACAGCAAAGTCAGCAGTTACCACATCCTACTAATACTAATGCACCCAACAGTTGAAGAGTTATCGCCGTAGATGCTATTAGTGGAAACTTAGGTAAGGGATCCTCTCTTGCTTTACCATTTGAAAGTTGTATGGAACTGTTTTTGCATAGGTAATTAATTACTCAGAGAGCTATAGAGTCACCCCAATTTTCAAGTTGAACCAGTCTAATTTTCGACACATATAACAATGTTTTTTCACCTCTCATTGGAAGTATGACCGTATATAGAGAGGTTTGACTGTATATATGAAAATCTTTGTATTTTGAGTGGCGACCTCTGATCTAATTTTCGACACATATAACAATATTTTTTCACCTCTCATTGGAAGTATGACCGTATATAGAGAGGTTTGACTGTATATATGAAAATCCTTGTATTTTGAGTGGCGACCTCTGATAATTAGGAGTACCATCTCCTCTCATCTGTATTGATGACATTATCAGTCAGCTCTTTGATTATGCCTACACAGAATAGTAACGATCATCTGAATTATCATTCTATTTTCAATGACAGGAGAATGAAATCGCTTCATTTGGCCTATGTTTATCATGGTACGAGACTCTAGCTATCGTTGCGGACAGATCTTAAGGATTTTGTAAGCTAATCTTCCAAAGATGTAAGCGATGAAGGCACCAAATTCATGAAATACATATATTTTTTTGTATGAATTTGTGCCAAACTCATCAAGACTTCCTCATATATGTGAGAAAAAAGCAGCTATAGCAATACTGGGGATCTATAAGTTTTATTCTATACGTGCATATTTTTCATGTTGCCAGCTTTTATGCCGTCAATTGACAGGATTAGTAGTTGGCATCTATCTTGAATATATCTAACGAATTGTAAGCTACTGTATATAACTGAATTTACTGAGGAATAAAAAAACTATTTGGTTGTCAATATTAACGAATACTAGTTGGTTTATCTCACATAAGATATTTCCATGGAAATCAAGGTTGCTCACTATTCTGTGTGGCTAGCCATGAGTGTTCATTGTATAGTTTAGCTTTTTCTTTTATCTTAATCACATCATCTGGCATATCATTTCTAGTGTCTATGCCCCCACCTTCAAAAGAATAATTAGACTAAAAGGAGCTCCAAATAGCGGCGGTTTTAGGGGGCAGAAGGGGGTTCATTCGCCGGAGGCAAAATCTGTTTTGTGCCTCTATATATTATGTTTACGCAGCCGAAAAGCATAGTTATGTGCTCAAGAGGGTTCAAAACCTATGTTGATTCAATTCCCACTGGTCACAATCTCTTTTAATTTTTTAACTTTTTTCTTTTTGAACCCCCTTAGCGAAAATCCTGCCTCCGCCACTGGCTCCAAATTACTAGAAAATTATTGCTGCAATGTTATGATAAAGAACTTTGCATTAAGTTTGAAAACCAGCTGTTTCTTATATGATCAGAACTTAAACATAATATCCATCAGTTTAGACTGGAGAGGAGACCATCATTACTTACTAATAACAACCTTCATAGTAACTGAATATCTTCTATGGCTATTCTTTTGTACAAAACTAATGATAGAAACAGATATAAGTAGCAGATTTCTTTGTGTGATGTTTCAAAGACATTTTTCCTTGGTCAAGAAGGATGGCTCTCTTGTCTGCAACGTTCTGATATTTATCATGTTGTGTTCAAAGTTGTCTCTTACCATCCCATCAGAGGGAAGGCAAATATCTCAGATCATGTTCTACTGCATTTCAGAACCACAATAACTATGAAATGGCCAATTAACTTTCTATTTCAGTTGGACAATAACTGGTCCTTTGGAATGGGAGCCTTGACGTAATTGGTAAAGTTCCTCTCATGTGACCTCTAGTCACGAGTTCGAGCCGTGGAAACAGCCTCTTGCAGAAATGCAGAGTAAGACTGCGTACAATAGATCCTTGTGGTTCAGCCCTTCCCCAGACTCGCGCATAGCGGGAGCTTAGTGCATCGGGCCACCCTTTTTTTTAATAACTAGTCCTTTGAAGATTACTAGCTAAATGCGCGTACTAACATATATATAGTATTCACATACATCTACTAGAACAACAACAGCTACGCCTTCTAGCAGTTAAGTTATTGTCGGCTATATGAATTCTTAGATACGCAAGCACTAGAAGTTCTTCATATTTTTTACTGACATATAAATTTCTGACAAGACTAAAAATATTCCGTCCTACCAATATATGGTATTTTTTTATACTTCACAATTACCCAAACAATGCATTTCCTTATCAGCCAGCAAGTAGAATCATATTGACTACTTTGGAGGGGTGGAGGGAAAAAGATTTGGATACAAATAAAAGAGATCTGAAGTGAGAAAAAGACAAATGGATAATACATAGAGGCTAATAAAAATCACTCAAATATGGTAGTGTCTATCTCTTTTCCATCTTTTTCTTGATGTTCATAGTTGGAAAAAGATTGATGCCTCAAAAAATGGGATCCACCACTACAAAAATTGATGCTATATTTGTTTGGTTTTACTCAACAAGTCTTCTCATATGTATTAATTGGATCTCTAAGTTGCTGTCTGCAGGTCATGTTCACAACAATTCCCCTTAGCTACTATTGGACAAGACTGATCAAGAATGAGAAAGAAGGTGGAACTCTAAACAAAGCATCATTCTTTCTTGAAGTCTCTTACTTGTCGATGATTTCCCTCCTTTCTGAGGCGGACCCAGGATTTGAAGGTCGCGGGTGCACTTTTGAATTCAACCAAAATCTGCTTTGTATATAGGGCGTCACTGCTATAATGTATCACTATTTTATAAACATATATACATATGTACATGGAATTTTCGCCAAACATTACGGGCCCCCTACGTTTCATACTTAAAAATCTTTATACGTGCATCCAGGGACGGATTTAGAGGGGGTAGAAGGGGGTTCACCGGAAACTCCTTCGCCGAAAAATTATACAGTATATAAGGTAAAATCTATTTTTTATCAATATATAATATGTTTTGAATCCCCTTGACATAGCCTAAAAGCATAGCTTAGTGGTCAAGGGGGTTCAAAACCTTTGTGAGGTCATTTGTTCAATTCTCACTAGCTACATTTCCTTTTAATTTTTGTAACTTTTTTCTTTTTTTGAACCCCCTTGGCGGAAATCCTACCTCCGCCACTGCGTGCATCTCATGAGTTCAAATTATGTTGTGTGAACAAGATTTGATATTTAAGTGGAGAAGGACAGAAGGGCAGGTGCATAATAATCCACCGACTTTCTTAGTTAGTTGGAATCAACGAACTAGCTACATTTTCTTTTAATTTTTTTAACTTTTTTCTTTTTTTGAACCCCCTTGGCGGAAATCCTGCCTCCGCCACTGCGTGCATCTCATGAGTTCAAATTATGATGTGTGAACAAAATTTGGTATTTAAGTGAAGAAGGATAGAAGGGCAGGAACGTAATAATCCACCGACTTTCTTAGTTAGTTGGAATCAACGAATTTCTCGGTCATTACAAAAATTATATGATTATCAAGATTCTAACACGTGAGCTTCAGCCTTCAGCATAATTACTTAATTAGTATAAGGTATGGGACCTCATTAAATAATCATTTGGGCATATTAATTTTTGGGGTCTCACTTGATAAGGAAAGTACAAGTAAGTCTACTTTCAAGGTCAGTGTCATGGCACTGACTGCTGATCATGATTGATCCATGATCTGATCAACCTGCTAAAAAATGCAATTAGCGAAAAGTTGGCTTTTGATTAATCTAAAGTAAGAAAACATTAATATGTGATCATTATTTGTTCTTGTTGTTATTATTATGGGCAAAAAGGCAAGGCAAGAGCTCCTTCCTTTAGCTTGTATGGAGGTGCACTTCCATTTCCATGAAGGTGTGTCTTCATATGAAGAAAAATATTTTCTAAAAAATGTTTTCCAAAAATATAAATCATTTTCTAGTATTTGATTGTCGCAAAAAATTAAGTCAAATATTTTTCACCAAAGGGGGGAAGAAAATGACTTCCCTCACTTTTGGATCGAATTTTTTTTTTCCTTTCAAAACTATCTCAACACTTACACATTATTATCGAGTTTTTGGCCAATATTGTCCCTTATCATTGAGGGTAGGTCTAATTTGGTCCCTTAAATATAACTCTGAGCATATTTAGTCCCTTAAGTATGCTAAAGTGGAGCACATTTAGTCTCAATGACAGAATCTGCCCAAGATCAATCACTGGGTTGGTTTCGGCACTCGCCGTCTTTTTAATTCACTTATCAAATAAACCAACACCCACTAATAGTACAGAGCTGATAAATTTAAGATTTTAACGTTGAAACTTTTACTTTTAAAAAAATTTGGTTGATTTTTTCAAAAAGAAAAGTTAAAGTTTGAAAAAATAAAGCTGCCATGATCACTTCTAGGCATATTATTGAAGCAAATGAATGACCAGAGTGTATTATCACTTTAGCCCGCGCCAGAAACTATTTACATCTGGTTGCCGAAAAAGTATATAAAATTTGTATATATATATATATATATATATATATATATATATATATATATATATATATATATATATATATATATATATATTATTTTTACAGCGGCTATACGGTGTTATTTTCTCATTGAAAACTGGCACAGAAAGGAATATTTTCAAAGTCAAAATTTTAGAAGACATTATCTAAAAATGAGAAATTAATTAAAGTAATAATTTGTGTTATCCAATAAAAGGAGAGGAAACGTTTTGCTTCAGAGCAGAAGATTTGCTTCATTCACTACTAGAAGTTCGGCAAAAACCGATTGCGGTTGACAGACAAATTTTGGTGTGACGACCCAAAGGGTCATCACCTGTTTTCTCTTTCATTCCGTGCTTCCGAGGCCTTGAAAACCTCATTTTTACTTGCCTCGATTTCCGTGCGCAATCCGGGCGCGTAGCCGGAAAGATTATATGTTAAATTCTGTGAAAAATTTTAAAATGTGGCTTTAAAATGATTAAAGTTGACATTGGTCAACATTTTTGGTAAACGGACCCGGACCCATGATTTGACGGTCCCGGAGGGTCCGTAGAAAAATATGGGACTCGGGCATATGTCCGGAGTCGAATTCCGAGGTCTAGAGCCCGAGAAAAGAATTTTTCTGTGAAATTATTTTTTCTGAAATTATTAAGGAAAATGGAAATGAAAATTGATTAAAAGACTGTGATATCGGACTCGTACTTTGGTTCGGACGCCCGGTACAAGTCTTATATATGGTTTAAGCGCTTTCTGTGAAATTTGGTCGAAATCGGACGTCATTTGACGTGTTTCGGACTATAGGTTCCAAATTTGAAAGTTTATGAAACTTAGAAGAAAACCATGTGATTTGAGGCTTGATTCTATGTATATGATGTTATTTTGGCGATTTGATCGCATGGTTAAGTTCGTAGGATGTTCTTGAGTTAGGGTGTGTGTTTGGTTAGGAGCCCCGAGGGCTCGGGAGTGTTTTCGGAGGTGTTCGGGGTGGTTTTGTACTTAGGAGATGTAGCAGATTTTTTGAAATTTTTGCCCAGTTATTTGCTTCTTCGCGTTCGCGGCACTCAGCTCGCGTTCGCGTACCAGTGGGCTTTCCCTTCTTTGCGTTCGCGGACAAGTCCCCGCGTTCGCGTAGCCTTGGTTCCCCCTTCACCGCGTTCGCGAGCCCCCCCTCTCGCGTTCGCGTATAAGCAAATCCCGGACCCCCAGTTCATCCTTCTACACGTTCGCGACTAGTACCTCGCGTTCGCGATGCCTTGACTCCTTTACCCTTCGCGAACGCGGCCCCCTTCCCGCGAACGCGAAGGGCATTTTTGCCCAGTCATTTTAATACTTCAAAAACAGAATAGTTACTGGGATTTTTCACCCAAAACAACGAACTCATCTTCTCCACAGCCCATAGGCGATCTTTAGAGCCCTTCTTCACCAAAGCTTCTTGGGTAAGTATTATCTAACTCGTTTTCTTCATTTTCTATTATCATTTATCAAATTCCTAGACCTAAATCATGTAGTTCATGGTAAGAATTGGGGGAAAAGGGTAGAATTAGGGCTTTTCAATTTTCTTTGATTTAGACCTCGCTTTGGGGTCGAATTTGAAAACAAATTGTATATTCGGGCTCGTGGGGGAATGGGTAACATGGAATTGGTTCGAANATGGGGTAACATGGAATTGGTTCGAACCGTCGTGTTTGTCCAAGCGGCCCGGGGCTGATTTTGGGATTTGGGGAAAAAAGCTTGGAAATCTATAATTAGCCATTGGGTTTGATTTGTTTAGCATATATTGATACTATGAAGTCATTATTGTATAGATTTGATTGAATTGGAGCTGAATTCGAGATGGAAAGCGGTTGTGGTGGATTGATTTGGCCATAGAAGTTGAGGTAAGTGTTTGGTCTAACCTTAGCTTGAGGGAATAAGAGTTGAGTCTTATTTGCTACTTGCTAATTGTCGAGTACGATGTATAAGCATGGTGACGAGTATCTATACATTGGTGTCTAGCATGACCGTGAGTCCTATATTGTGATTTCCATGACTTCGTTATATTATTCATGCCTTGGTGATTATTACTATTTTTTGTGCAAAGATGTGGAAAGAATCGTGACTTATGGATATTGAGGAGCGTTGGCTCCAGTTGTACAGCGAATTGCGAAAGTATAAGTGATAATTGAACCTCTAGAGCATCGGCTCGAGCTGTGAAGTGAATTGTGAAGTAAAAGTGAGGAGAGAAAAGATCATTATGATATCCCTTGGCGGGCTATTGTTGAGTGTGGTTCCCTTGTACTGTATTCTTAAATGATATTACGGACGCTTAGGTTAATGCTTCCTTGTGTTGAGTGATGACTATAGTTATAGCTGAGGTAGTTAAGTGTTGTCATAGGTTGGTTATAGCTGAGGTAGTTAAGAGTTGTCATAGGTTGGTCATAGCTGAGGTAGTTAAGTGTCTTAACAAGATTGATTATAGTTGTGGCAGTTAGACGTTGTAACAGGATCGGTTATAGCCGCGGTAGTTAGATGTTGGGACCAGTGCGGTTATATACGTTTCTCCCTTGCCGGGACATTTGATTTGATATTTTGTTCCCTTGCCGGGAAGTTATTATATTGTTGTTCCCTTGCCGGGAAGTTATACATTGTTGTCCCCCCAGTCCCGGGGATTTAGTTTTATTTATATTTGTGATTGATGAAATGGGATTGTTGTCCCTCTATCGATTCTGTGCCCGTTGTTCGTGATTTCCCTGATGTTGTTCCTTCAGACCTGCCGGGTATGCCACCCGACAGGGATATAGATTTCTGCATTGATCTGGTTCCGGGCACTCAGCCCATTTCTATTCCGCCATATCGTATGGCCCCGCCGGAGTTGAAAGAGTTAAAAGAACAGTTGCAAGATTTGCTTGAGAGGGGCTTCATTAGGCCCAGTGTTTCGCCTTGGGGTGCGCCGATATTGTTGTTAACAAGGAGAATGGATCAATGAGAATGAGTATTTATTACCGGCAGTTGAACAAGGTTACAATCAAGAATAAGTATCTGCTTCCGAGGATTGACGATTTATTTGATCAGCTTCAGGGTGCCAAGGTATTTTCAGAGATAGACTTGAGATCTGGCTACCATCAGTTGAGGATTAGGGCATCCGATGACCCTAAGATACCCTTCCGCACTCGGTATGGGCATTATGAGTTCTTGGTTATGTTATTTGGGTTGACAAATGCCCCAGCAGCTTTCATGGACTTGATGAACCGAGTGTTCAGGCCTTATTTGGGTTCATTCGTGATAGTGTTCATTGATGATATATTGATATATTCCCCGCAGCCGAGAGGAGCACGAGCAGCATCTCAGAGTGGTTCTTCAGACTCTGAAGGATAGTCAGCTATATGCAAAGCTTTCGAAGTGTGAGATTTGGTCGAGTTAAGTTGCATTCCTGGGTCATGTCTTATCAGCAGAGGGTATTCAGGTTGACCAGAAGAAGATTGAGGTAGTCAAGAACTGGCCTAGCCCAGCATCAGCTACAGAGATTCGGAGTTTCTTGGGATTGGCAGGCTACTATCGTCGGTTCGTGGAGGGGTTCTCATCTATTGCAGCCCCGATGATCAGGTTGACCCAGAAGGGTGCCCAGTTCAGATGGTCGGATGAGTGTGAGGCGAGCTTTCAGAAGCTCAAGATAGCTCTGACTACGGCACCGGTATTGGTTTTGCCCACAGGTTCAGGGCCTTATTCAGTCTATTGTGATGTTTCCCGTATTGGGCTTGGTGCAGTATTGATGCAGGATGGCAGAGTCATTCCCTATGCTTCGAGGCAGTTGAAGATCCACGAGAAGAATTATCCGGTTCATGATCTAGAGTTGGCAGCCATTGTTCATGCTTTGAAGATTTGGAGGCATTACCTGTATGGTGTGACGTGTGAGGTGTATACTGATCACAAGAGTCTTCAGTACTTGTTCAAGCAGAAGGAGTTGAACTTGAGGCAGAGGAGGTGGTTGGAGTTATTGAAGGATTATGATGTTACTATTTTGTATCACCCGGGGAGAGCCAATGTGGTGGCCGATGCATTGAGTGGGAAGTCCGCCAGTATGGGTAGTCTTGCTTATATTCCGGTCAGCCAGAGACCGCTTGCTTTGGACATTCAGGCCTTGGCCAATCGATTTGTGAGGTTGGACATTTCTGATCCTAGCAGAGTGTTAGCTTGCACGGTCGCTCGTTCTTCATTATTGGAGCGTATCCGTGATCGGCAATTTGATGATCCCCATTTGTGTGTCCTGAGAGACACGGTGCAGCGTGGAGGTGCCAAGAAGGTGACCTTAGATGATGATGGTGTTTTGAGATTGTAGGGCCGAGTATATGTGCCTAATGTGGATGGACTTTGAAAGTTGATATTGGAGGAGGCCTATAGGTCCCGGTACTCTATTCATCCGGGCATCGCGAAGATGTATCAGGATTTGCGGCAGCATTATTGGTGGCGTAGAATGAAGAAGGATGTTGTTGCATGAGTGGCTCGATGTTTGAATTGTCAGCACGTTAAGTATGAGCATCAGAGGACTGGTGGATGGTTTCAGAGGATTGAGCTTCCCGAGTAGAAGTGGGAGCGGATCACTATTGATTTCGTTGTTGGACTCCCGCAGACCCGGAAGAAGTTCGATGCAGTTTGGGTCATTGTTGATAGGCTGACCAAGTCAGCGCATTTCATTCCTGTGTCAGTCTCCTATTCATCCGAGAGGTTAGCTGAGATCTATATTCGGGAGATTGTTCTCCTTCATGGAGTGCCGGCATCTATCATTTCGAACCAGGGTACGCAATTTACCTCGCGCTTCTGGAGAGCAGTTCAGCGAGAGTTGGGCACAGGGGTTGAGTTAAGCACAGCATTTCATCCCCAGACAGACTGTCAGTCCGAGCGGATTATTCAGATAGAGGAGGACATGCTCCGAGCTTGTGTTATTTGACTTTTGAGGTTCGTGGGATCAATTCTTGCCTTTAGCGGAGTTTGCCTACAACAACAGCTACCAGTCCAGCATTCAGATGGCTCCATATGAGGCATTGTATGGTAGGCGATGTCGATCTCCAGTTGGATGGTTTGAGCCTGGAGAGGCTCGGTTAATGGGTACGGATCTGGTTCAGGAGGCTTGGATAAGGTCCGGATTATTCAGGATAGACTTCGTACAGCTCAGTCCAGACAGAAGAGTTATGCAGACCGCAAGGTCCGAGATATTGCTTTCATGGTTAGTGAGCGAGTATTGCTCCGTGTATCGCCTATGAAGGGCGTGATGAGATTCGGGAAGAAGGGCAAGCTTAGCCCTAGGTTCATCGGTCCATTTGAGATTCTTGATCGTGTGGGAGAGGTAGCTTATAGACTTGCATTGCCGCCTAGCTTATCAGCCGTGCATCTAGTTTTTCATGTATCCATGCTTCGGAGGTATCACGACGATCCAGCCCACGTGTTAGATTTCAGCACTGTCCAGTTGGACAAGGACTTATCTTATGAGGAGGAGCCGGTAGCTATTCTAGACCGGCAGGTCCGTCAATTGAGATTCAAGAGTTTCCCCTTCGGTTCGTGCACAGTGGAGAGGTCAGCCTCCTGAGGCATCGACCTGGGAGTCCGAGTCGGATATGCGGAGCCGTTATCCTCATCTATTTCCCGACTCAGGTACTTCTTTCTTTTGTCCGTTCGAGGACGAACGGTTGTTTTAGAGGTGGAGAATGTGATGACCCAAAGGGTCATCACCTATTTTCTCTTTCATTCCGTGCTTCCGAGGCCTTGAAAACCTCCTTTTTACTTGCCTCGATTTCCGTGCGCAGTCCGGGCGCGTAGCCGGAAAGATTATATGTTAAATTCTGTGAAAAATTTCAAAATGTGGCTTTAAAATAATTAAAGTTGACTTTGGTCAATATTTTTGGTAAACGGACCCGGACCCGTGATTTGACGGTCCCGTAGGGTCCGTAGAAAAATATGGGACTCGGGCACATGCCCGGAGTCGAATTCCGAGGTCTAGAGCCCGAGAAAAGAATTTTTCTGTGAAATTGTTTTTTTCTGAAATTATTAAGGAAAATAGAAATGAAAATTGATTAAAAGACTGTGGTATCGGGCTCATACTTTGGTTCGGACGCCCGGTACAAGTCTTATATATGGTTTAAGCGCTTTCTATGAAATTTGGTCGAAATCGAACTTCATTTGACGTGTTTCGGACTATAGGTTCCAAATTTGAACGTTTATGAAACTTAGAAGAAAACCATGTGATTTGAGGCTTGATTCTATGTATATGATGTTATTTTGGCAATTTGATCGCACGGTTAAGTTCGTAGGATGTTGTTGAGTTAAGGTGTGTGTTTGGTTAGGAGCCCCGAGGGCTCGAGAGTGTTTTCGGAGGTGTTCGGGGTGGTTATGGACTTAGGAGATGTAGCAGATTTTCTGAAATTTTTGCCCAGTTATTTGCTTCTTCGCGTTCGCGGCACTCAGCTCGCGTTCGCGTACCAGTGGGCTTTCCCTTCTTCGCGTTCGTGGACAAGTCCCCGCGTTCGTGTAGCCTTGGTTCCCCCTTCACCGCGTTCGCGAGCCCCCCCCTCTCGCGTTCGCGTATAAGCAAATCCCGGACCCCCAGTTCATCCTTCTACACGTTCGCGACTAGTACCTCGCGTTCGCGATGCCTTGACTCCTTTACCCTTCGCGAACGCGGCCCCCTTCCTGCGAACGCGAAGGGCATTTTTGCCAGTCATTTTAATACTTCAAAAACAGAATAGTTACGGGATTTTTCACCCAAAACACACGAACTCATCTTCTCCACAGCCCATAGGCGATCTTTAGAGCTCTTCTTCACTAAAGCTTCTTGGGTAAGTATTATCTAACTCGTTTTCTTCATTTTCTATTATCATTTATCAAATTCCTAGACCTAAATCATGTAGTTCATGGTAAGAATTGGGGGAAAAGGGTAGAATTAGGGCTTTTCAATTTTCTTTGATTTAGACCTCGCTTTGGGGTCGAATTTGAAAACAAATTGTATATTCGGGCTCGTGGGGGAATGGGTAACATGGAATTGGTTCGAACCTCGTGTTTTGACCAAGCGGGCCCGAGGTCGATTTTGGAATTTTTGGAAGAAAGGTTGGGAATTCATATTTAGGCACTGGGTTTAGTTTGTTTAGCTATTATTAATATTTTAAGGTCATTATTTCATAGATTTGATGAGCTGAATTCGAGGGGTAAAGCTACACTAGAGGCTTGAGTTGATTTTTTTGGAGCATTTGAGGTAAGTGTTTGGTCTAACTTTGGCTTGAGGGAATAAGAGTAAGGTCTTATTTGCTATTTGCTATGTGTCGAGTACGGTGTATAGGCATGGTGACGAGTATCTATACACTGGTGTCTAGCATGACCGTATGTCCTTATATTGAGATTATCCTGAATTGTTGTGATTCTTCCATGATTATTTGATGATTACTATATACTGTAAAGAGCATGAGACAGAGATTACGATTACTAAACTCCGTGGAGCATTGGCTCGAGTTGTGTTACGGATT
>NC_031995.1:3925187-3933537 GCF_001879085.1 Nicotiana attenuata | reverse complement strand
AAGAGTTGTCATAGGTTGGTCATAGCTGAGGTAGTTAAGTGTCGTAACAAGATTGATTATAGTTGTGGCAGTTAGACGTTGTAACAGGATCGGTTATAGCCGCGGTAGTTAGATGTTGGGACCAGTGCGGTTATAGATGTTTCTTCCTTGCCGGGACATTTGATTTGATATTTTGTTCCCTTGCCGGGAAGTTATTATATTGTTGTTCCCTTGCCGGGAAGTTATACATTGTTGTCCCCCAGCCGGAATTATTTTATTATATTGTGATTGATGAAATGGGATCGTGTGGCACGCCGACCACTTATATATTATGAAATGGGATCGTGTGGCACGCCGATCACTTATATATTATGAAATGGGATCGTGTGGCACGCCGACCACTTATATATTATGAAATGGGATCGTGTGGCACGCCGACCACTTATATATATATTATGAAATGGGATCGGGTGGCACGCCGAGCACTTTTCTGCATTAGAAGAATTCAGTTGTAGTTTCCTTATTTATCCCTGCTATTCTATTTATCTGCTACCCCCAACAGCATGTTCCCCCTTCTAGTCTCAATTATTACTTGCGCTGTTATTTTGTTGTACTTGTATATATAGATATATCTGCACAGGTTTGTTAGTCCTGTCTAGCCTCGTCACTACTTCGCCGGGGTTAGGCCAGGCACTTGCCAGCACATGGGGTCGGTTGTGCTGATGCTACACTCTGTGCATCTTCTTGCACAGATCACAGCGCCGGAGCAGCAGCTTTTAGGCAGCAATAGTCGATTGGGAGTTGATTTCAGTCCACGGACATTCGAGGTAGCCTTGCTGACGTCCGCAGGCCCGGAGTCCCTTTCTATTTTATTCAGTTTGTTATCATTTGTATCGAAGCAGACAGTTTTATGTTTCATTCAAACCTTGTATTTAGTATTCTCTAGACGTCCGTGAGTATTGTGACACCAGTCTTGGGTAGAGGATCTTGTTAAACTTCCGCATTTTTCTTTCAGTTAATTACTATTTGAGACTTCCGCTTTATCATATCAAGTTTTGTTTTTATTAAATGATCGATAATTGCTAAAAGAAGTAAATTAACTTGGCTTGCCTAGCTCCCATTAGTAGGCGCCATCACGACTCCCGAGGGTGGGGAAATTCGGGTCGTGACATTTGGTCGGTCAAAAACCCGACCAAAAAACCTTTTCAAAATATTTTATTTTTTAATTTTTTTTACGGAACCGACCAACTTCTATCAGTTTTTTTTTTGGCGCAAAAATGCGGGAAACTATTTTTGAGTCCCGCGAATAATTTTCAAGAAACCGACCAACTTTTATCAATTTTTCATTTAAAATGAATTAAAATTAATATTAAAAAAAACTGACCGAAATCGGTCCGTTAATTCGGTCATTCGGTCGGTAATTTTATTTTTTAATAAAACCGACCGACATTGGTCGGTTATTTTCGTGCAAAAATACAATTAAAGAGTATAAATGAAATAAAAGACAATCTTAAAATAAAATGCACTAATGGTGTAGTGGTAGAATAGTATCCTACCACAGTACAGACCCCGGTTGGATTCCCAAATGGTGTATTTTTTAATTACATAATTAAAATACCGACCGACTTTGGTCGGTTTTTTCGGCAATTTTTTTTCGAATTTAATTGATCGACCAAAGTTGGTCGGTATGCCCTTCCGATCTTCAAAATACCGACCACACGTTAATGGTCGCGTTTTGGACGGTTATTGGCCATTACCGACCTACTTTGGTCGATTTTTTTGAACGGTTTTTCCCGAATTTCTAGTAGTGATGAATCAGAGTTGGTTAACACCGTTAGTTTTTGGATACATTCTTTCATTGAGACTAAAGGTGCTCCACTTTAGCAAACTCAAGGGACTAAATATGCTCAGGATATTTGAGGGACCAAAATAGATCTACCCTCAAAGATAAGGGACAATATTGGTCAAAAACTCCATTATTATCAATATCTTATACGGGAAAAATCATGGGATTGTTTACACAAATAGCCGGCAAAATTTATTGTTAACTTTTTTTAGCACACACACACACACACACACACACACACACACACATATATATATATATATATATATATATATATATATATATATATATATATATATATATATATATATATATATATACATAAATTTTATACCAGCTATTTTTTAGTTTAAGAAATTAGGTAAACAGTTATTCGGTTAATTCTTCCAAAATAATCGACCTGGGTTTCTATGAAAAAACATTCTTCTGGGCTTCGACCTGTATTGAACATTAAAAAAATATTGGGCCGATTAAGAAAACAATCAGCCCAAACAGAAAGAGACTCTTTCGGAAATTGCAATTGCTATATGATAGGTGGATGACTGGAGGGTATTTTCCTTTTTTAAGAGGCGGCAGGTACGTATTACTTGAGCAACCCTCTCGTGTCAATAATGATAATAGTTGATTATGTAAAAGAGACAATGCCCCGTCGTATCATTTCTCGTTGCCAGAAATTTGACGACTTTTGGTGAATCGTATTTTCTGAGAAACAAACATATAATTAAGTGATTTTAAAAATATAAAAAATAGTTTTGTGACTTTATTGATACAAGATTATGAGGGTTGTTGGCCTGTTGTGAACCCCGTTCTTGCAAACCCTGTACTCCTTAACACTATTTTACATTCGTTTCAATCTCAACCAACAAAAGTTAGATACATATGAAACATATATAGTCATATCTTTGATCTAAGACTAGGCCCAAGGAAACCAATATTCTTAATATGCCATGGAGAAAGTTGGGTTCTATAAAAAAAAATTCAATTCTCTCTTTTTTCTTTCTTTTGTTTTCCCTGAAAGTGCATTATCACTATCAGAGTTGCTTCTATGTCAGCTAGGTAGCCCCTTGATTTCCTGTATGGCGGTGCTTGTCTTGACTTTGCAATGTCGGCATTGGCAACAACAAATGGTTGTGCGTCGCATGTCGGGATGTTATTGTTGGACGTGCATCGGCGAGGTAAGTGTACGTATGGCTCATGAGTGGTATTCGGCTTGTGTGGCTATAAGTTGGATCTTGCTTGAGCAGCGACGCCGCCCTATCTTGCATGCCATCTCAGTCATGGCACAAGCAGGTTTGTTCGACGTTGGTATCATGTGTCGCATAACTAATGCCCAGGCATTATCATGTAGTTGACCTTCGCCCCTCACATTCTACATGCGAGGTGAACCAAAAGCTTCGTATCTCATGTCATCTTCGATTCGTCGTGCGATGGCTTGTTAACATTGGCATACTCTGTCGTTTTAACGTCATCCATGCATAGTATTAAAGGAATTCGTGTTGTTACAGTTTTTGCTTCTCTAGACCAATCGAAACCAATAAAGAAATGGTATTTCTGTTTGTCAAGGTCAAGACAATGACGACACCTCTTGAACTTGTACAAAAAGAAGATGCTCCAAAAATGTTTTCCTTTTCTGCCAAATATTTAAAAATTAAACTTTAGATATCAAGAAGTATTAGAAAAGTATTACGAGTTTTATTTTTTCGTATCAAAATAATAAATGAGCACCATTAGAAGTATTTAACTTTCGGAAAGCAAAAAAAAATGAATAGAATACGTTAGTCAAATTGTCAATTTTATGATTGACTTTTATGTAGCTTAAAGAAACTAGGTCAGGAGGCAATTCTGGAAGGATTAAGATGAGGTGCTGCGTGATATTCCGCACATCGACAAGATTTTCATAGGAGGTGATTTTAATGGCCATATTGGGGAGACGGCTAGCTAGAGGCTATGATGATGTGCATGGCGGGTTCGGCTTTGGGGTTAGGAATGAAGGTAGTACTTCTGTATGGGTCAAAATCCGACCCCACGATAATTAACGGAGTTAATCTCGTCCTGAGCTAAGACATAATTAATGAAGTGGTATGGCCACTTATTCGTAACAGGACTCGACTCTTGTCCGATTTAATCAAAGAGGGTACGGCCCAGTCATTCCCCCATGGGGACGGAACTTCAGCATGGCCACGGCCATTTATCGCCAGCTCACAAATCTCGCATCTATAAATACTAAGAGCAGTAGCCCTAGAAAGGAGGGGGAGGGCTTCTTGACCACTAGTGAGAGGAGAGAGAAACGAGAAAATATACCCCTCTTATGGGAAGGGAAAAACACCATTGTAAGGCTCTGAACCTCTTCATGGAGAGGCAGACCAAACAAATATTATCAATAAAGGTTTCTAATGCTTCTCCCCCTAATTCTGAGTTCTTATTTTAGTTTCTTTCATTTGGTCCAACGGATTATTACGATTTGCTATGATTATCCCGGGATTAATTTATATTGTTTTGTACTCGTAAGATGTGTAACATTTTTTGAGCAAACAATTTGGCGCCGTCTGTGGGGATTTCATAGCAAAATCGCGTAGTTCTTCCCTGGACCAAAAGAAAAGAAGCGCCAAACTCGAAGGGGAGCTCGAAGATCTCAAACAAAGATCTAAGTCCTCACTCTCTCTCCAATCTCAGATAGTGCAAACAAGAAGAAGGTGCCCCCTTCTTTCCTCAGGGGAGGTCTCTATAAGGCATACGAACTCCGGTCGGAAACCGGCATGGAGATATCTCGAGCCGAGATTCGCCTCAAGACAGCCTATATACCCTGGTTGGGAAAACAATGGGTAAGCCGCTCAAGGTCTCGAATCCAAAACGAGTTCCAGCACTCGATACCCACAATATGGGATTCAGGCTCTGTGCCTTCGTCATCAAGATCGACAAAGTTCAACAGCAGTTGAACCAGGACTCAGGCTATGTGCCTTCGCCAAAAAGTTCAACTACGGTTGAACCAAGTCAGGCTATGCGCCTTCATTAGCAAATTCAACTACGATTGAACCAAGGCTCAGGCTATGTGCCTTCATCATTAAATCCAACGAGCTCGACCTCGCTCGAACTATAAGGATGGACGCCTTCGTCCTCAACTTTAGCGAGTTCAACCACGGTTGAACCGAGACTCAGGCCAAACGCCTTCATCCGTGAAAGCAAAGCCCGACCTCCAACTAATCGAAGCGCAGGATAGGCACCCTCGCCATCTAAGTAAGTTCTCCCAACTCGAATTAAGATTCGGGCCACGTAAAGTTCGACCGCGTCCGAACTGGGACTAAGGCTAAACGCCGCTATCGCCAAATAACGGCCAAGACTCGCCCGCACCGAGTTGAAAAAGCAAGGCCATCAATTATATTATGGCTAAGGCCATCGTCGCCAACAGTCGACCTAGATTCGACTAAGGTGAATAAACGACTCGACAACAGTCGAAGTCGCCTTTATGGCTAAGACCGTCGATTCTGTCACGACTAAAGTCGTCGATCTAAATTCGACTAGGGCCGCCAATGCCGACGTTCAACAAAAAGCGCAACAAAAACTCTAAAGAACGAAAGAAAAACAGTGACACAAAATAAGCACAAGGCACGCAATAGAAAAGAAAACTTATATACTTACAAAGTCAAATTGCGGGTCATCCCCGCTTACACCCGGCCAAGGCCGATCAATACAAGAAATAAAAAGAAAAACAACAAGAAACATCTAAACGCCAAACGGCAAACAAGACAAGAAAAAAATGCATTATCATCTTTTTTACTCGGTGCCGTCCGCGCCACCGTCTGCACCAGCGTCAGCCTCTGGCGTCGCCGCATCAAAACCACAGTCGGCACGAGCCTTCTGACGCGCCCCCTCGAAAGCAGCTTTGGTCACGACGCCAGCCTCCCACAAACTCTTGTATACATCACGTTGGGCCTCGACAAAGACCCAAAGTTCTCGAGCCTGGCTGGAAGAAGCGGCTTGATCCCGTAGCCGCTGATTCTCTTCTTCCAAGGCCGTGATTCGGTCCGCCATGACCTGGGCGTCCTGCTCGAAGACACCAATCCGCTCCTCGAGACTCGCCTCTCTAAAGGCCGCAGCATCCCTTTCCAACGCCCGTTGGGATTCATGCACGCGGATAGCTTCCTTCAACGCCCCGGCCCTCGACGAGGCATCCCTCACTTGAAGCTTCAATGCCGCGACTTCATCCTCTAACATGGTTACCTTCCCGCTCTATGCCGCAGTGACCTCCGCCGCCTTCGCCTGGTCACGAAGCTCGCACTCAGCTGCTGCCCTCTTTATCGCCTCGAGCTCCTCATCCTTTCGGCGGAGCTTTTCCTCGAGAGCACTCGTCCTGTCAAGTGCTTGCCGCATCTGAACCTCCCGCCTCGCCAGCTCTTCGACCAAGGCCCGGCTACGAGGATCGTTCCTCAATCTCTCCCGCAACTCTCGACACTGATCCCGGTAGCGGCGATACTTCTCCAGCGCCCGCAAAAATATCCCCGAGCGGACCTTGGCTCGACGGATGCTCTCCACCTCAAACAGATAAGACTGCAAAGCAAAGACAACGATCAGAATAAAAGAATAAACCTAAGGTAAAGAAGAAGCGAACCGACGTAACAGTACATACCCTCAAGCTCATCACGGCTACTTCATTCATCAGCCCGACATCCGTAATGCCCCTCAGCGACGTATTCTCGGCCTCCGAGCACAGCAGCTCGAACTGCGACACCAAGCTTTCCCCTTGGAGTAACAAGTTCAATTCCGTGGGAACCTCGATAAAACGAGATCGCCCCTCTGTGCTCACCACTGCATTGGTGGAGCCTTCCTGGAACATACGGACGTCGTCGGGGTCCAAGTCGGATTCAGACTCATCCTCCTCACCCACATTAGCAGCCGCTGAGGAACTACCTCCCGTCTCAGCGACTGGAACCACCAATTGAGCCGCCGAAGCGACGGTATCATCACGGCCTAAGCCAATCGGGGCAACCCTCATTGTTTGTCCGCCCTCAGGGGCAGGCACCACAGCAGCACTCCTCCCGCGTCCGCCGGCGGGGAGTCCAAATTAGTTACCACAGGAGGAGCCGGCGCGAACGCGACCCTACGCCTTATCAACGGCCTCTCCTCCTCCCCATCTGATGACGACTCCGCTCTAGGGCGCACAACCCCCGATGGCCCCTCGTCCCGAAGTAGGGTCCGTGATGGAGAAGAAACCGCTGAAGACTCGACTGATGCCGCCCTCGGTGTTGAGCGCGGCACTGGCGCTGCAGTAAGCCGAGCAACTGCACCAGGCCGACGGAAGGCCAACTGAGGGGCCCTGACGCGGCGCGTCCTCCCTAATCACAAGAAAACAAGGTTAATGAATAAAGCTGAAACAAAGCGGAACAGAAGAAGAGACCAATTTTTTACCTGCCACAGGCCTACGGCCATGCCTCTCCCAGAAAGACGCCCACGTACGTATCCCCCCCGTATGGGGGAGTACGGCCTCGACCCATTCGCGTATCCAAGGCAATGGGGGCGGCGGCGACCTGTCGGCTACAAAAAAGACACGAGTTAACGCTCATAAGCACATCATAAGAGGGGAATAGAGGAATTCAACCGCTAAAGAACTTACGTGCATGGTTCCAGGCCTCTGGGAACCCAGTAGCATCCGCCACCAGGTGTTGGGTCCTGATATAAAAGAAGTGCTCGAAAGGGCGGGGGTCGACCTCGTCATCCAATCTCGTGACCAGGCCCCTGGACCCACGAGGGCACGCCCGAATCATAGTGCCGCGGACTCTCTGGGGAGCGTAGAGACTCAGCACGTGCTGCAGCGTGACCTCCCTACGGGCCAATTCCGCGTACTTGATGAACATCGCCAACAATTTGTAGAGGGAAGGAGTGAGCTGACCCGGGCACACCCCGTAATAACGGCAGAAATCCACCACCAGCATTGGGAGCGGGATCTTGAACCCCAACCTGAAAGGATAGGCGTAAAAGACGCAGTATCCCCTGCGGTCGGTGTGGACCCTCTCCTCGCTTCGAGCGAGAACGATGTCTGCATGGGTAGGAACGACCCCCTGTTCCCGCAATCGGGCCATCCCGATCTCCCCCATCAACGGGGCTTCATCCACCGGTTCCTCTCCACCGTCGACGGTGAAATCAATCGCCAGACCTCCGGGCCGAGGAACCACCTCGTCAACCGACGGAATTTCGCCGGACTCCATCTGTTCCGCACCTCCCATTGCCGGAGATGGCCCTTCAACTACCGGAAAATCTACCGGAGGAGCACCGTGGGAAGAACTGACTGCCATTGTTGATCTAATGAAGACAAATGGTGTCACAATCAAAGGAAAGAAAAGAGAAGATGAATTAGCGAAACGAAAAAGTTTCCTCAGAATCTCTATATCAGATGAACAATGAAGATATGAGAAATGAATGCCTCATCTCACCTTTATAGGCAACATAAATGGCTTTTGCGAAACCCAATAGCCATCATTAACTGCACGACCAACCGTAAAACGGTTCGGTTCTGTCGTAGCAAGCGTCATT
>NC_031995.1:3895644-3925087 GCF_001879085.1 Nicotiana attenuata | reverse complement strand
AAGCCCGGAAAAAGTGTCCTTTTTCACATTGGAGAAGGTATAATTGTTTGGGCCCAACCCTACTTGGTATATATACATAGGAGAACGTTTTTGAGAGCAATTTTTGACGAAGGAAGAGCACAGAGCCGCCGTGGAGGCCGGGTTTCATCTTTTCTTCCACCAACTTAGTAATTTTTATGTTCTTTGTATGATTTGTTATTTTGCTACCATGTCTATGTGGAGCTAAACTTCACGTTCTAGGGTTGTGGTTCTTTCATGACTATTGTTATTTAGATATTGATTTTGATTTCTTAGTTTATCATATTGGTTTATTTATTCAATCCTGCACTTAATTATTTGATTGCTTGATTACCAATTGAATACAATCTACGAATCTAGAGTTGAACTCGAAAGTGGGAATTCTAGATTGCATATAGGATTAAGTAGAGCAAGTTCTTGAACCTGGGCCTCGGGGAACGGATTCGCGGTTAGGATAGACATATACCTAATTGCCTTGCTTGGTTGATTTACAGGAATTATAAATGCGTTCTTGTTGATTCTAATTCCATAGACATATAGGAGTTAGGTTAGCTTGAATAGGCGAGTAAGAACTCGACAGATTCTTATGAGCAATATTAACCCTGTCAACCAATAAACTCGATAAATTAGTTAGTCAATTCAATTGAAGAATAAAATAGGAATGTTAGATAGCCCATAACCCTAGATCGTTTTCATTACATTGATATCATAAAAATCTGCTCTTTCTCTCTGTTAAAAGTTCATTATTTATTTTTATTTATTTTAATTAGTTTAGAATCAAATACTTCTAGGTTTAATTCTTGTATAGATAATTAGGATAGTCTAATTTAGTTAATAGTTAATCACAAGTCCTCGTGGGAACGATACTCTACTCACTACTTTATTACTTGACGACCGCGTGCACTTGTATGAGCGTTTGGCCGCAACATTTATCATACAAAGAATGCTTTCATGTCTATTCTAACATTTTATATCCCCATGTGCTAATGATGCTTCAATTCACATTAAATATTACAATCCTTATTTTAACTATGTTAACATTTTTGTTTATCATTCTAATACTAATTAAATGCATGTCATTTCATTCCAATTGTATTCCATTTATTTTTAATTAATATTATATAAATATTCATTGTAAAAATACATATATTTTACTTATAATTTTTCTAATCTCATATAAAGAGTAAAAATTCTCGTACGCTTAATTCTTAAAGTGGTAAAAAAATAACCTTCTTTTCTTGTGAGAAAATAATTTTTATCTTTAAAATAAAGAAAATCTCATAAAATTTCTCATATTATGTGTATAATTTAAAGCATATTCGAAAGTAGTAATATTAATAACTATATAAAATCATATTTTTCAAACCTTTTTTTTTCTTTACAAAAATATTCCACTCAAAATACCATATAAAATATGTATATAACGGTATCAAAGTTGTTAAACTTGCGGGGTGTAACATAAGCTAAGGGACAATTCTGATGAACAACAGACAAAAAGGTAGAGAGTATATTCTTTGCACAGTAAAAAGATAGTCTTACAAATGATTGGGATCCCCCTTATATAATGGGAGAATCCTAAACAAGGAATATTACCATTTATAGTAGGAAATATTCTTGGTACAGCTGTCTAACCGTCTAGTACGAAATTGTACGATCCTATTCCGTGATTTGCACCATGACTTTGGGTACGTGGCAGAAATCTAGCTCGTACTAGTACAAATCCATAACGGTGCTATTTCGGGGTCGAGCACACATGACGTCGGCTTTCCCTGAACTCCTGCTTCCGGGCTCTACACTCTATCTTCGACCTTGAGTCTGGTTCACCGGTTTCGATCTTGACTGTCACGACCCCACCCCGATCGTGATGGCGCCCAACACACTGCTAGGCAAGCTCGACCAAATTAATAACCTTAACCATTTTTATCCAGTTCATGAATTAATTAACACGGATAAATTACTAAGTCATAATACTGAAATGGAGTAAAAACATGCGGAAATCCCAAATATCAATACTACTACACAACCCGAAAAATGCGGTGTCACAAGTCTGAGCCTCTAATACATGAGTATCAACCTACTACATATCGTTCTAAAGAAATGCGGAAATGGAGCAATAAGATAGAAGGGAAGATCAGGACTGCGGACGTCATGCAGCTACCTCGATACTCCCGAATATGAGCTGCTCGACAGAAAAGTCCTCACTCAGCCTCAGATGCACCTGGATCTGCACGCAAGGTGCATGGAGTAATGTGAGTACTCCGACCCAGTGAGTAATAAACATAAATAAAGGTTGAGAATAAGAAATCCTGAATAGGCACATAGTAATCTACAGATGCAGCAACTTAAACCAAGTAGTATAGAGTCAGTAAACCAATGAAAACAATTATGGAAAATACTGCAACAGATAGGTAAATAAATGACAGTCAGATATGAAATGCAACACATAGTACGATACTCTCTAGTACCCGCTGCAGCGTGCAACCCGCTCCATTTATTTATCGTCGACGGCGCTCACTGGGGTGTGCAGACTCCGGGAGGGGCCCCTTACGGCCCAAGCGCAAAATAAAGCCATCTCGTGGCATCAGTTAGGCCCTCGGCCTCATATCAGTATCAATATAATATCGCTGCGGCGTGCAGCCCGATCCCATACTCAGTCCAGAATCACATAAGCCCCACGGGCACAATAATATATAAATATTCAGCCCAAACTTCATTAGAAATATTATTTAAGTTTCAAGTTGAGAAAAAGTGGCTGAGTTTGCGAAATAGTATTAAATACTAGGACTGAGTTCAATTATACGTAAAAATGGTAAGAAACCAGTAATAGCAATCCCTGAAGGATTCAATCAGTTGGCACGAGGCCCAAATATAGTAATCAGCTAAATTATAATGATAACAAGTGATGTTCAGTCAAATACGCAGTAAATTCATCTATCGGGACGGACCAAGTCACAATCCCCAACGGAGCTCTACCCCACGCCCGCTATCCAGCATGCAAGTCACCTCAATATAGCACTACGATGTGAAAATCCGAGGTTTCAAACCCTCAGGACATCATTTACATCTATTACTCACCTCAAGCCGGCCAAATCCTAGCTCGCTATGCCCTTGCCTCTCAAATCGACCTCCTCGCGCGTCGAATCTGACCAAAACCACAACGAATACGTCACAATATGCCAATGAAACAATACCCAATCGAAAACAATCGAAAAATATCAAAAATCTCGAAATTAGCAAAACCCGAGCCCCATGCCCACTTCTCGAAAATCAGAAAACTTTACATCAACGGGTTCCTTATCTCGCCACGAGTCTATACATATAAAGATTACCAAAATCGGAGTCCAAATGACCCCACAAATCCCAATTTTTGCTCTCTTAAGTTTCAAGCCCTAAACCACCATTTTTGCCCATTATTTACTTGAGTTTTCAGCTCTAATCCATGTATTCACACCATAAAATCGTGTTTTAAGTCCAAGAATCCATACCTTATCAAAACCCCATGAAATCCCTCTTCAAATCGCCCACAATCCTCCAAGTCCGAGTTAAAAAAATATGAAACATTCAAAAATTCGCGAAGATGAATTTAAATACCTCTGCCCAGTCGAAACCGCTTCTGCGGTAAAAATCCCGCTTCTGCGGTTACCGCTTCTGCGGTATTTCCTCCGCATTTGCGGATTCCACTAAAATCTCAAATACCGCATCTGCGGTCAACCAGTCGCATCTGCGACTCCGCAGATGCGATCCCCACTCCGCATCTGCGGTCCCTGACGAGCCTTCACAAAACCGCACATGCGGTCCTCTACCTCACATCTGCGAGACCGCTTCTGCGGTCCCCTTTCCGCAAAAGCGAAAATACCAGAAGCAGTAGGATTTAGAATCTTTCAAGTCCAAAACTTTCCGTTAGCTATTCGAAATCACCCCGAGGCCCCCGGGACCTCAACCAAAAACACCAACACCTCCTATAAAATCATTCAAACTTGTTCCAATACTTAAAACACCTCAAACAACAATAAAACCATCATTTCTCATCGAATTCAAGCCTAAGTTCTTCAAAAACTCCCCGAAACACACATTCGATCAAAAACCCAACCAAATCACCTCTGAATGGTCTGAAATTTTGCACACACATCCCAAATCACCTAACGGAGCTACTGCAACTCTCGGAATTCCATTCTGACCCTCGGATCAAAATCTCACCTATCAACCGGAATTCGCCAAAATACTAACTTCGCTAATTCAAGCCTAATTCTACACCGGACCTCCAAAAACACTTCCGATCACACTCCTAAGTCACATTTCATCCCCCGAAGCTAACCGAATCACCGGAAATCATACCGAGCCCTCTAACACATAAGTCAACATTCGGTTGATTTTTCCAAACTAAGTCTTCCTTAAAGAGACTAAGTGTCTCATTTCTTACCAAAACTTCTCCAAACCAACTCGATCACTCAAGACACGGATAACGAAGCATAAAGAAGCAGAAAATGGGGAAAATAGAGCAGTAACTCACGTGACGACGGGTCGGGTCGTCACATTGACCCTCTTCGGACCCGAGCCTAGGTCCGAACCTCGAGCTTCTGCATCGGGGGTATATGATTTTGACCGTATACAGATAGTCCCCGCGTTCTTAGAATAAGATGATAAGAAATGATTTGCATCTCGACCTCCCCGGGCTTCTCATGATGACGTCATGCTCGTGATGTAGGCGCTTGAAATGACCGAAAATGTCATGTCGGCGCTCTTCCCCAAAACATCAGATGCGTGTCAGTGTTGGTTAGCCACTAGCGCCGCCGATCTGTCACCGCCTTTCTATAAATAGGAGGTTGTTCAGCTAAACAAAGAACTGTACTTTTCACATCTTTATCTACTTTTGATCTTCTCCCTTCCTTGCTTCCTTCTTTAACCGTTTATTTCCATGGTTCAAACCTGTGAACACAAGGTCATATGGAAGCAATTTTACCAGTTACGCCAAGGTTCTCTTTTTCAAAGCTTCGATTTAAAACAACGTGAGAAGGATGTTGAACCCCTCTCGCATCAGAAAATATGCGAACTTTTCACCACTGCCCATCTCTCTTAACTTCAACCTAGTGTAGCACTTCATTCCTTTTGCTCTCCATGGAATGAGGTGGCACTATCGTCTACTAACTTTTGCATCCCACCCTGGAACAATGTCCCAAGGATAAACATTCTTGGACCGTTGCTCGTGCACCTTGCAACTCTTTTGATTTTTCTTGTGATAGAAGGTGAAGCTACATCTTCTGGTCTTCCCTTCTGGTCTTTTTCTTTTGCTGCTCTTTTTTAACGGATTACGCCCCAGAATTTCAACTAAACGTTCAATCTCCGCTGCTGGAAATATGATTACATTTATCGAATACTTTCTTCTTCAAACCTCTTTGGGTACGAAGATATCCCCAACGGTCAAAACGGGGTCCCCGGGAAGGAGGCTCTCGAAGATGATGCTCTCGAGAACATGGCCTTAGAAGTAGATTAGATTTTTGGCTTTTGTTTTTGCTTCTTTGTTTCTATGTAAGTACCCTTCGTGGGTGTTGTAGTTATATTTTGTAGCCATCTCTCAGAAATATAAAGGATACCTTTATATTCCTTTTGGCTCGTGTTGAATTCCGTTCTGTCTTTATTTGTGAAAAATGTGATTGTGTAATTTTAACGACTAGTCCAAACACCGGACTCGGGACATAATAAACCCTAATGTTTTTAATCAACCAACATAATATCCCTTAAGGCTTTCGTTAATTCTCGAGCTGAGCTTAAATCGATTCGATGAAAACTCGGAACATCGGGATTCCTGAGCCCAAGTTAAATGAGAGCAAGGTCTCGAATTCAAAATAAAGTTAGCCCTTAGTCACCGTAGACGATCATCGAGTGAGAACTTCCTTCGAACTTGAGTAGCTCTTGGGCTTAGCAGTCAGGCGAGTACTTGCTCGAATACCTCGAAATAAAGTTAAGCCCTTACGGCTTTTTGTTAGTCCCGACGCGAGAAATTTCTCAAACTCGGTAGCCCTTCGGNCAGATTAGTTCGCATTTGCGAACTTTTCTTCGCATTTGCAAAGATAGCAGAAATGTGAGAATCTTCGCAAATGTGACGGATTTCTCGCATTTGCGGGCTTCTCATTTACGAAGCCCTGGTCGCATTTGCAACATCTACAGCTGGTAAAAGTGACTCAGACGGGATTTTTCTCCCATTCTTCAAATTTTCAAAACCTAAAACACAAGGGGCGATTTTCCAAAGAGATTTTCTTCCCCAAATCATAGGTAAGTGATTCTAAACTAGTTTCTTTCAATCTTTCGCTTCATTTTACAAAATTTCAACCTAGAATCTAAGGTTTTCATGGTGAAATTTGGGATTTTTGGGTAGAAACTAGGGATTTCGAAATTTGGGGATTTAGACCTCAAATTTAGGTCGGATTCCAAAACCAATTATATATCCGTGCTCGGGGGTGAATGGGTAAACGGGTTTTGTCCGAATTTCGGGTTTGGACCAAGCGAGCCCGGGTGTTGACTTTTGTTGACTTTTTCAATAATGGCCTAAATTGAATTCTTTATGATCGTAGGTGATTCCTGAGGCTTATTTTGAATCGCTTGGTTGGTAACTTGCTAGATATTGTTGGTTCAGAGGCTAGTTTGAAAGGCAAAGCCGTGGTTGAGATTTGAGTGGTCTTTAGAGAGAGGTAGTGTTGTGTCTAACCTTAACTTTAGGGAATTAGGAACCCTCAGACTATTTGCTATGTGATTCTCATGTGAGCGGAGTATATGCGAGGTGACGAGTTCTTATACGCCGCCAAATTATCTAATTTTCCTGATTTACCGCTTTTCCTTAATTGTTCCCCTTTATGTCTTAATTGTTATATGCTCTACATGCTTTCCATGATCAAATGCTACCTGTTAATCAATGTCTTCTCCTGTTAATGATGTTAGCTGTTTTCTTAATTTCACGAATCCTTGCTATTTGCTTAACTTGACTTGTTTTCACCTTATAATTGTAAATTGCTGGATTGGTCTCGCTGTGTAGTACTATTTGTGTAGATTCTATATTGAACAAGGTTTCCCTTTTGGTTCAGTTTGGTATTTATTGGTCGTAAAGGCTTTGTAGTTTCCACTATTGATTTGACTGTGTACACCGAGTGTTTGATAATGATATGGTGGGATGGAGTTGCACGCTGCAACATGTGTAATAAGGGTGGATTGATATAGAGGAATAAGGGTGAATGTGTTTATACGGTGGGATCGGGTTGCACGCCGCAACAGGTGAAATAAGGGTGGTTTGATATGGTAAAATAAGGGTGAATTATGATATTGATACTGATATATGGTGGGATCGGGTTGCGCGCCGCAACAAATCTATATTATTTACTATTATTGATATTGTTACGATGGAATAAAGGAGGATTATGTGTTGTCTGGTGGGATCGGGTTGCGCGCCGCAACAACCTATATGTTTCCTTTTTCTGAGCTCCGTTGTTTCCTTGTATTGTTATTTGATCTGGTAAAAGTTGGCAATTCTGGACGACACAGTTTTACTTTCGGGGCTGTAGTTATATTTTCGGTTGGCTGTTTAAATTCTGTTTGGTATTTCCATTACTCTATCATTATTATATACTGCGTACAGGTTATAGTGTAGGTGACCCGCCTTAGCCTCGTCACTACTTCATCGAGGTTAGGCTCGGCACTTACCAGTACATGGGGTCAGTTGTACTGATACTACACTCTGCACATTGTGCAGATTTTGGAGTCGATCCCAGCAGAGGTTGTAGAGTGCACGGATTGGACATCGGCGGAGACTTGAGGTACGACTGTTCCGCGCCAGCAGCTCCTGGAGTCTCCACCCTCTTTTCTTTTTAACTGTATAACATCATTCAGACATCTTTGTACTTATTTCAAACCTTTATATGTATTACTTTAGAAGCTCGTGCACTTGTGACACCAGGTTCAGGGAATTCTAATAGACGTTTGGCTGGTTTAATTTCCGCATTTATACTTAGAACAAATCTGTTATTTCAATTTGTTATTAATGTCATCATTTAGGTTGTTAAAATAAGTAAATTGTTCTAACGTTGGCTTGCCTAGCAAGTGAAATGTTATGCGCCATCACAATCCCGAAGGTGGAAAATTCGGGTATACAACTTAAATATATTTTTATACAAATTTTATACAATATATCTTTTGTATATTTTGTATCTCATTTATAGAGTAAAATAAATTTCATATAACTAGCTATATATTATACAACTTATTTACTACTTATCTACAACTTTCATACATTATTTCTACCCAGTTATATACAACTACAATATCATACAACTTAAATAAAATTTTTAAATAAAAAAACATATAACTACAGCAGAATATAATTTTTCTACAATTTTCTACAATTTCGTAAGTGTAATGTATGTCATGTCAAGTCTATTCTTCTTCTTCTTCTTCTTCTTGTTCTTCGAGTTTCAATCTGAAATTCATCCAAAATTAAGTCTAATCTTCACCAAAACACCCTCAAAATTGAGATATAAACTCCAACAATATTTCTAATTGTTTGCAACAACAACCAATCCAAACAAATAATGGTTTTTGAAAACCCAAATTCAAATCAAAGCTTCAAAGCTTTTAAATGGTTGTCAATGGTGGAGAGTCTAATACCTTCACGATTTATTGATTGACAGTTTCAATTTGAACACCAATTGTACAACATTACTGGAATATGAATACCAATTGTGCAACACCTTCAGCTCTATATTATTGAAATTTCAATAAGTGTGGAATACTGCTCTCTTTCCCTTTGCTATACATTACTGGAATTATATTGTTGTTTATCACTACGAAACTGAGTGTCTTTGTAAAATTGTCAAATTCTGTCAGGTTGCAATAGTTTGTTTTTTTCATTTAAACGATGAAAATTTCAGCAGCTAAGCCCTTTGTTATTGTTTTGTAATAGTTCTTTCCAAAAATGGTAGGGAAAAGGTAAGTAAAAGACAAGAAGATTGATTGCTTGTGAGAGGGATTGAGAGACAGAGAGAGAAACGTGGGGGAGTGAAAGATATGTTAGAGTAATTTTAGGACATTAATTATTATCATCAATTTCCTTAAAATGTACATACGTGTAATTGAGTATATAAAATATAATTATCATAAAACTTGAGTAGGGAAGATAATATAATTTCATATAGTGTATAGGAATATAATGTTAAAATATGCTAATAAACTTTGTTTGTTTAAGCCCATTCGGTAAAATAAAAATATATAGTTAAGTCGATAGACATCAATTGAAGATATTCTAACACTTCTGCAACTTCTAGTTAGGATGATGTATTTTGTAGACTAAATTATACAAATATAAAACACTCAATTTTTTCCTTCCTCACTATCCGTTTTGGTTTACAATGCAAGGAAATTCTCACCTATTAATTAGTTGTCTTTTCTTCTTGGTGGTTAACGTATAGTTGGTTTAATTGAGAAACGTTGTGACAAGTCAATTTTGTTAAACCCATACCCCACCCCACCCTCACCCCCTCTTTTAAATTTTAATTAACTTGGTATTTCTTTCCTTGATATTGTTTTGACATATTCTATAAGGGGTAGTTGAAAGGTCGAATAACACATTTCATGAAAATATCTTTCCGAATAGTACTTTAAATAGTTTGGACTATAAATTATTAATCTAAAAACGTGATAAGTGATATTCTAAACTGTTTTCAATTGATTTATGACGTGTTCGGGATGGCCTACAGATCTTAGCCCAAGATCATGTGCTGGAAATTTGACCAATCGTGATAAGCAACAGGTTATTTGATTTAATAAACTTACGGGACTTGAATTGAATGGGCAGGAAATGAATATCTTCTCCCATGTGTATCACAATTTAAGATGTAAATGCACTTCCACCGTGAGATTTTACTGGGTTGTTGTTGTTGATATTATATACACGAGTTGATTTAATTAAATTCGCTCTATAAATACATACCATTGGTGGCATTAGAGATAACAAACCTAATCAAGGCAGTATGTCAAGGAATGAGAATGGATCCACTGATCTTCTCCGAGCTCAAGCTCAAATCTGGAACCATATGTTCAGCTTCATAAACTCTTCAGCAACAAAATGTGCAGTTCAACTAGGCATCCCAGATGTCCTCTACAAACATGGCAAGCCCATGTCTTTTTCCGATCTCTCGGCTGAACTTCCTCTCGTGCACCCTTCGAAAGTTCCCTTCTTGACAATTTTAATGCGATTTTTAGTTCATTCTGGATTTCTAAATCAACATGATCAAAATCATTATTCTCTAACCCCAGTGAGTCGACTTCTTGCTACGAATAATCTATCGGGTACGAGGTCACACTTTCTCATCAACCATATTCAATTGCTCCAAAATGCATCGTTTGAATTAACTAGTTGGTTCCAAAATGATTCCCCCACTGCTTTTCATACTGCTCATGGAATATCTTTCTGGGATTATTTTGTGGAAAAACCAAAGTTAGGTGAAAGTTTCAATGTTGCAATGGCTAGTGACTCTATGTTGGTTGCTAATGTGCTTATTACGGAGTGCAAATATGTATTCGAGGGCTTGAGCTCTTTGGTTGACGTTGGAGGTGGCACGGGCACTGTTGCAATTGCAATAGCCAAAGCTTTTCCTATGATAAATTGTACTGTATTTGATCTTCCTCATGTTATAGGCGATCTCAAGGGAAGTGGGAACTTGGAGTTTGTCGGAGGAAGTATGTTTGATAAGATTCCTAATGCTAATGCCATATTACTCAAGGTATATTTTTTTATGTTATTATGTGACTTGTGTCTTTTACAAATCCATTTTTATCACTAAATCATGATTATGTAATATACCTATTTCATTTTGTGGAAACACTTCTCTTTTTAGTCTGTCAAGAATAACACATTTCTATATCAAGAAATAATTTAGATTTAAACTCAATTTTATCCTTAATGAGATGGTTTGTACTCCCTCCGGTCCACAATAAGTGACCAGTTTGCTTTTGGCACACTCATTAAGAAAATACTAAATTCTATACAAAATTACCTAGTATGACTAAACTACCCTTAATTAAATGTTTAATGTGAGCAGTAAGAAAACTTTTTAGGGATATGTACATAAGGGTAATTTTGTAAAAACAAATTGAATTCTTTTTTATTATATAAATGGACACTTATTTTGGACCAAAATAAAAAAGCAAATTGGTCACTTATTGTGGGCCGGAGGGAGTATACTACATAATTAATGATTACGTACAACTTGTTTTAGACCATAAGTTTTGAAAGCTTTCTTAAATTTTATACCTAGGTAAACATGATCACGTAAATGGAGAGATTTACTTCAATTACATGTATTTGCATATCTATGAGAATTTGCAATTAGTAATTTCTGACTTTTTAAATCCTATCTCCTCGATTTCTTGGTTAAATAGTGGATTCTGCATGACTGGAGTGACGAAGATTGTGTGAAGATACTGAAGAAATGCAAAGAGGCAATTCCATGTAGGGAGAAAGGAGGGAAAGTTATTATCATAGACATGGTGATGGAGGATCCAATGCTAATTAGCGATGAGGAATTTGTTCGAGCACAACATAATATGGACTTGCTAATGATGGTTCTTTGTGCTGCCAAAGAGAGAACTAAGAAGGAATGGGAGAAGCTCTTCACTGAATCTGGTTTCACTCAATACAAAATAACTCACTCTCTCGGCTCAAGGTCTCTTATTGAAATCTACCCTTAAAAAAGTCTTGGCTTACAAATTTTCTACGCTCGTGAATCAATAAGACTTGTTTATCATTTAAGGTTCATAGCATTGAACTAATTTATTTTAAAATTTTAGGTTCAGACCTACTATTTGTTGTTATTTTAGCATATTCTTATGCAAAAGATTATGCTTCGAGCCGAAACACTATATCCGCCTCTGGCTTTTGTGAATAAACATATAATTAGCTTATGAATTATATTAATATGTTTGTCTTGATGTAATAGGTATTAGTAGAATATACTATTTTTGATTTCCATTTACTTCTTAATGTCTTGATATTAACCTTGCTAATCAACTACATGGTTCCATTCTCATTGTTTATGTAACTCTAATGAATATAGAAAAGTATTGGGAGAGCGAATTTCGAGAGGAGGGAAATCTTTTTGCTCTCGGCGCATGTTAAGCGAGGCATGCTAACTACAAAGTACACTGAAAAGATGACCCAAAACCACCACCGAGGGGACCGTTCAGCGACTCTGATGGAGGCGATGGTTACACCGGCAACTGGAATTCAACAGAAGAGAATTCCACTCACATTTGACAGCTTCCTCCCTTCGAAATTTCAATCAATCGAAGAGGAGAGTGAAATTGAGACAGAATTGGATAATTCCAACCAAAATTCTCCTCGTAGGGGGGGGGGGGGGATGAACTAGTGAAGAAGGAAATTCATGCACCTCGTCGATTACAATTCTCTGCAATTGGTACTGATAAGCAATCAACAGCTATGGCGAAGAAAGAGCAAATTCAACCAATTGAGGAATGGGCAATAATCGTGGATCTCAAATGGGGAAACCTCTTACCTATGTTCCTCCTTTGATGAGGGATGGCAAGCTGGTGGCGTAGGATTGTAGCAGATGATATCAAATCCCAGGAGGAATTTGGAATTCGGCACTGATAGGATATGTGCTTGGGGACACACCATATGCTCGATCAATGAACAGCTACATAATTACGGTATGGAATTTTGTCACTAATCCTAAGATTCTGTATCATGACGAAGGGTACTATATTTTCAAATTCCAACGATTGAGGATAAAGATTTGGTGTTGCATGCTGGCCCATACACATACCACAATAAACCTTTCATTCTGAAGAATTGAAAAATTGATTTCTACTTTGATCCAGAATGTCTTAGTATTATTCAATTGTGGGTAAAATTCCCAGGCTTACCAGTGGGGTATTAATCTCCTGAAACCTTAAGCAAATTGGCTAGTGGAGTAGGTAAACCACTGTATACAGACAAATTTACTGCAGAAATGGAGAAGATCTCATATGCTAGAGTACTGGTTAAAGCAGATGTTTCCCAGCCCTTACCAGAATGTATTGAGATTAGTACACCTTTGGTGTATTTCAACAGCAGGTGACATATGATTGGAGGCCAAATTTTTGTGTAGATTGCATAAAATTTGGCCATGACTCTGAAAACTGTAGAAGGATTACTACAGAAACAAAGGAGGAACCTTACCAGGAAGTGGCTAAGAGGAAAAGGAAAAGAAATAGGAAGAAGAACCCAGTTTGGCAAGCAAAAATGCCAAACAAAGAGCTGGGAGACCAACAGGGTGGTTCAGAAACTGAAAATACATAGGTTGAGGCACAGCAAAATGCCTCCCTAAATGCAGAAGAGGATCATACTGCACAACATGCTGAACAACAGAATACTAAAGGGTCAAAAGGCAAAAGCATTGATGTACACGAGACCTCACAGAGAGAGCCAATGATGCTGAAGAAGGCAAACAGATTTGCTGCTCTAGGAATTGAGGAACCTACCACTACAAGGGGAGGGCTTGTATGTGCACAGAGGAAGGCAGACCCCCCGTGATTGTGTGCACCTGGAATATTAGAGGGCTAAACAAGCTCTCAAAACAGAAAGAGTTGAAACTCTTTCTAGCAAGATATAAAATAGACATTATAGGGTGTGTGGAAACAAGAGTTAAAGAAGGTAAAGCAAAGAAAATTCTGCAGAAAGTAGCTAAAGGATGGAACCACAGCTGCAACTACAACATAACAACAAATGGTAGAATTTGGCTCTTATGGAAAGATCATATAAATGTACAGATACTATCAATAAAAGACCAGTATATCCATTGCTCAGTAGAGGATAATACAAGCCAGTTTAGTGCAGGGTTTATAGTGGTCTATGCAAAGAATACATTACAACAAAGAGAGGAATTGTGGACTGAATTACAACAGATGGGGGCACCAATAAATACACCATGGATCCTATGTGGAGACATTAACAATGGTCTAACCACTGAGAATAGAATTGGACAACCAGTCACAGCCAGGAAAATTCAAGAGTTCCAAGAGATGATTAATAGTCTGCAGCTGACTTCTCTAAGATCAACAGGATGACACTTTACCTGGTGTAACAAGCAGCCTGTAGCAAGCAGAGTATATAGCAAAATAGATTGGGCTTTAGGCACCTTTCAACGGCTACAGCAGTATGGACATATTGAGGCAGACTTCCTTAATCCAAGAGTATCTGATCACTCTCCTATTCTACTGAGATTTGGTCAGAAGAGAAGATTGCATCCAAAACCATTTAAATTGTTTAGCAATGTAATGGAACATCCTGAGTTCCATGCAATATTAAGTAGGGTATGGGAGCAGAACAAAGGTATAGATGCTATGGGTAGTATTTGTAGGAAGCTACAGGATTTGAAGCATGAGCTAAAGGACCTAAATTAGTATATGGCCTCATATACACAAAGGTTGAACCAAGCTAGACAACAACTGGAGATTGTGCAAGCTACCATATGTACTCAACCCTTTTGCCAGAACTTATTTGATCAGGAGAAGGAGATATTGGCTGAGATTGACAAATGGAGCAGCATTGAGGAGCAAGCACTTAGACAGAAATACAGGTCAAACTGTATTATGTGTGGAGACACCAACTCCAAGTACTTTCATGCACAATTGAATATCAGACAGAGTAAAAACACAATCACATCTATCTATACAGACACAGGTATCAAACTCACAGACCCTATGCAGGTGGAAGTAGAGTTTATTGCTTTCTTTAAGGGGTTAATGGGTAACTGCAGCAGGGAGATTATTTGTCCAAACTCAGAGGTCATTAAAAGAGGGGTAGTGTTGAATATGGATCAGAAAATAGAGTTGGTAAAGCCAGTGACAACTGAAGAGATAGACATAGCCATCAAAGATATGCCAACAGACAAAGCTCCAGGGATTGATGGATATCCTATAGAACTCTTCACAAAAAACTGGGACTTACTGAAAAAGGAGGTGTATGCTGCAGTGCAAGGATTTTTTAATACAAGAAAATTGCAAAAAAAGGTGAACTGCACAGCTATTACTATGATTCCTAAAGTTAGCTCACCATCTCTGGTCAAAGACTATAGACTTATTGCATGTTGTAATACCTTGTACAAAATCATTGCCGAGGTATTACAACTGAGGATGGAGAAGGTGCTTGGGAACATAATAGGGCACTCACAGCCTGCTTTTATAGAAGGAAGAAGTGTCATTGATAACATACTATTTAGCCATGAATTATTCAAGGGGTATAACAGAATAGGTGTATCTCCTAGGTGTGTTATGAAAGTGGACTTAAGGAAAGCATATGATACTATAGACTGTAGATTTTTGAGAAAAATGCTTAGTGATCTTGGATTCGCCCTTCAAATTCGTTGAATGGATTATGGATTGTGTCACAACAGTTTCATATTCCCTAGCGCTAAACGGAGGTCTTACCAAACCTTTCCAAGGAAAAAGAGGGATCAGACAACGTGACCCTATGTTCCCTTATCTCTTTGTAATTGCTCTGGAATACTTGCAAAGAGAAATGATGCAACTGGCAGAGAATGGGGACTTTAACTTTCATCCAAGATGCAGGAAACTGGCCATAATCCATATTTGTTTTGCTGATGATTTACTCATGTTCTGCAGAGCTGACATTGAATTCATCAGAATCCTTCAAAGAGCTTTTTAGAGATTCTCTGAAGCTTCTGGGCTACAAGCTAACACTGACAAGAGTTCTATTTACTTGGCAGGGGTGGATGCATATGAAGAACATGAAATACTGAACTTGCTGGGGTTTGATGAGGGTACTTTTCCTTTCAGATATTTAGGAGTGCCACTGTCATAAAAAAAAATTAACTGTTCAGCAATGTTTGCCCCTAGTTGAGAAGTACAGCAAGAGTAAGTTGTTGGTCTGCAAGGTTACTCTCATACTCTGGTAGAGTACAACTGATAAAATCAGTGTTGTTTGGAATTCATACCTACTGGGCACAGATATTCATTCTTCCTAAGAAAGTTATGAGGTTGATAGAGACTGTATGCAGATCATTCTTATGGACTGGTGAAGCAGCCAACACAAAAAAAAGCACTGATATCATGGGAAAAAGTTTGTATGCTCCAATCTGCAGGAGGCTTGAATGTCATAAACCTATGCATTTGGAACAAAGCTACTATGATGAAGTATTTATGGGTAGTTGCAATGAAAAAAGACTGCTTATGGATAAAATAAGTTCATATCTACTATATAAAGAAACAGGACTTGGAGCGCATGCCTATACCTAAGACTGCAGCTTGGGTAATCGGGAAAATCATAGAGACAAGGGAGAAGTTGCAGAGACAGTCCATGCAGGGATCCTTGACTGATTGACTGAAGATATTGCAGGTGCAAGAACAATTTTTAATTAAGCAGACCTATCTAATGTTGATGCCCCAGTATCAGAAAGTCCCTTGGAAGAGTATAATCTTACAGACAAGCATTCACCCCAGATTCAAATTTATATTATGGCTGGCTGCACATGAAAGACTATCTACAGTGGATAGACTAAACAAAATAGGAATACAGGTGCCACATGATTGTGTGTTTTGCAAAGCTACTACTGAAACACTGCAACACCTATTCTTTGAATGCCCAAGAACTAGCAGACTATGGACCAGATTACTGGTATGGCTAGGCATGAAATGGAACATCAATGGAGGGAAAGAGGTGCTTACATGGGCAAGCAGAATGGCTAGAAAGAACTCAGGCAGAGCTGCAATTGCCCGGTATGTATTTGCTATGCTTATATATAGTATATGGGGAGAAAGGAACATGATTAGATTCCAACAAGGCATCTTTGAGGAACACAAAATATGCGACGAAATTGTTTTACATGTGCACACAAGAGGCAGAATGAACTGTGTATCCTCTGTATCCCAGGTTGCTTGGAGCAATGCCTAAATTTGTAGTAGGTATGAATCCATTATGTAATCTAGGACTAGATTCTGATAGTGGATCGTAGCTGGTCAGCAGCTACTTGGCTATGTACATATATATACTTTTTGATTAATATAATTTCAGTTTAAGCAAAAAAAAAAAGTATTGGGAAATTCTTCATTACCATCAGAGCGGTATATATCTTAGCATTCTGAGTGGCATAACTCTGGTAATTTGAGTTTTTACTCTAATTTAACCCTCTTTAGACTAGGGATATGTATATGATAAATTTATTTGTCATGGCATGTTATGTAGGTTTATCGTTTGAACCACATAAATTATTTATCAACTCTTATTATATATAGTCTTGTTATTGTCTTTGTTGGTTTGCTTTAATTTGTGGAGTTCCTCACTAGTCTGGACCATTGATCCTAACAAATATATTATCAAGAGGAGAAATATTCTGGTTTCAAAGTATCCAACTCTAGTAATCAAAAGCCACTTCACAACTGAAGGACAATATACCATTACAAGGAATTTTAACATTTATAGATAGAAATTTTCATCAACTACCATAAATCATAAACTGGGAACTACAGAATTCTCACAATATGTACATATATAATTTGAGATTGACAACTCAATTAAGAAAACATACTGAATAATCCATTTGATATCCTGAAGTTTTGATGAACATAGAATTCTATCTTTTTCAAGAAACAAAAAAGGAGGAACTTTCTTCACCTTTTTCCTTTTCCGTTCAGTTAGCATTTATTGAACACACTTATAACATCGAAAGCTCTACATTTACCATTCACCCAAATTGGTTTTCCAAACCAAAACAGCCCCATACCAAGACAACTTACACCAACTCGTAAACGTCAGGGGCGGCTCAAGCACATACGGGGCCTAAAGCCAATGTTTAATATGATGCCTAAATTTTTAAAAGAAAATTATAAGATATGTTTTTATTTGAAGTGTTATAAAATAATAAAAGAAGAAGAAGAGTATTGCAGAGAAAAGTAGAGAGAGAGAATTCTTATTGATTTGGGATGAATTACAATGGAATAAAACCCTCTATTTATAGGGAGATGGTGACTTAGCCACCAAGTAATAAATCCTAGAATCTCTCTAAATATGGACATTCACCATAAATAGGATTCTATTTATAACACTCCCCCTGAATGTCTATTCAACAGATAATGTGCCTCGTTAAAACCTTAACTAAAAGAAAACCCAATGGGAAAAAATTCTAGAAAAGGAAAAAGAGTACACATATCTAATAATACGCCCTTTGGTTGCCTCGTTAAAAACCTTGCAAGGAAAACCCAGTGGGACAAAACCTTGTAAGGGAAAAAGAGTGCAACGCGCATTAACTCCCCCTGATGAGAGCATCAATTCACATCCTTGAGCCTTCGCATCCCGATCTTGTACACTAGCTTCTTGAAGGTTGACGTTGGTAGAGATTTTGTGAACAAATCAGCCATATTATCACTTGAACGAATCTGTTGCACATTAATATCACCATTCTTTTGAAGATCATGTGTGAAAAATAGCTTTGGTGAAATGTGCTTTGTCCTATCTCCTTTTATGAATCATCCCTTCAATTGAGCTATGCATGCTGCATTATCTTCATACAAAATTGTGGGTAGTTTGTCACATTTCAAACCACATCTGTCTCGAATAAGATGTATTATAGACCTCAACCACACACACTCTCGACTTGCTTCATGAATAGCAATTATCTCAGCATGATTAGATGAAGTAGCCACAATTGATTGCTTAGTCGATCGCCAAGATATGGCAGTGCCTCCACAGGTAAACACATAACCTGTTGAGACCGAGCCTTGTGTGGGTCAGATAAATATCCAGCATCGGCATAACCAACAAGATCAGGACTGCAATTATTGCCATAAAATAAGCCCATATCGGTAGTTCCTTTTAGATACCGCAATATGTGTTTGATTCCATTCCAATGTCTCCTTGTGGGAGCAGAGCTATATCTTACTAAGACATTAACTGAAAAAGTTATGTCAGGCCTTGTAGTATTGGCAAGATACATTAATGCACCAATTGCACTAAGATATGGTACTTCAGGACCAAGTAGCTCTTCATTCTCTTCTTGAGGTCGGAATGGATCCTTATTCACATCAAGTGATCGAACAACCATCGGAGTACTTAATGGATGTGCTCCATCCATGTAAAACCGTTTCAATACCTTTTCTATGTAGGCAGATTGATGAACAAAAATTCCGTTTGCCAAATGTTCAATTTGCAAACCAAGACATAATTTTGTCTTTCCGAGATCTTTCATCTCGAATTCCTTCTTTAAATAATCAATTGCCTTTTAGAGTTCTATAGGAGTTCCAATAAGGTTTATGTCATCAACATATACGGCAAGTAAAACAAATTCCGATGTTGTTTTCTTTATGAAAACACATGGGCAAATAGCATCATTTATATAGCCTTCCTTTAATAAATACTCACTAAGACGATTATACCACATTCGTCCTGATTGCTTTAGACCATACAAAGATCTTTGCAATTTGATTGAAAACATTTCCCGGACTTTGAATTATGTGCGTTTGGCATTTTAAATCCATCGGGAATTTTCATGTATATCTCATTATCAAGTGAGCCATAAAGGTAGGCGGTAACCACATCCATTAAATGCATGTCAAGCTTTTCATGGACAGCAAAACTAATGAGATAACGGAACGTTATAGCATCCATAACGGGTGAATATGTCTCTTCATAATCGACACCGGGCCTTTGTGAAAATCCTTGTGCAACAAGGCGTGCCTTATATCTTTGTACCTCGTTTTTCTCATTTCTCTTGCGTACAAAGACCCATTTATAGCCAACAGGCTTAACACCATTAGGTGTTTGGACTACAGGCCCAAAAACTTCACGTTTCGCAAGTGAGTTCAACTCTGATTGGATTGCTTCTTGCCATTTTGGCCAATCACGTCTTTGTCGACATTCTCCAACAGACTGAGGTTCAAGATCCTCACTTTCTTGCATAATGCTAGATGCAACATTATATGCAAAGACATAATCCACCACTATATCAACTCGATTCAAATTTGTCTCAATATCGATTGGATTTATTGATAGTTCCTTATTTTCTTGAGCCTCGGGCTCAGTGGATTCTTAATGAATCTCAGAATTTATTAAATCGTGGATATCTTCATGAGATTCTTTCGTAGTGTCATTTTGATCATTTGTTTTCCTTTTTCTAGGATTTCGATCTTTGGAACCTAATGGTCTGCCACATTTTAGGCGTGCTTTTGACTCATTAGCTATAACACTAGAAGATTGTCCAATAGGGACATCAATACGGATTGGAACATTCTCCGCAGGGATATGTGATTTTGTTATCCTTTTCATATCCGTAAATGCATCTGGCATTTGATTTGCTATTTTCTGCAAATGAATAATCTTTTGCACCTCTTTTTCACAAATAGAGGCACGTGGATCAAGATGAGATAATGATGGATTTTTCCATAAAATTTCCCGTTTGGTTTCACCAACTTCTCCCCCTAATTTTGGGAAAAGTGTCTCATCGAATCGACAGTCTGCAAATCGTGCAGTAAACAAATCCCCCGTCAATGGTTCGAGGTAGCGAATAATGGAGGGCGATTCAAACCCAACATATATTTCTAACCTTCTTTGCGGACCCATTTTAGTGCGATATGGCGGTGCTACAGGCACATATACTGCGCATCCAAAGATTCTTAAATGGGATATATTAGGTTCATGACCCAAAACTAGTTGCAACGGGGAATATTTATGATAATTTGTCGGTCTGAGACGAACTAGCATTGCTGCATTGTCACGACCCCAATCCCGGTCGTGATGGCGCCCAACACTAATGCTAGGCAAGCCCGACCAATTAAATACTCTCAACCCAAATTCGCAATCCGTTAACAAATAATACGATTAAAATAGTAAATATCAAGTTTCCAATCCGGAACTAGATAAAATAGTACGAAAAATAATAACGAATATACCAAACATTTCCCCAATAGATCTGGAGTCACGAGTCTAGAGCCTCTAAATGTAACAGATTAATATATTCATAGTAATAAAGAAAGTCTAGGATAGGGAAAGACAAATGCAATAAAGGGGAGAAGTCAGGTCCTGCGGACGTCAGGCAGCTACCTCAACAACTCCTAAACCGAAATCCAAGAAGACAGCAAACAGCTCCACTAAGTCTCCGGGCACCTGAATCTGCACACATGGTGCAGGGAGTAAAGTGAGTACTTCCAACTCAGTGAGTAATAAACATATATAATGGCTGAAAGTAAGAAATTCTGAAATATTACAATATAAAGCTATAATCAGCGATTCAGCACATAAAACGATGAAACAACAACAATATCAGGACAAATAAGACAATTAGGTATAAATGCATGAATGCAATGCAATGCACATGACCGCTGCGGCGCGCAGCCCGATCCATTTGGGTACCCGCGCTCACTGTGGAGGTTCAGATTTCGGAGGGGCTCCTACAGCCCAAGCGCAATATCATCGTAGTATTCGCTTCGGCGTGTAGCCCGATCCACACTCAGTCCAGATATATATATGCATGCAAGCCACTCGGGCACAGTCAAATTGTTCATTTTTAGTTTCAATTATTAGGAATTATAGAGCTAAGTGTTTAAACATTTATTTATTTACTAAATATTTCGAGGCAGCGTCTAACTCAGGACTGATATCATGAAATATGCTAAACATCATGGAAGCAGTGATAAGGATCCCTGAAGGATGCAAATGATAGGCACAAAGCCCCAAACATATTCATAAAATCCAAGTAGGATGATTACCAAACAATTTCTAGTCAAGAACACAGTACGAACATCAATCGGAACGGACTAGGTCAAAATCCCCAGTCACAATCGACCCTGCACTCGTCATAGAGTACGTGTCTCGCCTCAATATAGCGTCACAGTGTGATATAACGGGGTTTCAAACCCTCAGGTCATCATCTACATCTATTACTCACCTCAAGCCGACCACAAGTCTAGCTCGCTATGCCCTTGCCTTTCGAATCAACCTCTTCGCACGCCGAATCTGATTAAAACCACAACGAATACATTACAATAGGCTAAAGAAACATAACCCAATCGAAAAGACTCGAAAAACACCAAAATTCACGAAGTTGGCAAAACCCGAGCCCCGGGCCCACTTCTCGAAAAATTATGAAATTTACATCACTGGATTTCTCGTCTCGCCACGAGTCTACACATACCAATTTTACCAAAATCGGAGTTCAAATGCCCTTTCAAAAAATCCATTTTTACATCACAGCTTTCCAAGCCCTAACTTGACCCGTTTTTGATGAATTTTCCACAATTTACATGTAATTTCTACCATAAACTCAAATAATTAGGCCAAGAGACTTACCTCCAATTGATTCTCAGTCAAAACCCTCGAAAATCCTCGCCAAAGCTCTCCAAGTCGCTTAAAAATGGTGGAAACTACCTCTTGTTCGCGGATGAAATTTAATATTTTAAACCCTTCTGCCAACAGCGATTTTCGCTTATGCGGTCCCGCTTCCTCTTATGCGGCCAAAATTCTGCTTATGCGGTCTTCACTTAAAAACCCAACGTCCGCTTTTGCGTCTCCTCATCCGCTTCTGCGAACCACTCAAGACCGCTTCTGCGGTTTATAGTCCGCTTCTGCGGACTCGCATTTGCGAAAAATGTTCCGCTTTTGCGGAAACACTCCACCAGGCTACGAACCGCTTCTGCGCTCCTTTACCCGCTTCTGCGGTCCATTTCCACAGAAGCGGAAATACCAGATGACAGAAAAAACTGAACCTGCAACACACCTCAAAACGCTCGTTTAACCACCCCGGAATTCACCCCGAGGCCCCCGGGACCTCAACCAAAAACACCAACACATCCTAATACCTTATCCAAACTTGTTCCAATCTTTAAAACACATTAAACAACGCTAAAACCATCAAATCACATCGAATTCAAGCCTAAGTTTCTTAAAAACTTCTAAATTACGCATTCAATCAAAAACCCGACCAAATGAATTGTCTTATTTTGTCCTGAAATATTGTTGTTGTTTTTCATCGTTTATGTGCTGAATCGCTGATTATTAGCTTTGATATTGTTGATATTTCGGGAATTTCCTTACTTTCAGCCATTATATATGTTTTATTACTCACTGAGTTGGAAGTACATCAACTTACTCCCGTGGCACATGTGTTGCAGATTCAGGTGCTCCGGAGATTGAGGTGGAGTTGTTTGCTGTTTCTTGATTTCGGTTTAGGAGTTGTTGAGGTAGCTGCCTGACGTCTTACAGACCGACTTCTCCCCTTTATGCATTTTGTCTTTCCCTATCTAGACTTTCTTTTACTATGAATTATATACTCTGTTACCATTTAGAGGCTCGTAGGACTCGTGACTCTTTAGATTTATTGGGAAATGTTTGCGTATATTCGTTATTATTTTTCGTAACATATTATAATCTAGTCCGGATTGGGAAACTTGATATTTACTTTTTAATCGTATTATTTGTATTAAAGGATTGCGAATTTTGGCGCTTTTAGAGTATGTTAATTGGTCGGCTTGCCTAGCATTTAGTGTTTGGGTGCCATTTCACGACGGGATTGGGGTCGTTTGACAAAGTTGGTATAGAGGGCCCTAAGGGTTTTACTTAGGCCTCGCGAGTCATGAGCCGGTTAGTTAGAGTTCTCGCGGAACGGTATTGGGCGACGCCTTGCCCATTCTCCATCGACTGAGGCTTGCAGAACCTTAGGAAAACTCCATATTCTTTGAAATTCTGTTCGTGGCTTTGTGATTCGAAAACTAAATTCTTGTTATTCTATTCACTCGCAGGATGGCGAGAACTGTGCTACCGGACGTGATGGCGACCACCAGTTACCACCACTAGAGGCCGTGGACGCGGTCGTGGTCATGGTCGAGCCCACTTAGGGGCAGCAGAGACAGGCACCTGCTGATCCCACCAGCTCCCACAGTTCAGGAACCGACTCCAGCTGTCGATGTCCAGCAAGCACCTGCTGCCAGCGACCAGCAGTGCCTATTGCTATTCTTGGTCTTCCAGGAGACCTTGGCACAGGATACTATCAGTTGGCACTGGCCTGGCTAAGGCAGTTCTCAGCTTTCTACCGAGCAGCTGCTTCCCAGACCGGGGGATGGACATCAGACACCAGTTGCTCACCACACCTAAGCAGGCTCTAGGACTTCAAACACCGGAAGCAGCCATTAGCTCCGCCAGGTTGGCTCCAGGTTGGCTCAGTTTGCACCAGTTGTAGCCCTATTGAGGCTCCAGCTATGCGGACGATGGAGCCAGCGTTCGCCTTGAGGATTTCAGGTAGCTTCAGCCACCGAGGTTCAGCGGTGCTCGAGGGCGAGGATGCCCAGGGTTTTTCTAGATAAGTGTCAGCGTATGCTTCGCACTGCAGGGATCTTGAGTCGAGTTTGGTGTGGCTTTTACTACTTTCCAGTTCTCAGGGCCTTGCATTACCTGATGGGAGACTTCGAGAGGCGTTAGGCCGGTTGGTGCAGTGCCCCTTACTGCAGCAGTTCTCCACTGTCTTATGGAGATAGTACGGTGTACCGCAGTCTCACAGGGAGGAGCTACGTTCGTCAGGTTCGAGTGGTTGGGTTCAGGGGGACATGTCCTGTGTGTGACCTAGTACGAGTTGAGATTCACGCAGCGTAGGTTCAGCATGCCACTTGGATGATCCCGAACAGATCGGGGGGGAAAGGATTAGGAGGTTCGTGGATGGCCTCAACTATTCACTCTGCATTTTGATGACCGAGAGAGGGTTAATTGGGTGCCTTCGTTTGAGGAGGTAGTTGACATGGCTCGAGAGATTGAGATTGGTTCGCCGTCTACTGTGAGCGTGAGGAGAGGGAGGCAAAGATGCCTCGAGGTTGCAGGTAGTTCGAGTTGGATGCTCCGTTCTAGGGGCCAGTCCAGCGTGTCTGGGCAGGAGGCCGTCTGCTATCGGGCCTCTCAGCAGGTGTCCAGAGTATCGTGGGGCCTCTTCAGGCGGTGGCCATCAGGATCAGCAGGGCCAGACATTCACTTAGTGAGCCCCTTCCAGCTCAGAGAGCTCTACACCTGCACTCTTCAGGCCCAGGTTCTCAAGCAGCGAGAGGTTTCTATCAGTCCCCATCTCCACCCGGTAGCTAATCGTAGTCTCATATGGAGACAGTGTCCTCGCGTCTGTACATCTCGAAGACAGCCTATCTCTGCTCCTTTTCATCCACCCCCCATCAGCTAGGTGAGTCAGGTAGCCAGGGGCCGCCCCCATGGGAGTTGGAGGCTGGACTAAGTTGGGTGGTCAGGCTCGATTCTTTTTTTATGCTCTTCAGACAGGGAAGACGCCATTGCCTCAGATGATGTTATTCACAGGTATTTATCTCAGTCTGCCCACAGAGATGCTCTGTTCTTATTTGATCCCGGATTAACTGATTCCTATGTATCTTCATTATTTTGCTCATCACCTAGGTACTACCCGAGGTTGTCTTGCTTGGCCTGTTCAACGTATCTACCCCGGTGGGTGGATTACTATCATTGTAGATCATTGATATACTATCCTGATTAGTGACTATTGGGCGGTTTGGAGGACCCGAGTTGACTATTGCTGTTAAGCATGGGTGGATTTTGATGTTATTCTTTAGCGTATGGATTGGTTATCTCCGTACCATGCTATTCTGGACTGTCTGCTAAGACAGTACGTTGGCTATGTCCGGGTTATTCCGAGATGCAGTGGCGTGGTTACGACTGATTATGTTTCCCAGCAGGGTGATTTCTTTTCTAAAGGGCCCACGGATGGTGGGAAAGGTTGTCATCTTATTTGGCTTCGTTGAGAGATTGAGCTAGACTCTTAGTCTTGACTCGGTCCCCCGTCGTGCAGGGACTTCCCTGATGTGTTATCCAGCAGACCTGCCGGGCATTTGCCACCGGACAGGGGTACATCGATTTTCGGTATTGATCTGGTTACGGAAACACTTAGGCCTCTCTATTCCTCCGTATCGCATGGCCACCAGCAGAGTTGGGAAAGAACTAACAGGATCAACTTCAGGAACTCCTAGATAAGGGGTTTATTCGTTCCTAGTGGTGTTCACCGGGGTGCACCGGTGCTATTTGGTAAAGAATAAAGATGGCACAGATGAGGATGTGCATTTGATTACAGACAGTTGAACAAGGTGACAGTGAAGAACAAGTATCACTACCTCGTATTGATGATTTGTTTTGACCAGCTCCAGGGGGCAAGGGATTCTCGAAGATTGACCTCCGTTCAGGCTATTCACCAAGCTGAAGATCAGGGATTCGGATATTATTGAGACTGCCTTCAGGAGCTAGATGTATGGGCACTATGAATTTCCTGGTTATGCATCTTTTGGCCGACTAATGCCCCAGGCCGCGTTCCATGCACTTGTATGAACAGCGTATCTTCGGCCGTTATCTGGATTCATTTGTTATCGTTTTATTGATGATATCCTAGTGTTTACTCTACGTAGCCAGGAGGAGCTGCCCTTCAACATTGAGAGTGGTGCTACAGAGGTTGAGGGAGAGAAGCATAATTGCAAAGTTTCTTCCAAATGTGAGTTTTGGCTTTGGTCCTGTAGCTTTTCTGGGACACGTTTGGTGTCCAGTGATTGGTATTCAGTTGATTTCCAAAGAAGGAGAGGCGGTTTTTGGCAGAGTTGGGCCCAGACCGTCCTCAAGCCGCGGAAGATTTCGAAGTTTTCCTCGGTTTGGCAGGGTTATTATCGCCCGGTTGTCCAGGGTTTTCCTCTATTGCTTCGCCCTTGACTAAGTTGACACAAAAGGGTGGCACCATTCGTGTATTGGTCAGACGAGTGCGAGGCAGAGCTTTCAGAAGCTCAAGACAACTTGACCACAGCTCCTGTGTTAGTTTTTGCCATCAGCCTCAGGTTCTTACACTGTGTATTGTGGCATGCCTTTCGAGACGGTTTGGGATAGGATGTGTGTTGATGCAAGGAGGGTAGAGTTATTGCATATGCTTTCGTCAGTTGAAGCCTCATAAGCAAGAACTACCCCGTGCATGATTGGAGTTGGCTGCTATAGGTCATGCGTTGAAGATTTTGGAGCACTACTTTATTGCGGTCTTGTGAGGTATATTACTGATCATTCGCCAGCCTTCAGCATTTGTTCAAAACAGAAGGAATCTTAATTTGAGGCAGCGGAGGTGGCTTGAGTTACTCAAGGACTATGATTATTACCATTTTGTATCATCCGGGGAAGCGGCCAACGTTAGTTGGCCGATGCGTTAAAGCCGGAAGGCGGTCAGTATGGGTAGCTTGGCGTTACATTCCAGTTGGGGAGAGGCCCTTCAGCAGTGCGATGTTCTCAGGGCTTTGGACCAATCAGATGGTGAGGTTAGATATTTCGGGAGCCTAGTCGGGTGTTGGCTTGTGTAGTTTCTCGGTCTCCTTACATGACCGCATCAGAGAGCATCAGTATGAGGATCCACATTTGGCTTGTCCTTAAGGACAGGGTTCAGCACTGATGAACGACAAAGGAGATGTGACATTTGATGATGCATGCGTTTGATGATGGATGCAGGGCCGGATTTGCATGCCCAATGTGGATGGGCTTCGAGAGTTATATTAGAGGAGGCCCCAGCTCGCTGGATCCATTTCATCCGGTTTGCCGCGAAGATGTATCAGGATTTGAACGCTCCAATGCTACTACTAAGTCTGGGTGAACGCTGATATTGTAAGAATAAGTATCATTCTGATTAGTGTAGCGTGCGGAAATCGCTGAGTCTATATGCTAAGGAATAATACTCGAATAGCACGTACCACAGCGCTCAATAATTATGAAGCATATACATGTTATAGACCCTCCCACTGAGTGTAATTACAATCTTCAGCGGCCATAGACGATACTTCCGAGTGGAAGTTTAGGGAGAGGTGCACATATTACTATGGTAGCTTTTGGCATGATACAGGTGGTTCTCCTCGACCTGTCTGCGAGTTTTCATTTCGATTGGTGATTGTGGATCGCTTGACCAGCTCCGCCACCACTCTTCCGTGTTGTACTACCTATTCTTCGGACGGTTGCAGAGATTTTCATCGGGAGATTGTTTAGGTGCATGGGCCATCGTTTCTATCTCCAGATAGGGTACTCAGTTTACTTCCCATTTTGGCAACTTTTTACGAGATTGGTACACAGGTTAACGTCTGAGCACCGCATTTCATCCTCAGACGACAGCGACCAGTCGAGCGTCTACCATTCAGATATTGGGGACATGTTTGCATGCCTGTGTTATTTATTTTTGGAGGTTTCTTGGGCTGAGGTTTTCCACTTGCAGATTCGCGTACAACAACAGCATCAGTTCCAGCTTCAGATGGCATTGTATGAGGCCTTATATTGGGAGGGATTGGTGGTAGTCCCCGGTGGTTGTGTGTTTGAGCCCGCGAGCTAGACTAATTGGGAACGAGAGTTGTCAGGATGCCTTAGAGAAGTGAATAGTGATCCAGGAAGGACTTGCGTAAGCTCAGTCGCGTCAAAAGAGTTGCGGGACGAAAGCGTTCGAGACGTATCCTACGATATGGGCGAGAATCTTGTTGAAGGTTTCGCTATGAAGGCGTTATGAGTTGGAAAGAAAGGAAAGTTGATCCACGGTTCATTGGTCCTGTTTGAGATACTTAGGAGAGTTGGGGAGGTGGCCTACATGCCTTTGCTTTGCCACCCAGCTGTGCGGGAGTACACCAGTATTTCACGTTCTACGCTCCGGAAGTATTTGGAGGACCCGTCCCATGTTGTTAGACTTCAGCACGTTCAGTGGATGATTGTACTTGACTTACGTATGTTGAGCCCATGGCTATTTTGGGCGTCGGTTAGAAATTGAATGAAAGGATTATAGCTTCGGTAAAGGTGCAGTTGGAGAGGTCGGCCCATTTGAGAGAAGCTACTTGGGAGATTGAGCAGGAGATGCGGAGCCAGATATCCTCACCTATCTTTGAGACCTGCAGTGATGGCTTCCGACCGCTCGAGACGAGCGTTGTTTAAGTTGGGGGGAGGTGACGAACCAACCCGTCGTCTCATCTATTTACAGCCCCGTTTCCCCCATTTATTTCTCTTTCATTTTTATTATCAGCAAGGCGTGAGTTCAAGAGTTTATTGAATTGTTTGGATAGAAATGAGACCACTTTTAGTCTCTATTAAGGAAGGTTTGGTTTGGAAAAGTCAACCGAACGTTGACTTATTAGTTAGAAGGCTCGGATGTGAATTCCGGGATTCGGTTAGCTTCGGGAGGTTGATTGTGACTTAGGGAGTTCGGATCGGAGTGATTTCGGAGGTCCGGAGTAGAATTAGGCTTGAATTGGCAAAAGTTGGCATTTTGGCGAATTTCCGGTTGATAGGGTTTGAGATTTGATCCGAGGTCGGAATGTGAATTCCCGAGAGTTGAGTAGCTCCGTTTTAGGTGATTTTGGATATGTGATGCAAAAATTTCAGGTCATTTCGGAGGTG
>NC_031995.1:3879576-3892378 GCF_001879085.1 Nicotiana attenuata | reverse complement strand
ATGTCTAGATGTTAGTAAATCTTTGTTAGATGTAAGGACACGGGTATCCAACAATTGGAAAAATTAGCACTTCTCAATCATGGGCATCTAGAAAGTTAAGACCTTACTTTCAATGTCATCCCATTGTTCGTAGTGACTGAATCCCTACGTAATATATTGCATTAACATGAATTGTTCGTGAAGTTAGTTAAATGCGCATTAGAAGCAAGTGAATATGAAATCACGTACTTACCGTATACAGCAATTAAAATCACAGAATTAGCTGTTCGTCGCTGTAACCTTTAGCCAAGGGATGCAATAGAAGCAGAAAAAAGAAGTACAAGTACTTAATGGGCTAAATCTGAAACATGGACCTTATTTACTTGAGGGCTCATCTATAGCGCCTAAAAGGATGCAGGATAAAGAATTGTTTCAGTACCACCTACGGGCTGAAACTATAGGCAAGCCATTAAAGTCATTCCGTAACTAACAATCAAGTGGAGTATGAAGCTGTGATTGCAGGTTGGAATTGGCACTGAGAAAAACTTGTATAAATCAATATTGATCAAAAAGTGACTCACAGCTTCCGTGGTTAATCAATGCTGGGGACTTACACAGCAGGGAGGCAAGGATGCAAACAGTACATGAAAAAGGTACGGGAACTGATAAGCAATTTCTCAAACCTTGGAAAACGTTACACCTCACAGAGTTCACTCGCAAGGTGCCATGATCCGAAAATCGTGTCAAGAGCAGATCGGCCCCTTAGCTAAATTCTACGCATCCGTCAGACTGAAGATAGCAAAAGATGCAAATGCTGGCAATTCAGGTTATACATTATTTCGCTCAGTTCTCGAATCTCATCATAAAATGATCGGGTATCATAATTTAATAGACCACATAATTTTCGGGATGAGGAGAGCCATGCAGCGAAATACGAAATCTGTTGCTTCTTAACCTTTACAGTTATGGAACCGTCCCTAGTGACAAGAAGCAAGCACAAGGCACTCTTCGAAATAAACAACGGCCTGCCTCGGTTACTGTGATACTGTTCTAAAACAACGAATCTTTATCGCTAAGATGTTTCGTGGCTCCATTAGCAAGATGCCTCGGACCTTCTCAAACGGACAGTATCGTAATAGAGGGATAATACATAAGGCATTGCGGGAATCACGTAGGAGAAGAAATCAGTAGTTAAGAACTTATTGATTTTAGAGCAGGATATTATTGGCCTAAAATGGAGGAAGAAGCCAGCGAAAGTTTTGTAGCTAAATCTGAAATAAAATGTAAAGGACGGTAACAACATGCATAGACCTGCGGAGTATACATCGTACATATCACTCATGGCTCATTCATGAAGTGGCGGAGATGGAACGTGGGTCATTACCAATAGCAAAGGTCCAGTGGTAAATTTTTTTGCTGCACTTACTGATTACTTCACTAAATGGGTACGAACAAGCATTCGAAACAAGGTACGACGAAAAAGAGGTCCCAAAGACTCAGTTTGGCGGAATATCATCTGCCGATTTGGTGTACCAAAAGAGATTGTAATGCGACATATGGCCCTTTAATTAACGGAGCTCAAAGTCACTGAGTTTTTTGAACCGAGCTTGCAAATTAAGTAGAATCCACATCTACAACTCTTATCACCCAGTAGGCACAATGGGCAACCGCAAAATCATACGAACAAAGTCATAATCAACAATTTGAAGAAACGTTCTAGAGGAAATCAATAAAGGTTATATGTCCTAAAGTGTTACCCAGATTTTATGGGCATATCGCACGACAACAAAGACGAGCACAGGGTGAAACCCTGTTCTCATTAGTTTATGGAGCTGAACCATTGATTAATTCCAGTTCGAAATAGGGAGAACCGAGGCAAGATTCTCACAAGCAACACAAGAATCTAATGATGAAAATTGCGGGTCAATTTGGATCTACTGGAAGGCACGAGAGATAAGGCCGCATAATACACGAATGACAACACAAAAGCAAGTGACATCGAACGCATATTACAAACAAGAAAAGCGACCGACTTCGATACTTTCAAAACTGGGTGACTTCTGTGCTTTAAAACCAAGTATTTCAATCTAACAAAGGCGGCCCAGACGCGGGTTAAAAACTAAGTCCTACCTGGAAGGACCCTACAAGTTCGAAAGTAGTTGCAGGAAAAGGAGCATACGAGTTGGAAACGAATGGACGGGAAGGTGCTTCCTTCGCATTGGAAGCAATTTGCATTGAAAAGATATTACTGCTAAGGAAAACCCGCACGGTCAGGTATCTACAGTGTTAAATTATATTTGTTTTTGAATGGTTAAGTAATTTACTAACGATTTCAGATGGATAGCAAAAACGCAACCCGTACTAAACGATGAGTCACGACCTGTAAGGCGAAATGGAATAAAACTAATAATTCCTGCGCCCAGAGTATACAATTATTCTGCATAGATAGTTTAAATTGGTTAAGCAGGTCCTTCATCTTTAAATTCTACCTCCCGAGTCCCGTGTGTATTTTCTTTCAGGAAAAGGACGATGAGGGAAACATTCAACAAGTTGCTCGAGCGCCGCTTCATACCTTCAAACACTCGCAACACTGCGGACTACATAATATACACAAGTTATATATAAAGAGGGCAAGAAGATTGAAGAAAAATGAAGCCTTGGGAAAAAGTCAACGTTCAGCAGTAATTAAAAGTCAAATGAAGATCATGAAGGCCCAAGCTAAAGAAATCCTTACTGTAATTAGGGTAAAAGCTGGTACTAAGCAGTTTGTAAAGAAAAACCTTGCATTTAGTATTCTAAACGGGTTATAAAAGAAAACCTCGTGTTTATTATTTTTTTTTAAAAAAAATCTGTTACTAGAAAAAACAGTTACGAGGAAAGTTATAGATTGTACTTCAAGCACATGTAAAGTATTATTCAAAACTTGTCAAAATTCAGACAATAAAAATTTCTCGAATTATTGCAAAAAAAGTGTGTGTTTCCTATTGTCTTTTATCGTATTGATCACACCCATTATGAAGTTGAGACCGTCTTCTTCATTAGCTGTTCAAAATTATACAAAGGGCCCTCTTTTATAAAACTTCATTGTTATTAGTTCATGGGATATAACAGAAGCATTTTTCAAAGAACAAAATGAAGACTATTCTTTAAAGTCCTTAAAAATAAAAGGCAAGGATAGAACATAGGGAAGTGCAATGATAAAATAATAAGCTTCCTAATATTTAAAAACTAAAGTACTAAGTACTATACTTAGTCATCGGAATTGTTTATACAATAATGCCCCTAAAAGACTTGGGACTTTGTACTCTAAAAGATCCAACCTCTAAGTGATAGCAAGGGGTTTGATTACAAAAACTCTCAAATTGAACCCAAGAGCTTTAAATACTGCTTTCCAATAGGTACCTGCAAAAAGTGGGAATTCAGGAAACAGATATAAATTTTTTTTTTCTTCACTTAAGAGGGAAGGATTTGAAGAAGGATTCATTCAGCGGCTCAAGCTGGGAACAGCTCGCCAACAGAGTGGGTTGATTTCCAAACCATTGGTAGTATCACATTAGATGAAAGTTTCAACTTGACTTGGCAATAAGGGGCACGATTTGAGTTGAAGAGGGTGCATCACCCGAGGCAATTCCAGCGGTCGTCATTGGGGACTTTCAACCGCAGAGAGTTTCAGTTAAGGGATAGCCTGCACTCACCGGAACTTCACCCACGGGAATATCACTCCGTAGCTTCAGCTTCGGAAACTTCAACTCACGGGAGAAAGGGAAGTCCCAATGGTTGTGAGCTTTTTTAATAGTCTCCATCAACCTTAGGCTAACTCTGACTCCAGATTAATTTCTTGGCTGCTTCAACTTAAGGCATCACGACAGGAGTTCAGAAAAGCCCAGCATTACATCAACTGCAGCCCTTATCTTCAAGAAGCTTATAATCTCTTTCCCAAGCACACAATTTCATTTTTTGAGACCTTCATTTTCACTCAGAGCTGAGTTAATAAGAGCGCTTGGAGAGAGGCATGAGATTTTCTAAGCCTTTCACCTTGGTCTTCAGAAGTTCGGCCAATTTCTTGGTCTTGGAGTCAAATTCTGCAATCAAGATCTGTCCAGCATAAACTTCTTTTTGGACTTAAAAAAGCTCTCAACCTCTCTAATCTCTCGCTTGATTTAGATAATGTTGCTGAAGAAAGAAAGACTCGAGACGCTCTCTTTTCTTTCTCAGCCTGGACTTGAATGAAGCCTTACAACCGCAAAGCTCTGAAGTTAATGCTCTCGACCTGTGATTCCAGTTATTCTTACTCTCTTGTAATCTTCTATTGTTATTTGAGCACTAATCAAATTGAATCCTTCCAATTAGCTGCTTCTAACTGAACAGTCACGAGCTTCCCTCTCTTGAATCAAGAACAGCCTTTTCAGGATCACGTGCCCACCTTTTCTAATATAAGAAATTTCTACTCATCAGCTCTGTACCAATTAAGGTTTGGCCTAAAAATGTAAGAAAGAAAAATTTAGAATCTAGAAAAATTTCTGACAAATTAAGAGATAGAAGGGCATACCTTCAGGTGGATAACGAACTATGTCGTTCATCAAGAGCAGCCCAGCTATGGCCTATTCCATTTCAATTGGCCTATTAAAGGTTCAAGGCCAAACATCCGCCTGACCAGATTCCTCAAAAGGCTGTTGTTTAACAGGCACTTCGATAGTCACGTCTCATAGCAATCCTTTTGCTTGTAAACCCGCTGCTACATTGTGGACAGTAGAAGAGGAGCGGTAAAGAAGTAAAAAACAGCACGGGAGGTGCGGAAGAATTGGAGCAGATAAGAAGGAACCAAAAGCGACGACAGAGAGAAGGTAAGGAAGAACTTGAAAGATATGGTGAGTTGAAGAAGAAGATAGGGGAGGTTCTCCATAAACGGGTCCTAACTCGCCACTCTCAAAAACCACTAATGAATAAGCTGGTTAATTCGACTCATGAGTTATCATGAGCGGTGCATACACTACATTCATCAGAGACGATAGGTTAACAGGCCCGTAGGAGAAAAGATGAGGAAACTTCAGGCTTCATCATAGACCGATACGTCTCCGGAACTCTTGGCCTTTTCACCAAGGCAACCATCCTCTTCCTTCTTCGTCGGAGCTCATCATGTCTGTGGTATTTTTCTTTTCAGAAAGAATATATCTGAGCCACTTTAAGAAAAGTTGGGTTCCTAGACACAGCAGCTACAACTGCTTCAGCAGTAACACCTCGAATAGCAAAAATCTGCACAAAGAGAAAATTAAAAAGTTAATGGCACATAAAGAGAAATAAATTCTTACATAACGCAGAAAGACAAAAAACTCATACCGTTGAGGTCTTACGTTTCCAACCATGAGATTGGAAATAAATTCCAGAACCTAGCCTCCCATAGGAGCCGATCTTCAACAATTTATCTACCCAACACGAAAATGGGGAATTTTCTCACAAAACTCCCATGGTTGCCTAAAAAAAAATAAGAGAAAACAAGAGTTAAAGGAAATTTGTAAAAATTCTGAAAGAAAGAGGTACGGAGAGATCGAGAGACTTACGTGTGCAAAGTTCCCTTTCTCAGGGAAGGGAACGTTTTGTTTCACCCACTAAAACCAACTGTGATCAGCCAACAAATCGGGTCACACCAGCCACAATCCTTATTCTTATCTTCTGGGCCTACCAAAATCCTAACTTACTCCTAGCCACTAAGGTAAAGACGCCATTACGAAAAAGTCTAAGGGCAGTATAGATTGAAATCAGGTGGCGTGACAGGTGAAATCAACGTTTTGCCAAATGGCCAGATCCTTAAACAAAGCAACAGCCCTCCATACAAGCGGGCCAACCTGTGCTAAACAAACTTTGAAGAAACACAGAAATCGGCAGAAGTACTGGGTCGATAGCTGTTTAAACCCAAGAGTAAAAGGGTATCGTGTAAAAAGAGAAGAGAATCCAGTCAATACTAGAGTAATCCTCTTGATTTGGATTGGGATGTACAATGGGAAATCGTTACTCATGACAATCTTTCTGCGAACTATGGGAGCCTAAAATCTCTTAATCATAGTAGGGTAAGCATCAACACGATCCAAACCAGAAATTTTGGTTCTGAAAAGTGATTCGTCTTATCATGCTGAAATAAGATAAATCGTTTACGGACTTATTTCTTCTACAAGGGTTCCTGTAATGGTTCGGAGGCCTCCTTTTTCTATGAAGATGATTTTTGAGTAAAAGAAACCTCTATTCTAGAGGAAGAACCAGGGCTAGGAGAAGGACACGACAGAACCACCACCGCAGAGGATCCTAAGCTACGTAAGTCTCCCACCTCTTCTATGTCTAGACAAGGGCACCCTTTGCGGAAAATTGTCTAAAATAGGAACTCTCTTAGGGTTAGAGGTATCGAAGAAGACATGATTGGAAAAGAAAAGAGAAGTAAAAAACAGAGATTCGCCACAATCAAGTGTTCAAGGAAAAAGTCTATGTCTGGCTTAGAAAGTGAAAGGAAAATGAATCTTATACTGGCATGCGGCGACCGTCAAAAGTAAAAACGCAGTCAATGGAAGGATGCACAATAATGGTAACTGAGACTTCATGAACAGTGGAGCCGAAAAGACAGCCTGAAAAAGTGTTGTAAACTGTGGAAACCAATAAGAAGATGACAACGTGTTCTTAAAGCATTAAATGAATGTGATAATTAAAGCGTCAACTCTGTCCAGAACGTTAATGGTACAAAAATCTCCCTTAATGAATTCCACTTCCCAAATATTTCAAACTGATGAATAAATGGGAAAGATGGGGGACATTCTTGTATGGGGAAAAAATTATATTTACTGTCACTATGCGTGAGTTGTCATGACGTTAATAGATTGGTCAAACAGTCAAAGAATAAAGCGTTGGTTAACAGATACGACAACAACAGACACGAAGCAACAACAGATACGAGCAAGTTAAACTGAAGAAGGCACAGAGCAGGTCATAAAATAATTCAACGTCGTAACCTATTCAAGATTTCAAAGGTCAAAGATCGAGAAGAGACAAAGGAACGAAATCTGACAGCAAAAAAAAGAGCCCAGATACAAGCATTAATTGATGTATAAATACTAGAAATGTAAGAGAATATGTATTGATGTATATGATTGCAACGTAAACATTTAATGCATTATTACCCATAATTGTACTTATTATACAAAAGGGAAAATCTGTATCCAAAACAGCTATAAAAAGGAAAGTCACAAACAGACTGTGGACACAAAAAAAACACTACTGGAATATACTTTGTTTTATTGCTTTCTGATTATATTATTTAAATATCTCTCTTTCTTATATACTTTTCCGATTATTAGTAACCCGAGTTCTTCTATTAATTTCAAACTTTGACCTAAAAATCTAATTTTTTGGTTAAACCAAAATATGCGGTTGTTGCTGTTAGTAGTAAAAAACTGTTATAGAGAGGTAATAAATATAACTTAAAAAATTGGTTCTGAGAAAAATTGATTTCTATAGTGAATGACTGATTATTCTACACTTATACAGGAAAATTTCAAATAATAGTTAGATTTACAACGGTAGGTCATTCAAAAATAGCCACAGTTTTCAAAAGTCAAGCTACCGCCACCGACAAGCTCGATTTAGCACTTTCATGTAAAGATTAAATCTGAACCCAAAATACTGTTCAAAAATTCGAAAAATATTTTTAGCATAATATACTGGGAATTCCAGCTAAATATACTGGAACTCCAGTATTATTTATACTGGAGTTTCTAGCAAAGATTACTGGGAACTCACGGTATTTAGGAATACTACTCCAGCATAATTATGCTGGAATGTTCATACACAAATGCACCGAACTCAGCATATATGTTGACTGATCTCTGTTCTTGTAACAAAATAGTGGCTATTTTTCTCAATAACTTTTTTGGCAAACACTGATTATTTTTGAATAACCGTCCGAAAAACTGGTTAGTACCTGTACTATTTTAACCAATTATTACAGAGATGCTGTATATAAAGAGATATCACTATACTAAGGGCTAAATATCTTTCAAAAAGAAAAAAGAAATGATATTTTTGAACATACAAAAAACGAACCGTCAACAAGTAGTCTGTCCAATTTGGAAAGTTGTCAAATTAAGGTGCAAATTGCAGAATAAAGGTACATTCAAGTTAATATTGTTGGCCCAACCTATCAGCTTCAAACCCCCCCCCCACCCCCCCCCCCCCCCCCCAACACACACTCACACACACACCAAGATTCACTGTTTACTTGTCAGTTGTCACTCTCCCCACCCCCCGGCAAATCGACTTGGATATCTATAGTGTACACTAAGTATATACTTTCGTTGCACTCCACATTTTGGTAGTGTTTGTATCTGTTGAACGCAAATATATGTCAATAATGGCCATGGATTTCACTTCCTGCTTGTCCTTCCCATCATCTTTTGCGCCTAATGGAAACTCTAGCAATAGTATCAAGTACGTTTCATGCTACAATATCAGCAGTAAGGCCATTCTGTTGAAGCAACAATCCTACTTCTTCAAAAAATGCTTCTACTCCCAGTCCCGCAATTTCAAGATTCAACTTTCTCCTCAAATTGATGCTCAGGTGAAGTAAATTCCACCATCGTTTCTTGTTTCATGCTAGACCCTTTTTTGATTTTCTTTATGTATATTTTATTATCATAGGGTAAGGCATGGCTGCATACAACAGACCTTGTGGTCCGGCCCGGACGCGCGCATAGCGAAAGCTTAGTGCACCGGGCTCCCTTTTTTTCTTTTAAATATTTTAGTGGGTTTGGACCAAAGAATTGTAAAATTTCAAAAAAAAGAGAAATTTTTTTGCAAGTGAAAATGGTAATTGAAAATTAGAGTTGTATTTGGACATAAATATAATTTTGGTTTTGTTTTTGAATTTTGGTGAGTGATCTGAGTGAAAATTTTGAAAAACAGCTTGTTGGAGTTTTTCAAATTTTCGAAAAATTCCAAAATTCATCTTCAAGTGAAAATTGGAAATTTTATGGACAAACATTGATTTCGCAAAAAAAGGAAAAATTTTCGAAAAAAGTGAAAGAACTCTTATGTCCAAACCGGGCTTTTAGTACCATAATTTCTAGAGAAGTTTGTTGATGATAGTCAAATTCCCTAGCAAAGTGTTTTTTTTTGATAAGGTAAATAAATAGAATATATTAATTGTTATTGGCAGTAATCAGTAGAAAATTATGTATAGGAAAGTAGAAACGCTTGAATTAAAAAATGTAGTAGGACTTAGAATACCTTCTGTTAATAATTCTTGGAAAGAGGTAATATATTTCCATCTGTCTAAGCCTTGGTGGGCAGAGTTACATGGTTTCTGTGCTGGTGGGCAGTATAAGGTACCCCGTAGAACAGTCGAGGTGTGTGGAAGTTGGCCCGGACACCAACATCATAAAAAGGGGAATCTTGAAAAGGAAAAAAAGGATTTTTTTTTGGTTTTTGGGTTAAGTGTGGCATCAAGTATTTCTTTCATTTTTCAATTATGTCTTGGACTTCAATTTGTTTTCTCACAGTTAGCTGATTGTGAGACTGAAGGTCTTAGCTGGCCTTCTCCAAATGATGAAATTCCCTTCTGGAAAAGAGAGTTTCCATTTTGGGACCTCAGCTCGGATGATCCTGCTGGAGTGGAAAAGGATGCTGATCTATTGCACATTGTTCATGTGACAGCTGAAATGGCACCTATAGCAAAAGTAGGGGGTCTAGGTGACGTTGTAACGGGACTTGGACGTACCTGTTTAAAGCGTGGCCATAAAGTTGATGTCATGCTTCCTTTCTATGAATGTATTCCTAAGCATTTAATTGATGAGCTAGCCTTGATCAAAACTTACAACTCATATCTTGACGGAAACTGGGTAGCCTGTAATGCATATCGAGGGGAAGTTTCAGGTGTTCCGGTGATACTTATTGAACCATCCAACCACTTTTTCAAGGGAACAAACATATATGGAGGGTCATACAATGAGTTAGAGGCATATTTGTTTTTCAGCCGTGCTTGCCTTGAATTGATGCAGGTAATACAGCCCATAAGTTATAAATTTGCTTCATAGTACATGTATAAAAAGATTAAACTTACTCCAATTTGACAATTCTATTGAAACTTTTTTGGGTTAATGTGTTTAATCCCATGAGTTATTGAGCTACATCTGATCTCATGCTAGCTATGTACACTTACTCCAATTTGACAATTCTATTGGAAATATTTTTGGGTTAATGTGTTTAACCATCAGTTATTGAGCTACATCTGATCGCATGCTAGTTATATACACTTATGCAAATCTTTGGACAACCATGGGAATTTTTATGTGATGGTGGCATGCCAATATGGTTTTCTGCCTCAATCAACTTTAGTCTTAAGTTTAGTTATTAATTGGAGCCTCAATTTAGTAGGTTCTTGATGTCCGAATGTTTCAAAGCTGCTCCGGTTTTCTGAGTTGATGTGTATGCAAACAAGGTTGTGACTGATTTTACTGGTCAACAGGTAACAGGAACACAACCTGATATCATTCATGTACATGAATGGCAGACAGGTGCTTTACCTCTGTTTTACTGGGATATGTACCAATTTCTCTCACTCCAGGTGTGGTCTAGGGGCTTCCGTTTTCATTCCCTTAATTGATCTGGAGCAGATCTATATTTCTATAGTTTTAACTTTTAAGCATTAACATCCTCTGCAGAAACCGAGAATTGTATTGACTATTCACAACATGGAGCATTATGGAGAATGCAGGTACACTTTTTTGGCTACAGACGAAGGAAGGAATATGGATTGATGTTTCTAATGTCTTTTATGCTCTGTATATATTTAACCTTATGAATGATGGTGTAATTTAGTCCTAGGAGACCATTGCGCACCATAAATTCCCTTGAAAATTTAACAAGATGCACCAATAAAGAAGCTGCAGAAACAACAATGGAGACCATATTTAGGATGTTCTTTTGTCCTCCTTGTGATCTTTCATCTCAGTTTGCAGTTGTATGAATCCATGTGTATTCTCTTTTAGTATGTATGTGTGAAATATGTTAATTGTTAATTGTGCCTTAGCGAATAACTTTGGAAGGTACCAAATATAGATGAAGGTGAGTTAATAAAATCCAGATCACCTTGCAATGTAAAACAATTTGTGTGCATTTAGGGAAGTATTCTGTGTGTTGTGGAATTCCCATTGTCAATGGCTGCTGATATGCAAGCCATCTGAACCTTTATTCATTTATGCAAACATACCAAGGGAAAATTTTGTAATATGGAATTTTCCAATTGGCTTCTTCTCTGCTATGTTCGTTTGTTGAAGAAAGAGTTGTTTCACTGTTGCCTAACGATCTCAGCAGGCTAGTCACATATCCAAATAGGCTCAGTTGGTCAGTAGTAGACAGTTTTATCAACCACAGGATTCAAGTTGTGAGGGAAAGTTTGCAACTTGAAAGTAATTGTTACAATGACTAGAGATGGCAAAGGGGCCGTGGCGGGGTGGGACATTGGGGGTTAAGCTTTTCCGAGCTAAAAGTTTAACCTGCCATACCCTGCCCCCTTTAGCAGCTTCACCTCTTTTTGACTTGCCTAGACCTGCCTTGCTCCTCCCATTTTAGTTTTTCTGTTGCAATTTGCCAAGAACATGGGTAGAATGCTGTGTCCTTAGATCTATGAGTACTAGTTTAGGTGATGTCTAACTAAGAATTTTGAGCCAGTTTACTCATTAAAATTTTTGTTAATGTAAGAGGCTAAAGAGATTCTTAGTTCTCTCAAAAGCTGCAGGGATTTGATCTGTCAAACATACATATTCCTTCTCTCATCTTCTTTTGGTCCAGTTCATTGCTGTGCAACACTTTGAACTGAACTATGTAATGGAGTAAAGCTCAAGTAGTTTTGTATTGGGTGATACCCTTTTTTGCTTGAGCCCGACCGGGTTGGGTCCGGTCCGGGGCAAGTCGGGGCCATCGAACCCGACCTGGATGCAAGGTAGAACGACGGCCACGTCTACAACCGAGGTCGAGTCATTTCGAGACCGTTGCAGAGCTCGATATGAGTCACCACCGGATGCAGAAACACACAAGGTCGGAAGCCGGACTCGTAACGGATAACCAAGCGTCGCCGGATATCTCGCACAAACGTGATTTTCTCAACCACTTCAGGCCATTAAGGCGTAATTACAGGGAGCCACGATGTAATTAATTTACCTACCTTATTTTTACCCTTAATCAGAATGTATAAAAGGGGAGAAGACCCCATAAAGAGGGGATCGGAAACCATTACACTACAGTACCATCTCTCTCAATTCTTGTACGCTATCAAGCACAATTGTTCTAAGCAATATTATATTCTGCGATTATTTACTTTAACAGCAATTGTTGAGTCTTTATCTTTTATTTTCCTCAATCCAAACCTTTTGTATCTTTTAGTTCACAGATCCTTAAAACCCCATATAAATTCAATTGTTATCCGGATTCTAGGGTAAACAATAATTATTTACTTTATTTGTTTTACAAATTATTCATAATCATAAATTCCTCACATAATCCCTGTCATCCTCTTATATGCATTTTTTACTATACTACTTTTAGATAATATTTTTATTTAGCGTTTTACTTGTAAGAAATAGTGATTTCGAACTACTTATAATTTGCTTCCAATATGATATATTTAATTTTAGTTTTAGTTATTAATATTATCTACCCATGAATTTAAAAATAGTTTTCATTTAACACCTATTAAGATTTCAATTAGATAACCTTATCCGTAAAGTATGTTTTGTTGAATCATAATTCAAAGACTTACTCATAGCAAATTCAAATATATATATATATA
>NC_031995.1:3825761-3869376 GCF_001879085.1 Nicotiana attenuata | reverse complement strand
AGGGTCGGTTTAGACTTTTTCCCCATGAGGCGGCGGCACGAATCGCGAAGTACAGACACGAAGCGACAGATAATTAAGAGAAGCATTAAATGCCTGCAGCAGACGTGGTCAGAGCACTCGATGGCTTTTTCACCTGGCGTATGGCCATACGTCACGGGCATCACGTCACCGATCATATCATTTATTATCGTTACTCTCTAATAAACGAGGGGACTATCTGTATTGGGTGATACCCTTTTTTGCTTGAGCCCGACCGGGTTGGGTCCGGTCCGGGGCAAGTCGGGGCCATCGAACCCGACCTGGATGCAAGGTAGAACGACGGCCACGTCTACAACCGAGGTCGAGTCATTTCGAGACCGTTGCAGAGCTCGATATGAGTCACCACCGGATGGAGAAACACACAAGGTCGGAAGCCGGACTCGTAACGGATAACCAAGCGTCGCCGGATATCTCGCCCAAACGTGATTTTCTCAACCACTTCAGGCCATTAAGGCGTAATTACAGGGAGCCACGATGTAATTAATTTACCTACCTTATTTTTACCCTTAATCAGAATGTATAAAAGGGGAGAAGACCCCATAAAGAGGGGATCGGAAACCATTACACTACAGTACCATCTCTCTCAATTCTTGTACGCTATCAAGCACAATTGTTCTAAGCAATATTATATTCTGCGATTATTTACTTTAACAGCAATTGTTGAGTCTTTATCTTTTATTTTCCTCAATCCAAACCTTTTGTATCTTTTAGTTCACGGATCCTTAAAACCCCATATAAATTCAATTGTTATCCGGATTCCAGGGTAAACAAGTTTTTTTCCTTTTCTTTCTCAAAAAGGCCATGATATTGATCTGCAGCTAAGCTAAAATAGTAGGATGTGAAGCTAACCGTTGGTAGCTGCTTGCGATGCCACAATGCCTCTTGGATTTACCAAATTCTTCTCATGGGCTTCATCTAATTTCTTTGGCAGACAAGAGCAACTCAGTAAGTTTGGTCTCGATGGATCTGCCTATGCAACTGAAGACAAGGTGTCCTCATTTATTCAAAATTTAATCATAATTTGTTGTCTGTTATTTTTTCAGTTAAAAATACTACCAAGAATCCAGTGCCTCTGCGTAGTCGTTTATAGCTTTGAATGTGTTATATTATTTTCGGCCACATACTTGTATGTTCTTTTACCATTAGCGTACAGTTCTTGTTGCCCGAATGAATTTCTTTGCTCTGTGTCAGGCCGTCGATGATCGCACAGTTGGCCATAATCCAGAGAGGTTAAGTTTGCTGAAAGGTGGCATAGTATACAGCAATGCTGTAGTGTAAGTTAGCTAAAACTAGCGCAGCTACCTAATTTGCCTATAAGGTTTACTCACTCTTGGTGTGAATATCATTTTCTCGACTTGCATTGGTCACAGTTTAATCAGTCAATTCCCTTTTCATTTCTCCCTAATAAGAACTTTAACCACGCTACTCATGTTCTTGGTTCTCCCGCTTTACTTCTTGGTGCCTCTAATAAGGAGAAGTCACGAAAAAAAGTTACATCTACTAAGATAACATATTGTTTGTAGCGAAATCATAGCATTTGTAAAGCTTTTTGAACATGCGTGGACTATCTTCATTCTTTATGTCATCAGAAACAGAAACCATCTTCTTTCTTTAATCTCTCTTCTTAATTCAGTACAGTTTCACCGACGTATCTGAAGGAGACACTCTGTTCCGGATGGCTTTCTAGTGCTTTGATGCGAAACCGTGATAAGTAATGTCTTCAACACTTGCCTTTAACAATATTTCCTTGTTAAATTAAGTTCTGTTTCACTAATCATGCTTCAGCCTCTCTTTCTGAACCTCTCTGGAAATTAGCATGTGACATATTAAATATCATGTCACTACCAAATTTTATGTTTAAGTTGCTTTTTATGTATCTGTTTTCCTAATAGAGCTGTTAAAAACGAGTTATGTAATCATTCAGGTATTCTGGCATTTTAAATGGGATCGATACTGAAATGTGGAATCCAGCAACGGATGTTTATTTGCCTGCTAAATTTGATGGTAATTATTTCTGTGATATTTTAGAATTACTTGGATACGACTTGCTTTGAGCTACCATTACATATGTTTTTCCCACATAAGGGATGCTAATGTTGGTATGGATTCGAACAGCTTACATGTTATTAAACCCAAGGAAATATTAAAACAGTCACCTCATCCATGTTGGACATGAGGAAGCACGATGAGGTTTACGGGGTTCATGCGGAGGAGTTTACCAGAAAATTGTCACAATTTTGGTCATCCATCAACAGCTCCGCGGGCAAGGGAATAAATTGACTTCTAATTATTTCCTGATACTCATATCTCCAATGTATCTTAATAAAGGCAAATGCAGGAAAGGACATTGATGCAAAATCTATGACTCTAGACACATTAAGAGGAGATATGATTTTTGGTCTTGAGTTGTTATCTAGGTTTTGGGGTAATGCATAGGGAAAGTAGTAATTGTTTAAAGACAAAGATCATTGCAACCATAGGAATTTTCATTCTCTTAATGAAAGAAAGACCACAATGTGGAATAATACTAGGTATGTTGTTGTTGTTGTTTAATGAAAGAAAGGATGCTAATAAACATGTCAGTTGTGTTAAAATATTTGCATTTTATTGTCGCTGTTTGATATCAGTATCAATCTACGGATTGAGTGTAATGATTTCTCAACTATATTTACCTATTGGGGGGGGGGGGGGTTGGGTAATGAACTGATATTATTGCCTTGGTCCACAAGATGCTGTGTTTGCTTTCTTGTTGTCTTCTTCACTAGTTTATATTCTTGAAACTGTGAGACACTAGGAGTTTGCACTTAATAGACATTGCCATTCAATCAGGTAACAGGACAGAGCTGTCAATTAGTTTTCATTCTTTAGTTGTTTCATGGGCATGATGAAACTGTGCATATTGTGATTTCTAATTCATATAAAATGAAGTGTAGAGCACAAAACCTAGAAATGGGATGAGAAAAGTTGGACAATCTTTACATAATCCAACAAATGCAGGACAATCTTTAATAAAAATTTTTTGGCATGTGAACAAGAAGCAACCCTAAGCAAGTCTTTTGGGAATTTCAGACGCTCTTTGGTCATAGCTCAGGGGCTTGTTTTTAGGCTCTATACTCTGGTTAGACCAGCTTGCTGCTTTCTTGAACCGATTTGCATGGTCACAGGATATTACTAAACTCTTTTTATGTTTTTCCTAAAAGCCTCATGCTCCACTCCTGTATATCAATCATGATAGTTGTGTCATAGCTAGTACCAGTCATTGGTCATTGAATCTAAATTTGAGTTTATCAAAGTGCGGCGTGATTTGAACTCAACGGTGTAAGAGAAACATATGCACCTAAAAAAGTTCATTCCAGTATTTCTACTGAGTCTCCCAGAGATGAGCCCCATCTGGAGAATGTGGCTTTCTCATGGTTAATTTCTGTTGCGAACTACCACTTCGGACCTTTTTCCTTTGGAAAATACATTTTTGATTTGGTATGCAACAAGTAAGGATATTTTCTTCAACTCTTCTTATTTCACTTTTGTGTTTTGCAAGCCAGCAAAATTGAAGGGAAGAGGATATGCAAACAATTTGTTCAAAGGGGACTTAGTCTGCCTTTTGAAAGCATCAAACAGAGTACTTGTGTGGCTGATCAAGTACCTTTGGTTATCTGCATTACTCGATTGGTCGCTCAAAAGGGTCTCCATCTTATCACTCATGCGATCAAGCATGTTGAAGAACTAGTAAGTGTTTATCCCCATCTCGTTCTTTTTGGCAGAAGTTCACCTAGACTCAGGAAGACAGCCATCCAATCAGTCAAATGTACACATAAACAGCACATAGGATGCATTTTCTCTATGAAAGATTCAATGGGATGATCATTTATCATTTTATGAGCAAAAGAGTCATCAAGATGATGTGACCTTTACTTCTCCATCACAAGCACAAAATTTGTTAAACTACTCTCTTCACTTCCCAACACAATCCTGTGTCTAAACCATGACAAGTGTGTAGAATCCCGATTCGTCTATTGCGTTTCAAATTTTGATACATATAACGCCCACCAGTTCCCCACCCTGAGGATATAGGGTCACCTGAGCAAGGGAGTCGGAGAATGCATACTGGCTGTATGGTGCAAACAATACTCAAGTCTACAGAGACAAGCATGCGTCTAGGAATGCTCTATTATTGTTGCTTTCATCGTGTCAAGTATACTAACATATGTTTTTCGAACTCGCCTTAAAATCTTGCCCAGCTAAAGTTTTAGTGCATGCTAAAATTTTTTATTCCCTTGCCCATTTGAAGCATTTTTTATTGGAAAAGAAGAGCAAGATAGGCCTCCTGTTACTGTTCAAGTTACTAAATACAACTATAGGGCAACACGCAACTTCCAGGTCGTGTTTGTTTTCTCACGTGAAAAAGAAGATTGTCACCTCTTATTATTTCTTCTCATATGATCTCCTAACGGCAGTTACAAATTTGCAACTACCCGTAGGATTTTCTGGCCAGCTGATAGGGTATTAATTTGGCGTTGTAATTGAAGTCTGCTGCTGGCATCTTTTTCAGGGTGGACAGTTGGTGATTTTGGGTAGGGCTTCAGATGATCGAGTTGAGAGAGAATTTGAAGGTTTAGCAGAATTGGTAACCCAAATTTCTAGACTTGAAATATTCTTCTGGCTGGCTTGCAGTGGACCATTACATACGGTTCTTTTCATCATCATGAGATGGAAAATGGAAGCATCGCCACTGATAATACAGTTCATTATCACCATTTTAGTTTTTCCTTCTCTTTATTACTATTCTTTTATGATATTAGAATGGGATCATTTAATGATTTAGATGTCAGGGTCCATACAATGTGCTACATTTGACCTGAAAGAAATGCCAATTGATAAAACCAAAGAGAAAAAGCAGCAGAAAAGAAGAAAGTGAGAGAATTAGTTAAGTAAATTATGCTGCACTAATTGCTCATTAATGCATGTTCCTATTTTCCCTCTGGAGTAAGCTAGAAGTAATAAGTAGTTGGTGATTTCATATGTTAAAATGTAAGTCCATCCTGCTTATAATTTCCACCGTACTTATTTACACATTTGAGAGAACAAAGTGTTTTATTTTGAAGAAGTCCAATAGATCTGGTTGTGTTTTTAAACCTTTTTGAGTGACCATGCAATGGTGATATCAATTACTTTCTTTGTAGCATGACAAGGGCCCCAACATCCGTATCCTTTTGATGTACAGGTAACTATTTTTGAAAGCCAATTGATTATCTAATATTCCTAACCTTCAAGAAATATTACTGGTAATGTTTATGTATCTTGGTGAAATTATTCTTTATCTGATTAAATGAACCTCAAATTATATGAATCACTTGTATACTCTGGATGCACGAGGCAATTTTTAACACGACTGGCCAATTTTCTTTCAAATGGCGTCAATCATGAAGCGAGGAGCTGTCCCATATGCTCTATGCTGCTGCAGACATGGTTTTAGTGCCATCAATGTATGAGCCATGCGGGCTAGCACAGATGATTGGAATGCGTTATGGAGCTGTAAGTACTCCTACTTCTAAGAATAATGTGTTTTTCACATTTTATGTGGTTAAAGCTGGGGAAAATCTCTGTTTCTTTTTCTGCTTGACATATTTATATGGTAGACAGAACTTGTCAGAAAGGTTTTATTTAGGGCTGTGTGTGTTTCTAGTAACGACAAAATGGTGGTTTATCCAATTATTGCTTCAAGAAACATCAGCATATTCCAGCTTAAGAAAGAAACAAAAGCAAGGAATTTTTTTGCATCTATTTCAGGTTCCCATAGTTAGGAAGACGGGTGGTCTCGCGGACACAGTTTTTGACATGGATGATCAATCTCACGCTGAGATTGCTAACGGGTAACTGTTCAGATTCTTGAAATCCTGTTTACTTTTGTACTAAAAATTCATGCTAGTCGTGTCAATTAGCTTTCAATGGTGAATTGGTTTCTGACCTTTAACTCTCTGTGTGTTGTTCTATAACAAGGATGAAAATCAATAAAAGAACTAACCAACAAATGTGGAATCTGATGTTTACCCCACGTATGGGATTACGTTGGGTTTGTTTGTTGTTGATGTTGATCATCAGTCACCTCAATAAAAAACAACTCATGCAGTTGCTTTCTAAGTTTGCATAGGTTTTCTTGTTCAAGAAAAATATTTTTACTGATAATACAAGCTATATTGCTAAATTTCAGAGCTAAAGGGGTTTTAAAAAAAAAAGTCATGGCGAACCCACTGGTTTCAGCTTTTAAGTAAATTCAATATAAAGCAATTGTGCAAGAATCTAAGGATGGTTGTTGCAGTAAGAGCCATTTTGTTTGTGTTGTTTTTAAAAAAGAACTTGTTAGGTGATGGATCCTTTTTCTGTTTTCCTGTTTGTCCTTTTCCATGAGTAAGTTTTACTGGCATTCCAACTGTGATTCTGAAATGCTCAGTATATTATCCATGTAGGTTCGTCTTTGAAGGAATTGATGAAGGATCCTTTAACCGGGCTTTAGACCGTGCATTTTCTTACTATGGAGAAAGTAAGTCACTTTATCCTTGAATCTCCATGTAGTTTTTCTCCTGCTGATTTCCTTCAAACAATGCCGCTTGATTGTAGAATAGTCCCTCATTCACCTCACAGAATAAAATGAGATTTTGATAGAGAGGATCCGTAGAACTGACTCCAACTACTTTGAGTTAAAGATTTAATTGTTTGATTGATAAGATGTCCTCAATTGTAATGCAGAACCAAATGAATGGAAAGCTGTCGTTCAGAAAGTTATGCGTATTGACAATAGCTGGAATAATACAGCAGGGAAATACATAGATATCTACAATTCCATAAAAGTGAGGTGAAATAATTTCTCAAAGGCACAAATCATTTTGCAATGATCAAGAAACAGAACCAGTTTATCTTTAATGTGTATTTTTCCTTTTGTAGTATATTACAGATGCTGTAGTTTCCTCTGCCACCAGTAGATCCAACTTGTAATAAAGGAACAATTAACAAAATTCTCCTGCAGTTTGTAAATGCCTCTCCCTTAATTTCAAAATCTCTAATATGGATCAGAAGTGTTTGTCCACGGTATGATGTCCAATCAAAGAGTTGTATAATCATGTTTAAACTCAACTGACCAATCTGTTTGATTTCAAATCATGTTAAAACTTTTTATGTTTTTTTTAGCTAATTAATCACTTTTATATTAATCACCAGTAAAACTGTACAAAATCATAGCATCGCTTATACATCTAGCTATCTCATTACAAATCCATTATCCTATGTAACATGCATCCTATACACTAAAACAAAAATATAATTCTGAAATAATCTATGAATTCCAGTGGTAGCTCTAATGTTGCAAGTGTAGGCTATTTCATGTGCAATGACATTCCAATCTCTAGCCCTTTTTTTAAAGATCCTCAGATTCCTCTCAATCCAAATGACATGTGATATTTCTGCATACACCATCCGAAGTATCTTTGCTCTTTGGGATTTTCCTTTTCCATGTTGCAGACTCCACTGTAGGTGTTGCTCCCAGGTGTGTGTTATCTTGTATTCATGTTGCATCCCGTGCATTGTCTTCCTCCGTAAGCTCTTGGCATACCCACAGTTAACAAAAAGATGCTCCCTGCTTTCATCATGATCATGGCATAGTGCACATTGTGTTTCGACAGTCATTCCCCATTGTTGCAGCCTATCTGTAGTGAGGACTATGAGCCTGCCATGTAATAGCATCCACATGGTAAATTGTGCTTTAGGCCTTGCAATGTTCTGAAACATTAAACATTTTCAATTCACACGAGGTCTTTCTCCCAACAACTACAGGTATATGTGCCTGATCAAACTAGCCCCATAGTTCCTCTGCATCTGGTTCATAGTTGCTATGAATATCTGTCTGATCATCGAGCAGGCTTGTTTAGGAATTGGCATTTGTAGAAATTGTCGACATTTTATGTAGTAGGAGTGTATCCATTTAATCCACAGTCTATCCTGCTTAGCTTCCACATCCCGACACACTTTGGTGATAGTAGCTTTGTTCCACAATTAAATCTTCACTAGGTTCAGGCCTCCACTACACATAGGAGAACAATCTTTTCCCACGAGATCAGGGCCTTTTTAGTAATGCTATTGGCAGCAGACCAGATATAACTCCTACAATAGGCATTAATAAGCTTCAGCACCTTAACAGGCAATGGCAACAGTTGAGCCTAGTAGGCTTGGACGCCAAAGATCACACTTTGCACTAGCTGAACCCTTCCTGCATAGGATAGTTTCTTAGCTGTCCATGAAGATATTTTTGCCACTATCTTTTGAATAAGGGGTTGCCATTGGATCATTTAGATCTTTTTGGTTGATAGAGGTATGCATAAGTATTTGAAAGGCATTTCTCCTTGTCCATATCCCAAGCGTTGTAGGATTTTGTTTCTTTCGGCTGGAGAGACCCCACCAAAGTACACATAACTCTTTCCCAAGTTAGCTTGCAGACCTGATGATTGTGAGAATTGACTGAAGCACCTATGCATAGCAACCACTGATGCTAAGTCACCTCTTGTAAACAACAGTAAGTCATCAGCAAAGCTTAAATGTGTGATGTGGGAGCCTAGCACACTTTGGATGGTATTTTAAGTCTTTGTTTCCTTTCAGACCATTTAGGCTTCTACTTAGCTACTCCATGACAATAGCAAATAGGTAAGGGGACATAGAATCCCCTTGTCTAAGTCTTTTTGCAGCATCAAATGGAATGGTAGTCTCCCATTTATCAATATGGTATAATTGACTGTCTTGACACATTCAAGGATCCAACCAGTAAATTTTGTAGGGAAGCCCAAAGTACCCATTACCTGTTCCAAAAAATCCACTTCACTGAGTCATAGGCTTTTTGTAGATCAATCTTAATCATACACCTATCAGAAGTATGTTTTCTTGTATATGACTTGACCAATTCATGGGCAAGGATAATATTATATGCAATACTTGACCAATTCATGGGCAAGGATAATATTATATGCAATTCTTCTCCCAGGAATGAACCCAGCCTGATTTGCACTAATTATAGATGCAATGATCTTCTGCAACCTTGCTGCTAACACCTTAGAGATGAGTTTATAAAGTAAAGTACAACAAGCAATAGGTCTGAAATCCTTCACAATGATAGGTTTATCCACCTTAGGTATCAACGTGATAATAGTAAAATTTATGGCCTTGTACATTCTACCCGAGGTAAGAAATTCTTTAACAGCTTCACAGACCTCCTCCTTGATAATTGGCCAGGATTTCTTGAAGAAATCAACATTGAAACCGTCCACCCATGGTGGCTTGTCATCACCAATAGCCTGTAAACTTTCAAATATCTCTTGATCAGTGACTTCTGCACAGAGCTGAAGTCTTTGTTATTGCGAGACAGTAGGTCCTTGTTTCATGATCTCCCTGTTGATAGCAGGAAGAGTCTGAGCAGTAGTTCCCATCAAGGATTTGTAGAACTCAATGATTTCATATTTGATCCCCTCAGAATCACTTAGGGCCTGTCCATCTAGAGATGTGAGTTCTTTAATCCACTTTTTCTGATTCCTTTCATTCATTATAGCAGAGTAAACTTGGTATTTGAGTCCCCGAGCTTAATCGACTTAGCTCTTGAGTTTTGCTTTAACACACTTTCCTTTATAAGGGACCATTGTTCCAGTTGATGAAGAATAACTTTCTCCTGGTCCAGCAGGTAGTCATTACATTGTGTTATAATCTGCTCCTGAATACCTTGAAGTTCATCTCGAGCCTTATCAATCTTAGTAGTAATAGTTCTGAATTACTCATTGTTCAATGCCTTGAGTCTGGGCTTTAGAGCTTTTAGCTTCAACCAGATACTCTTCATTCTCCATTATGTTATATTCTGATCCCATACTTCCTGCACTAGCTGGAGAAAGCTAGCATGGTCTGCCCAAACATTTAGGAATCTGAAAAGAATTTTTCCAGGTCTAGTAGCTGTGCAGATTGATAGCAGCATAGGTGAATGATCATACATTTGGGGCAGATCATATTCAATTTGCACATGCCTTCATTGTATCCATTCAAAATTTCCAAAGACTCTGTCAATTCTACTACTAACTCTATCTGGTCCATATTGCTTGTTTGACTAAGTGTAGTAGTCTCCATTCCATGACAATTCACTGAGCTGCAATGCTTGAATGCAATAAGAAAAGTTTCGAGTTTCTACATATTTTATAGGATTAACCATCAATCTATCTTGAGGATAAAGCACAACATTGAAGTCTCCACAGATTATCCAAGGTGCAGCTATGTTTGTAGCCAAAATCTACATGTCCGTCCATAGTGATTTTATTTGTTCAGCAGTATTATATCTATAAACAACATTCATTAAGCAATCTATTTTCCCAGAGTTATCTCTCAGATGGCAATGTAAGAATTGTGCACCAGCTTTTAATAAAGTCACAATGTACCATCTTGGATCCCAGAGGATCCAAAGTCTACCATTTGAGCGTATTGATAATTGGTAACCACATGCCTATCAGGCAGAATTGCTTTGATCACTCTATGGGAGTTGTGTTTTTACACTCTAGTCTCTATCAAGCCAGCTAGTTTGATACTTTTATTTTTAATGTAATGATGTAACTCTTTATGCTTATACCTCTTATTGCCTCCCCGCACATTCCAAAACAGCCAGTTGCTCAACATGTAAGATGGCCTCTTACCTTGTCAAGGGGAAATTGGTATATATCTCTAGTTCCACAAGGTAATACCTCGAAAGGATTCATTGTAACTGCAAACAACATAGAAAAGTTTGTTAAATTAAACTCAGGACTACTTTCCACTTGCTTCCCTCAATGACACTCTTTGGACACAGGAGCATCATTTGGTGTTGGACTGTTGCTGCTTGGAGAAGCAATATGTAACACCTGCTGCTCAGCTGGTGCTTTCTGTTGCATAGGTATATTATCAACTTTCAGAGTCTGCCCTTTGGTTCTCTATTCCATAGTCACTTTCTTGGGCTCCCTTATCTTCTCATTCTGCTTAGTCCGTTGTTTAGCTTCTTGCTTATTTGTTCCTTTATGAGGAGCAAACTTGTGACCAACCTTTTGACATTGATCACAGAAATCATGTCTCCACTCATAATAGACTCCCTATAGAAACTGTCTACCCTTTGGATCCATGACACATATCTCATTAGGTAGAGGCTTAGTCACATTATTCTCTATTAATATTCTAGTAAAATACACCCTAGTTTTCTTAGTCGTACATTCATCAGCAAATATGGGTGTATCAATAGCACTGGCTATTCTACTTGGTGAATCAGATCCCCAGCAATTCATAGGCAACTTTGGGAATTTAACCCAAAGGGAAATTTTAGTGGGAAATTCCTCATTAAAGTCAAAATATGAGGTCCAAGGTTTCAAGATCATAGACTATTATTAATGGAATAAGGTCCAAAATAATAGATCTATTGCATGTCAGCCTCTGTGTGGAATCTGATAATGTAGTACCTGTCACACCTCCTTTTTCTCGAGGGGATATAGGAAGTTTTTCCAATTAAAGTGACATTATTCGAAATAAAATTATTTATTTAATTTCAGAGTCGCCACTTGGAATAATTTATGGTGTCCCAAGTCACCGGTTTATTTTAAATCCCAAAAAGAGGATGTTTGACTCTGTTTTAAAGTCTGCGAAACCAGAAGACCGGGTAAGGAATTCTGTTAACCCAGGAGAAGGTGTGAGCCACTCCCGAGTTTCATGGTTTTAGCACGGTCGCTGAACTATTAATAGTTTGCCTAATTATCCGATTTATTATGTGTTTAAAACCTAATGTGCATTTTTACTTTTTGACTGCTTTTAGTATTTATGGAATTGGTTTGAACCAGTCGCGATGTCGCGCACTCATTTATTTTGTACACATTGCAAATCGCGCCACGTGAAACACACCCGTGATTTACAACATGTTAATTTTTATTATTGTTTGAAGTTGTGGTTGGCGCACATGAAATGCGCACCCGAATTGGGGATTATGTATCACGACTATGCCACGAGAACCGTACCCATAGCCGTGATGATTTAATTACGCGCCTAAAACAAACTCCGATGTATGAAATTATTTAAAATCTATGTTTGAGATTGATTGTAAAGGTCATGAGCTATGGAAAAGAGAATTATTGAAAAGTATAAGGTATTGATTGATTCCAATTTTTTGGATCTTTGCCGCATTGGAGTTCACTTAGAAATCAGATTTACGACCCAACTCTGTACACAAATCCCTTCTAGGCAAGTTTTCGGGCTTAGATATTCCTAAGGGATCTTTGCCGCATTACATTCAAAGGGACTAATATCTAGAGTAAATAATAGATTCACGTGCTTTTGATTCCAAATGACCTTCAAACAAATGACCTATAGCTATCCAAACTTCCTATGTTCTTCACAACTTTACATGCTTCTCATCAGATTCAACCCTTAACTATTACTTAGCATGCTCACCTGAAACAGATTCACTGCCAACAATAATCAACTCAATAATTGAATCATTCTAGTTAAAACATTCAGTTCAAAATAATTCCATCAATAATCAAATGTCGATAGAGATGAAACAAACTAATCTGGTAGTCAATCATCAAGAATATATGAAAGTAGGCATGTTCATAAAATCAACAACTCAAGTATTCATTCATATTCGAAGATGAAACTAACAGGGATTAGTGAACACATCTAGAAGTGGAGAAACTGATGACCAGATCTTAAGGTAGCCTAATGAAGGCTGAAAAACTAACCTATTGAGCTAAGAACAACAACAAAACAGAAGGAAATTGAGCTAAAAACACCCTTTTAACATCAAAACAGCAACAAGGAGAAATCTGTACTTCAAAAGGCAGCTATGCAACCCAGAATATGCAGTGATAGACTCAGTAATTAGAAACAGCCTTGAATCTTCCTTTTTGTTTTGTATTTTAACTTGAATTCTTCAGAGTGTTTCCTTTTGAGAGGAATCAGTAGCAAAATCAGAAGAATGTCCAATTTTTGAGTGTAAAATCAGTGTAGAAGATGAAGAAATGACCTTTGAAATTTTTAGAGAATTGAGTGTGTATCCGTGTCCTACAATTCTCTCTAAAATGAGTGTATATATGCTACTCTAAGCAAAGTATGAGAGAGGGTCTGATGGGGAATATTTTAGCATGAATTCAGGGAGTGTCAGCTGTAAAAATGGATAAAAAGCATCTTTTTCAACAGATTTTGTACAACTTTCTCTCTTACATCAGGTATTTTTCTATTTCTTCAGCATTTTATCTTAAGAGATTGGGACATCTGTCCCTTTTAGAAGCAACCTGATATTCCTTCAAATTCCTATCCTAAACTACCCTCCAAAGACCTCTGTATTTTACTCTTAGTGACCAGCCTAGGTTTGGGCTTCTTATCCAGTAAGCTCATAACCGAACCAGAATCTAAACTTGACTAAAGCAGGCACAAAACATCTTCAAACCAACAAAAAGAATTCAAATCAATTAATTCAAAAACAAAACAGAAAATAATCCGAAATGAAATGATTTTTCCAATTAATCCTTAAACATGCAACATTAAACTCAAAAATCACTTAGCCAAAACAATTAATTAGGGAATGAAGATGAGAAAGAAAAGAATACCGGCACTGAACGGGAAAATTCGGGCACGTGACTGCTCTGACCGTCTATGGGTAAATTGACCGGATTCCGGCGACTTCGAAGTGACCCAAAATTAGTGTCAATCTATTGTTTTGGTTGAAGAACAATCTATAGTCCCCCGGAAAATTTCGAAGTACTTAAGCGTTATTAAGAAAGTTGACGTGTGCTAATTACATTATTTTGTGTGCAGACGAGGACTATTAATATGATGGATATTAATTGGATATGATAATAAAGTGTAAGAGGTGTATTTGAAGTGACATAGGTCATAAGGAGAGCCCTTGGGGCAAATCAAGATGGAAATTACATGATAGACTAAAGTTCCAAATGAGTACGCACAAGACCTAACTTTGGATGAGCATATCTAGATATATGTAGGAGTTATGTGGATTACAACCTATCAAATGAAAGGTCTTTGAGTCTAGTTTCTAACTCATCAAACCGTTTGTCATTTGGATATTCCTACAAGAAGTTATGATCAAATTACCCAAGGCTGGCGGAGGAGCCTGCGGATGCGAAGCATCCGGAGCCGCGTCCGAAAGAATGACAGGCAGTGCAGTGCTGCCATAGCGTCCAAGGACGCGTCCTAAGCCCAGAAATCTGGGCCTATAAATACCAAGTCGGGGGAGAGAGTATTTTGAGTATTGGGGGTTAGGGTTCTTGAGGTGAAGGGGCGATTTTAAGCTCAAATCAAGTCCAATCGACCAAGGTAAGTTGTTAATGTTGTTTTGGGTTGATTCTTACTCAATATACATGTGTTCTAACATCATTCTAACATCAAAATTCTAGATTTCATCATCAAATCCTCAATAACACAAAAATCACCAAAGTTGTGATTGTTCAAGATTGATCTACTAGAGGTAATTTCAATGCTTCAAACTCGTTTATTATGAGTAGTTAGAAGTATTTGAAGTATTTGTTGCAAGTTTTATTGGTTGAAAGATTTGATTATAAAACTCTAGTTCATGGCATGAATAGTACTTTTGAGAAAATAAGAGAGAAGTTGAATGGTGAATCTTGGCGATGAAATTGATTGAATACAATGAACCTATGGAATTATTTGTTAGCAAAAGATGGAAGTGATCAACTAAGTAATCATCCAAATTGTATATTATGCAAGTTTTGATTATGGAAGATGATGAATAGTAACTTGGTGGCATTGGACAATTGATGTAGTATCATTAATGACTTCGAATGGGTATTAAAATATAAGAATGGAGTTGAATGATCTAGCTTGTAAATCTATTTGGCGATTTGAGTTGTTGAAGGCTTGTAGCCAATTTATGAGCCATATATGGATATTAATTAATATCTTAAGTCATATTTTGATGTAATTAGGATATTTAATTGTAGATATCGACTTGTTGGTGATGTTGAGCTTTTTAGTCAACATTGGAATGATGGAAGAGGATTGAAAGCATGTGAATGTTAATAAAGCGAAAGCGAGGTAAGTTGATTAAAACTTACTCTTCTTGAGGGACTTTCTCTAAAAGCATGTTTCAAGTTAATACTTAAGTTGTTTGCAAATGTGGTTTCGTGCTTGTGGGGACAAACAAGTACGGATGTCTCCATGTACTAAATATTATGTTGCATATGTAGTGTCATGTCGTTTTGTAAAACAATTTGTTTTAAATCTTGTTGGCAAAATGATACTCGAGGTAAATCTTATAAGTTTTTATCAAAACTTATGTATTGACAAGAGTATACATATTTGAGTGCTAGAGATAAGTTTTCACGGAAACTATTTCTTTTGGATTTTGATGTTAAATTGCTAAAGGCTTTATCATAAAAAATGTTGTTTAGTTAATTTTTGTTCAAATTCTATGATTTGATAAAAAAAATAGATCCTTTGAAACTACTATGCTATGAATCTATTTTTGAAGTATCAAATGTTCTGGGAGTTACTTGTGTTCACCGAGATTAACTTCGGATATATTCTGTTCGTTGTCATGAAACTACACGTGCCAGTGTAGGCATAGATGGCCACTTTGTGGTATAGACTATGGCAGAGTGTTCTCCCTTGAGAGAGTACTATTTTGTGCTATTACTAGCATGGCTGAGTCGATTCGTACGGCACTACGATGAGACGACCTGAGCAAGTAGGGTATTGATACTTGCCGCTAGGTACATAACCTAGTTGACTTTCTTATGTCGGTGATGGTATAGTACTCCCAGTGAAAGGTAAGGATGATTTTCTTATGTTTAGGCCTAAGGAGCCGAAAGCGATTTCAATGACTTAAAGCATATGTAATGATTTTGTACGATTTACCCAAAATCTTGGATTGATGTAAGTGTTTTAAAAGTTTATATTGTGGGTTCTATTTCACTTGCTTGTTATTTAAAATAACAAGGGTCATGAATTGATAAAATTTCTTATCGTTTTATATCAAATATTGATGCATTATTTTTTTATAAAGTTTGTCCCAAGAACTTAAGTTAGAAAGAGTCTATAACACATATTGAGTACCTCTCTGGTGTACTCAGCCCTTAGGGGCCCCCTCCAGGGCCCTGCTTACTTTACATGTTTCAGGATGATGTATGATACGTGGCATGCGGTCAGGCCAGGATGACTCTCTTTTCGAGGTATTATGAAGCACCACTTTTATTTCGTGGTAGCTATCATGTTCTTCCTTATTTTATTTGTTGGAATTACTCCAACCGTTGGTTCTATTCTTTGGTATAGAGGCTCCATAGATAGTTGTGAAAGGTTGTAGTAACGAGGTTGTACACGACATTCATGAAAGTATATTTATTTTACTTAGTCTCATTGTTATTATTATGAAAGGGCGTCATGTGTGATTTTGAATTGGAAAATATTTTATCATTTAACTTGAAAATGTATAAGATTTTCAAGGAGCTTCTGCAGTTAAATTGGTTTTCATGCATATGATTTGGGTGCATCACATGGTTTGGTTCGCTCGGGTCGGGTAGTGTGCCGGGTGCCGGTCACGTAATTTTGGATCGTGACACAATCGATTAGCACAAATTTTTGGTCAATCAAGTCAAGAATTCCGAGAAAATCAAAAGGAGGCGGATTAGGGTTTTTTTGTCCTTCTTAGATTTGAAATTGGAGAAGATTGGTGGGACTTTTGGGGAAATTGGTAAGGGGTTAAGGTTTAGGGGAGTATGAGGATCATAGGGTGTTAATTTGGGGCGATTTGGAGTAGTGCCGCCGCCGTAGGCGATATCTGGCGGCGGCGGACGGCGATGGATGAGAGATGGGTGAGAGAGACGAGTCTGAGACGATTTGGGGGGTGGTGGTGGTGGTGGTGGTAGGGGTCTCTCTCTCAGACAGTTTTAAGGGGTGAAAGTGGGGAGTTCCCAGCCGTTGGATCATAGGAGATCAACGGATGGGATTGTTCAAGGAAAAACGGGGCCGTTTGGTGTATAACGGGGCTGGACCGATTTTCTTTTGGGCTGGGGTGGGTATTTAGTAGTTGGGCCATTCAAATATTGGCCTAGTCGGGTTTGAGGCTCAAAAAATAGCCTTTTCCTCTTCTTTGTTTTCCTTTATTTTTTGCTTGATTTTAAAACTCTAATTGAATTAATTCAGATCCTAAACAACTAAATAAAATCCTAAATTAGATTCTTAAATTATTTTGTAAAAATTAGCCTTAAAACTAAAAACTAAAATGTAAACATGACCCATGTATTTTGTGATTTTCAATTGATAATGCACTTAATTAACATAATTAAATCCTAAATGCAATTAAGATCTAGATGCTATGCAATGAAGCATTGAACATTTTTTTTAGTATTTTTCTATGATTTTAAGATGTTAAATGTGCAACTAAATGCAAATAGTTAATTAACAGGAAATTCCTAAAATTCTATAAAATTAAAACAATTAGGAAACAAAAAATCTATTTGTTGATTTTTGTTGGAGTATTTTCATCGGGCAAAAATTACGTGCTCACAGCTGCCCCTCTTTGCTCGGAGACATGAAGAGTTCTCGGGCAAAGATAAAGTGAGCAATTACGAGCAATTTTTGCCCATTTGACTCTCCATTCGGAAGCATTTTGAAAAAGTTTGACCGAACATTGCTTTGGAGGTTGCCTACATATCCTCGGCTATAAAGGAATCAGGTCAGTATAGTTCTGGGAATTTTGGTAGCTGGGACTACCGGAAGAGCTGTGATTTCACTGCTGTTGCTGCTGTTACTGCTTGCTGAGCTCTTTAATACACCAAAATTAAAATGAAAAGAAACTAAACAAGCCTATCAGCTATGAGTTACAATATTCCTATCTATAAGTCTTCTGAAGCTTGATCTTGAGTCTTGGCTGGTTCTTCACGTACACTCAGATCTGAATCTTGATACTTGCTAGTTGCAGATGGTAGTTCATTCTTCTTCTGCTTTTTCGGATCAAAACGAGACATGCAAAACTCATGACTTCCATCATGTCTTGAGCAGTCCACACTTTTCCACCGCTTCTGCATTTGGATTCATTTCTTTTTTCTTCTTTTTTTTTTATCTTGGATTGAGACGTCTACTTTTGGTCATCCGAACCCTGTGTCTCGAGGTAAAACCTGCTCAGACACCAAAACAAACGAACGAATGAAATTTTTCTGCCCCAGTTTTCACTAGAAAATTTCGTGAGTTATTTGTAACAAAATTCTAAACTACTTTATTGAAAGAAATAAAAGGTCGAGAATGGTGTACCCTAGGAAAACAGAGATTAGGGAGTGGAGACCCTATATCTAAAAAAAATAAAAATGAAGTCAACTAGGGAGTGGAGACCCTATTTTGGAAAAGCGACTAGGGAGTGGAGACCCTATGTCTAAAAATAAATTCAGCTAGGGAATGGAGACCCTATGTTGGAAAAGTGACTAGGGAGTGGCGACCCTATGTCTAAAATAAACATCAACTGGGGAGTGGAGAACCTATGTTAGAAAAGAGATTAGGGTGTGGAGACCCTATGTCTGAAAAAATAAATATGAAGTCAACTGGGAGTGGAGACCCTATGTTGGAAAACTGACCAGAGAGTGGAGACCCTATGTCTAAAAATAAAGTCAACCAGGGAGTGGAGACCCTATGTTGGAAAAGCGACTAGGGAGTGGAGATCCTATGTCTAAAATAAACATCAACTATGGAGTGAAGACCTTATGTTGGAAAAGAGACTAGGGAGTGGAGACCCTATGTCTGAAATAACGTCAACAAGGGAGTGGAGACCCTATGTTGGAAAAGGAGACTAGGGAGTGGAGACCCTATGTCTTAAATAACTTCAACTAGGGAGTGGAGACCCTATGTTGGAAAAGCGACTAGAGTGGAGACCCTATGACTAAAAGTAAAGTCAACTAGGGAGTGGAGGCCCTATGTTGGTAAAACGACTAGGGAGTGGAAACCCTATGTCTCAAAATAAACATCAACTAGGAAGTGGAGACCCTATGTTGGAAAAGCGACTAGGGAGTGGAGACGCTATGTCTAAAATAAACATCAACTAGGGAGTGGAGACCTATATGTTGGAAAAGCGACTAGGGAGTAGAGACCCTATGTCTAAAAGTAAAGTCAACTAGGGAGTGGAGGCCCTATGTTGGTAAAGCGACTAGGGAGTGGAGACCCTATGTCGAAAATAAACATCAACTAGGGAGTGGAGACCCTATGTTGGAAGAGACTAGGGAGTGGAGACCTTATGTCTCAAAATAAACATCAACTAGGGAGTGGAGACCCTATGTTGGAAAAGCGACTAGGGAATGGAGACGCTATGTCTAAAATAAACATCAACTAGGGAGTGGAGACCTATATGTTGGAAAAGCGACTAGGGAGTGGAGACCCTATGTCTAAAATAAACATCAACTAGGGAGTGGAGACCCTATGTTGGAAAAGCGACTAGGGAGTGGATACCCTATGTCTAAAATAAACATTAACTAGGGAGTGGAGACCCTATGTTGGAAAAGAGACTAGGGAGTGGAGACCCTATGTCTAAAATAAACATCAACTAGGGAGCGGAGACCCTATATTGGAAAAGAGACTAGGGAGTGGAGCCCCTATGTTTGAAATAACGTCATCTAGGGAGTGGAGACCCTATGTTGGAAAAGGAGAATAGGGAGTGGAGACCCTATGTCTAAATTAACTTCAACTAGGGAGTGGAGACCCTTTGTTGGAAAATGCAACTAGGGATTAGAGACCCTATACTACCATGATTTTGTATTTGCTTTCTTTTCATTTTCATTTCATATTTTGTTTTTTAAGAGAATGAGTAAAATGCGGTGAAGAATTTGGAAAAAACTTCCCTTTTTTGGAGTGGGTGTTGCCGCAGAGCTATTTTATTCTCCGCGCGGTTTCTTTTTGGTTGCACCTGCTTGTTGCAAGGTTGCTTTGGATTGCACCTGTTTCCTATTTTTCCGAACAAAGAACAATTTGTCAGTTTGAAACGGCGGTTGGTTTTGCGTCCTTGAGTGTTTCAATCACTTGATCTTGGCCGGCTTCTTTGATGATAATTTCACTTGCAACTGGTTATTTCCTGAAGACCGATTTTATTTCTGGCCCCGGAGAATTTTTGGCTTTTCCAAAACTTTACCATGACGGTTGGTCGCATGGGACTTAACCTTTTTAATTTTTTTTGCCTTTGTGGGCATTTGACTTTGATTTTCTTCTTTCAAGAGTTTTTGATTTCGAAACATCGGTCATCATGGCCAGTCGGGTCGACTCAATGCACCTGCCGAGACTGGGTGCCTTCTTGAATATTAGCTTGTATCTGACAAAAGCCTTGTAAATCAATCTTGCCATCCCTTCTTCGCCTCAGTTTTGGAACAGAGTTAGACTGAAAGGGATTCAAAGGAAAACAAACAATGGAATGGACAAATGAATTTAGACGAGAGGTATCCCTTTCGGGAAAAGAAAGAAGGACTTCTCTGGAGTGCATGCGGACTTCAATGAACATGACATGCCTCTTGGACTGGATGCATGATCTGTTTAAACCGTCCAACTCTCAGAAATTCATCACAACTTATGCCTCAAAATCGAGAAACCTTGCCAGGACTCTGTCGATGCCGATGGCTGTGAGGATCCTCTTCTCACCAGCTGACCTCTCTCATTTCTCTTCTCACCATCGTCTTATAGTGCTCTTTGCGAGTTTTCACTAACAAGACTCTCTCATTTCAATTTCTCTGCTTACCGTCGCCTTACGGTGCCCGTGAGAGTTTTCACCGATAAGACTCTCTCATTTTATTTCTCTCATTTTGTTGTATCAGATCCAAGTAATTGTATCTTCCAATTTGAACCTCTTTGTCGATCGATCGGAAGATCTTGAACAGGATTTGGGTTAAAGGAATTTGGATTGAATTACAACTTTGGAACCTTTTAGGCGAAACCATCGCCGAATCATTGTAACTTCTGCCCCAGTTTTAACTTTTTGGGGGAATTTGGATTTTTATTTTGGTGTGACTGAACCCCAGAGAGAGAGGCTGCCTATGTATCATTTCGGAATCAAGTCGAACGTAGTTCAAGCTACTTTTGTTTTTGATTTCTTTTGTTTTCTTTCTTTTCATTTTTTTTCATCTTTTTTTTGTCATAATATCTTCCAGGTTCCAAAGAGGGTAATCAAAGAAAAAGGAAACCGGCTCAAAGGGTTTGCATGGGTTGGTAGTGTTTGGGTAGCGGGAATGAATGCCTTCGTCATCCCAATCAGAGAGCATTAAAGCTACATAAAAGGGTCAAACATAATACCTTTTGACCGCATCTGCATTGACAGCTGCTCCGGGGTCATTTCCTTCAATGTCTCCCAAGTACAACGCTCCTTTTGGCAACACTCTTCTTATAATGTACAGACCTTTCCAATTCGGAGCAAATTTTCCTTTGGCTTCTTCATGGTGTGGGAGAATACGTCTCAGAACGAGTTGCCCTACTTCAAATTTTCTAGGCCGCACTTTCTTGTTGTAGGCACGGGCCATTCTTTATTGGTACAACTGCCCGTGGCAAACTGCGGCCATTCGCTTTTCATCAATCATGGTCAACTGTTCCAAATGGGTTTTGACCTATTCTTCTTCCTCGATCTCGGCTTCAACGATGATCCGAAGGGAGGGAATCTCAACTTCTGCAGGTATTACAGCTTCAGTGCCGTAAACCAATAAATAGGGCGTGGCCCCAACTGATGTACGCACGGTTGTGCGATATCCCAACAGTGCAAAAGGTAGCTTTTCATGCCATTGGCTAGAACTTTGAATCATTTTCCTGAGGATTTCTTGATATTCTTGTTTGCAGCTTCAACGACGCCATTAGCTTTGGGCCGGTAAGGGATAGAATTATGATGCGTAATTTTAAAATGTTCGCATACCTCCCTTATCAAGTGGCTGTTCAGATTTGCAACATTGTCTGTGATGATAGTATTAGGAATACCAAAACGAAAAATAATGTTGGAGTGCACAAAGTCCACCACTGCTTTATTGGTGACGGCTTTAAAAGTGACTGCTTCAACCCACTTTGTGAAATAATCAATGGCAACCAGGACGAATCTGTGCCCATTTGAAGCGTTCGGTTCAATCGGCCCAATAACATCCATACCCCAGGCAACGAACGACCAATGTGCTGAGATAGAATGCAACTCTAAAGGCGGTGCATGAATTAGGTCACCATGTATCTAACATTGATGGCACTTCCGGAAAAAACTGAAGCAATCCTTTTCCATGGTCATCCAGTAATAACCTGCCCGAAGGATTTTCTTTGCAAGGACATATCCGTTCATGTGAGGCCCACATACTCCTAAATGCACTTCGTTCATGATCTTTTCAGCTTCTCGGACATCTACGCACCTCAAAAGATTCAAATCCGGAGTTCTTTTGTACAAGACTTCTCCGCTCAAAAAGAAACTGCCGGCAAGCCTTCTGATAGTTCTCTTTTGATCTCCACTGGCCTGCTCGGGATATTCCTTTGTTTTCAAAAACCTTTTGATATCATGATACCATGGCTGAACATCTGGTTCTATTTCAATTGCATTAAAATAACCATGCCTTTCTCGAATTTGGATTTCCAGCGGGTCAATATGGATATTGCCCGGATACGGCAGCATTGAAGCCAAAGTAGCTAGCGCATCAACTAACTCATTGTGGAATCGAGGAATATACCTGAACTCGATAGACTTGAATCGTTTGCTAAGATCTTCCACATGTTGCCTGTACGGGATGAGTTTGATATCTCGAATTTCCCACTCGCCCTGAGCTTGCTGGATAATCAAGTCAGAATCCCCCATAATTACAAATTCCTCTACATCCAAATCAACTGCCATGTTCATGCCCATGATGCAAGCTTCATACTCGGCAGTGTTGTATGTGAAAAAGAACCGAAGCCGAGTTGTGGTCGGATAGTGTTGACCTGTGGGCGAAATCAGAATTGCTCCAATCCCGATACCTTTTGCATTTACAGCTCCATCAAAGAACATTTTCCAAGCATTAACGTCCTCTGGAATTACTTCAACCGAGTTTACTTCTTCGCCTTGAAAGTAAGTACTTAGGGGTTGGTATTCATCATCAACCGGGTTCTCAGCTAGATGATCCGCCAAGGCTTGAACTTTCATCGCCGTGCGGGTGACATAGACAATGTCGAACTCAGTGAGCAGGATTTGCCATTTTGCTAACCTTCCCGTGGCATTGGTTTCTGGAATATGTACTTCAGAGGATTCATTTTGGTTATGAGATATGTGGTGTAGGCCAAAAGATAATGTCTGAGCTTCTGGGCGACCTAAGTTAGGGCGCAACAAGTTCTTTCTAGCAAAGTGTACTTGGCTTAGGTAGAACCAACACTGGCGGATTTGACAGATATTCTTTGATTTTATCAAAAGCTTCTTGACATTCATCTATCTATCTGATTGCCGCGTCTTTCTTTAACAGTTTGAATATGGTCTCACAAGTGGTGGTGAGCTGAGCAATGAATCTGCTGATGTTACTCAATCTTCCTAGCAGACTCATGACCTCTTTCTTGGTTTTCGGAGGTGGCGAATCCCGAATAGACTTTATCTTTGTTGGATCTAACTCGATACCCCTCCGGCTGACTATAAACCTTAGAAGCTTTCCAAATGGAACTCCAAACGCACATTTAGCTGGATTCAATTTCAAGTCATACCTGCGCAGACGCTCAAAGAACTTTCTCAAATCCCGCACATGGTCTTCCTGCGTTCTGGATTTAATGATCACATCATCCACATACACATCAATTTCTTGGTGCATCATGTCATGGACGATGGCAGTCATATCTCTCATGTAGGTCGCCCCGGTGTTTTTCAAACCAATGGCTTGACCCTGTAACAGTAAGTGCCCCATGGTGTGGTGAAAGCTGTCTTTTCTGCGTCGTCTTCATCCATCAAAACCTGGTTGTACCCAGCATAACAATCCACGAAAGACTGTATCTCATGTTTGGCACAATTGTCAACAAGGATATGAATATTTGGCAATGGAAAATTGTCCTTGGGGCTTGCCTTGTTCAAATCCCGATAGTCAACACACACTCGGGTTTTCCTATCTTTCTTCGGCATTGAGACCACATTAGCCAACCATGTGGTGTATCGGACCACTCGGATCACACCAGCTTTCAATTGTTTGGTGACTTCTTCTTTGATCTTATCATTGATGTCCATTTTAAACTTTCTTTGCTTTTGTTGGACGGGTGGAAACCGGGATAAGTTGGCAATTTATGTACCACCAAATCAACGCTCAACCCTGGCATATCATCATAGGACCATGCAAACACATTTTTGAATTCAAACAAGAGTTGGATCAATGGGTCCCTAGTTCTTTCATCGGCGTGAATGCTTATCATGGTTTCCCGTACCTCTTCTGGACTGCCCAAATTAACTGGCTCGGTTTCATTTAAGTTTGGCTTAGGCTTATTCTCAAATTGTTCCAATTCTCGATTTATTTCCCTAAAAGCCTCATCTTTATCGTATTCTGGTTCTTGATTCATTATTTCACAGTTAGACAGCCTTTTAGGATCTGGGCATGAAGTCCGCAAGCATGTCATGTTATTTAAGTCCGCATTATTAGAACTAAAAAGAAAAATATAAGAAAAATAGCAAAATCAGAATAAAGAAAAAGGAGACATCCATTGACGATGAAATATTGAATCCATTTCATTGAACTGAAGATATGAGGGTTTATATCAAAATCAAAGATAATAAAAGAAAAACATTCGAGTTACACCTTGGAATAACTCGTAACGTAGAAAGTATGGCAAGACTGCACTACCGGGATTCCCGCCTGACAGGGAATGGGGTAGCTTCCCAATTCTGAAGCTTGGCATTTGGTCCCATGTATAGAACCTCAACAGTGCTCGCACCTTCCCCCGGCCGGACCACGTGAGATCATACAACATTTGTTTCATTGCTTCATAAATATCCTCAATCTTTTCGGCCATGAAGGCCTCTTCTTCTTCTTCTTCTTCTACATACTTGGGTTTAACAAAAGACTTGGCGAGATACAGAACGGGCTGGGGCAGGACCCACCCATTTTTCTTGCGCTCATCAACCCATTTTCTGTCGGCCTCTGTAGCTCGAAAACCTACGCTGAATAACTTCTCATTGGCGGTCGAAGTGATGGGATCTGTGATGCCTTGTGGAGATACCCCGAGCCCTTTCCGGGCTTGTACCCATGTCTAATCATTTCAGTGGCGACCATGATCGAGGAATTAGATAAGCAGAGTTGAGGGAATGAAGCCCCTTCTTCGCATTGGTCTGCGACCACAATTTCGAAGGCTTGGTATACAATGTGCTCACTTCCTTCTCTAGCTTCGAGACACGGGACTGAAGGGTCCCTGTAAATGGACTGTTCATCCTCCCCATGGACAACAATTTCTTGGTTTTCATACTCAAACTTGACCTTTTGGTGGAGAGTGGAGGGCACAACTCCTGCAGCATGAATCCATGGTCTTCCTAGGAGAAAGTTGTATGAAGTATCCATGTCCAGAACCTAGAAAGTCACTCCGAAATCCACGGGGAAAATGGTCAAAATCAAATCGATTTCCCCTACTGTGTCTCGCTTGACACCATCGAAAGCGCGCACACAGACATTGCTTGATCGAATTCTTTCTGTTCCAATCTCCATCCTTTGGAGCGTTGAGAGAGGGAAAATGTCAACCCTGGAACCACCATCTAACATGACTCTCTTTACATAATGACCCTCACATTTGACAGTCAGGTGAAGGGCTTTGTTGTGGGAGGCTCCCTCTGGGGGCAAATCATCGCGGCTAATAGAAATCCTGTTGACCTCGAAGAATCGTTCAGCCATTCTTTCCAGTTGTTCAACTGACCTGTCAACCGGGACATATGCCTCATTCAATGTTTTCAAGAGTACCTTTTGATGTTCATTTGAGCTCAACAGCAGGGATAAAAGCGAAACCTGGGAAGGAGTCTTCCGGAGTTGATCAACTATGGCATATTCCGAAGTTTTCATTTTTCGAAAAAACTCTTCTGCTTCCTCAGCGCTTACAGGCTTCTTGGGTGGAAACTGTTTCTCCTTGTTCAATTTTGATTTCTTTAACTCTTCTAGGTTGTGGTACTTCCCAGCTTGGTTCATCTCGTTCACCTCCCCCATGATCTCTTTCCCCTTGTATGTAACTACTATTTTGTTGTAATTCCAGGGGACTGTGGTGGGGTCTCTCATAGGGCTCTATGGTGCGCGGATGATAACCACGGGCTCAGTCAGCCTTGGTGGAATTACCGACCCCCGCGCCACATAGGTCCCTTTTGGCACATACACCTTCGGCACATTCAACATGGCTTTCCTTTGCTCGAATCTTTTAGGAGTGCTCAAAATGAGCTGTTCTTTTCTTAGAGCCTTAGGAACATAGAGAATTGCATTCTTGGCAGGTGCTTCCCCAGCTTTTGTTTCTACAACTCTATCTACAGCTTGAGGAATTGGAGTGGTTTTCTTCTCATTTTTGGCTTGTTTCGGCGCCGCTTTGGGTCTTGCCTCTGAATCGCCGATGGCGATGATGGCTTACAAGGATGGATTAAATTCCTTGTCATCACAGATCATTCCAATGACCGGCCCATTGTTGTGAGCCGGTAATGGATTGTTAGTCACATTAGGGACTTCCTCGTCCCTCAGCACCACTCGGTTTTGTTCTATCAAACTCTCAACTGCTCTCTTCAGGGTCCAACAGTCCTCCGTATCATGACCCTCTACTCCCGAATGGTAGGCACGCCTGGTACCGGGCCGGTATGATGGGGATTCAGGATTTTGCCGGTTTGGGGGTACAGGTTGCAATAGACCCATCTAGATTAGCTTCGGAAACAGGCTGGAGTAGGATTCACCAATATGGGTGAAGTTGTTTCTCCTGGGAGGCTCACGAGGGCGTGAATTATGTTGGTAGTTGTTTTATGGCGGACGGGGGTTATATGGAGCTTGGTGAGGATGGTTATTTCTGGGAGGTGGAGCTCGGTTTTGGTTGTAGTGCTGTTGTGGCCGTGTATAGGGTTGGGCATTCATCACCGCATAGGGAGGCGGTGCCACGACATATTCTGCATCTTGGTGTGGGTAGTAGTGTTGTGGGGTTCTGAGAGACAGGTAAGAATGATCATGTGATCGACGGGGGCCTCTTGAACCTGAAGCCATCATGGCTCCTTCTTCCCTATTCTTTCGATTTGCTAAACCCCCCGAGCCGTTCTGGATGGCTTGGGAGGTGGCTCTCAAAGCAGATTGACTTATGATCCGGCCAATTTTCAGGCCGTTTTCTACCATTTCTCTGATTTTTATGGCCTCTGCAAAAGGTTTGCCCATGGCAGACATCATGTTCTGAAAGTAATCGGTCACCTGGGCCTGTAAAAGACCGTAACCATCTCAGTTTCATCCATGGGAGGCTTCACTCTGGATGCTTGCTCACGCCACTTGATAGCATATTCACGGAAACTTTTCGTGGTTTTCTTCTTGAAATTAGTCAAGGAATTCCTGTCTGGAGCTATATCAACATTGTATTGAAATTGCCTGACGAAATCTCGAGCCAAATCATCCCATATATGCCAATGGGAGATGTCCTGGTCCATGTACCATTCTGCCGCAATTCCCGTTAGGCTTTCCCCGTAATAAGCCATCAATAATTCTTCTTTTCCACCAGCACCCCTCAGCTGGTTATAGTATCGTTTCAGATGAGCGATCGGGTCTCCGTGCCCGTCGTACTTTTCAAATTTTGGTGTTTTGAATCCAGCAAGCAAGTGAACATGGGGAAACATACACAGGTCGGAGTATGAGACACTCTTTTGGCCAATCAGGCCTTGCATGCTTTCCAGACTTTGTTCCAGGCTTTTCATCTTCCGAGCCATCTCTTCTTGATCGGGGTTTCTCACTGTTCTCTCCTGTTCCATTGGAGACTCATATTGCAGGTGCTGAGGGTAAGAGTTTGGGGTAACATGAGTTGTGTATAACTGAATTGCGGGACTTGAAAAGTGAAAGCTGAAGGCTCGAAGCATGGCCTGGGCACTGTTGGTTGTGCCGTGGTAGAAACTGGTGGTGCGGTGAATAATGTAGAAGGTACCCCTGAAAACGGTGCCTGGGGGCAGACCTCAGAAGGCATACCCGTGAAGTTGGCTGATATAGTAGGGTACCCAAATGGGACGAATGGGTTGGTCACGGGGATGGGGACGTTGGTGGTTCCACCCGTCCTGGGGAGCAATTCAGGAAATTCGGGGATTGTACTGGGTGGTTCTTTGCCGTTGGACCAGGAGTCCCACGTCTTCAGCATACGGACACGCAACCTCCTATTTTCTTCGTCGGCTATTGATTCTGGCTGTGGAATAGCCGATACTGGGCTGTCCTCAGGATCGATAATTGGTAGGTGACTTTCGGAGGCCATTAGAACACTGCTTGGATCTTGTGAAGTAAGGATGGGAAGCCAGAATACCAACAAAACCAACCACCTAAACAGGACCTGTCTTATTTTGCACACACAACAACCTTGTCAGTTTGAGACATTTAACAAATAGAGAATAGCGTATTGGGGATGCAATGCACCTGAAAAGTTAAACGTTTCTAAATATTTTTGCAACGGCTGTGTGTTTCATCCCGACTTTTACTATCTCTTTTCTCAAATTTCAAATCCTGATTTCTTTTCCCTTCTCTTTTTGCTGTTTTTTTGCTCTTTTATTTTTTCACTTCTCTCTTTCTTTTTCACTCAATTTTCCTCTATTTTTTTCGGTTTATATTTTTTTTTCTCCACTCAAATTGTCTATGGCTAAGATTGAATCCACTGGGGATTGCTTACGTATCATGACGCTACATGAATCCGACCATTATGTAGTTCCGGGAATAAATGTGGAATAAAAGAAAAGATAAAATTTTGGGTTTTTCTATTACAAAGACTTGGAAATACTGACGATTAAAAAAGAAAACATATAGGCTCGAAACAGAAGAACAAACAGACTTGGAAAAGATGAACAGACTCGAAAAAGTAGAAAATAGACTTAAAGCCAAAAAGATCAAGAATACATAAGAGCCTCCAATGCTACTCCGAGGGCCCGCGGGACATCAGTTGGTCTCGATGCGGGCCTGCGTGCAATCTCTTCTTAAAGTTACTCCAAATCAGCCATCACTTGACGGACAAAGGTCATCACAGAAGCAAAGAACATGGACCTGGTCATATCTTCACATTCGTGGCACTTCATTGCAACATAATCAGCGATTTCTTTAATCCTCATTCTAATGACACCCATTTCTTGGAGCAGGCGTCCAGTTTGCTGTGTCCGAGCCTCTAACACCTCTGTGGCCATGTGGGTTTGGTCTTACAACTGCTGCATGTCTTCTTCCAATCGGGAAATCAGTGTATAGCAATGCTCTCTTTCCGTTTTGAAATCCTTTATCTGCTGGACCATTTCATTTTCGAGATTAGTCAGCTTTTCCCTTAAGATTATGACCCCTCTATCATACTTTTTCTTTAACAGCTGAGCAAACCTTGTTCGCTCGTCTGCACTTTTTGCCAAGTTTGCACGAGCTTTTGCCAATTCATCCTCGGCCTTTGTCAGATCAAACCCATAATAATGCACTTTTCGCCTCAGATTGCTTACGAGTCTTTCATGTTTTTTGCTTCTTACCGGGGTTTCAGCGGCTTTTTTCATTTTCTAAATCTCAGCTCGGAGGGCTTCATTTTCCTGAGCCAACCTTTTCTTTTCTTCTTCACCCTCGACAGCCTGCAAACTACTATCAAATTTGAGGTTTCTGATTTGATCTTCTAGTTTGCTTATGGTGGTCCAGTAGTTCTTCTCTTTAGCTAACCAAACCAACTGTTCTTGCACCGCCTCGACAAATTCTTGGATATGGGGCCTTTTAGTCGGCCTTTCAGATTCATCATTTGTTGCGACTCTCTTTCCATACCAAGCAAGATAACCAGATAAAACCTCGCTTTTGGACAAATCCCGTACTCGGGTGTTTGCCCCCAAATACTGGCATTCGCTCCAAATTTGGCGAACCGCTTCTTCGAAAATAGAGCATCGGAACGGATTTCAACCATATGAGTACTAAGATATTTATCTCTGGGAACTGTCTGGCATCTTTCAAGTTGTCCCAAAACCCGGTACGGGGCATAGGGCCGGATGCTTTAGAGACCCATTAGAAGGAAGTAGGGACCAGTGGCAGGCATATAAATAACCTCATCAACAGGAAGACAACCCAATGTCTACTCTATCTGATATGCGGTTATACAACGAAGGCGAGTTATCCAATCTTTGACGCCTTCTGGCATTTCGAAATCCTGTCACTCGTGTACCGAACTCTTCGATGTAGTTTCTTCCCATAGAACCGTAATTTATGTATCGGGGACGGTGACAGAGGTGTTCGCTTATCCACATTTGTAATAACAGATTGCACCTCTCATAAAACTGACTCCGGCCTTACAGGATGTGAGGGCTCGGAATATATCTGATACAATCATGGGTGCGAGGGTACTTTTTTCCCGGGTAGTCAAAATATGGACAACTCCGGCTACACCTAAATCAATGCGCCTGTCCTCCCTTGGAAATGCCAAAAGGCCTAAAAATGCCACCATGAAGGCAAAACATCTATGCGTCTCCCACTTTGACCGGTTTCCTTTACTGAAGAGTCCATTTTCTGGGTCTTCAAATCCCCTTAAGTGCTCGTACCGCTGGTATAGAAAGTGAAAAGTGGAAGCTCCACCTGCCAGGGTTTCTGTCTTGGTATGTCTGTTTATTTTCAGTAGGTCTAGAACTTGTGGGGAGTAACGGTCCTTGGAGATATCAGGTACTTGTGTATTAATCCCTTCGTACTCCTGGTATAACCCGCCATTTCTTCCAAAGTAGGTGTAAGCTCAAAATCTGAGAAGTGCAAAACATTGTGAACGGGATCCCAGAACAACACCAGTGCCTCTATCAGATCACTTTTAGGTTGAATTTTTAATAGTCCAGTGAGTGCCCTCAGGTGTTGGTTGACCTTGTCTCGTCATTGTTTTCCCAAATCCTCCCACCACATGTGGAGTGCTAGTGGAATGTGATCCATAACCTTCAACGGTAAATTCTGAACAGTGCTCATTCTGCACATTTTTTAAATTAGGGTGATTGGGTTAAAACATGTGAGTTTTGTTTGAAAACTGACCAGAAAAGATTATTTTTGCAAAATCCAATTTAAACAAACCACGACTACTTTTGCAAATACGACCCTTCATCACTTTAGAAGGGAAGATTTTAGGGCTGTGTTTGCTAAGTGGCCAAAAATTAGAAAAAGGACCATAGGTGGCTATTCTTGCATAAATGGCCTTCCAGCATCCCGTCGGGACATTTCTGGCTATATGGACAAAAACAGCATCACCTAACTTTATTAGGACAAAATGACGTCATTTTTCATATTTTTGATTATTTTTGCAAAAGCGGGGTCGGACCCGATGAAGGTTGCCTATGTATCCCACATCCGGTGAGAATCAAACCCGCGTAGTTCTGTATGTTTTGACGCAACAGGAAAATATGACTTTTTTTTTTTTTCAAAATTTTGGCAGAGTTTCGGGATATTTTGAATACTGGAAATTTTAGAAACGGGGATTTTCTCTCCTACCTCGCTCTTGGTTTTTCTTGATTTTATTTCCCTATTTTAGAAGCCGATCAACATGTAAGCCGAAACAAATAAATGCACAAGTAGCACGTAAAATGCATCATGATGGTCTTTTTTTAAATTGGGTACACCTGTCCAAGACGGACCCAACCACTGTGTTGAGTCCCCAAAGTCAAATGCGTGTGATGCAAACAAACGTACCTACTAGGGATCCGGCGTGAGGTCATGTTATTCTAGGCTTAAAACCTGGGTGTATTGTTCTAGACCTGGCTTACCCGAGCGGACAACTCGAGCCGAGGGGGGGCAACGTACCGGTAACCAAAAGGCCATCCGACTTTGTAATTGATTTGATCCTCGTTCTAAATTAGGGTATGACACTAACATAAAAGAAGTCATGCCGGCGTGCACTTTCCAGAAGATTTAGAAAACTTAGAGAGAAGAAGGGTTTCGTAACAGTTTTATATACAGTTCAAGCAATATCAAAGCGGTAAAAAGCGGTATTTAGCACATTAGGCTCAAACACGTAAAAAAATTAGATAATAAATAAAAGCCAAGTATAACAGTTATTCTAAGCTCGAATTCTGAACCCTAAACCAGAGATTTTGGGTTCTTGTCCCCAGCAGAGTCGTTAGAGCCGTCACACCTCCTTTTTCCCGAGGGGATATAGGGAGTTTTTCCAATTAAAGTGACATTATTCGAAATGAGATTATTTATTTAATTTCAGAGTCGCCACTTGGAATAATTTATGGTGTCCGAAGTTACCAGTTTATTTTAAATCCCAAATCGAGGAAGTTTGACTCTATTTTAAAGTCTGCGAAACCAGAAGATCGGGTAAGGAATTCTGTTAACCCAGGAGAAGGTGTGAGCCACTCCCGAGTTCCGTGGTTTTAGCACGGTCGCTGATCTATTAATCATTGGCCTAATTATCCGATTTATTATGTGTTTAAAACCTATTGTGCATTTTTACTTTTTGACCGCTTTTAGTATTTATGGAATTGGTTCGAACCAGTCGCGATGTCGCGCCCTCAATTATTTTGTACACATTGCGAATCGCGCCACGTGAAACGCACCCGTGATTTACAACATGTTAATTTTTATTATTTTTGAAGTTATGGTTGGGGCACATGAAATGCACACCCGAATTGGAGATTATGTATCACGACTATGCCACAGGAACCGTACCCATAGCCGTGATGAGTTAATTACGCGCCTAAACCAAACTCCGATGTTTGGAATTATTTAAAATCTATGTTTGAGATTGACTGTAAAGGTCATGAGTTATGGAAAAGAGAATTATTGAAAAGTATAAGGTATTGATTGATTCCAATTTTTTGGATCTTTGCCGCATTGGATTTCACTTAGAAATCAGATTTACGACCCGACTCTGTACACAAATCCCTTCTAGGCAAGTTTTCGGGCTTAGATATTCCTAAGGGATCTTTGCCGCATTACATTCAAAGGGACTAATATCTAGAGTAAATAACAGATTCACGTGCTTTTGATTCCAAATAACCTTTAAACAAATGACCTATAGCTATCCAAACTTCCTATGTTCTTCACAACTTTACATGCTTCTCATCAGATTCAACCCTTAACTATTACTTAGCATGCTCACCTGAAACAGATTCACTGCCAACAGAAATTAACTCAATAATTGAATCATTCTAGTTAAAACATTCAGTTCAAAATAATTCCATCAATAATCAAATGTCGATAGAGATGAAACAAACAAATCTGGTAGTCAATCATCAAGAATATATGAAAGTAGGCATGTTCATAAAATCAACAACTCAAGTATTCATTCATATTCGAAGATGAAACTAACAGGAATTAGTGAACACATCTAGAAGTAGAGAAAATGATGACCAGATCTTAAGGTAGCCTAATGAAGGCTAAAAAACTAACCTCTTGAGCTAAGAACAGCAACAAAACATAAGGAAATTGAGCTAAAAACACCCTCTTAACAGCAAAACAGCAACAAGGAGAAATATGCACTTCAAAAGGCAGCTATGCAACCTAGAATATGCAGTGATAGACTCAGTAATTAGAAACAACCTTGAATCTTCCTTTTTGTTTTGTATTTTAACTTGAATTCTTCAGAGTGTTTCCTTTTGAGAGGAATCGGTAGCAAAATTAGAAGAATGTCCAATTTCTGAGTGTAAAAGCAGTGTAGAAGATGAAGAAATGACCTTTGAAATTTTCAGAGAATTGAGTGTGTATTCATGTCCTACAATTCTCTCTAAAATGAGTGTATATATGCTACTCTAAGCAAAGAATGAGAGAGGGCCTGATGGGGAATATTTTAGCATGAATTCAGGGAGTGTCAGCTGTAAAAATGGATAAAAAGCATCTTTTTCAACAGATTTTGTACAGCTGTCTCTCTTACATCAAGTATTTTCCTATTTCTTCAGCATTTTATCTTAAGAGATTGGACAGCTGTCCATTTTAGAAGCTTCCTCATATTCCTTCAAATTCCTATCCTAAACTACCCTCCAAAGACCTCTGTATTTTACTCTTAGTGACCAGCCTAGATTTGGGCTTCTTAGCCAGTAAGCCCATAACCGAACCAGAATCTAAACTTGACTAAAGCAGGCCTAAAACTTCTTCAAACCAACAAAAAGAATTCAAACCAATTAATTCAAAAACAAAACAGAAAACAATCCGAAATGAAATGATTTTTCCAATTAATCCTTAAACATGCAACATTAAACTCAAAAATCACTTAGCCAAAACAATTAATTAGGGAATGAAGATGAGAAAGAAAAGAATACCGGCACTGAACAAGAAAATCCGGGCACGTGACTGCTCTGACCGTCTATGGGTAAATTGATCGGATTCCGGCGACTTCGAAGTGACCCTATTAGTGTCAATCTATTGTTTTGGTTGAAGAATAATCGATTTGCATAAATTTTTGGCCAATCAAGTCAAGAATTCCGAGAAAATAAAAAGGAGGCGGATTAGGGTTTTTCGTCCTCCTTAGATTTGAAATTGGAGAAGATTGGTGGGGTTTTTGGGGAAATTGGTAAGGGTTTAAGGTTTAAGGGAGGATGAGGATCATAGGGTGTTAATTTGGGGCGATTTGGAGTAGTGCCGCCGCCATAGGCGATTTCCGGCAGCGGCGGACGGCGAGGGATGAGAAATGGGTGAGAGAGACGAGTCTGAGACGATTTGGGGGGGTGCGGGAGGTTAGAGGTCTCTCTCTCAGACTGTTTTAAGGGGTGGAAGTGGGGAGTTCCCAGCCGTTGGATCATAGGAGATCAACGGGTGGGATTGTAAAAACGGGGTCATCTGATATATAACGGGGCTGGACCGATTTTCTTTTGGGCTGGGGTGGGTATTTAGTAGTTGGGCCATTCAAATATTGGCCTAGTCGGGTTTGAGGCTCAAAAAATAGTTTCCCTCTTCTTTGTTTTTTGATTTTAAAACTCTAATTGAATTAATTAAGATCCTAAACAACCAAATAAAATCCTAAATTAGATTCTTAAATTATTTTGTAAAAATTAGCCTTAAAACTAAAAACTAAAATGTAAACATGACCTATGTATTTTATGATTTTCAATTGATAATGCACTTAATTAACATAATTAAATTCTAAATGCAATTAAGATTTATATGCTATAAAATGAAGCATTGAACATTTTTTGGTGTTTTTCTATAATTTTAAGATGTTAAATGCGCAACTAAATTCAAATTGTTAATTAACAGGAGATTCCAAAAATTCTATAAAATTAAAACAATTAGGAAAAAAATCTATTTGTTGATTTTTGTTGGAGTATTTTCATCGGGCAAAAATTACATGCTCACAGTACCCTTCCTCATGTAGAAACACATCTGGTTCTGTAACATTTGTAAACATTAAACTTTAATTGCATACCAGGATCTTGAACATGATAATCTTACACAAACTCGTTACAGAAAACACACCTTAATCGTAAGCCATCATCGTGAAGCGGAAGCGTTAATTCAAAATTGGTTTCTCGCCCTTTGCCCTAGCTTTCATTACCGCCAACTTTAGTGATGGAAGAGAGAAAATAAAATATGGTAACCCTAATGGGTGGGGAGAGGACCAATTTATAGAGGTTCTCATTTAATCCGGTACGTCAATCAAGTAACCGATCGGACGGATGATATTTGCTCATTAATTAAATATTAATTATGGGCCTTAAACCTATTGGGCCACATACACGTAGGAAAAAATAACTTACATTCTCCCACTTGGCCCAATAATCACATAATATTAATTTAATATAGGAACATTAGTTGCGCATAAACAGATCTCTTCTATAATGTCCATCATAAATACCATAATACGATAAACTACTAAATGTGAGTTATGGCGGTTATATATAATTTGTCTACATACTCCCTTCCATATACTACAACATTAGCAACTCATCGTACCAGGTCCATAAGCTATAAAATATTATGGTCCACAATAATATCTCATTGAGACTTATCTTGTAATATCTCAAAACAATAATGTGTACACCATTGTGAGAAACAAGAAATTACTAATGTATATCAAAAACATATAAATGAGCTCAGAGTGTCAAAACATCATAAATACATCAGTCATAAATACAGCCAATACCCATTCTATGTACATGTTCTTTAAATATCTTTGGCTGTAAACCTTTCGTTAACGGATCTGCAATCATGAGATCTGTTCTAATATGCTCAAGTGACACTCTTTGTTTCTGAACTTCCTCCTTGACAGCAAAGTACTTTAATTCCATATGTTTAGCACCTTTGGAGTACTTATCGTTCTTGGAGAAGAATACTGCTGCAGAATTATCACAGTAAATTTTCAGCGGCTTGGTAATTTGTCGACAGCCCCAAGTCCTGAAATAAAGTTTCGCATCCATAATGCATGAATTGTGGCTTCAAAACATACCACAAATTCTGCTTCCATCGTGGATGTAGCAATGACAGACTGTTTGGCACTCTTCCACGATATTGCTCCTTCAGCTAATTGGAACAAATAACCAAACGTGGATTTTCTAGTGTCAATACATCCAGCGAAATCTGAATCCGAGTATCCAACAACTTCCAAATGCTTGGATCTCATATACATGAGCATGTAATCCTTCGTTCCTTTCAGGTACCTCAAAACTTTCTTTGCAGCTTTCCAGTGATCAATTCCTGGGTTACTCTGATATCTTCCTAGCATTCCGACCGCAAAACTAATATCCGGTCTTGTGCAGGTCTGAGCATACATCAGACTACCAACAATTGAAGAGTAAGGAATTGATTCCATTTCCTTTCCTTCTACATCATTCTTAGGGCATTGCATGAGACTAAATTTGTCCCCTTTTTGAATTGGAACAATTCCTGCTGAACAATTGTTCATATTAAATCTCTCTAGAATTCTTTCGATATAGCCTTTCTGAGACAATCCCAATAATCCTTGTGATCTATCAGGGAATATTTCTATCCCTATCACATAGTATGCCTCACCCATATATTTCATTTCAAAATTCTTAGAGAGAAAATCTTTAGTTCCACGCAATATGCCTAAATAATTAGCAGCAAGTAGAATATCATCAACATATAGGACTAAAAATATAAACTTGCTCCCACTGATCTTTTGGTATATACACCGATCAACGGTATTTTCCACAAATCCAAAAGATGTTACGGTATCATTAAACTTTATATATCATTGTCGTGAGGCTTGTTTAAGTCCATATATTGACTTCTTCAGTTTATACACCATTTGACCTTTTCCTTTAGTTTCGAAACCCTCTGGTTGGTCCATATAAACTTCCTCCTCGAGATCTCCATTAAGAAAGGCAGTTTTCACATTCATTTGGTGTAACTCTAAATCATAATGAGCCACCAAAGCCATAATAATTCTTAAGGAGTCTTTCTTTGAGACCGGTGAAAAGGTCTCTTTATAATCAGTGCCTCATTTCTGAGTATAACCCTTGGCAACAAGTCTGGCTTTGTATCGTTCAATATTTCCATTTGAATCGCGTTTGGTCTTAAAGACCCATCTACACCCGATTCTTTTAGAACTTTCTGGCAATTCAACAAGATCCCAGACTTTATTGTATTCCGTGAATTTTAACTCTTCCTTCATGGAATCAATCCATTTTCCAGACTCGTTACTTTCTATGGCTTGTGAAAATGAAACCGGATGCTTATTAAGACCAATGTCAAAATCTGACTCTTGCAAATAAACCACGTAATCATCCAAAATAGCCGGTTTTCTAACTCTTTGAGATTTTCTTAATGGCATTTCTTGTGGTTCATTTGTGTCAGATATTTGTGAGTTAGTTTCTTCATGAAGTGTTTCATCCAAATATTGCTCGGTGTTGTCAAAGTGTTCTTCAACAACTGGAACAATATTTGGTATTTGCGTGGAAGTAGGCACATTCGTGGGTCATAGAATATTGACCCTCACCTCTTTTATTTCCACACTTTGCTTTTCAACACTCCCACTAGCTTCATTCTCAATGAATCTTGCATTACCGGTTTCAACAATTCTCGAACTCTGGTTGGACAGTAAAATACATACTCTTTAGATTTCTCTGGGTAACCAATAAAGTAACCACTTACTGTTCGAGAATCTAACTTCTTTTCTTGTGGATTATAAACTCTAGATTCCGCTGGGCAACCCCAAACATGCAGGTGCCTTAAACTAGGTTTCCTTCCTGTCCACAGTTCAAAAGGGTCTTTGGAACTGCCTTACTAGGAACCCTGTTTAATAAATATACAACGGTTTTAAGAGCATACATCCACAATGATTTGAGTAATGATGAATTACTCATCATGCTCCTAACCATATCCATAAGTGTTCGATTACGCCTTTCTGCAACACCATTTGTTGAGGTGTTCCTGGCATAGTATACTGTGCACATATGCCATGTTCCTCGAGGAACTTTGCAAATGGACCTGGACATTTTCCTGATTCATTATATTTTCCATAATATTCACCATCTCTATCTGACCTAACGATTTTCACCTTTCTATCTAATTGCCTTTCAACCTCATTAACAAACACCTTGAGAGCATCTGTTGCTTGAGATTTTTCTTTCAGCAAATATATGTATCCATAATATGAAAAATCATTGATAAAAGTGATAAAATATTTCTCTCCACCAAAAGATGGAACATCAAAGGGTCCACAAATATCGGTGTGTATAATTTCAAGAAGCTGGGTGCTTCTTGTGGCATCTTTCTTACTATGCTTGGTTTGCTTTCCTTTAATGCAATCCAAACATATAGTAAGATCAGTAAAATTTAGATTCGAAAGAATCTCATTCTTTACTTATCTTTCTAACCTTTCTTTGGATATATGACCCAAACGTCTATGCCACAAGTAAGCAGAACTTTCATCTAGTGTACTACGTTTAATTCCAACATTGTGTTGAACAGTACGAAGGGATTCAGAAAAACCAATATCGAGTTTCAACTTATATAAACCATCACTAAGAAAACCAGAACCATTAAAAATAGCATTCTTATATAAATTGAAACATCCATTTCCAAACTTTAAATCAAATCCAGAAACATCAAGTCTTGAAAGAGAAATCAAATTTCTAGAAACTGAAGGTACATAAAGAGTCTGTAATAGATCAAGGTGACGCCCAGTCTCCATGATCAAATGATAAGTCCATGTGCCTTCAATTGGAGCCTTCATACGATTTCCCATGAACAAGAAATGCTTATTTGGATTTGTAGTTTGGATCGTAAGGAATCCTTGCAACGTAGTAGATACATGAACGGTTGCACCAGAATCAAGCCACCAAGTATTATTAGGAACTTCTATTAAATTTGATTCGAAACATGCAAAAGCACTAATTGTACCTTTCTTTTCGAACCAAGCTTTGCGTTTCAGACAATCTTTCTGATAATGTCCTTCCTTGTTACAGAAACGACACGTATCTGCCTTATGTTCCTTCTTAGCATCATGTGGAGCTTTAGCAGGTGCTTTCTTCTTCTTGAACTTGTTGGCCTTCACTTTAAGTCCTTTACCAGCTCCTTGACCCATGAGGTTAGTTGAATGACTCCCTTGTTTCTTAAGTCTTGACTCCTCCTGTGTAAGCATACTGGACAATTCACTAACATTCCACTTATCCTTAATAGTGTTATAGTTAATTTAAAAAGGTACATACTCAGGAGGTAACGAGTTCAGTATAAACTGAACCAAGAAGGAGTCATCCACTTTCAGCCCCAAGGTCTAAAGTCTTGCTGCAATGTTAGTCATCTCGATGATATGGTTTTACATACTACGCGACCCATCAAACTTCATGGTCGTGAGTTCAGCCATTAGTGTACCAGCGAGAGACTTATCTGCAGAACGAAAACGTTCTTCCACGAACTTCAGATATTCCCTGGCACTTTCTGTTTGTGGAATAGTACTCTTAATGTTGTTGGCAATATTCATTTGCATAAATATAAGGCTTAACCTGCTAGATCGTTCCCATGCTTTATGGAAAGACTTCTCATCCGCACTGCTCGAATCAGTAATGGCAGCGGGCTTATCAGTCAGCAGAGCCAAGTCAAGGTCCATCACACCTAAGTGGATCTGGACTTGTTCACGCCATTCAGAGAAGTTCAATCCGTTGAACACAGTAAAGGACGAAGCAAGCGAATGAAAAGGAATAGCTGCAAAATAGATAATACATGCTCACAAATCAATATGGATTTAACAAAACAGTTAAAGCATATCGCAATTCTCCTTTGGGTAAATACTACGACACACTATCATAATTTAAGTGCGATTTAGTCTTTAATAGGTAATTAATATTTTTAACCAAATATATATGCCATCTTTGGACAGACAATCTAAGAATATTAATTTACCTCATCATATTCACAATTCATAGAATAATTGCTTCACCTTTGGGTAAACCCTTAAGTTCTAGCAATAGTGAAAATTAATTTATCCACTAAATTTAAATATAGGCATTTCACTAATTTCATGGATAACTATAATTTTATGTATGCATATTTTCATAAACAAACTAGTTTGGCCACTTTGGTGACTAACAAACTATATAACATAAGTGCACGTACAAAATAGAGATCATAAGATTTTATGCATGTGAATACTTTAAACAATCTAGTTTGGTCACTTTGGTGACTAACAAACAATATAAACATTAATCACATACAAGAAATAAATAATAAATGACTTCACCAACTTAATAGTCCAAATACTTAAATTAAATAGATCAAAATAAAATGACGGAATTACGTAATAATACACTCCACAAGTTAACCTTGCAACCAGATGACCCAGATTTAAGTTTACAAATATGTAGCCTAATATTATTTGGCTCAGATCCGAAAAAAACCTTCATGCCCTTTTTATCTGACGCAAATTTTTCATGGTTTTTTGTTCTATTTCTCACCCAAGTTTATACATTCCTATCCCAGCTATAAACATACAAAAAACAGACCTAAAATCTCTTATTTTCCAAGTTCTATATAGATGAATTTGCTCCATAGTTTCCGATTTGACAGAAAACTCAACAAGAAAAGAAAATTTTGAAAATTCATCATTTAGTAGAGAAATCAACGGAAAAATTAACTTTATATATAAATTGTTAGATAAAAGTGAGAAAAACACAAAAATTCTATTTTTCAGTTTTAGCTGCATCTGTACAGTAATATATATTGATGTATAAGTTTGTATAAACTTGTATATGAAATGTTGAATAATGTATACCAGTATTTCGCTGGCAAAAAAAGAAGAAGAAGCAAACTCAGTGTTAATAGAAAACATAGAGAATACAAAGTAAAAGCAAAAAGAAAAATCTAAACAAAAAGTAACCAGAACAAAAATAAAAGGGAACTGTGGAAAAACTAAAAATAAAAAATATGCAACAAAACTAAAATTACTATCATGAAAGAGAAACTTACTTCAAAAAAAAGATCAATGTTGTAGAACAGTATTTTCACACCCAATATACAATATTATACAACATTATACCCTCATTATAATTTTGTATAATGTTGTATAATGATGTAAAACGGTGTATACAAAACTGGATTTCATCTTGACCTTCCTTCTTCAAGTAGTATGGTTCCCAAAACCAATGTTAATCAAACACAGTTAACCCAACACTCAAGATTCTTATCATTACAAGCTTTTACAATAATTTTTAACTTAACCTCATCACTTTAGAGTTAGATTTTCCAAATCTGAGTTGAACTTAGAGCTTCAAAGCTCCTTCAATGGAGTTTAGAATATGGATGCAACAAAACTTCAATTTTAAATTTGGACACACATAAATCGAGATTCAAATATTTGAGATCTATAAAAATTTATGAAGATTAAGCAACTTAGTAGAGAAAATGCTTTAAATCAAGTTTGAGTTCTATAAATATTCAGATCTATGTGAGTGAGAGAAGAGAAAGAAAGGAGAAAGCAAAGAGAGGCGGGTTGAGAGTATAAAGTGTGCTGGGGAAAAATGAAAATAAAGAAACCTTAAAAGTGTGTTTGTAATAGTGGCTAAAGGCTGAAAATTTTCTTTCAGATTATGTACAACCTGGGCCAAACTAGGTAAGGACTTCAAACGTGGGCCATTTTCGGTTGGGCTGTTAGGCCAAGTGACAAGGGTTGTAATTATCCCAAATAAAAATCTTTATGGCCTAAGGTTAAACAGTAACTGATCTATCTTTTTTTTTTTTAAATCTTTCATAACAGGAATCTTTCATAATGGCTTAGAAGTAACGTTGGAACCTAATATCCTTAAGGCATTCAAAAGGAGAAATTAAGATAACATAAATATATGTGGCAGACTTTAAATGGATACCTAATACAAGAAAGATAAAAAATTGAAGGTTACTGCTTTAAACAAAACGCTACATTCGGGTGGGGTTATAGAATAATTTAATCCCACAAGTATTCAATTTCATTAGATTTCATTGACTGAAGCAACATTAGAGCAAAATTTATGACAGGGCAATAAAGGGAGGAACATAACGCCGAAAATTCTTTAACAACGAATCATTATTGACTGCATCCGACCTATCTTCATTCAAATAGAAATTTTGGCATAATTTATTACTAGTAGTTCATAAAAGAGATTTCGTACTTTATTATGTATCCTCAAATTAAAAGAACTGGAGTCAGATACGAGATTATCACAAATTCGATTAGAACAGTACGGATCAACATAATGATATAGTTTTTCTTTTGCCAAGATTATCAGTTCAAATATCCAGGCTCATGATACCACATGTCAACATTAAACTTTAATTGTATACCAGGATCTTGAACATGATAATCTTACACAAAATCGTTACAGAAAATATACCTGAATCGTAAGCCATCATCGTGAAGCGGAAGCGTTAATTCAAAATTGGTTTCTCGCCCCTTGCCCTAGCTTTTGTTACCGCCGACTTTAGTGATGGAAGAGAGAAAATAAAATACGGTAACCCTAATGGGTGAAGAGAGGACCAATTTATAGAGGTTCTCATTTAATTCGGTACGTCCATCAAGTAACCGATCGGACGGATAAAATTTGCATAATTAAATATTAATTATGGGCCTTAAACCTATTGGGCCACATACACGTAGAAAAAAATAAGGAATTTTTACCTCCTATAGCAAATGTTGATACCTTATTTATTTTAAATAAATACCTTTTTAAAAAATTATATTCCATAGCTATCTTTTGACTTTTATAGCCAAATATCTATTTAAGGTTACCTCCTACCCTTAAGCCATAAAATACTCTTAATTAATTGCACTAACCTTACAGCCTCGTATTGGCTGGCCTAAGTCAGAATCCTATGGAGAAGGTCTTGTTCACCTGCTTCTCGAGTGTATGTTTATCCCTTCACTCCCAAGTCATTCAAGGGCTTGTTTGTATAATCATGGGTTCTTTATCCCTATGGAGTGTATTGTTTAGGTCTCTCATTCTTTCAGATGGAGGTTCGAAATCAAAGCAACGACCATCGAAATCAAAGCAACGGCCATGGAAATCAAGCCCTAGGAG
>NC_031995.1:3732625-3824728 GCF_001879085.1 Nicotiana attenuata | reverse complement strand
TTTTAAAGAACAAACTAGCAAAAGCAAACTGGAGAAGCCACTAGAAAATGGAAATACCAAAACTAAGAAGTGAAAATCAAATATGTCTAAACTTCACATAGTTCAGTAGTATGACGAAGAAGTGAAAGTAACACCCAAAGTTCCTAACTAAATTGTTTCCTACATAAATGGAAAGAGAGAAAAAACAATGCAAAAGAAGGTCAGGGGTATAGTTGTAAACAAGCATTTTACTTTAAAATTTATATAATGTATATCAATTTCTAATACAACAAACCAAACATTCAAAAAAATAATCTCTGCATAACTAATACCTGCATAACTAATCCCTGCATTACTTATCCCTGCATAACTAATCCCTGCATAACTAATACATGTATAACTAATACCTGCATAACTCTAACCGGCAACCAAACGACCCCTTAGAGCACATTTCCACTTCTCTGTCTCAGATTCAACCTCGTCCTTGTCCAATTGCACAACTATTTGACCATTTATGATCTGTGGAGGAATATAGGATAGAGGCATACCATTTGCTGCAGATCGATTCTTCTGGAAGAGACTAGACCATGGTTTAGGAGGTAACTCTATTGAAGCTGGTGCATGATTCCTTAATACTCTATGTTCCTCAGAAGCAGTTATTGTTCCATTCATTACTATTTCATTCTCTGGTTGTTCCTTTGGTGCGTTCTTTGATTGGGGAGGATTTGGAGCTGATGGAGGTGTTGTTAGGTCTAGCTTCCAGAGCTAGAAGCACCTCTAATGTCCCTCCATTGAGCCCTAGTGTCAGATTCTAGATATGCATCTGGTGTTTGTGTAGTTTGCTTGATGTTAGCGACCTTTGCTTGAATTCGTGAGCTTGCAGAACTTCCTACAGCGGTAATTGGAGCTTTTTTGGGCCTGCCACGCCCTCTTCCTCTGCCTCTCGTCATGGATGAGACGAGTTCACATGTTAACTAACATGAGCTGAGAGCATGTAGAGAGAGATTCTGTAACTTTTTATGTTTTTATAGTTGCAATTTTAGGCAACAATCATGTTGATGTAGTAACTATTTGACTTGCTCCTTCGAATAGTTAGTTCGAGTCCAGTTGATTCCTTTGCTAATTTTACAAGGATAGAATATGAAATTGGAAGTGATTGCAAGTTTCAATACTTAGTTTCCAACTTGATAAGTTCATAATCAATGCTCCAGAGTGTGGTAGCTCCTTCTCAACTTGAAGGGTAAGGATCTTGCTTGTGCATTTGGTCTATGGTTTCTCCGACATTGGTAAGCCTCTGTTTACATGGTTGTGCATGCTAGACACTCTCATGTGAATAAGAAACCACAATTATAACTGAAAGGGTGTTTATACATATCAAGTTTAGATCATATAAAGAGTTTCCAGATGAGGCGATACATAGATATATATATAAAGAGGCATTTTCAAGCCTCTGACAATTTGTTTTGTTCAGAATGTGATTATTGTTAACAAACAAATGATGGGGGTAACAAATATTCCCAACAATTTTGATCCTTTAATCAAGGAATGACGCCACTTCTATGGCAAGCTATTCACATTATGGGAAAAAAATACAAAATGTGCTTTTACACTTTACTCCAATATCACGGTATGGAGCCTCTATATGGAAACGTGGAAAGAATGGAGAAAAGTATTTGAAATGTAGAATAATCATGGACTGATTGTATGTTCTACCTGTCGACGCTGCTGTAACGAAAACCAGAGATGGGGAAAGTCTCTCTAATGCCTCGTCATTTCCCGGAAAATATTGGACACTCTAGGTGATAATCTCGGCAAGAACTTAAACATCTGGAAAGCAAAAACAAAGTCTTCCGTTAGAGAAATAGTAATATGGGTTGCATTGCTTCCAATACCATAGATAAAGTACACATGATAAATGGAATTCTACAAACAGCAACAATGATATTCTAAGAAATATTAGCAAAAGAAGCTGACTTATGCTAAAATTTCATTTCTTTTGAATGCATGAGGGTCAAGGAAGACTTAACAGCCAGAGGCCAGAGCGGAGTCAGGATTTGAAGTTTATGGGTTCTGAACTTGCCATCGAACTCAAAGCTCGTCTTAGTAACTGGGTTCGTATTTAAACGTTATACATATTTAATGACTTTTCTAATACAAATACAGGGTCCAAGCAAAAGCTGTTGGGCTCATCTGATAGCGTATACGCTAGCTCTGCCCCTGTTTACAACACATAAAGCTTGGACGCACTCTTGTAAATCAAAGAGAACATATGCATCGGCGAGTAACATTGACTTTACTCAACCAATAGGCTTAATTTAACCTATAAGACAATCCATGAGGGTCAGGAAGGAGTTTACAGTATATACTTTGTTCACTTTCCAGATTATAGTTAAAGAAGCGTGCCAAATTATTGAAAAAGTAGCACATACCCAAAGCTTCACACAGGCATCAATTATAACTGGAACTAGGCAGACAAATAAGGTTATCACTGCTGGATCAACTTCAATGCCATAATGCTCCACAAGGACCTCGAGCAAAGTCTGCCAACCAGATTCAGAATGATACCTGAAACACATTCACCACATTATCCAACATGATGGAGCTCTGGAAGGGTGGCTTCTATTTATGTTTAAGAAGTGGGAAATGCTGACAATTTCCAAAGAAAAAACTAGCAGCGCAAACAATAGAAATGCATAGGAATAAAAGGGAGTGAAACTAGGATTGGTACCATTAAACTTTTAGGGGATGAGAGTAATAATTTTACATCTAGTCCTTGTACATCGTTTTAGTTGGAAGTGCAACAGAAATTTTAAATTCCATCCTCGAGGAAATCCCAAAAAGGTGTTAGGTTACTTAAACCCTTTGCTTCTGAGAATTGAACAGTAATGAACTGAAGTTGCCTTTTATTTATTTTTATTTATTTATTTCTGAGATGAAGTTGCTGCTATTATATAAATTAGCTAACATGGATAGGTGCTATATTTACGGATAAGTTCCTTTAGAACATTCAATATGATCAAAAGCATGAAATAGAATCAAACTTTACCCCAAAAAGATATCAGTAACCAGAATAATCAGAAACGCCTTGCCGGTGTCCGAGACATTATTTAATATCTTGTAACCAGTGAATTTGAGTAGCTTCACCTGCAGATATTGACAAAAAAGTTTTGAACTTAGAAACACTACAAAAATTGAGGAAGTACACTTTAGAAACCCTATTTGTGAAAGGAAAACAATGACTGAGGCCCCATTTGTTTTTTAATTAATTAAGATGTCAAATCTGAATACATGTATTGTCTTTAAATCTGAAGAATTAAGACTCTTTGTTTTCTCGGCATTTCAAATTGTATAATTTATCTGTACTTTAAAACTAATAAATATGAACTCAAATAAAACAAAATTACATATTATATCCACATAATAAAAGAGAAAATCTTAAATTACCCCGTGTTGTAAAAACTATTTGTTTGATGAAGTACACTCTAAAAGCTAGCGGTGTTGCAGTTGTTGTTGGTGGTGGCAAGTAGTGATAGTTGTGAGGTAGTGACTGGTGGTAGTTGTTGGTGGAGTTGATGTCAATGGTGGTTGTGAAGTGGTGGTTATGTGACAATGGCCAAAAGTGATGGTTGTGCAGTGTCACTAGTGGTGGTGGTTGCTGGTAGTTGTATGATGAAGGCTGGTGGTGGAGGTGGTTGGCAATGATGGTTGTGCGGTAGAGGTTGAAGGAGGAGGTGGTATGACTGGCTGTAGGGGTGGTTGGTGGTGGTGGCTCACAGTGGTGGGTGAGTGATAAAGGCTGGCGACATCTTATGTGGTGGTAGTGGATAGAGTAGTAGTAAAAGTACAGGTCACAACATGCAAACAATCAAGATTCAAGAGCGTTATGAGGGGAAAATGGCGTTAAAAAGATTTCCTTGATTTATCTCAATAACACCAAGTCCAAGCAAGCTGATCATTTCACTTTAACGGCTTTCGCCCAATAACATAGACGATACAAGTATATTGGCAAAGAGGTAAATTTTGTTGAAAGACATATATTATTCAAACATTTGGAAGAGAACTTACTTTACTCTCATTGAAGTACAAAAGAATGAATAATGAGACCCCAAAGACAAAGTCCGACCATATATTAGCAAATGCCTTTCGATTTTCTAACCTCCACTCGTCCCGCAACTCTAACCTGCACATGCAGTGGCCCAGAGGCTAACAGTATCAGAAATCAAATAAAAGCCATATCAGGATAAGTGAGACATGTTATAAGATGATTTCAGGGAAGGATAATATAAAAGCCCTCTCAAGCCAATAGATTGAGTTATTGCATTTGCATGTATTTAGATGAATCATACAAGCTGTAATTTCTTATGTACAATAAGAATAAATATATTGTAAAATACGAAGTCAAATCTAAAATACAAATGTAGTCTATTAATATATTTATCAGCTCAAAGAAGAGAACACACAAAGTGGTAGCTGTCTACAGAAGGCCCTTTGTTTTCTTTTTTACACTAGGAATTTGGTTGTTCAAGGCAAGATTATCCAATGTGTGTGCAAAAACTCTCCTTGAAAAATCAGTTGTTGCCTTCCTACCAAGTCTTTTAACATCAGGTGGATAAGTAGGTCAAAGAAAGGTATGAGCTAAATTTCTTGGAGCACTCAGATTAACATAATTAGAACAGGCATCAGCTACGGTAAAACTTACGCTTTGTGTCGTAGCTCCAGATACAGCTCTTTTTCAGACAAAGGTGGAGATTTACCAATCTCAACCTCAAAGCGGTAGCGCGCTTGCTCAGTCTTCAGTTCCTTAACCATTTCAAGCTTTTGGTTTCTTCTGACATCAAGCATCTGTGCTGCTAAAGGTACAGTCTTAACATATCTGACCATGACAAATAAGACAGTCAACACAAAGCTTATATGGGAGTTCCGTTCATACTAGCAACCATCAGCAGGAAAAGTACCTTCTCAAGTAATATCTAGCTGAATAAGAAATAAGCAAGCAAGAAGTATAATATTTCCATAGAACTGCATTGTTGTATTATCTATACTCATCCAAAAAGTAAAATGTTCTCTAAGATTTAGAAGTCAGCCAAGGTAGTGCAGGGATGTATCTTCACAATCTCAAGAAATACGCTTGAACAGCTATGCCACCAGTCTACCGTCTATGAAGAATTTGTCGCACTAACAAGTAAGAGAAAACTTCTTGAAGTAGTTCTTGATTACGAAAATGACTTTTGAGTAGGCTTCGAACCATTAGAACAAGTAATAAATGAAGCCAAGCAAACCTACTTTTTTGGGATAAAGATGAAGTCAGCAAAGCTTACGACAAAAGCTCATAAAAGAGCATCAGTTTTCTAACAAATGAGTTAATCCTACCCAGAGTAAACCAGCACAGTTTTCTTTTTATAGAAGAATAAACCTGCACAGTTTTCATTTTGATAATGTAATACATTCCAGCTGGGGACACGCAGAAAAAGACCAATTATGAAATCTTGTTACGTAAATCCAATATAAAAGCTAACTTACGCCACATGGCCAGTCAAATGCTGCCGGTGAAGGCATCTCTATGCAGTCAGAAAGATCAGGAGTTAACTTAGCACCATGAAGAACAGAGCTTTACCATATTCTCTGAAACATTTATAATGGCGTGAATATAAAGATATGTTAGATTTAGCACCCAAGGAAGTGGCCTAGTGGTAAGTTGAAGTGGGTTCAGAACATGAGGTCTCAGGTTCAAATCCCAGCGGAGGCTACCAGATGATTTCTTTCCATCCGTCCAAGCCTTGGTGGACAGAGTTACCTGGTACCTGTTGCTGGTGGGCAGTAGTAAGTATCCTGTGGAATTAGTCGACGTGCGCGTAAGCTGGCCCAGACACTACGGTTATCGGCAGGGCTGGCTCCAACCTTGTGTGGAGTAAGGCTTGTGCCTTAGGCCCCCAAATTTAGGGGGGCCTCATTTTTAAAAAAATAATAGGTTCATAGGTATTTAAAAAATAATATTTAGTAGTATTTTTAATACAAAACTATAGTTTTTAATACTCCATAAAGGAAAGAAACTTTTTAGATGTATAAATAAAATAATAATTTGACTTACTTAAAAATGTGTAGATGAATAGTTTTCATTATCTTTAGTTTTCCATTTTTTACTCCTTCATTAAAAGACTCTTCATATTTCAGAAAACCCTACATATTTTTTATGTTTCTCTTTGATATATTCTTACTCACTTTATTCTCCAAGATTTCATTACTCACCTTCTTTCTCCAAGATTTTACTAGTTCAAGTGTTCAGCAATACTTTTAAGCTTCCAATAGTTCTATACTTCTATTGCTTTGTAAAATCTTATCTAAGATCAACAATATCTTGATAAGTGGGGATTTCGACTACTTATTAGCGCCTTTTAGCTTTCGTTTTAGTCCAAAAGCGTTTAATTGTGTTCTCGAAAATTGATTAAATATGCTTCATTGCAGGAGTATTGGAAAATAAGCCACTAAGATGAAATCCAACTCAAGAAGGAGTGATCTGAACTCAAGGACAAAAACAGGCACAGATGCTCAAAGTGCGGACTGCAGAATATCATTTGTTGCCGCAGATTGTGAAGAGAAACTTATCAGAAACAAGTGCAAAGTGCGGTCCGCACATGACATGTGCGGCCGCAGAAGCTAAGCAAGAGCAAAAGTTCAGAGAGTTTGCATATCAAGTTCAAAGGAAGTGCGGACCGCACAATTATTGTGCGGTCGCAGGAGATCAGCTACGCGGCCGCAGTTGCATTTGTGCGGTCCGCAGAAGAGCTATGTGCAGCCGCACTCAGAAATGTGCGGACCGCAGAAAAAGAGAGATGCGACCGCGGTTCAGAATTGTGCGGCCGCAAGATTCAAATCCTGTTAAGCTGAAGCAAAGTGCGGACCGCACATGGAATTGTGCGGCCACAGAACCTCCGAAAGGGCATTTTTGTCCGAAAATTCCAGCTTTGTATAAATAGAAGAGTTTCACTTTTTTAGGTCAAGTTTTGAATATCAGCAACCACAGTAGACGTTTTTCTTTATCCTCTTTAGTAGTTTTTGCCATTTTGAGCTTTGTGAACATAGATTTCATTATTTTAATCATCAATATGGGTTTAATTATCATTTCTTCTTCTTCTATTTCTTTTGTTTTAAGCATGAGTAGCTAGATTTTCACTAGGGTTGTGACCCAACCCTAGAGTGTAAACTTAATGGGTGTTTGATTTATTGCTTGTTTATGGTTGGGTGTTTATTATTTAGCCTTGTTCTTGCTTTTAATTGTAGAATTAATGATTGCAAATATTAGTTCATGCCTATTTGACTTGGTCTCTACTTGAGAAAGAGAGACTTAGTCTAGGAAAACTTGGCTAACAAGAAATCGGGGGTAAATCAAGAGATTGATAGTCCCAATTAAAGGGTTGAACCTAGAGATAGTAAAACCCGACCTGAGCTTTTTATCAACCGTTTTGTTCAATACCCATTTGGACTTGAGAAAGCCGAATTGGGCAAAATCACTCTCTTACCAAGAGGTATTAGGTGGGTACTTGAGTGTTGATAGCTATAATACACCCCGACCAACAAAACAAGCTTTAAAGTTTACAACCCGTTAGGCAAACACCTAGGTGAAGGTCATAGCCTAGGCCTTTTATATCATTTGAAAAACAACAAAAACAATTTCCTAGTTTTAATTCTTAGTTGATAATCTTAGTTTAACATAGACTTAAAAACAACCCAATTTTGTGGAAGTGCAATTTGAGATAATTCAAGCTCATTCACTAAACTATATATTCCTAAGTCCCATTCATAGATCCCGCGGAAAATCGACCCCGACTCCTTGTTGGGTATTACTATTGCATCGACCGTTTCATAACCTCAAATAGAGGTGTGACTTGGACAAGATCATATCTCAAGAAAGATTAAAATAAATTGGCTATATTATCAATCGAGCAAGAATTATTAGAGAAAATCGATTATAAAAAAAAATTATTAACAACTTTATATCTCACAAAGTTAGAAGAATAGACTTCAAATAAAAATATATCTTATAACTTTCTTTTAAAAATTTAGGCCTCATATTAAAACTTGGCTTTAGGGTATGTGCTTGAGTCACCCCTGGCTATCGGAACTAAAAGATATTGAAAGAAACCGATGAAGCAACATTTTCATCCAGCATGTGGACACATGATTCTGTTGTTATTGGACTTCTAGAGTTTGAACAATCTAAATGACATGTTATGGTGCTTTTAAATTTCACAGTAGATCCTTTGGGAAATGGTAACTCTTGGTTGGCCATTAATCAATCATTTATGTAACAGAGAATGGTTTAGTTACCTACAGTGGTACCATCATTATCAGGTCTTAGCAAAAGAAATATAGGAAACCATTTGGTAGTAAAACATGTTTAGTTAGGTACAAAAGATCAAACATCAATCACTTCAGATATGTAACCAAAAGGAATGAAAACAAAGCCAAACAGAAGTTACCTGTCAAGAAACGGCATAAGAACATAATCATGAACTACAAAATCCAAAGCCCATGGGACAATTATCAGCACTGCCAAAAACTTAGCCTGCACCAGGAAGAGAACAATAACTCCTAATAAGAAGCTTAAAGAGTACATTGCAGATGTGAAGTTTGGGAATTCTCAGTGCTAAGAACATGATAATATCAGATGTGTTGGATGTTTCTAGATTCATAAACTTTAGAATTAGTTAAGCATAACAAAAAAATGGCAGCCTGGTGCACAAAGCATCCCGCGTTCACAGAAAGTCCGAGGAAGGGCCGCACCCCAAGGGGTGTGATGTAAGCAGTCTACCTGAACACAACCATTTCAGCTAGAAGCCATGACCTATAGGTCACACAGAGACAACTTTACACTGCTTCAAGGCTCCCCTTCTAATCAAGCATAACAAAGAAAAGGAAAATAAATTGACTTGCAGAAGCTCCTTAATCTTGATACTCCATTTTGGTAGCATTAGCTATTACATCAACCCTTCTTGAGATATCGAAAATACTCTATTACCATATGTTCAGTGTACAAGCTAGTGAACTGCAAGGAGCTTTCGCATATGTAATTATTGGACCTAATTATTCTACATAATAATAGGTTTTTGCAAAATTTTCACCTAAACTAATTTGCCTATAAGTTGACAATAAGTTGAACTATAGAGCAGCCAGAAAGATTATAGACACTAAAGGATTATGGAGACTAACCTGAAAACAACAACAACTACTACTACTATACCTCAGTCCCAAACAAGTTGGGGCCGGCTATATGAATCCTCACTAACCATGTTACCACATTTAAGCTAATCTCAGGCCAATGGACACTAATTAGAATGAGAATAACAACAAGAACTAGGTAAATTGAAGTAAATAGCATAGAACTAAAACAAATGCACTCACAGAGTTAAATGAAGCATACTGAAAAATCCGATCTTCATATAGCATATCATCGTCTTCCCTACCGATTATCATATCCCTCACGGACTTAACTAAACCCCTCCCAGGTATCAATTCACTAGGATCTTCCTGCATTTTATTATCTTCAGATTTTCCTATGGTGTCATTGGAATCTGAAACCCAAGATGAACCATTACCTAAATCAACTGTACTTCCATCCACAAGCCAATCCTCCCACCTCTTATTCTCCTCATTCTTTATATCTTCTTGTGCTTCCCTTAACTCCATTATCGCCTCGGCTCGTCTTTTCCAAGCTTCAAACTTTTCATTCTCAGATAATTCATCATTATCATCACTACCTAAGCCTTCAGATTCAAGTCCATCAAGCAAATCCTCATCCTTTAATCCCAACCAATTTCCATCATCTTCAAGAAAGAATTTTCTCCACCAGCTTTTCTTCTTTGACTGCTTTTTCTTTGCATTTGGAGTAACCCCAAAAGATTTCCTCCTCCTCCAACTAACAGCAATTGAATTTTTATGCAGAAATACTGAGTTAAGAGAGCTAGTACTTTCCTTGAAAAGTAATAAATTTTGACATAAGACCATTGAAGTGCTCATTAAGAACATGTATAATAAGCCACATTTTTCAGACTCATAGGGCAGAAAAGATGTAAGTCAAGTCAAGAATCTGCATATTACTTTTGCAACAGACCATTCAAGCATTCAGTGACAAAAGCAACCACAATGTACAAGAGACCATTCAAGAAATGTCAAAATTGAAGATGAAACAAAAAGTAAAAAATGAAGTGGGAAATAGTTAAGAGAATAAGAGGAACTAGTACTGCACTGCTAGTGTTTATCTGGTAGTGAAGATAATTTGAAGGTGGAATTGTCAGTATTATAAGGAAGTGATGGGGCCAATTGGAGTGAAGCGAGCCTAGCGGGAGAAAAATGGGGATAAACGGATTTTGGTCTGTTTCTTGGATAAACTTTGCTTTCTTTCCAACTATTTAGCATCTTTACTTTATTCCCCACAAACAATTAGGCCGTTTCTGGCCTGACATTAGACACCTTTACACTTCCATCCTACTATTCCACATTATTCCAATTTATCACTCTTTTTTTTCTTTTTCCGGATATTATAAAGTACTATGTTTTGTTTCAACAATAATATTTATTTCACACAATTTTAATTGTTTTTGAGTCAATGATCTACGAAGATAAACCCTTTATCTGCACAAGGTAAGGACTTACTTGACTATGTTGTTGCTGTTGTATACAATTTTAAAGTGGTAAAAAGAACAAATTTATCCACTTAATCAAATACAAATTTTTATATGATATTTTCAATATGTAATATTCAACCATCAATGTCATATATTTTCTGCTAGTACTTAAGTAATAGACAAATTAAATCTCTACTTAAATTCCATACATTTGCTAAATGACACATACTATTATGAAAAAAAGATGTCACATTTTAAGTTCTCAACACATTCAAGGAAAAGATTCATTTTTTATAATACAAGGGAGTTATTGCAATCCACAATAAATTAAGGAGGTAAAACGTAGATTATAAAGTATGAGAAGGAAAAATGTGTGTATCGCCCAATGAATTTTCAAAAGAGTTGGGACTACATTGACATTTATCCTTAAGTTACGAGGTTAATGAAGCAAAAACAGAAATTCAGTCCTGCTAAAGAACTAAAAAGGCAAAAATGGGGCTAATTCCGGTTCTGCACTGTAGTCGGTAGGGTTTAAGGCAGAGATAGCGAGGCGGAGAAAGGATGAAGCCGGTGGTGGGAACAGTAGTGTCAAACAAAATGCAGAAATCAGTAGTGGTAGCTGTAGATAGACTCTTCCACAACAAGCTTTACAATCGCTATGTGAAGCGCACCTCTAAATTCATGGCTCATGACCAGAACGACGAATGCAACATCGGCGACCGCGTATGTAATTATACATTTTTTGTTTATTTCTCTCAGGAAAGTTTCTAGCTTGATTTGTTCTTAACTTTGAATAAGATGTTGAGTTATTTATTGAAATTTGTAAATTCAGGTAAAGTTAGATCATTCGAGACCATTGAGCAAGCGTAAGCACTGGGTTGTTTCTGAAATTTTGAAAAGGGCTAGAATTTATGTACCTCCACTGAAATCCAGCTCTGAGACTGACAGTAAGACGGGAGTGTCTGCCAATGCTAATTAGAGCAGAAAGTTTGGGCACGAATTTTAGGTATTTGCAGTTTTTTTGCTTATCTTCTAAAGTTTTCTATGTTCACAAATTTGGTGCAAGCATAAAGTATTTCTTTTTGTGCTTCCGATTAGCATTTCTTCATTTTTTGCAAGTGTATTTTGAACACAAAATATCTGTACTCATATAAAATAATGTCATACACCTTTAGATTTGTCGTCAGATCAAATGAAGAGTTGATGCAAACATGGGACCAGACTAAATACATTGTGAAAGTACCTTAGATTGGAACTTTCTGAGCATATGAGGGAAGTTTTCGTTTCCGAATAGCTTAATGCCCTGAAATTAAGCTAGATAATGGGAACTGCACACACTTTACCTGCCCCCGAGTGACAACATTACACTGTATTCTGCAAGTTCTCAGATTCAAAATGTGGAGCGGAGTTGCAAGCAGCGATCTAATCAGCATTTTATCATGCTACCAATTTTCTGCCAGATTTTTTTGTTTCAGTTTTGTTTGCATAACTGGTAGGTAATTTGTACTTTACTTGATCCTACTGTTGCCAATCAAAGCTAACTTCAGAATCTATCTGCTTTGGATTCAATAAATTGAACATCTAGATTTCATTGTCCAAACTGGGATTTTTTTTTCGATGTTGTCAACATATAACCTCTGGATGCTGCAGCTAATACCAAAACAAAACAGGAAAAGGGTCAAAAATACCCCTCTACAATGCGAAAAAGATTATTTATGGCTTCCGTTATACTTTGGTCCACAATTATCCCTGACGTTACAAAACTAGTTCAAAAGTACCCCTCCTCCGTTAGGGCCCTCCACCATGGCCAATACCATCCTATGTGGCCTGACATCTCACTGAGGTGGATGCCATGTGGCATGCCACCTCACCGCCCTAACTCCATTTTACCCTCTCCCCTCACTTCTTCTTCCACCACCACCTTCCCCTTCACCCAATCACTACAAATCTACTGTTGCAGAGCATATTGCAAAGAAATTAATGGAACTACAACCTTATTATCATTTGAGTTATGCTATTCTAACAAATGTGTACAATGAGTTATGCTATTCTAACAAATGTGTACAAAGTAGTGGGTCGGTGGGCTGATGCTCTTGAGATTCGACAGCAGATGCGGAAAAAAAAGAGTGAATTAGGTCACCGAAAAGAGCTGAATTTAAAAGAATACTAACAGCTTATAGCCTTTTCAGCATAGAACTCTATCGGGATGCCCCCTACAAAGAGATATTCCTGAAAGTGCTTGAGATGATTATGCAGGTAGCACATTTATCAATTTTGTTCCTGTAAGGGTGATCCATGTTTTTAGACGCAATATGTTTACTTCGTTTATACTTAGACTGGGTAAGCAAATAGCATGAAAATCAGTTGTCAGAGACTTAAGAGTATCCAGCATAATGAACGCGTACAGGGGACCCGATATTGGATATCGAATTTCTCAATCCATAATTTGGTTGCCTTGGGTTTTTCTAATAGCTTAAAGTGTAGGACCCAGCACATCTTGGTCTCCCTCTTTTAGGAAAGGATGAGTTACTAGTGACACAAGCCTCTAAACAGTATGGCACCAAAATCATGAGTTTGCTTTACCATGTTTATGGTAGCGTGTTGGTTAGGTGAAGGGGAAGGTGGTGGTGGAAGAAGAAGTGAGGGGAGAGGGTAAAATGGGGTTGGGGCGGTGAGGTGGCGTGCCACATGACGTCCACCTCAGTGAGATGTCAGGCCACATAGGATGGTCTTGGCCATGGTGGAGGGCCCTAACGGAGGAGGGGTACTTTTGAACTAGTTTTGTAACGTCAGGGATAATTGTGGACCGAAAGTATAACGGAGGGCATAAATAATCCTTTTCGCATTGTAGAGGGGTACTTTTGACCCTTTTCCCTACCAAAACTGTTATCTTCAAAGTTGAATTATGTGTGAAGGATATTGGTGTATCATGAAGCCTAGGCATAATTTCTTCCCTGCAATCGGGCATATTTCTTATAACTTCTTTTTTACTGTACTGCACCCTCCGTGTTATCTTTCCCAACACTGTTCTCTTTGTTCCTTTTATCTCTCCAAGTCCTAACACTGCTTATCCAGAAAAGCCATGTAACTTTGGCGGGGAGGATTAAAAGGACTAGAAGACTGAGTTCTTTGAGTATTTTTGAGATTATTATTGACAAATGAGCCATATTGCAATGTCATCGAGTTATTTGAGGAGTATTTTTGAAAATTATGATGTGCTATATTATTAACATATGAGCAAATGTGGCCATCTTCAAAATCATTATACTTACGTGATTGCCTTGTTCATCAGGTGAGAGTTCGACTCAATTTTACAGCTCTAACTTTGGAATGTAATCCAAAGAGCCGCACACATTAGCGAAGGTGGATCTTTAGCTGTTCTTCTGCATATGGATTCAGGATGTCGATTGATGTATTGATTGTATTGCTGTACTGAAAGGATACAATTCTCTCTTGTGTAGCAATTCTATGGAATAAAATCACCACCTTGCTTATATTCTTTATGGGAGAATAGGTTTTGTAATCCTAACGCCCCCCCCCCCCCCCCCCCCAAACACACACAAATAAAAAGGGGGAAGGATCATTCTATAGCATTCAATAATTATATCACATCCTTAATCCCATTGGACCAAGCTTGATTTTTGTGCAAAGGCAGAATTTTAAGAGTTCTTTAACCAAAATTGTCCCTTATTTTTGAAGTGGTCTATTTTGCCCCTTTCATGTACTCTGGCACATAATCCTTCTAAGTTAACTAAAATTGAGCACATATTGTCTGCTTAACATATGCATAAACAGAAACTTCAACAGCTCTTACATCATGCAATGCAAAGAAGAAAACACTCCAGAAGTTAGATTTCAAATGATTTTTCTGTTTGGGACGTAGCTTTAAGAAAAGCTTTTCAGTTATTATTAATGATTTCCTACTCTTCGACTTCCCACCTTATTTTCTTCCATTACCCATCAAAGAAAAGATAGACCTTAGTTTGTGTAGTTTTCAAATTAACTACAATTAATAACGGTTCTTTAAGATGCAGCATAAAAGAAAAGCTTGAGTTCAGAACGAGCTCGGACAATTATAGCTATGGCATGTAAATAATGTAAGAGCTTTATATATGTTAAATAAAGAAGTAAATTTCACATAACTAGTGAACTTACAACACAGTGATGTGATAAGCTGTATTTATACTACGGTGAGAACCAAACCAGTAATAAGCTATAAAGGAGCAGTCACAAGGCATCCCACGTTGGGTCCACGAAAGGGTCGTACCCCAAAGGGTATATGATGTAGACAGTCTACCATAATACAAGCATTAGTGGTTGCTTCCACGGGTCGAACTTGTGACTTACAGGTCACACGAAGACAACTTTATCGTTGCTCAGACAATGTAATTAATCAATAATGATGAAGGAACATGGCTTCTTCTAACTATCCAGATCCTCATGACCATAGGTGGTAGCGGAAGTCTCCTCCGAGCTGATTTTGGCTTGGGCTTGGCCTTTTCTATTGTATCATCTATTTTCCCCTTTAGCCACCTGACCCTCATATCTGTCCATTCCTGCACTTCTCTTGTGGAACCAGTAGGGGAGTCATCTGAAGTGTTTTTGACAAACTCACTCTAGATTTGGTATAAGGATTGACCTATAATAGAATGGCTTCTTGCTGTCAGATTCTTCTTCAGAGTCAAGTGCATTGCATGATCCGAGGGACCTGTTAAATTTTCAGCTTCCCTTTGTGTATTATGCTAAATGGACCAGATGTACTCAATTTACCAAACTTAAAAGGATTATAAGCTATCAACATCATTTAGTAAGGACAAAGATCTACCCCCAAAGATAAGGAGAATTTTGATTAAAAACTCTATTTCTTAATGCCCCAGGTCTTTTCAGTTGTTCAAGACTCACAAATCTAAATGTTAAGCAGAGCATCAGATCATATCCTTTTCTCCTATTTTCTCATTGAACTCGAAAAACTCAATCCTTTCATAGGACTGCAGACATGGTTAGTTTAATCTAGAATCATGATTAGTTTTTGAAAAATGAGATTAATGTACCCAACAATAAACTTTCTAATTTTAACAATCACTCTTTACCTGTACTCTTTGTATAGACGCAATTCTGAGATGTGTGTCATGGGCCTAGTACTAGAATTTAGCCATTTCTCACTATTCTTCCCTTCCATTGAATGTCATGGCACAAAGGATTAAAATATCTAGTCACTATTCTTCCCTTCCATCGAATGCCGTTGGGTGCACAGAAGGATTAAAATATCTAGTCATCTAGCTCAATTTTGCTGAACCCGTAGTTTTTCTCAGCTTTCTTTCTTTCATTTCTCGCCTTACATCTTCCACTCCAGGCCAATTTTCTGATTCAGCATATACCAAGCTTAATAAAGCAAAATTAGCAGCATTTCCGGGTTCAGAGTTGGTGAGTCTATGAGCCAAATGTTCAGCAACTTCCAGTCTTCCATGTAATTTACAAGAAGCAATCAGGGAACTCCAAATTCTGTTGCTAGGTTTCATAGGCATTCTGCTAATGACTTCACTAGCATCTTCTAGCTTACCTGCCCTTCCGAGGAGATCGATGTAGCAAGCATAGAGCTCCACAGTCATTGAGAAGCTCTTATCCTTTGACGCTTCATCAAAGAGCTTCTTTCCATCCTCAAAAAGACCACAGTGATTACAAGCTGATAAAACTGCAAGCAATGCAATGGAATCAATCTTTATCCCACTCTCTTTCATCTCATGAAAAAGTTCCACAGCTTTATCTCCAAAACCATGAGTCCCATAAGCACTGATTAGCGCACTCCATGATGCAGAATCTCTTATAGCCATCTCTTGGAAAACTTGAGCGGAGTCCTTAAGAAAACCACATTTTGAGTACATATTTATGAGGGAGTTACCAATGAACAACTGTGAGCTAAGACCACTTCTAAAAACATAACCATGCAGTCCCCTCCCATGGCATACTGATAACAGATTAGTACAAGCAGAGATTACTGCCAATAAAGTAACATCATTCGGTCGAATTCCACTCAGCTGCATCTCACTGAAAAGCTTTATAGCTTCTTGAAAAGTAGATTTACTTCGAGAATAGTTCGTTATGATAGCAGTCCACAATACCACATCTTTTTTAGTTGAACGATCGAATATCTTCTTTATACCCCACAATGCTTCCCCACATTGAGAATACATGTGTACAATAGCAGATGAAAATTGAGAATCCGAGTCGAACCCATGGCGAAATGCATAACCATGAACCTCTTTTCCATACTTTTCTGCACCCAACTCAGCACAAGCTGGTAATATACTAGTCAATGTAACTCTATTTGGTTTAACATTTTCCACCTGCATTTCGCAAAATAATTCAAGTGCTTCGATGTACAACTCCTCAGCTATGTATCCAGATAGCATTGCAGTCCATGATACCTCGTTTCTCACTTCCATTCTCTGAAAAACATGGTAAGCCGAATCCGGCTCATGACATTTCGAATAGAAGTCTACCAATGCAGTTAGAAAGAAAATTGAATTTTCTATTCTTTCATCAACTATTGTAAGAGCATGGATAGCTCTTCCTAGTCTCAAATTCTTGGTCTCAACACATGCAGATAAAATGCAAGCGATCAACTCAGGCTTTGGCGCAAAACCCTGAGCATACATCTCCTTAAACAACTCGAATGACTGAAATAAATACCCATTTTGATAATAGCAATTTATCATGGAATTCCAGGAGATGGTATCTCTCTTCGGCATTGTATCAAACAGTTGGTATGCAGCTTTTGTATCGGAGAATTTTGCATACATTGATATAAGAGAATTGGATACTGTGGATTCTGAATAATACCCATTTATAAGGACGTAGCAATGAAGCTGAAGGCCCAAGAATTGATGGGTTTTCGAATGAGCACAAGCCTTAATGATTGAAGGAAGAAGGAAGGTGGTATTTGCATGGGAGTCGGAAAAGCAGTGAACTTTTGCACTGTAAAGCTCAAGGGCTTGATCATATTTTCCCTTCAAAACCAATTGTTTGATCGTGTTGTGAATATCTGAAAAGGATGATGATGATGATGCTAAAGTTGATAGTGACCGTCCGATTAGTTTTCCCATTTTACTATTTGTCCAAACTGATTACTTCTCTCGGCCATTTCCGGTCCAGCTTCTCTGGGCAAGTTTCAGACCATCTTTAGCATGATTTAATTGTCTAGTTATCAACAACTAGGGGTATTCATGTTTTCCCCTAAAAAAAAAAACCAAAGCAAGTCAATTTTTCAAATATTAAAACCAACAAACCAATTTTATCAATTCGATTTATGTTGATTTTTGTCTGTTTTTCGATTTTTATCAATTTTTTCTTAAAGATATTTCGGTGACTAATGTAACACTATCAAACCAATTGATCTTTGAAAAATCTATTATTTACCAAGATATCTTAATGATAATTGAATCAAATAGTGATGAATAATTTAAGGACTCAATTAAAAATAAATTATTTTTAACATGAAATAGATTCCCGTACTTAGCAAAACAAAACTACAACTGAAATGTAAAGGCAAAGAACTAGATTATCATAGTAACAAAGAACTAGATTAAAAGTACAAACGATTAATATGTACCATAAAATTTTAGAAACTTTGTATAAAAATATAGATATATATAGGTGTAATAATATATTTTAAATAGCTACTTCTATAGTCGGTTGGTTCAGTTTTTTCGGGTTTTTTTTATTAAAACCAAAATCAAACCAAACCAAAAGAGTATCAATTTTTTTGGTCGATTTGACTTGATTTTTGATTTGGTTCGATTTTTCGGGTTGTTATGAACACCCCTATGTATCATATTTATGGTAGTCAAGAACAGACAGGTTATGTACTGTCCAGATGGTGAAGATAAGAATTTAGTCTAAGGTTGTTCAAGAAAAATGAAAAACTGAACCAAACTGACAATCAAAACTGATTTTTAACCAATATGTTCTATAATTTGTTTAATTTTTTTAATTTTAAAAAGACAATATCTGATTTGGAAAAGTTGTATAGACATATCGGGAAACGCCTTCTAAACCAGCCAAAGAGAATGGAACGGACCTATGTATTTGCATGAACCCTGCAGATTTAACCCCTATCTACACTCCCGTAGCAATCATGTCACCACGCTGCAGAACGGGAGCTCGTGTAGAACCTTTCATTTTGGCCTAACGGCGGTAGAACGCAACAAAATTGCTTGAATTTTATATCTTCTATATTGAAGTTATTAAGGAGTGATTTATGTATTATTTTAATTACTCCTATTAAGGTTAAAATAAGCTTGAGATTTATAAATCGATGTAAGGTTATTTAATTTATTAGGGAAAATAATTGTCACATCACTAAAAAATTCTCATATATATTTGATATTGGTCCATATCCATTAAGGAATTAACGAATAATACAAACTTCGAAAGCATTTAACAAAAGCAAGATTGTGAAGGGAAGACATGTCTTATTCGTGTAGAGATTTTAACATTACAAAAATACACCAATAATATAAATATTTTTTATGCGATTAGTGTATATAAGTTAAATCCAATATGAAATGAGCTCCTAAAGAAGCAAACATTATGTTCCTCATGCAAAGAGCTTCTAAAGAAGACAAATCACTAACGTATGGTACATTGCAGGGTAACAACTATTTTTATAAACAAATTAGATAACTAGAAAAAAGAAGTGTAGAACGTCACAAAATTGTCCATAGCAAGAGAATCAGAGACAATAACAACCTTGTATAGACAAATTTTTGTTCTGCACCTCCATAGTATGGTTCGATCGTGATCCCAAACTTGCAACTTGGCGTAGATGGATCCGACTTTGTGATTGTCCCAAGCCCTGAGAACTTGCAGGCAACGTCGAGCTGATTGTTTATCTGATAGTAGCTGTTGAATGCATATGAAACGTTTCCTCGCGCATCCAGGCCTCCACACGATGTCCCATAACCAAGGCTTGTGCAATCAGCACGCGCGCAAGCATAACTCACACTAGGCGCAATCTGGGGGTCATCAAGCTTAGCGTCAGGCTTGAGCACACACCATTTCCTTTCCAAATACTTCACATTACTAGCTGGAACTAAAGATCCTGAATTTGTGGTGCCAAGGTTTAGTGAGTATTTTGGTCGCCCATCATAGGCGAATATTCCCCAGTGACGTTCGAAATTCCCAGGCTGGATGCTTTTTGCATCCTCATCAATTAAACTAAACAGATAGGCATCAACAGGACCAGGCCTCATAGGGGTGCCTTTTCCTTCTGATATATGAGCCATGAACCCTTGGTTGAAACGCTGCGCTAATTGTAGGTTAGCATTGCGGTCCCCATCTGTGGGCCAACCAATTTCTCCGACTATAATAGGTAAGTTCCCGAACCCATTCTTCTTTAAAGCCCACACTAGAGTGTCATGATTTGCATCAAACATGTTGGTGTAGATTATCCCGCCATCGTTTAGAGGTGTTGCATTTCCATCAAAGAATGCATATTCAACTGGAAAGTTGGAATCCATATAGAGGCTTATGAATGGGTAGATATTGATAGTAAAAGGGCAACCATTATCGCTTAAGAACTTGACTATTTGGATCACAAAGTTATGGATATCTGCTCGAAAATCACCGCCTGATGGCAAGCTACTAGCACTCTCATAAACATCGGCATTGAGGGGGACGGTGACCTTCACTTGATTACCATGGCCAGCCTTTACGAGTGCAGTTTGGACATTTTGTAGAGCAGGAAATGTTGTTCTTAGATAACTTCCATTATATGTTTCCAAGAAAGGCTCATTTCCAACTGCAACGTACCTACAAAGTCAAAAGCAGCGTATGTACACATTAAGGTCTACGCTTATTATACAACATATACTTAGAGAAGGTCATTTAATTCAAGCGGAGTTCATGGTCTTGCAGGCAATACACAGAACAAAACAGAACAAGAAACAGAGAAGAAAAAAAGAACAGGATATAATTAATCTTGTTACTATGAGTTCAGTGGAATACCGTCTCTTGAACCCCGGCAGCCATAGTTGATTGGCATTCACTCTCTAGTAGAGCTTAATGCACATGATACAATAACCTCACTGTCCTCCAGGAGTTTCTTATACTTGAATTTACAAACAGAACATGCTCACAACTGTACATAGATGGCAAATCCGACTTCTTTGATCCACACTCATGTCGGGTGCCCAAACACGTATCCAAGCAACATAGTCAGACAGAATGGGATTGTCTCAATTCTCAAACCCATAAAATCTAGCAACCTTGTTAAGCTAAATCAATTATCAACCTAGTTTATGAGAATTTAGAGTTTGGCCTATGCATTAAAAAGGTAGGTCCTTAATGCTTAGTCACTCGCCAATAAGCTGAAATATACTTCCCCAACTCAGGGGCAGAGCTAGTGTATCATCTACGGGCTCAGGCAAACCTAGTAGCTTTCGCTTATACACTATATTTGTATTAGGAAATCAATTAAATATATATAGATATTTAATATGCGAATCCGGTAACTAAAACAACAACAACATACCCTCCCAAATTGTGGGGTCCGGGGAGAGTAAAGTATACGTAGACCTTACCCCTACCTTGTTGGAGGTAGAAAGGTTGTTTCCGAAAGACCCTCGGCTCAAGAAAAACAATTCATAGCATGTTTGAACAAGAGAACAGTAATGAAGAGGCCATGTTGAAAATACTAAAGACAAGAACATTAACAACAACAAAACAACAAAGCAATAAGAAAACCGAAGCAAGGGGAATGCGAATCCAGTAACTAAGACTAGTTATGAGTTTGATGACAAATTCAGAATCCAAAAACTTTAAATCCTGGCTCCGTCTCTGCCCCAACTAATATCTAGCCAAGCTCATTGTCTATGGGAACTTGTTCATACACTAATGTGAAACACACATAATGCTGGAAATAATGTGTCAAACACAGACAAACTTCTCAAAAACATTAAAATAAAGATTTTGTACTGTGTTTGAACCAGAAATAAAAAAGATATACATCTCAGCAACTACTTATGGAAAATAGAGGAAGTTGAGCTCTCATAGATAGAACTAACCAAAAGTAAATTCAGTAAAAGTAAAAGAAACAAGAGCAAGTGAGAGAGGTTTACCTGATGTTCACATTGTTGTGAGAAAGGTGGACAGAAACATTCTTGGAAACCCATTTCTCAGCAGCTTTCAAGCTGCCTAAGGTTGTAAGCATGTCATTAGGAATACCAACCATAACTTCAATGCCAGAGTTGCCCAAAGCTTTAAGTGTGTCATAATCAGCATCAAAAAGCTTAACTTTTTGGAACCCATTGTCCTTTAGCATTTTGACTACTATCTCAGGAGGCAAATTGTGTGTTGATTGAGTTCCCCAATTGGCACCAATCCCACTAACTAAATGCAATATGGAAACCATTAACAAAGTTACAAGACATAATACCCCAAATGACTTAGAAAAAGCAAAAGATCCCATTTTGCCAATAAGCAAAAGACATAATACCCCAAATGTCACAAGTGGGGTATGGGGAGGGTAATGTGTACGCAGACCTTACCCTAACCTAGGGAAGTAGAGAGGTTGTTTATGAAAGACCCTCAGCTTGAGAGAAAGAATAGAACCAGGTAAATATCAACAACAAGCCAGGAAAATGAAACCAACAATGTATGAATAGGAAAAAACAGATGGTAGAAAGCAATAACAATAGCAATAGCGAAGCAGTAACAAAGGCAAGGTACTAAAACCGAAGAGGAAGATAGTACTAAAACCCACCCTAATACTAGCACTCTAAGACACAACAACAAGGTACTAGCAGACTTGCCCTAAATAAACCCGAAACGGTTCAAAAAAACAAACTACGACCTGTTACCCTTCCGCCCTAATCTTCGACCTTCATACCCTCCTATCAAGGGCCATGTCCTCAGTAAGCTGAAATCGCGTTAAAAATAAAGAAAGTTCTTTTCTATAGCCAAGTGAGCTCTAGCTACAAGATTGAGAGTCAGCAGAAACTAAATCAATACTATAATTATGAACAAGAAAGAGTCCAGAATCGAACTATAGCAAAATAGAGCTAGATATTATACAAAAACTGAGATACAGAAAAGGAAAAAGACAAGATTTTTTGGTCATGAAATCCTCTTTTAACACAGGAATACATGAGGAAGAACATATGTTGTAGAGCTTCAAAGGAAATTATGACACATAAAAATGGTAGTACTAGAAAATCAGAGCAAAGAAGAGTAAATTCACAGACTATATTTAGCTAGCCTGAAATTCCACTTCCAAACAGAAAAGTGAAGTGATTACTTTGAAATTATAGAGTTGGAACTGAGAAAGCAGAAAGAGCAACTGACCAATAATGTACTAGAAATTTCAAGCTAAACACAAAAGAAAGTCTTTCTTTTTATTATACACAAAGGTTAAGTAAGAAGAGAAAGAGACTTATCTAGAAGAAACAGAAAGTAGACAAAGTGAGTCATCACAGACATAATGAAGAGTTTAAGGATCTAGATTCTTCTGTCCTAGTCAATAGCTAGGAATAACAAGTTCGGAACTTAAATGTTATATTTTTGGATCACGTTTTTACCTTAATATCCATTTGGGACGTTAAGGTAAAACGTGTTTTAAAACTGTGTTTTTATATAAAATGTGGTTTGGATCCACGTTTTCTATTGTCTCCTTTTCACTTTGGTTACTAAATTTTTTTTCTGTCTATGTATTTTGAGTCTAAAATATAACATTTAGGTTCCGGACTCTAAGAATCACACTATCTTCTCTTCTTTCCTTTAGCTGAATCTTTCTATCTTATCATGTCTAAAGAGAGTGTGCGTCCGTGCAAAACCTTTTTTTTTTTTTGGGCAACTTAGGTAAAATAATAATAGTAGTCTGTTTGGCCAAGCATCTGCAAGTAAGTATTTGGCCAAGTTTTTAAAAGAGAAAATATTTTTCAATAAAAGCAGAAGCAGTTTTTGAAGAAGCAGAAAAAAGTAGTTCTCTCCAAAAATACCTTTTTTTTGTGATCGTGATGTCCGGGCCAGCTTGCATGCACCTCGATTAATTCCACGGATACGTGTCACCTCCCACCAGCAATAGGTACCAGGTAACTTTATTCACCAAGATTTGATATATGAGAAGAAATGACCTAGTATTTTTTGTTTGCGCTGGGATTTGAACTTAGAGACCTCATGGTTCTCACTCACTTCATTGATCACTAGGTCACGCCCTTTTATGCCATTTTGAAAGAAAATATATACTTTAAAACACTTTTAAAAAGCTTAATCAAATACTAATTGCTTTCACTATTATCAGCATCTAAACTAGCTGCATTTGTATGTCTATGTTGTTAAAGAATAGTAAAATGTGAATAATCAGAAGAAAACAAATACTACGAAAAAGGAAATAAAGATAAGTGCATTCATGACGTTTTCGTCCCAAGGCTGCTGGCATTTTCTGAAATATAGTAAGCAAAGACACTACTTCTGAGGTGTCTGACGTTGACACAACGGTGTTACTTTTAATAGTACTATAATTTTACTGCTTAAGGCTATTCATTTCTCCGTTTAATTAACGGTGGGTCATTAATGGTTACGTCTTTTTCCCTATTTGGAATTTAATATCATAAGTAAATGGATGGTTGGTTGGTTTTCTTTGAGTTTACAATATCTTTTCTAACTGTTAACTGGTTTTTCTTTGAGTTTACATTTTTTTCTAATTTAATTGTGAATCCACCTAAATTGATTTTTCTTCCATACTCCTTTTTATTATTCAATAAAGGTATGAATAGAGTATTTAAACCATTTTTCTTCCAATGTACTCCTACTTCATATCTCTTTTTTCTTTTTCAAATACTTCATGTTTTTAGCTAATTTGCTTTTTTAGTTGGTCTCTGATTTCATTTAGATTGGTTAATCTATGTTCGTAGATGGAGCTATCTATAAAGGACTTAACTTTTTGCTTATATTTTCTTATAAAAACCTTCTTGCTAGTTGCTAGCAACAACCAAAAGTGCTTATTCGAAAAAGATTCATTGCTAGTGCCATAACTTCCATCCAAATGTAAAGGTAAATAGTGGTACAACTAGTTTGGAATCATTACCAATTTTGAAAACAGAATTACTTCACAACCTTTTCCTTTTTCCTTTTTTCTATTAAGCGATCAAAAAGCCATATTTGGTGAAAGTTACAAGACCAATAGCAGAGGTGTACATCATCAGGACATCAATGCTCATGTCGCTTTAACAGCAACAGCAAACCCAGTATTATCCCACAAATGGGATCTCGGGAGAGTAGTGTATAGGCAACCTTACCCTGCCTTATGTAGGTAGAGAGGTTGTTTCCGGTATGAATAAAAACCTGCCGTTCTGTTCAGGAAATGTATTCACAAGATGAGACCCAAAAAAATGTTTTAGGAGTTACTTGGATGAGAAACTAAAAATGCTTTATGTATGATAGATCATAGACAATTGAGAGAGCAAAGCATGAGGAAAAAACCAAGGGAGACTTGTCATTTCTCATATCAAGTAAGAGGACATAAGCTTCCAACTAATTTTCATATGAGATGGCATTGGTGCTACAAACCGAAGGAGATCTGGTTTTGAGCTATTATCTGCATTTAAACAGCGAGTTCTTGTTTTTCGACTGTGAAGCTCAATAAACTTGGCAATGTTTGGGAGCACAAGCTCTCTACAATGCAGATGTAATAAAGGAACCTTAGATAAGACACTTCCTTTCTGAACATCCAAACCTTCCGGCCTCTTTAATCTGTAGGGTTTCCCTGTTGTCGGCTCAACATCTACTCTTGGCATCTGCTTCCATTTCCGATGGACAAACCAACCGTACTTGTAGTCACCCACAATTGGAGTTCCAAGGGCTTCAGCACAATGGACTCGAAGCTGCAAAGTACCAGGAAACACGATCATTTTTCCTATTCCCCTCACCTTACAACAACTAACTACCAGAATAGAAAATATGGTTTTCTCAGTTACAGTTTGATATACCCATGAAATTCATCATGGGTACACAAAGATCTCCAGTAGTCAAGCAGCTTTATACTCGCACTTCAATTGTACTGCATCCTCACTAGTTGAGATGTTGATAATAGTGATAAGAGCCCCCCCCCCCCCCCCTTCCCCTTACTAGGAATAATACTCGATCATAATACTGCTTTATGGAAGCATCTTCATGACTTCATCAGTTCCCCTTGTTCTAATTTTGTGTTCATCAAGCAAGATAGTCTACTTAAACCTACTAATGGTCCTAACTTTGGGGAAGTTTTTATGCATCTCTTAGAGCACCACACCTTAGAAGAACCACTGCTTTTCACTGGGATCACAACTACAATACCTATATGCATCTCTTGACAATCTAAAAGATGAACCGTTATTTTACAGGGATTAACTAGTAAAAGAAAAAGGTCCAAGGAACCTGATGTTTTCTACTTGTATGAGGGCGCAACTCAATCCATGAGCATCCATTGATCATTGGACCAAGCAGCCGATATTCTGTAATAGCCTCCTCAGAAGCTTCTAATCCTGAATGTTGAGCCAACATGACTCTCTCAGTTCTACCATCATCAAGAAGCACCTGCAGTCAATGAAAACAAGCACAATGAATACTCCAATCTACTTGACCGAAGCCTGCAAATGTAAGCAAGGGAACTGAAAAACCTTTGTAAGTGGTGCAGAGATTATGCCTTCCTTCTCCTTGGGGGAACCTATTACCAACGCCCAATACCTCTGATACGTTGATCCACATGCATCATTCCATGCCTGAATGCCAATCAGAGCTTTATGCATCACAGAAAAATTCCTACTCAACCAATGAGGTCAAAAGAGAATTCTCACCCACACAACAAAATACCAATCCTTTCTCCCTTGAAGAAGGAAAGGAAGTAAAGACAAATGGAAAATGCAGTTGCAGACTAAGTACCTTAGACAGTGACTTGGACCTTTTTGCGTTGCTGAACAACAAATGAAGGTGGGAGATACTTTCTTCTGTTCTTCCCATTAAATGAAGGCCACTGCTCTCTCTATCAAGACGATGTACCTTGACAATATATGCAATCATCATCAAAGCTGAACTTAATTCCAAATTAACATCCACAACGAAAATCTCCACCCCAACAATTGCTTCTTTGCCAACAAAAAAATAACTCCCCTTTTTTGACTACTAGAAGACACCAGATATCTTCAGGAAAATTAGAAGTAAATAGATCTTCAAAGTTTTGATTAATAGCACTTCAGAAATGCTGACTTACCAGCCTAGGACCCTCGTCATATTCATAGGACAATGCTGCAGCTGCCAAGGCATCCATGCTATTATGCACGGGAAGGTTTCCCTGAAGTCGCTCTAATAATTAGAAATGAAGAAAAAAGGCTGAAAAATGTTGTTGTCACGATTGCCCAACAAAGAACACATTAGAGTCTAACCTTCACAGGCAGTTTAGGGGGCTTGTTTAGCACAATTATGGCAGGGTCCTACAGTTTGAACAATTAATTAATTACAGGAAACAAGCATAACCTTTGGTGCATAGTTCCACCAAATCATTTCGTGAAATGAACATAAAAAGCAGCAAAAATAACCACAGTGGTTGTATCATCTCTAGCCACCACAAATAGTGGAAAACTAATGTAAAATTTGCAGAAAAGCAAACAGATAAACAAACACATACCTTGTAAAATACAAGCCTTTGCAAGTACGCTATCTCATCAGCATTGGGGTACAAAGTGCCACTAGGTATAACATCATATCGTTTTGAGATTTTTGTTTCAGCAACAGATATGGGCACATAAACTCTTGCACCAACTTCCATGACCTCAGAATGCTTAATCTGTAAATTCACTGTGAAATTGTAAAATAGGGGAATGCATTGGGAATGTAACACGGGGTCCAAAAACAAATAGAAGGAGCCCCTCAGGTCTTGATGTTTGCATCTTTCAATATCCAAAATGAAGCCTATACTGCTAGAATCATATAAGCATCACTACCTTTCTCGGCAATCTTGTTTGTCCTTCCTTGCTTGTAGATGACTCATTAAACTCTAACTGAACCTGTAAATCAAGAAAGATAAGATAACTGTCGTGATATTCATATTCACTGCAAGAAAATAAAGACACTATAGCCATTAGCCCTTCAAAAGGGTAAGATAAAGGTCATATTCTAAACCCAGGAGAAGAGGAGGAGCAGAAACAAATGCACATTTAACAGATTTTATCTGCTTTTTTATAGCGAACAGATTTTATCTACCTTATGAAACAAAATATCTCTTCTTGAAGTTGTCGTGAGACATAATTTCAATATTATGTCTGAAGTCTGAACCAGCCATGAACACATATAAAGACTAAGAACAACAAAATTACAAGTCAACATACTATTGGATGATGAATAATAATATAATATGTCATTTATCCATGTTCAAATGAATTTCTCATTGGTTATCCATAAAACTGTCCTCTGTGGCTTGCATATTTATGTTTCTCTACAGCACTTTGTCACAAGCATTGTGCTAATATTATTGATAACGGTGGTGTTCAAGCTAGCTTGTGCACACCTCGCCTATTCCATCGGATACCTTCTACCTCCCACTAGCACAGATACCAGGTAACTCCACCCACCATAAGTTAGACAGATGGTAAAAAATCAGCTAGTGCTTCTTGTCTCTGTTTGGGGTTTGAACCCTGATCTCCACGGTTTAGTATTTAGCCATAGATATAGTCTATGTACTAGTTGTACAATGAATCCCCGAAAGAGGAATGTAATTTACTAAAGAAATAGAAAAAAAACAGTAAACTCACATAGGAAAAGGAAAGATACAAGAATACTTACGAGGCCCTTATTAAAATGGGATTGGATGACCGAGCCTGGTATTTCATCAAAATAGTATTTGATCCAGCTAATGGCAGTAACATGACGAGATGGTTGGTCAGGACTGGTGGCCGCTTTCTTTCCCGGCAAAGGATGGCTAGGAAATGGGGGCAAAGACAATAGCTGACTAGGCTTTGCACCCTCCTTTGGACGGCCCAAATGTGTTATACTGTTTGACACTCGAATCACAGGTTGACCACGATTTGCTAGTGCAGAATGGCCCACCGATCTAGAGTAGCGCCTGACCAAAAAGAGTAAGCAACGACTCACATCTTTGTTCCACCTCATCACATCCTAGACCTTATCATCTGGAAATTTTTGAAAATGAGTTATCATCTGAAAATTAGAAACATCGAGTTAATTCCAGAGAAGAAGATGCAAAACAACCCCATCGAAAACAAACGAATGGTACAAATAGAAACAAAACACATAATTATCATGGTTAAAATTTTGAGAAGGACCGCCAAAGCAATACACAGTAAAGTTGGGGGTCACATCAAGCCACGGAAACAACATCTTATTGCAGAAATGCAAGGTAAGGCTGCGTACATACGACCCAATATGGTCCTGCCCCACCCCCGATCCTATGCATAACGGGATCTTAGTGCATCGGGCTGTCTTTTTCCTTTCTACCTTAAGTAAAGAGATTGCCGGAATAACCCCACAACGTAGTTCGTCCTTCCGAACTACTTTGACATTGTTTAATCCCATTATATATGACACATTCTGAACATAACACCAAAGACTAAATTAGAAAGACAGATTTCCAGCAGTTCAATCAAATTTACCCAATTTACTTGTATATTGCCACAAAGCTTAGTTCCATAATTTCATATCACCACTACCACTTTATGTTAATGCACGACACAAGAAAGGTTGCTATAATTAGTCACAAAATTGATTCTATGCATCCTCTGCAAATTAATATACCAATCACAACTTCAAGCTAGTAACAAGTGGGAGGCAAATAAAGCATATATTAACTAGTAAAACTCACACAGAACTGTGATATCGGCTTTATTTGAGAAATGGAAACAAACAGAGAGAATAATCTTAAGGTTGTGTTTTAATCGCTGCAAAAAGTGACGAGGGTTTTAGCATAAATCAGAGATCAGACAGAAAAGAAAATATATAGTAGAAAAAAGCAGGCGACAGAGAAAGAGAAACATGCGTACCATTTAACTCCGTCAGAGAAAGAACCGCAAGCGGCAGGTAATTTGAAGCTGAAAGGGCCGAACTTGGTTTTTCCTTTTTATTTTGTTTTACCCTTTTTTGACTTTTTAAATTTTACCCCCAATAATTCCTATTTCTAATATGACCTCTTATAGTCAGTTTAGCCAAGCTACAAAAATTAGCTTATTTTGAGAAATATTTTTTTCAAAAATATTTTGGTGAGAAGTAATTTGTGTTTGGTTAATTTACTTAAAAAGTACTTTTGAGCAGCAATTAATGTTTGGCCAAGCTTTTAAAAACTGTTTAAGTGTACTTTTCTGAAAAGTACTTTTAGAAGAAAGTTACTTTTTTTTTCTTCTCTAAAACTGCTTCTGCTTCAACTCAAAAGTATTTTTCCCCTCTAAAAGTTTGGCCAAACACTACAAAGTATTCAACTTTGAAAAAAAAGTATACTTTTTTTATTAAACGGAAAAGGCCTAAATGCGCTTTTACTATATGAAATAGGCCAGGCTAGCCCTCCGTTAAAAGTTGGTCTCTATTCTGCCCTTGCCGTCAACAAATGGGCTCGTATATGCCCTCCATCACTAACGGGAGACTCATAAAGCCACGTGGAATATATGTGAGGGCAAATTAGACCTAGTTCGAATTGTACAGGGGCATATATGAGTCAGTTATAATAGTCATTTCTCAAACACTTCACAACTCCATATCAGTTTACTTAGACACCTATTTGACAACACCAGATGTCACACCTCCTTTTTTTACACACCCGAAGGTATATATAAGGGAGTTTTTCCACTTTAAGTGACATTATTCGAAATGGGATTATTTATTCAATTTTATTCAGAGTCGCCACAGGGGATGGTTTGTTTTCTGGTGTCCCAAGTCACCGGTTTATTTTAAATCCCAAATCGAGGAAAATTCGACTTTACTTTTGAAGTATGCGAACCAGAAATTCTGAATAAGGAGTTCTGTTAACCCGGGGAAGGTGTTAGGCATCCCCGGATTCCGTGGTTCTAGCACGGTCGCTTAAACTATTACAATTGGCCTATTATCTGATTTTAATACATGTTTTAGCATATGGTACAATTTTAACTTATTAACCGCTTTTAATTAATTTAGAAAGATTCAACGTTATCTAAAACACGTCTTGAACCACGTCACATGAAATGCACCCGCGGTCCACAACACGTTTTATCTAACGTTGTTGAGATTTGGATTTGGGTCACATGAAATGCACACCCGAGTTAAGGAAATTAATTTTTAAAATAGCGCGCCTAAAGCAACTACGCACTTTCAAGTTTGCGAGGGCCATGGAAAATTCAACTAATGGCACCCCTCAACTTTTCTATAAAAAGCTAACTAATTTTGTGAGGGCCATGGGCTTAGGGGTTTTATTTGGCATGGCACGCCTCAAATTATTTTACAAGCTTTTACTTAACTAAAGCAGACTACGACGTTCAGGATTTTCCTAAAACTAATTTGGGATTATTGCAAGACTAAAGTTATGGAAGATTGTTATGGGAGAATTAACTTTGTAATTACTTATGGCAAAATATAATTATCAAAGAACAAAGCAACGACAATTTTGCTAAGGCCACACTAATGACGCCACTGGACCAACTTCTCTTGAAGCAACAATCTGATAAATAGCAACTTAATTGCCAACAAAGTTGGTTTTGTGAATGTTACCTAATTGTAACACTTGAAGCAACAAACTGATTATTAGCAACAAAGTGGATTATGCCCATGGCCCAATTTCAGTACCTTTGTAACAGTACAATAGCCTTTGAAATGAATTAACTAATAAGCATTAATTTAAGCATGATTAATGAAATCCAAAACAATATCTACAGAGTGACGTGCATTCTTCCCCTAATTAAACAATTCGACACAGTAAGAAGAATAACTTTATTCAACAACCATATATCAATTTAAGGAAAATAAGCTGACAAGAGAAAGAATAGAAGTGGACCTTAAATAATCTTTTAATTGAAGAAAATTTCCAGCTAATTACAACCAAGAGAATAGCGCCGTTACGAGCAAAATCTGGTCGAACTCGAATAGAATCACGGACCGCACCTTGAACGGACTTCAAACGGCAACCTCACTTCCGTTGATGCAAAGTGAATAGAAGCAGAAGACAAATTGAACTGCAAAGGAAAGGAAATCCACTCTCATTCTTTCGCTGCAACTTTCCTTGAATGAGAGAATGAGCTCTCAAGTTTTAGGAGATAAGATTTTTTGCCTCTTGTCTCTTTTTTTTTTTTTTTTGTCCGTTTTTGTAATGTAAAAAAATGAAAAATTTTGAATGGAAAGAGAGTTTTTTTTTTTTTAAGAGAAGAAGAAGAAGAACTGAGAGTGAGGTTTTGGGAGTGATGGTCGTTCTCTGTTCTTTCTTATTCAACCGACAGCCATGGAAAATGGCTTCTTTTCTTTTGAGAAGAAGACTAGATCAGGGAGGGGGCCTTTTTTTTTTTGGAAACGGATTCTAATTTTTAGGGTGTAGTTTTTATTTAGGGATTAGATAGTATTATACGGGGTGGGGTAGGGATTAGGTTAGGGGTATGCGTCTAGGAATTATGGGCTTGGCAGTTATGGGTTAGGTCCAAAATTAGGCCTAAAAATGGGTTGCTCGAGCCCAAGTTTTATTCTTTTCCTGCGAACGGGACTAAAATACGACCTTATTTATTAAGTAGTACTACTTAAATAAAATAACTGTTTAAAATAAGACTGACCGTTAAAATAAACTATTTTTTGGTATTTTTCAAGATTAAAAATGACTACAAAACATTAATGGAATAATTTTTGTAATTTTTATTTTTCTTGTAATACAATAAAGTAAAAGAGTAAAAATTAGTTGAAATAGCTATATTAGGCCTAAATTAAATATTTACGTGCTAAAATATGAAAAATCTTGGGGAGGGTCAAAAATCACATGTCTACACCAAACTAATTATCACAGCAAATAAACTAAGTCATAGACACAAATATTCAAATAAACGACAATGACTTCATTAAATCCTTGTACAAAAACATAAAGCTTCATTACATAATAAAAGACAACAGTTAATAAGCCACAATAACACTAATATTACATATCATTTCCCACTAATTCAAAGAACATAACAAGACATCCCAATATCACACACATGAAAATCTACATCTTCTTCCGAAATTTAGCATCAAGCACAACTGAGTACTCTAAATCGGTCACTTTCTTCATTAGGACATTTCTTTCCAATTCCAAGGCTTCTATTCCTCCATGATCGGTGAGCATCATAACATTGTCAAGATCAAATTTTCTTTTTCCTTCTTTAAACTGCATATGAGATTTGAAACTCTAGGAGGAAGCTCTTCATCTTGCCATTCCCAATAGGAATATTTGTCATCCTAAAAACCAAAAATAAATAAAACAAATTTACAAGCAAATCGGAATAATTAAAAGAACCTATCAAAAAAAATTCTTACCTCATGCTTCAGGCACTTGAAAAACCTTCTCCCAGCATTTAAAGGTGTCCATGCCATGAAATAATTGGCAGTAAGTCCGTAATGACACCTCCTATTCGACCCCTTTGAGCTACTAGAACATTCCGACATTATCTCTTGCTGTCTTTTGTTATGATTCGACCCCTTTGAGCTACTAGGATTTAATGAAGTCATTGTCGTTCATTTGAATGTTTGTGTCTATGACTTAGTTTATTTGCTGTGATAATTAGTTTGGTGTTGTCAAATAGGTGTCTAAGTAAATTGATTTGGAGTTGTGAAGTGTTTGAGAAATGACTATTATAACTGACTCATATATGCCCCTGTACAATTCGAACTAGGTCTAACTTGCCCTCACATATATTCCACGTGGCTTTATGAGTCTCCCGTTAGTGATGGAGGGCATATACGAGTCCATTTGTTAACGGCAAGGGCAGAATAGAGACCAACTTTTAACGGAGGGCTAGCTTGTCCTATTTCATATAGTAAAGGGGCATTTTAGGCCCTTCTCCGTTTATTTAAAAAAAATACTTTTGGCTCGGAGAAGCTTGGCCTTAATCCGATTTTTTTTTATTCTTGCAGTCCTCGTCCCTTTCCGATGCGATTAATACTAGAAACTTTAAAGGAAATTGCGAAGGTTGAAAGATTTCCTGCTCTTGGTAGGAAAGTTATTATTTTTTTTAAATTATGAAAATATTTTTCTAAGTATTTAAACCAATTACATAAACATAAACAAACCCAGTATGTTCTCAACAGGTGGGGTCTGGGGAGAATAGTCTGTACGCAAATCTTATCCCTACCTAACAGGTAGAGAGGTTGTTTCCAATAAACCCTCTGCTTAAGAAGGGTAACGAGAAGAAGTGGATAGCAAGAAAGGAAGAAAGAGGGAAGAGAAAAGAAAAAGGGAGAGATAAAGGATAAGTAGTACCAAATACTAGCAACAAGGAATACAATACCTGAAGCGAACAAAACCACATAACGTAATAAAATCTAAGAATATGAAGGGACATGCGTGCTATTAAGACTATCGGTGATCAACTAAAAACTACCCACTAACCTTCTACCTTAATTCTCGACCTCCACAGCCTCCTATCAAGGGTCATGTCCTCAGTAAGCTGAAGCAGCGCCATGTCCTGTCTAATCACCTCTCCCCAGTACTTCTTAGGCCTACCTCGACCTCTTCTCAAACTCGCCATGGCCAACCTCTCATACCTCCTAACATGGGCATTAATGCTTCTTCTCTTAACATGTCTGAACCATCTCAGCCTCGACTCCTGCATCTTGTCCTCCACGGAGGCTACTCTCACTCTGTGTCGGATAACTTCATTCTTAATCTTATCTCTCCTGGTACACCCACACATCCATCTCAACATCCTCATCTCTGCTACTTTCATCTTCTGCACGTGGGAGTTCTTGACTGGCCATCACTCAGCCCCATACAACATAGCTGGTCGAACCACCACTTTATAAAACTTGCCCTTAAGTCTTGGCGGCACGTTCTTATCACATAAAACACCGGAAGCGAGCCTCCACTTCATCCATCCCGCTCCGATGCGGTGTGCGATATCTTCGTCAGTCTCCCCGTTACCTTGGATAATAGACCCGAGATACTTGAAACTCGCTCTCTTGGGGATAACTTGAGCATCAAGCTTTACCTCTACGTCTGCTTCATGGGTCCTGTCATAGAATTAAGTATTTAAACCAATTAAGCATGTTAAAAAAAAATTATTTTACTTGGTAACAAACACACCTCTAATGACAAATGATATATCTTAGTATAAAATTAGCAATTTTATGCGTCTTTTGAAATGCATTGAAAGTTAATTAAATAGAATTTAGATCAAGGAAAAATAAAAATAATCAATATAATTAAAGAATGTCTAATTCCAATTTCATGAAATAAATTAATTAAACATTTGTATAGCATAGTTTAGTTGGTTAGATTATTTTTTCTTCTTTAATAATTAAAAAAACGAAGAAAATGAAGGAGTTCAAAACTTCAAATGGTGGGGGTAGGAGGGGGTGGGGTGGGGGTGGGGGTGGGTATGATTCAGCTGACAAACTCTAGTGTGGAAAGTGTAATTTACTCTTTCTTTTTCGTCAACAAAGACGCACTAGGTTTTCGACCAAGGCTTGTTGCGTTGGACATGGCGGTACCGGCAGAGATGGCGAAGGCCGAAAGCGGCGATACATCAACTACAAGGATATATGTAGGAGGTTTAGGCGAAAGTGTGACGGCGGAGGATTTGAAGAAGACATTCTCAACACCACAACTCGGAAAAGTGGAATCTATGGACATCGTTCGAACCAAAGGCCGCAGCTTTGCTTACTTGGATTTACTTCCTTCTTCCGATAAATCCTTAGCCAAGCTTTTCAGCACGGTATAAATATCTCTCGATTTTACTCTTTATTTTAGCTGTTTTTTTCGTAGTAACTCAGCTAACTTTTTGCTGTGCTCTAAGGTATATGTTAAATTGCTTGCTTTCATTAGATAAAGAGTTTAAGTTCTATGAAAAATATTTTACAGAGGTCATTTCAAAGATAACTGCACGGTAGTCTATATTGATTGGTAGCCTAGAATAAGGGGCAAATAACTTGCTATAATAGGTTAAATTACACTGCTAGTGTAAAAAGTTAGTTACAATGTCCATGTATATAACTTCAATTCTTAGATAAATAGGTGCAATGCAAGATAGCAACAATAATAACAAGCCCAGTGTAATCCCACAAGTGGGGTCTGCGATTTTTTAGTGCTTACTGTTGTCTATTGTATAAGGGACTTCGGATGTGTAATTCATATAATCACGTTGAACTTGCAGCAATAATCAACTCTCTACATAATCGTATTACCTCGATGCTTATTGGCATTAATCCAATTTGATCTGCAGTATAATGGATGCATGTGGAAAGGTGGGAGACTTAGAATAGAGAAGGCAAAGGAGCATTTTTTCCTACGTTTGAAACGTGAATGGGAAGAAGATGCTGCACTTGCCACTACTTCTGCCCATCTTCCCAATACAGAAGAAGATGCCCATCTTGCCACTGCTGCAGCCGAAATGAAAAACTCCCTTAAATATCAGAAGAAAGGGTCCAAGATGGATGAAATGCAGCTTCGGATTTACTTCCCTAAGTTAGGAAAGGTAAATCCTTATTTCCCTGTGCTTGGTTATGACATGCTTCCCTGGATGCAATTATTCTTGAATTACATATGGTGGGAAAGATGACTTGGATATTCATGCTTTACATTTGAATGCTCTCTCATTTAGTAAGGCTATGCCTCTTTTATGTCAAAAATCATGCTTCTGGAATCTCTTTGTACAGTTAAAATCAGTGCCTTTTAGAGGAACTGGCAAGCACAAATACAGTTTTCAGCGAGTGGACATTCCTTCATTACCTATCCATTTTTGTGATTGCGAAGAGCACTCTGGTCCTCCTGATACAACAAAGCAAAAATCATTTGTTGATTATGACTCAAAGAATGTTGGAATCGATGAGAAAGAATTGAACATTATGAACTCAGTGTTGAACAAAATTTTTGAGCGAGAGAACTACTCTGAGCAGGCTCCTAGGGGTTTTAAATCATCTAAGGTAGTTCGAGGCTCAAAAGTTACAGTTGATCATTTGAAGAATGATAAGAATCTAGTCAACCAAGAAATGGAAGATGATGATAACCTCATTCTCAATGTGGTGGCTGGTGCAAATGATAGAACCACTGTGTTAAAAGATCCAACACAGGAAGCAATGACAGCTAATGATAATTTTGTCGACCAAGAAATGGACGAAGATGATGATAACCTTATTATAAATGTAGTGGCTGGTGCAAATGATAAAACCACTATGTTCAAAGATCCAACCCAGGAAGCAATCGCAGCTATTCAGGTTCATATTCTGTTATGTTCTACATTTGCTTTCCCTACACTTTCTAAACAAGGTATTAGTATCTCAGTTTTCTTGTTCCTTTTGTGCGTGCATGTTTGACCCCAGAATTCGCTATCCAAGGAATCACGACTTGCTACAGATAAACAAAGGCAAGGAAGGAAGATGTCTTCAAAGAGAAAAGCACCTGCAGAAGATGAAGATGGCGAGGGACATACTTTGCCATCTAAACCTGAAGCAAAGAGAAAAGCACCTTCAGAAAATAGTAGAGCCACATTGCCGAAGAAGTCTCCATGGAAAGATCTCGTTAGTGCAAGTAGTGGTGCTACGTTCAGTGTATCGGATATTCTGCCAAGTGCTATTCCTGGTAAAGAGATGCGGTCTGGCTCTGAAGGTGTTAGCGTGTCCTTCTCTGACAAAAAAGATGAGAAAGTATCAGATCAGCATGACAAAAAAGATCACATTAGCGCGATTAGTGGTTCTACATTCAGTGTATCAGGTACTCTGCCAAGTGCTATTCCTGGTAAAGAGATGCAGTCTGGCTCTGAAGGTGTTAGTGTGTCCTTCTCTGACAAAAAAGATGAGAAAGTATCAGATCAGCGTGACAAAAAAGATCTCGTTAGTGTAAGTAGTGGTGCTATGTTCAGTGTATCAGATGTTCTGCCAAGTGCTATTCCTGGTAATGAGATGCAGTCTGGCTCTGAATGTGTTGGCGAGAAAGATGAGAAAGTATCCGATCAGCATGAAGAGCTGGGTAAAGTTGCTGAAGATTCAACTGACAATGTTGATGGCCCTGTGGATCTTTATGCCAGAGGTGCTGCATGGCGACAAAAATTATCGTGGACACAGTTAGTTCGTGATACCACCAGTTCATTTAGCATTTCACAGGTTTTGCCTGGTCTAAGTTATCCAAAACCAGAGTTGGCAGTGATGGGAGAGACTGTAAAGGTTCAAAAATGTAGCAGCACGGGTAAAAGCGATTTCCAAGATACTTCTACATCTGAGGAAGGGACCAAAGCTGATGCTCTCAGTGTCCCTGGAACTAGCAGTGGGGGTACCATAGTAGAGGAGCAGAAGAATGTTCATCTCAGTAAAGAGATTCCGCAGCTGGACAATTATCAGCAGAAAGGAGAAGTAATGAATGAAGCCTTGGCTCCAACTCCTGAAAAGAAACACCTATCTGCACCAAAACAAGCATTTGTAGGAGATACTAGCTTCAGTGATACTTGTTCTTTCATGAGGAGTGCTGCTTCAATGAAAGAGTGGACAAAAACAAAAGCAGCACTGAGTGGGTCACTCAAGAAGAAGGCTAACGAGAAAAAGTAGGGGAGATTTCAGAATAGCTTCTTGTAAGATGTGACTGCTTCAAGTTACGTAGACGATGCATTAGGTGCGTAATTCTAATTTCAAGTCAGTTGTCCTATTCTTGAAGCTACAGCTTTCCATTTTAAGTTTATATGTGGATATTCTTTTGTCTGTAGCCTGTGTTGCATTGTAGTTTGCTTATGGAAAGTTATAAAGAGAAGATGCCGTGTATTTCGAAAAGCAGAGATATTAGGATTTGGTAAATGATTGTTCCTTTGGCACCAGTCTTATGAAGGCCGCATGCAAAAGTCATTGCGGGTGCTAAACTGTGGCAGCTCTTATAATATGTCAAGCGAAGTACTAAATACCATAGCAGTATGAGATTCCTTTGATTTTTGTCATATGCCTAAAACATGGAATATACAGATTTTGGTTGTTGATCTCAAACTTCTATTTGAGTAGAAAGAGCAGAAATTTTGAGAAGCTGTCATATGACTTTGGATCGAAGAGACTGCAGAATTCTGTAATTGAGTCTGTATAGCCATCTCGGGAAGGCAATGTTTTAGTCTGTATAGCCATCTCGGGAAGGCAATGTTTTTTTATTTTATTTTTATTTTTTTTACATTGGATGAATTTTCTTTTTTTTTGAGAAATGTTGGATGAATAATTCTTGAGCAACAAAATGTTTAAGACTTGAGAAAAGACTAATAACAACTGAACCGTCTCACCTGAATGCCAAAATTGTTGAATTTGTGTAATCCCACTTTGTTTTTGGTTTGTTATTATTTAAATTTATAAAATTTGTGTAATCACTTTAATTATAACTTTACTACAGTCTCTCATGTGTGAGCCTGATCTTTTTTCATTTGCAAACACGTGATTTTTTTATTTTTTATTTTGGATAAAGGGGGATTGTGAGACTCCAATCGATGGTTGTGACTTGCGAGTCTTGATATCAGGAACTCTACGTAAAATATTCTTATTTGGGGTGTGAGGGTGACGAGGGAGGAATAGGTGTGCCTATGTGATCTCTTGTTGATTGTTTACAGTTATTACTAGGATTATTTTTTTATGAGTGAGAGATCGTGGTGAAATCATAGATCGTCTATGTGTTAGCTAGAAATCGCCTAAGTGATCTTTGGTTGATCGTTTATCAGTTGCACAATAAATTGCAACACAATAAATGGCACCAGACCCAAAAATAGCATAAATTGCACCTAAAAAGCCACACTAAACACCAAATTAATAGAAACTACATAACCTGATTAGCTTTAGGGGTTCTTAGTAAAGTAACTAAGCTTAATAAGCTTGGATTGAACTTGCACCTTAGCGGTTCTGCTACTATAATGTTATACTGAAACTGTTCAAATCTTATAAGATGGTGATAAGCAGTAGTTTATATGAGTTGACATGTATTTATGCATTACAGGAACTTTACTCTTCAGTTTTTTTTTTCCTGATTGGTCGTAGTTTTTCTAAAGGTCATACGGGAAAAGCCACCCGAGTTCTGAATTAGTCGAGCCAATGAGTATCGGATATCACATGGTTATACCCAAAAATAAGAACTTTTATTTCATGATCAGACCAAGAGGAGTTTCATGAAGTAAAATATTTACACAAGTAACCTATTTTCTCTGCTTCCTTCTCCAATGTAGAGCAAACTTCAATTCAAATAAGATAGATCGAGTCCAAACTTTAGACAACAAGAGTATCAATCAGTTTCCTTCCCTTGGTCTCTATTGGGAAGAGCATAACACATGTTGCTGATAAAACAAGAACTGCTTCAAAAAATATGATTGCAGCCACTTGATGAGAATCCCTTACTAATTGCACTGCAATGATTGGAGAAATCATGGCTCCTATTCTTCCCACAGAACTTGCTGTTCCAATACCAGTTGACCTTACACTCGTTGGATATATCTGCATAATAAAGCATATTCTATTGTCAAACTGATTTCTCTAAACAGACGTTTCAAAAGCTTACATTCTTATAGTTAGGCAACCCGGTGCACAAAGCATCCTGTATTGACGCAGAGTCCGGGGAAGCGCCACACCCCTAGCGGGTGTGATGTAGACAGCCTACCCTAATGCAAGCATTAGTAGCTACTTCCACGGTTCAAACTCGTGACCTATAGGTCACACGGAGACAACTTTACTGTTGCTCCAAGACTCCCCTTCAGTCGACATCTTAATATATACACAGTAAAAAGTGTGCAGAATTGCATTAAGCTAAGGGGCGAGGGTTACCTCTCGACAATATACATTTGAGATGTCGAAGTTTGCTGTGATTAACATACGTGCCCCGAATAGTAAAGTAGTAGTTAAAGCCTCATGAAGCCGAGGCATAAGAAGTGGTAAAAGGAAGAGGATGACTAAGATATACATAAGTGCCATAGTAAATTTTCGACCACCTTTCTCCACCATTATAGCTGATATAAGAAGGCCAGGAATCTCTGAAAGTACAAAAAGAAAAAAAGACAAAAAAAGAAGCAAATAACTGAAAGATTAGTTGTATGCATGAAATGCTAAGTTGCTCGGACACGGGTGCGGATCTAGAGGTCAGATTAAATTCTAAGATTCGGGAATATGGATCCTAATACGAATTCGACTCCGGGAATCCGGCTAAAAGTAATTCAAAAAAAAAAAAATAAAAAAAAATCCAAAATATGAGAAAATTGTGGAATACTTGCGTATATCTTGTAAAGTGTGGATTTCTTTTTCATTTTCAAGTTGTAGATAGGTAAAGGATTGATTTCCTAGATAAAGCATGCTATTTTCTTCAAATTTACCCTAGTTTTGGTTCTGAAATCGGGAATCAAATTGTATCTCGTCTCGAATTTTTCCGTCCTTCGTGGTCAAAGTACCCAAAACTGTTTGACCAAATCCGGTACGGATCCCATACCCATACTAGAGTCGTGTCGACACGGGTGCGGCACCTAAACTGCCATGTCTAAGCAACTTAGATGAAATGAAGGAAAAACAACATTGTTTTTACCTGCAAGACTAGTGGTGAGCACATCTCTATAGAGGCTCTGATCATTGTTCACATACAAAGCAACTGATGAATGTCTACTTTGTCCACTGCTAAACTGTGAGGTTAGCAATATAATGCCATAGTATGAGAAAGCATTTCCAATAAAAACTACCCATATGAGGAGGGTATTTCTTCGTAGCGAAGGGGATAGAAGCATCAGTAGCGATGAGAAGCCTGATTTAAAACTTGAGGTTTTGTTTTCTCCAGGGGAAAGCAATTCCTCATTCAGGTCAGTCACTTGATCAGTAACAAGGATTCCAGGGGGAAGTTCTGTCTTATTGACCTCAGCTATTTTCCTCAAAATATCATACGCGTCGTTTATTCTACCTTTGGCACATAGATATCTTGGAGATTCTACTGTAAATACATACAAGAAAAGTGCTGCAAATGATGGTATAGATGATAAAGCCAGTAACCATCTCCAACCTAATGTTGGCATAATCACCTGCAACAGAAACCAATAGAGAATGCCTTAAGTTTTTTCAAGCGTTACATCAACGAAATGCCTTGAATTGCTTCATCTGGTGTAAACACCAGGTGCAGGTAAGTATTTATCTAACGAAGTGTTAGCACTATCTATTATGTGAGTACAGATTAAGGGGAGCACAAGCTGCGGATGTACCATTGCTAATAAAGCCTCAAGTATTGTTCCAATTGTCCAAAACGCGTAATAAATAATCATCCACATGCCTCTGTTTTGTGGAGGAATAAATTCTAGAAGCCAAGATCCGTATACATAACCTCCGCCTACGCCAAATCCAACCATCATACGTAGAGCAAGAAACCAAATATAATTTGGACAAAAAGTAGTCAGTGCTGCAGGTGCAGCAGTCACTATTGCAACACTCAGAAGACCATTCCTGGTAATGGAAAATGAAAATAGATAGTCATTCAAAATGAAGTGATGTGTGACAAATTAAACCAAAGATAATGACTTTGTTATCTTCTCCTCTACATCCTTAATTTGTTGATTAATACCCTTAAATTATCACTAAGGGTGTGTTTTCAATTTTTTCATGTTTGGTTGGTCAAAATATTTTTCTCTAGCTTAAAAATGAGGACACATTCCAAGCTGATTGTCTCCTCACCTCACTCCCACCCCCACGTGGAACCCCGACTCACCCATATGGCCATACCCCACCTCCTTACCCCTGTCCCACTCCTACCGCCCTCACCTCCACCCCCAGCCCACCCCACCCCACCGACACCCATAGTGCTTGTCTAAATTATATATAAATATTTTTTGAATTACTTTCTGCTTACTTACCAAACATAAGAAAATAAATAAGAAAATCAATTATCTTTGCGAAAAATATTTTCTTTCCTTCATACCAAATACACCCTAAAACATGAACTTATGTTAGCTCAGCTGAGCAATTGCTAGACTCAACCATCCCACAGCTGATTATTTTGTTGGAAAATTTCCCAGATTCCAAAGAAATAAACTAAACCAAGTATAAACTTCTCCACTATTATGCTTGTTTGAGTTTATTCATCACGACAGATAATGAGACCAATAACAACAAACCCAGTATAATCCCATAAATAGGGTTTCGGGAGGATAGTGTACGCAACTTTACCTCTATCTTGAGAAGGTAGAGAATCTATTTTCGATATACTGAGAAAAGAAGCATTAAGTGATAAATAAGGAGAAAAAGGGGAAAATAGGTGTACCTTCTTCCATAATTATCAGTGATAAAGCCCCAATAATAACATCCAATGAGCATACCAGCAAAAACAACAGTTGTTATAAGACTTTCTTGAGTAGGAGAAAGTTCCCACTCTGACCTTAGCACTGGTCCTATAAATGACAGAATCATAATTTCAAATGCTTCAGCCATAGAACCAAGACCAGCATAAACCAAAACCAAATATTGGAATTTCCCAAAACCAAGTGATGTGAGTGCTTCATCCAGTGTATATACAAGCCCAATATCCTGCTCCTCTTGCCGTGCCATTTCCGTCTAGTAATGACGTAGTTCAGAGTCAACCTTCCACACAAGTCAATCTTCTGATAGAGAGCACAACCGATTCTGTGGCACAAGATGCGCTGATATTGCAAAGGCGGGAACGAATTCACAACGTTCGAATAAGCTACTTACTTGAGAGTGAGTCAAAAAAATATTAAAATTGAATCCATATATTCTGTTACTAGCAATATTTACTAACAAAGCGACATGCAAACAACCACAACAAAAATATAAGGACCTTACTCTTACCTTGTGCAGGTATAGAGACTGTTTGGGATAGACCCTCGGCTCAGGCAAGTATAAGTACAACAATTTAGAACAAGAGATGCAGGAAACAAGAAGGGAAATATGCAGAAACAATAGCAATCTAATAATACACCGAAGCAGAAGTAATATCAGGAAGTAATCGAAATCTAAGTAAAAGGAAAGAATAATAACAAAGCGACGTGTGAACTTCCATTATAGTATATAGTATTCCATATATGAAAGTTAAAAGTTGCTGCAATCATATAGTTTTCTGCTACATAAAATAAGCTGAAAATTTGTCTTGTGTTGGATGAATGATTCATGTTGCATAATGGCACAGATACTTTTTAATGGGTGAAGAAAGCACATTTGCACCTACCACTTACCACTAAACTCATATAGCTCCAAATTTTTTGTGCAATAAATAAATGATCGTTCGCTTTAATTGATACAATTATTAAGACAAGACTTAAAGATATGAATACTGATTAAGTATATGTTGAAAACATTTAGCATCATATTTTAACTTTGTGGTATGTAAATTTGAATAACAATTTCAGACAATTTAAAAAGGAAAAGTAGAACAAGTTTTTTGAGATAAGACGAACACTATACTGCTGATTTGAAAATCTAAAACTAGTGTGTGAGTTTTCCAGGGAGAAGGAGAAACAAAGTGTAAATAAAAGATAAAAATCATATTTGGTCCTTTTCACTTATATTCTCTAAAAAGGTCGTGAGACATTGATTCAAAATAAATTTTTTTTTTATTCGAGTCATGGAATCAACCACTGATGCTTGCATCACGGTAGGCGGCCTACATTACACCCCGTTGAGGTGCGGCCCTTTCCCGGACCCTGCGTAGACGCGGGATGCTTCGTGCACCGGGCTGCCCTTATTGGACGCACACATTTGGAACTATATGAGGGTTGAGGCAGGTGCATGAGTTCTTTTCAATTTACATAGTATTAAACATGTGGTTTCTCATAAGTGGATTAGTTAAATGCATATTTATAGAGCATCAGACAATTTTTAGCTTATTTTATAGTAGAGCGCAAAACCATATGATTCAGCAACTTTTAACTTTCATGTAAGGAATATACAAATACAATGATATCCGTATTGTCGCATTTTACAACAACAACATTACCAGTGTAGTCCCACAGTGAGATCTAGGAAGGGTATAGTATATGCAGACCTTACCCTGTCTTTAAGAAGTTAGAGAGATTGTTTCTGATAGACCCTCGGCTCAGGAACGGAAAAGGGGAGGGGCAATAACTGTTAGAAAATTTTGGGAGAGCAAGACAACTAAACAAACACTCAAAACTCACTATTAGAGAGGTGGAGGAAAGGATGATTTCTATTCAACTTCACTTGCTCCAAATGGCTAGCATACATGGGTATTTATAGTAGAACTCCTACATGTATCTAGCCTAATCTTCATGTGTACATATTAATTAAGTAAACACATGTACACACTAGTCCATACATGCCTACACTAGTTCACACAAATTCACACATGTCCACACCTCACTCTTTTCTAACTATATGTATGAAAATATTAAATTAATGTAAATAAATCTAAACAAATGTGGACAAATGGAAACAAGTTTATTACTATTTTTAACATCCCCCTTAAACTTGTTTCATTACTCCAAGCGCCATCCTTAACTTTTGAAAAACGTCAATCTTCAAGGGCTTGGTGAAAATATCCGCAATTTGATCTCCAGACTTCACATGCTCAAGCTCCACAACTTTATTAGATATGCAATCTCTAATAAAATGATATCTCGTATCGATATGCTTGCTTCTTTCATGAAATACCGGGTTCTTGGCTAAATCTATAGCCGATTTGTTGTCAACAAAAATCTTTGTAGCATCCTTCTTTGGTTGGTGAAGTTCTCCCAACAAACTCCTTAGCCAAATCGCATGGCAAACACACGAACAAGCTGCTACGTACTCCGCTTCACAAGTTGACAAAGTCACAATTGGTTGCTTCTTAGAATTTCATGTAAATGCGGAATTTCCAAGAAAGAAAACAAACCCATTGGTACTCTTCTGATAATAAATATCACCAGCCCAGTCACTATCACAATATCCCACGGACTTGGATTCTTTAGAAGATGAATAAAGAATTCCATAATCAAGCGTACCTTTGATGTACCGAAGTATTCTTTTGGCTACCTTTAAGTGCGAGATAGTAGGAGTTTCCATAAAGCGACTCAAGAGTCCAACTCCAAAAAGAATATCTGGCCTTGTGCATGACAAATATTTTAAGCTTCCAATAAGACTCTTGAAAAATGTGGGATTGACTCTATCTCCATCTCTATGCTTGGATATTTTAACTCCACATTCAACGGGGGTGCTTACGGGATTGCAATTCTCATCTCAAATTTCTTGAGAATTTCCTTTGCATACTCTCCTTGAGAAATAAAAATGACATCTTTCCTCTGTGCTACTTGAATTCCAAGATAGTAGGACATTAGGCCAATGTCTGCCATCTCAAATTCTCTAGCCATTGCTTTCTTGAATTCTTCAAACATCTTTGGATTATTTCCTGTAAATATCAAGTCATCTACATACAAGCAAACAAGTAAGATGTCACCAGTTTTAGCAATCTTTACATAAAGGGCAGTTCATGCAGACACTTAGAAAAATCATTTGCTTGGAAATATTTGTCAATTCTACTATTCCAAGCTCGCGGGGCTTGCTACAACCCATATAAAGCCTTCTTTAATTTCAAGACTTTATCTTCTTGTCCTTTAACCTTATATCCCGAAGGTTGATCAATATAGATCTCTTCCTCCAATAGGCCATTCAAGAAAGCCGACTTCACATCCATTTGATGGATTTTCCATTGATTTTGTGCCGCCAAAGCAATGACAAAGCGAATTGTTTCCAAACGAGCAACCGACGCAAATACTTCATCATAGTCAATATCGGCCTTTTGCTTGTATCCTTTAGCTACCAATCTTGCTTTGTACCTTTCTATTTCTCCCTTGGAATTCTTCTTTAGCTTGTACACCCATTTGACTCCAATGGTGCTTTTGCCTTTTGGAAGTGTGACCAACTCCCATGTATCATTCTTTTTTATAGCTTTGATTTCTTCATCCATTGCATCCCTCCATTTGGAATTTTGGCAAGCATCTTCAAAGCTTAGAGGCTCACTGTCCACCAGCAAACAAAAATGAGTAAAATCATACAAGTCATTTCTTACCACTTCCGTTTTTTCATACAAGTCACAGAGACTTCTACTCTTGTGAGGTGCTTCACTTGAACTTGAGCTTGATTCCCCAACTTCTTGATCTTGTGGCGGAGGTGTTGAAGGTGGTGTGATAGCCTGCTCCCTATCTTCTTCTTCATCATCTTCAAAGCATGGACTAAAAGAGTATTCTTGCTCTTTAGATTTCCACTCCCAAGCATTATCTTCATCAAACTCAACATCTCTACTTATGGTGACCTTGCCATTTTTGGGGTTATACAATTTATAACCTTTAGAACTTTGATCATAGCCAATGAAGACATACCTCTCACTTTTGTCATCAAGCTTAGACCTCTTCTCATCTGACACATGTGCATATGCGATGCTCCCAAAAACTCGCAAATGAGCAACTTTTGGCTTGAAACCGCTCCATGCCTCTTGTGGTGTTTTTCCACGAACACTTTTGGTGTGACACCGATTTGATAAGTACACCGCACAAGCAACAGCTTCAGCCCATAACTCTTTTGGCATATTTTTGCTCTTCAACATACTCCTCGCCATGTTGAGAACAATTCGATTCTTTCTCTCCACGACGCCATTTTGCTGTGGTAATCTCGGAACTGTCAAGTAATGACGAATTCCATTTTTCTCACATAAAATCTTGAATTCATTTAAAGTGAATTCTCCACCATTATCGGACCTAAGTGACTTAATTTGATAGCCACTTTGCTTCTTCACATGCTCTTAAACTTTTTGGAGGTTTCAAACACCTCGGATTTTGCCTTCAAAAAATAAACCTAAGTTTTTCGAGAAAAATCATCAATAAAGTAAAAAATAATTACTTTTACCAAGTGAAGATGGCTTGATAGGTCCGCACACATCCATGTGAATTAACTCGAGAGGGCATCTTGCTCTTGTTAAAGACTCAATAGGAGAGCTTTTCCTTGCTTGCTTTTTTCAAAAGAGACATCCTTCAAAAAGTTGGTTAGGATGATCAATTGTTGGCAATCCATTCACCATGCTTTCCTTCTTCATCAACCTTAGGCTATCAAAATTCAAGTGACCGAATCTCATATGCCAAAGCCAAGATGAATCTTTGGCACATGAAAGCAAGCACCTCGGAACATCATTTTGAAGATATAAGATGAACATATTATTATTAGCCATAGGTACTTTGGCTAACAATCTTCCCTTTTCATCTCTCATATACAACTTTTTGTCTTTCAAATGAATGTCATAATTTTTCTCCAAAAGTTCTCCCAAACTTAAAATATTACTTTTCATCTCCAGCACATAAAAAATATTGGAGATTAATTGATGACTTCCATCTTTTAAGAGAAGTAAAATCGTACCTTTTCCTTTGATTTGAACTCGCGAAGAGTCTCCAAAAGTGATTGGGCCACCATTCAACTCCTTAAGCTCCACAAATAAATTTTTCTTTCCACAAATATGACTACTTGTACCGGAGTCAAGGTACCATTTGTTCTTTTCCACACTTTCTTCTCCTTTGCATGCAAGAAGTAGAGTGGCATCTTCATCTTCATTTTTTGCTCTCCACAAAGTTGTTTTTCTCCTCCGAATTATCTTTACATTCCCAGGAAAAATATCCAAATTTATGACAAGTATAACATTCAACGTTCGACTTGTCATACCTTCCTTGATTTTTTCTCCATCCTTTGCCTCTTTCACGACCTCATCTTTAACTATAGTCTTGGCTTTTATTGTCTCTATTTGGTGGTTGACTACCACCTCTTCCTCCTCTACCACGACCTCTTTGCTGCGAACCACGCCTTTCATCTTTCTCCTTGAAGGAAAGTTTTGGTTGCAACGCCTTTTCAACCGATTCTTCTTTCGGTTTCTTCAATTTTTCTTCATGGGCTTGCAAAGAACTCGAAAGTTCATCTATGGTCATGGTGTCCAAGTCTTTGGACTCTTCAATAGCAACAACAATATAATCAAATTTTGAATCTAGGGATCGTAGTACTTTTACAACGACCCTATCATCCTTCAACTCTTCACCATATCTTTTCATCGATTGACAATAGCCAAAACATGTAATCTGAAACAGATTCATTTTCTTTCATATGCAATGATTCAAACTCTCCTCTTAAGGTCTGGAGACGAACCTTTTTTACTTTGTCTAAACCTTTAAAGGAAGTTTGAAGAATGTCCCATGCTTGCTTGGAGGTTGTCGCATTTGCAACCTTCTCGAACATTTTGTCATCCAAACCTTGATGGATGAGAGTTAGTGCCTTTTGATCTTTTATTTGTGGCTGCGGCATCTTCCTCTTCATCAACTCCAGACTCTACCGGTTCCCAAACATCATAGGCACCAAGCAAGACCTTCATTCGAATACACCAATTCCCGTAGTTCTCTTTTGTGAGCATAGGAACTTGGAATGGTGTTCCATTAGTGTTTGTCATCTTTTCTCCAAGTTTGGTTGTCTCTCAACACACCGGCTCTGATACCAAATGTTAGAAAATTTTGGGAGAGCAAGACAACTAAACAAACACTCAAAACTCACTATTAGAGAGGTGGAGGAAAGGATGATTTCTATTTAACTTCACTTGCTCCAAATGGCTAGAATACATGGGTATTTATAGTAGAACTCCTACATGTATCTAGCCTAATCTTCATGTGTACATATTAATTAAGTCTACACATGTACACACTAGTCCATGCATGCCTACACTAGTTCACACAAATTCACACATGTCCACACCTCACTCTTTTCTAACTATATGTATGAAAACATTAAATTAATGTAAACAAATCTAAACAAATGTGGACAAATGGAAACACGTTTATTACTATTTTTAACAATAACAAGCAAACCATCTAACATTCGACGCGAAAATACAAAACTAGCACTAGGTAATGCAATCAAAAAACCAAAACAGAAGACAACAACAAGTAGTAACAGAAGTCGTATTGTTGCATTTTGAAAAAGAAAATAGCAGACGAATTAAGTCCGCTTTTGTTGGACGGAGATGGCACGCATTGGCGGATCTACATACACACTTATGGGTGCTTAAGCACCCATTACTTTGATCATATTTAGTAATTTACATAGGTAATTATGCAAATATTTAGATAAATATTGAGTGAGCACCCACAACAAAACTCTTTTTTCCTCTTCTTTTGAAATTTTAATCGGCGAGCACCCATGACTTTAAAATTCTGGATCCGCCACTGATGGCACGGCAAGAAGAAGAGGATGGCCTTGTGTACACATTGGACGAAACGCTCATAGTAGTTGGATTTGGCAAATACCAGTATATGGTGTTTTGTTATGCTGGTCTTGCTTTTATTGCAGAAGGAGCTGAGACTATGATTCTGTCATTTACAGGACCAGTGCTAAGGTCAGAGTGGGAAATTTTCTTGTGCTTTCTGTTGCTTATTTGTCCTGTAATGCAACCATGTCTTATATCCACACTTACCTTAATTGGTTTGCTTGGATTAGCAGCACTAGGAATCTTTTAATCTTTACTAATTTAATTTCCTAGATGTCCTTTGGTTGTGTCAATTAGTTTTATTTCTGCTCTCTGAAGTTGGTAATTTGTGGGAAAAATAGGTACAATCAAAGGTCGTGTGCCACTCAGGGCGGAGCTAGAAGCTCGGCTATAGGTTCAGTCGTCCAGTAGCTTTTGCTCAAACAGTGTATTTATATTAAGAAATTTATTAAATATGTACAAATATTAAGTCTAAAACCCAGTTATTAGCACTTGAAGTCATCGTTCTAGAATTCTAAACCCATAAAATAGAAATCCTGGCTCCGCTTCTGGTGCCACTATCAAAATATGCTTAACGGAACATTGAAAAACTTGTGGCATTCTCATTGTTTATGTTGCAGATAATCATGCCAAGATTGGGTTGGAGGTGGTTACTCATCAATAGTCTTGCAGGTAAAGCTTTTCCTTTACTTCTACCATAATTACAGGTTGTAAAGTCTAAGTTATCCTATTTGATCTCTCAGAGATCCCTGGGATTCTATTATCAGCTATAATGGTGGAGAAAGCTGGTCGGAAATTCACAATGACACTAATGTATGCGTTATACTTCCTATTCCTTTTACCACTTCTTGCACCTCAACTGCCTGCTATGACTTCTACCTTGCTATTTGGTGCTCGTACTTTCATCTCAGGAAGCTTAATAATCGTGGGTGTCTATGTCGCGAGGTAACCATCATTTCTTATCATCATGCAACTTCTAGACATGAAAAGTCATTCACGTTTCAGTCCGCCATGCATATATAAGAATTAAAGTTGACTTCAGGATTTAATGTACACAGACTACAGACTTCAGTTTGTCAATTTAATATGCTTTATTATGCAGCTATATCCGTTCGACGACGGAAGCTATCCATCTGGTGAGGCTAGTGGAGCAGTATAGAGAGAGTAAGAAGGACTTGCATATGGTGTTCATTGACCTTGAAAAAGCGTACGATAAAGTCACCAGGGAGGTTTTGTGGAGGTGCTTGGACGTTAGCGGCTACACTAGGATGATTAAGGATATGTACGTTGGTGCTAAGACTCGAGTGAGGACTATATGGGAGGAGACTCAGAACATTTTCCAGTTATGATGGGGCTGCACCAGGGATCAGCTCTTAGCCCCTTCTTATTTGCACTGGTGATGGACGTGCTGATGCGGCACATCCAAGGGGAGGTATCATGGTGCATGTTGTTTGCAGATGATATAGTGTTGATAGGCGAGACGTGAGGCGGGGTTAACGCAAGGTTTGAGGTTTGGAGACAAACCTTAGAGTCTAAAAGGTTTCAAGTTGAGGTTAACCGGTATTGGAGTTGCACATTCTGTAGGAAGAATAGGGGCCATGCTTTCCCCTATAGTTTTAGTGCAATTGGTAAGAGGGTGTCATCAAAGGGTTGCAATCATATTTTTTGAAGCAGTTCTTGTTTTATCAGCAGCCAGCGTTCTGCTCTTCCCACTAGAGACAAAGGGTAGGGAGCTTGTATAGGTCGAAATTTGAACAGAAGAACCTTACTTAAGGGAGGACGACCAAGAGCTAACCATGCTGAGGTCACGTACGAGAAGCAATACACTAACGAGTGATTCGGTTGCGGTCGAGGTCGAGCACTCCATTCATCCTGAACGGCTAGTCCAACCCTTATACATTTCTAGAGGAATATTCCATAGGATATTTCAAGAACTTAAGTACTCTGGTTAAGGTCGTTGGGTAAAGAAAGTATTTTTGTATAAATATCGTACGAGAGAGTAACTATGGGGGGGGGGGGGGGGTGGCAAAAACTCATAGAGACAGGTAGATATATATTGAGAGAGAAGCAGAGATAATTCATCTCTAGCTCCTGGTCAAGGAGAAAGGACAAAGGAAGCTTAGATCCTCAGTATCTATCATTAGTTGCATTATACTAAATGTATGAGGGTCAACCTTATTCGAGAACGGTGACCCTTTTTTTATCTATGTATTCTTCGTTATCATTTAATATCATTAAAATCATCATCCTTTTCTTATGCGATGGGATTCAATCATTGTTATAGTTAAATTTTATGTTCAGTTATGCCGGCTCATTCTTATCTCCTATCTCGGATTTAGGATAGATTATCTTTGGCTAGGATTTGCCTAAAATCTTCTTATTTAATTAGTTCAATAAAAAAGTCTAACACTTTTTGGTCGAATAATTTGGCGCCGTCTGTGAGGACTTTCTAGCCAAAAGTTTTAGTTTCCTCTAGATCTAAGGTCAGCTAGAGTCTCACTTCCCGTTTGACGTAGCCTCGCCTTCTCAGTCGAACACCAACTCGAAATATTTGTAGGCAAGCTCTTGAAATAGCCGAACAAACCGAGGTCGAATCTTTGTACGAAATCAAAGTGATATTTTGATATCTACGTGAAAGCCACGTCTTGCTGAAGGAGTGAGCCTGGTATGTCGTAAGCGTGAGTTGTCAAAATAGGAGCATGGCCACTACGCACTAAGAACGTCCACCATCTTATTGCTATATTAACGTCAGATACCAATCTACACTTTATGCACACTTCCCTTTCTCTCTTAGGAAGGAATGATAGCCTATTGTGTAATTATTTGAAATAGCAAGCTTACCCTTCCCGTGTGTTTGCGGTATGACTTATGTTCCCCTTATTTTTGTGCACCCGGGACTGGATTGGACCGGGACTCGAACTCGAGATCCCAACGGGCAAAATAAGTTGTCATTCCACAAGACGCCCAGATTCGACTAACGGCGAAGCCAAACACGGGGCCGAGATCAAATCTGAAGCCAGCATTCAAGTACGGGTCAAAACGAATCGTATTACAGCGCCCCTCTCCACTCGTCAACCCATCAGGCCGAGGTAACAAACAATTTAGTTTGGGTCTAACTTGCTATTTTTCTTTGAGTGGTATAGGAATAAGAACACTCTCCCAACTACGCGAACAAGAGAACAAACGCCATCAAAACAACACTCTTAACGCCACATCATCCTGCAGGCAACGGATGACTGAAGCCACCTCTCCAACAAATTGGTACTTAACGCCATAAAGGGAAAATTCTGAACAGACTGAGACCGAATCACCAGCTCGGTGAACGTACGAATCTCTCCAATACTCAGAAAGAACACAAGTGCGTGAAACCCATCCACGCGCTCGCCAAAGCAACTATGCGACGACACAACTAGTTAAAATCTGATCTCGCCCTTACGTGATCCCGGCTTGAGTGTGACATTCATCACCCAGTTTATCAACTACCTCTCCAGGCGGAGCGATGAAGGAACTAGATATACTGGGACTCCTTGAACGTATCTACAGATCGTACAGTAACGTGTAACCTTCTCCAATAAATGATTAAGAAAAATAACATACGGAATTCTTACGTAACTCCACCAAGTTTACACGTCACGCCAACTCAGGAAAAACAGCCGACCTTACTCGAATTCCTTAGCAGGTCAAATTCGACCTCGCTCGAATTTACAAGTCAAAATTGATTTCGCTCAAATTGGCAAATAAAAATTCGACTTCGCTCGAATTTACAAGTCAAAATTGATTTCGCTCAAATTGGCAAATCAAAATTCGACTTTGCTCGAATTTACAAGTCAAAATGGACTTCGCCCAAATTGGCAAATCAAAATTCGACTTCGCTCGAATTTACAAGTCAAAATTGATTTCGCCCATACTGGCAAGTCAAAATTCGACCTCACCCGAATTTACAGGTCGAAACTTGACCTCGCTCAAACTGGCAAGTCAAAATTCAACCTCGCCCGAATTTACAGGTTGAAACTCGACCACGCTCGAACTAGCGAGTCAAAACTCGGCTTCGCTCGAATGGACGAGTTAAAATTGGACCTCGTTCAAATTAACATGCCAAATGCGATCTCGCTCGAGTTAACAAGTCAAGTTCGACCTCGTCTGAATTAGCAGGTCAAATTTGATCCCGCTCAAATCAATTACCAAAAGTCAAGGACTTATTGCGAGAAAATCCAAGAAATCTGAAAAGAAAAGGAAGAGCCAAAGACATACAATCAAAGACGAACCGACTGTTTTATTCAAAGAAAAAAAGAAGAAGATGGTGCCTTACAAAGGGCCAAAAGGGGACCCCCACCCAACCAACTAAGTACAAAAAAAAAAAAACTAAGTACAAAAGGACAAGTTAAAAGTATAAAGGTTTCACTCAACATCACCCCCATCCACGCCATCATCTCTTTCTCCGCTGGGTTTGGCGACGTCACCTCCACCATCACCCTCTCCATCAGAACGGTCATCATCAAAGGCAAGCCCGTCCTCAGCCTCATCTTCCCCATCGGCCTCCGGTGTCGCGGGGTCATAGCCGTAGGCAAGCCGCGCCTCACGCGCTTTCATACGAACTTCTTCAAAAGCGGCTTTTGAAACATTCCCCGCTGCCAACACGCCCTTATATATATCCCGCCGAGCCTCAACATGGATCCACATCTCGTACAAATGGCGAGGAACGTCAGAAGAGGTGGACTCAGAAGGAGTCGAAGCCAATAATTGAGCCCTCTCAGCCTCGAGAGCAGCGATTTGATCACCCAGGGTCGAGACCTCTCCCTCAAGCTCTCCAATTCTCTCATAAAGCCGCGCCTCCCTCAGAGTAGCCGTCTTCATCTCAGTTGCGCGCTCAGACCCGAGAACGCGGATAGAATCCTCCAATGCCGTAGCCTTCGCCAAGGCTGCTATCCGGCCTCCTTTGGCTCTCTCCAACTCGGTCGCCATCCCTTCCAATTCGGTCGCCTTCTCTGCCAGCTCAACACTTAGACCGGCGACCCTAGAATCACTCTGCTCAAGCTCCACTCGCAGGGCAACCACCTTCGCCTGAACATCAGCACACTCAACCGAAACGCCCTTGCATACCTCGAGCTCTTCTTCTTTAGCCCTAAGCAGCCCCTCAAGTTCGCTGCATCTGCCCATGGACCGCATCAGGTCCTCGTCCTTCCTCTCTAACTCCTCCCTAAGGGATTGAGGATCGCCGCCCTCCCTAAGTCATGCATGCATCTCGCAGAACTTGTCATGGTATCAGCAGTATTTTGAAAGCACCTTCTGGAAAACGGCAGCCTGCTTCTCCACACGTCGGAGACTCTCAATCACCAAAATGAAAATCTGAAGAATGAAAAGAGGATGAAGAGAAGTCAGCGAGAGTAGAAGACGTGAAACAAAGAAAGCAATAAAGAACTCACCCTCAAAGCCATTCCGGCTACGCCCCGTGACAGGCTAACATCACTGATCTCCTGAAGGGCCCTATTTTCGGTAGCGGAACAAAGAACGACAAATTGTGGCACCGGACTTACTGTGTCCTCCAACAAGTCTAAGTTTGGGGAAATCTCGATCACGCGGGAGGAACTGTCCGTTCCCGCTTCCACCCGAGTGAACCCCTCTTTAAACATTCTTATGTCCTCGGGGTCAATATCTGAACCGAACTTGTATTCATCTATAACCACGCCCTTTGCCCTCTCGCTGGCTGAAGAGGAGGAACGGGCTTGTTGTGAAGTCGACGGGCCACTCGGAACGATTGCAGCGGCCTCCGAGCTCTGTCCCCTTTCCAAAGAAGCCAACTCCACGATCGCAGGAGGCACGGTCTCAATGCCCAAACCAGTACCCCCTTTCGGTTCGGACACCGCCAACGCGAGTTCACCCTTCAAAGGTCCCTCAGTCTCAGCCACTATCCTCCATCTCTTCAAAAGGGCCTCATCGTCTTCGCCCTCCAACGACTCGTCCATCAAATGAACTGCGGGAGCCGGAACCCCCCAAGGGGGAGGCAGCCGGGCGGCCAAGCCCGCACGAAGTCGAAGTCTGCAAGACAGCAGCGGTTTGAGCGGGTTCACTTGCAGCCACAACAAGAACGGGCTCAGCCGAGGTACCCAACTGGCGGAAAGCGGGCGTAGGAGCCCTCACCCTCCTTGCCACCCTCCGACCTGTAAACAAAGAAGAGAGATAAGAGGATAGAAATAACGGTGTAAAAGTCAGCAATCGAAGCCGAAGATGACTCACCGGCCACAGGTCTACGCCCGAACCTCTCATTGAAATGCGACCACTCACGAATCCCCATAGTATGGGGCAAAACCCAACTCACCCAGTCGCGAATGTCAACAACTGGCGAAGGAGGATCCCATTAGACTGCAAAGAAAGAAAAAGAACGATCAAATTACCCCCAAAGGAAACAACGGTCACTTTAAAAGGGAAACACTTACGAGCAAAATTCTACTCCTCGGGGAATCCGCTGGGGTTCGATACCACATGCACCGTCTTCACGTAGAAGAAATTTTCCCAAAAACGATGATTAGTTTTATCGTCCATCTTCACTACCAACCCTTTGGTCCCCCGATGGCGCATATGAATCATCGTGCCCATGTGAAAGCTTGGGGCGAAGAGGTGAAACACATGGCGTAGAGAAATACCATGGCTGGACAACTCCACATATTTGATAAGCATGAGGAAGAGTTTGTATATGTACGGAGAGAGCTGAGCCGGGCACACATTGTAGAAGCGGCAAAAATCCTCTGCCAAGGAGGGAAGAGGAAGCGTGTAGCCAACGATAAACGGGTACACGTAGGATGCGCAGTACCCCGGGTGGTGTGTTTGGACTACATCACTACTAGTGGGAACTATTTCAACATGGGCCGGGATTCGCCACTTAGTTCTAAACGCAGTGATCGCCGCCGCATCCATCGTGGAGATAACAGGTTCAGGTTCATTCTCAGGCAGGCTTTTGAAGTCAGATCTAGCTTTCCCGGAGCGTGGGATTATCTCGTCCACGGTGGGAAAGTTTTCATCTTCCACCATGGCCACCCCTTCCTCATGGTGAGGTGCATCCGCAACCAACATCACAAGATCAGAGGGAGCGTTGGCCATTTTTCTGATTGTGCAAAGAAGAAGTACAAAGATGAAAGAGGTAATAGTAGCAAAGGACACTAAGGAGAGGAAGAAAACACAGAAGCTAAAAGTTCGTAGAAGAAAAGAACTTGGGCTTCAAGGGCTCTAAGAACACAACAATTCAAAATTGGAGTGCCTATCCCTATTTATAAGAGCACAGACACCCCAATCAAGATAGCCCAAACGCTGCCTCGTTAACTTTGAAACGGAAGAAGCGAGGGAAACGATGTAACTTATGGGGAATGTGCGCCATAATGACGCGTGAAGAAAGTGTCATTTCAAACTGACGTACGGTCAGGTGCGGCTTTTGAAGCGTCACCTCGCCAACAAAGGAGAATCACTCTTCGACCAATGTTCTCAGATTTCTCAAAAAATGTAACTGGCGTAGTCCACCCACCGAGCTCTCCCAAAGGCAACCTCGATGGGCGGAGGGACTAACTATATAGGTCGAAATCTCAACAGAAGAACCTTACTTAAGGGAGGACGCCCAAGAGCTAACCAAGCCGAGGTCACGTACGAGAAGCAATACACTAACGAGTGATTTGGCTGCGGTCGAGGTCGAGCACTCCATTCAGCCTGAACGGCTAGTCCAACCCTTAGACATTTCTAGAGGAATATTCTGCAGGAGATTCCAAGAATTTAAGTACTCCGATTAAGGACCGTTGGGTAAACAAAGTATTTTTGTATAAATATCGTAGGAGAGAGTAACTATGGGGGGGGGGGGGGGGCAAAAACTCATAGAGACAGGTAGACATATATTTAGACAAAAGCAGAGATAATTCATCTCTGGCTCCTGGTCAAGGAGAAAGGAGAAAGGAAGCTTAGTTCCTCAGTATCTATCATTAGTTGCATTATATCACATGTATGAGGGTCAACCTTATTCAAGAACGGTGACCCTTTTTTATCTATGTATTCTTCGTTAGCATTTAATATCACTAAAATCATCATCCTTTTCTTATGCGACGGGATTCAATCATTGTTATAGTTAAGTTTTATGTTCAGTTATGCCGGCTCATTCTTTTCTCCTATCTCGGATCTAGGATAGATTATCTTTGGCTAGGATTTGCCTAAAAAATCTTCTTATTTAATTAGTTCAATAAAAAAGTCTAACACTTTTTGATCGAACAGAGCTAATTGATAATCTTGTTGTCTAAAGTTTGGACTTATTTCATGTTACTTGTATTGAAGTTTTCTCTCCACATTGGAGAGGAAAAGAAATATAAATAAGTTTGGTATCATTCTCAATCACTTGTGTCAGATTGGTCGAGTTGCTGGTGCATTAGATGTGCTATTTTTAGATGCGAAGCATATGTTATTTTTAGATGCGAAGCACCCCTTTTTCATTTATAGAGAGATACAATCTTCAAAAAATAATAGGGCTATCATGGATCCCAAGCATCCCTTTTCCGTTTGATAGTATCTTGTACTTGAATCAGTGCTCTCTTTTTCTAAGTGACGGGGAAGAGTACCAAGGGAAGGAAAAAGTTACTTCAAAATTAAGAATAATAACAAAATAAAATTTTATATCAAAACGACTTCTGACATCATCCGATAATTTCCCCCTTTGGCTCCATCCCCACCATGGCCTCCTCCCCCTCCTCCTCCTCCTCCCCCTCCTCCCTTTTAAATCATTTCTTGATTTAAACATGTCTTTTGTTCTTTTACAACCTTCAACATATGCAACAATCTCTTTTTCGTATTTTGTCATTTATTATTTTACAACTTGCCCCAAATATATACTAGTATAAAGTTTTAATTTTCTTTTATTTGCACATATTTTTTGCAAAACCATAAAACATTTCATAGCATCAATCGTTGTCATTATTTGTGTCATAGATTCCATTAATATTCAGCACTCCGGATTTGACCTCACTTAGATTATTATACTTTTCCATTTTTCCTCATTCTTTTTGTGGTTTTCAACACATGTCATTTGTTTCTTATCTCCTCTCTCTCTCTCTCTCTCACGTTCCACCCAATCCTTTCTTTTTGTCACCATTTATTTGTCTCGAGTATGAATCAGGAATCGGTTCATTTTACATGATTGTAATTATACACTGACTTTAAAATGTTAATTTAGTTTAAATATTTATAGCTATACGAAAAAAAAAGGAAACGCTTAACTTGATGTCAATTCATTTCAATTTATGTAAGGCTCTCATTTCATTTATTTGACATAGTTCCTATTAATAACATTATTTTATACAACATTCAGGAATTCAAATTCTAAATTTTAACGTGATAATTTTTTGAAATTAGCGTTAATATTATTCTAATATTTTCTTTTATTACCATTAATATATTAAATAATATTTTATACTTCAATGCCACACAAGAGGAGGGTAATTTGTGTGGTGTCCAATTTTCGCGTTCACAGATTATAGAAGGACCTGGTTCTTCTATGTGTTACTTAACCTACTATTTCAGAAATAATAAATGCGGAAAGTAAAGAACACAAGTATTTTTACGTGGAAAACACCCAGCTCAAAAGGTGAAAAAACTACGACCTACTACTCAGTAGGATTTTCCCCAACACTTTACTAAATCAATGAGCCAAAACAACATTTACAAAAAACTCTCTGTAAACCTAAGGATTACCTCTAATCCTGTTGTGACAACCAACCTCTAACTGTTGCGACAACTTCAAGTTATTCTCTAACTTGAATACTCAAAGTACCTATTACAATTGCTTCTAGATAAAGCTGAAAGGTACGATATGAAAACACCTACTACAATTGAACTAGAATAAAAGACAGACACTTGGAACTGGTTCTTCTATCTGGTTCATGTAGCTTCAGGTTTGCCCACTTGAATCACACACGAACTGCTTGCAAAATGCCTTACTATTTTGCTCTCAATTCACGTTTAACTTCTACTTTTGTGCCTCCCTGTAAAGTGAGAACTTCCTGTAGAGCTAGTAGAGTAGAAAATAACTAGAGTTTTACTTTTGGCGTTTGGCTTATTTTTGTCATTTTAGCTTTAAAACAAGTGCTTAAAAGCATTTTTTACTTTATCCAAATACTACAAATGACTTATAAGCTATTTTGGCTTAAAAACACTTAAAATAAACCAATCCAAACGGGCTCTAAGACTATCGGTGAGCAACTACGAAACTACCTACTAACCTTCTACCCTAATCTTAGACCTTCACCCCAACATCAAGGGTCGTGTCCTTAGTAAGCTGAAGTAGAGCCATGTCCTGCGACCTTTCTCAAACTCGCCGTGACCAACCTCTCACACCTCCTAATAAGTGCATGGCAAATATTCTCAAATAATTCCTCCCACTTAATTATGATTAAAAAATTATATATTTTCACCTAATAAAATTACTTAATTATAGTAAATTAATACATTTAGGTATAAACAAGTGATGTGAGTAAGTTTTTGGCAACGGGTTTGACCGAAGAGGAGTACCGGGAATCTAGGAACCGTTGATTTGGCTGTCATTTCCTCCTTAAGTAGTTAGGATCTATGTATTTTGCCAAATAAAATGGATTTATAAAAGAACAAACATTTCACCTTCAATTTGCTTTATCCCTTTGACTCATCGGCTCAAATTTGGCGATGGCACAGCAACAGCAACAAGAGGAGGAAGATGAACTTGTATACACACTGGATGAAGCACTTACATCATTGGGTTTTGGCAAATTCCAATATTTGGTGTTGGTTTATGCTGGTCTTGGATCTATGGTTGATGCTGTTGAAGTTATGATTCTTTCTTTTATTGGGCCAGCTCTTAAATCTCAGTGGGAACTTTCTTCTACCCAAGAAAGTCTTATTACTACTGTTGTATTTTCTGGAATGCTTATCGGTGCTTACTTTTGGGGCCTTGTTGCTGACAACTATGGCAGAAGGCAAGCCTATTTTGCTTCTTCTTTTACTATATAATCTTGTGCTTTAGATGGCTGTTTCAATTAAACATAGTGAAAAGTTTGTGCTTTTCTTTCTCTTTTTCGATTTGAGTTGCTCCCTCTGTTCCAATTTGTTTGGCCTAGTTTGACTCGACACAAAGTTTTAAAAAATGAAGGCTTTTAAAACTTGTAGTTTTAAACATGTCATATTATTCTTTTTTTAGCCGAGGGTCTATCGGAAACATCCTCTCCGCCCTTCCAGAACAGGAGTAAGGTTGCGTACATCTTATGCTCCCCAGACCCCAATCGCGGGATTTCACTGGTTTATTGTTGTTTTGAACATATCATAACATTTGTATGGTTATAAGATTTTTGAAACTTGTGATTTTAAGCATGTCATATCATTTGTGTGGTCTGTGGTGTAGCCACATGCATTGAAGGATGGCCAACCGAACACCCTTCATCAAAAAAGTATACTATGTATATAGAAACTTATATCGTGTATGTAGGTCAAAAATTATTTTTTATATGTGTATATTAAATTTTGAACACCATCCGCGAAATTTCTGGCTTCGTCCCTCCTCATTACAGGTACAATAGGAAGTTTAAAATTTATTGTTTTGGAACGGACTGATAACGAAATAGTGCTAAACAAATTGGAATGGAGGGAGTATTATAAAGAGCTATGTGACTAGTGAATAATCATATTGTGAGTGATTATAGTTGTAGCCTGTAGTCAGTCAACTTGAACCTGATCAGTTTCTTAAATGCCTTAAATATTCTCTCACGCTTTTAGTTACTTCTATTCTTATTGCTGATGAATTTGGTTATCAAATGGAATACTTTTTTTTATGACTGAGAAATCCATAGGGGACCAACCGCACTGCCTTTGAAACTCGGGGATGATGGACCACTCCTCTACCCTTCTCCACATAAATATCAGGCTTAGTTCATATGACGAAGGGCTCGAACCTGTGACCTAAGTCACAAGCCCCTCAACCTTTACTGCTTCAACTAAGCCCTGGTTGTTAAATGCTATTAGTTGTTCGATAAATGATAGACGCATTTGCTTAATAGTTCTTTGGTTTAAGTTTATCATATCTGTGCACTGAAAATGATTATCCTTTCATTTTCCATCACCAGGAAGGGTCTTCTGACTGTGGCAATAGTGACTACCATATCTGCATTTCTGAGTTCCTTTTCTCCAAACTATATATCACTGCTCATTCTTCGTATGCTGGTCGGAATTGGTCTGGGTGGTGGGCCTGTATATGGATCTTGGTTTCTTGAATTTGTGCCTTCTAGAAACAGGGGCACATGGATGGTTATCTATTCAACTTTTTGGACAATTGGAACAATACTTGAGGCTTTATTGGCAATGGTACATCCTTAATTTGCTTGTGATATGCACTACTTATCTAAAGAAATCCTTCTCTTCTCAGGACTTTTCACAAGATTAGCATTTTATCTACACTCACCTGGTTCCCGTTGTTAATTCGTGCCAACTCAGATGAACTTAAGTTAGAATGGATTAGCTGGTCTAACTATCCATCTTTTTTACTTTCTTGAAATTAGCTTCCCTGAGGTCCACATGCAAATTTTAAAGGATGACTAGAAGTCTATCATCTAAATGTGGAAGGTGTTGTATGTGTAATTGTTGGTGTCTTTAGGATAAGGGATGTCTGAGTAACGATTCTCAAATACGTGAAGGAACACGTATATAAGTGAATAAGATCCGCTTTTTGCTTATAGTTAACAAGAAAAGAGTATTTTTTTTTTCCAATTTATAATTTTTAATATTTGTATGCCAAATTCTTTTTCTTTATAAATTAAAAACATGTCCATCTCTGTTTGCATTCATTTGAAGGGTAAGCATGATCTGGAAAGTGGTGTGTATATATATGTATACACACGGAACAAACACAATTCTTTCAGTTTTGATTTCTTGCGAATATTCTCTTATAACAGTTTTCTACTCTATCTCTATTTCCAGTTCTCTAAGAGTTTCGAGTATAATTGTGCCTTTGTCTCAAAATAAATAAGCACCTATTTTCACCCAATTAAGTGTCGGCACTTATCAGCACAATGCTCTCCTCCCCAAAAAAACCAGGTCTTAAATCTTCGCCAACAAAAACTAATTCAAATAAAGGGTCGGGGGGCGATTGAGGAGAAAAGTTTCGCTCACAAACCTATAAGATTTCTCCTAAATTTGGTCTGACTGCCCTAGCTCGAGGAGCTCGACCAAAACATAGATGACTGTATGAGGACATCAGGTCATCGACCTGATAAGTTGTGGTTGATCACTTTCTCCCACAATTTGCTGTGGTTTTTTATTGTTGACAGAGCTATAGAGCTTCCAAACAGTTAGTGATAAATGAGAAAAAATGAAAACAAAGTAGAGTATGCATCTCATACTGTTTATGCTCGTGTAAATGTTGGAAAACTTATTGCTACTTTGCTTGGTCTTTCTTGCAGACTATCATGCCAAGCCTAGGTTGGAGGTGGTTACTGGCTTTATCATCTATTCCATCATTTGCAGCACTTTTCTTGTACACTTTTACAGTAGAGTCTCCTAGATATCTATGTGCCAAAGGTAGAATAAGCGATGCACATGATATCTTGAGGAAAATAGCTATTGTCAATAAGACAAAACTTCCCCCTGGAATTCTTGTTACTGATCAAGTGACTCATGAGCTGAATGAGGAATTGCTTTCCCCTGGAAAAAACAAAACCTCCAATTTTAAAACAGGATTGTCATCATTTCTAATGCTTTTATCCCCAAGGCTACGACGAATTACCCTCCTCACGTGGGTGGTTTATTTCGGGAATTCATTTTCCTATTATGGCATTATATTGCTGACATCACAGTTAAGCGCTGGGGAAAATAAATGCTTCTCAGTTGCTTTGAACGCGAAAAAGCACACGGGCCTCTATAGAGATGTGTTCATCACTAGCCTTGCTGGTACTTCTGTTTTCATTTTTTGTGTAAAATTGCAATTCAGTTATTTCCTCTCAGTTCACATTGACTTGAATACAATTTGTAAATCTAAGTTACCCTTTGTCTTTCAGAACTTCCTGGGCTTCTTTTTTCATTCTTAGTGGTGGAGAAAGTTGGTCGAAAACTTTCAATGGCACTGATGTATGTCTTAGGCTTCCTATTCCTTTTTCCGCTTGTTGTACCTCAGAATGAGGTTCTAAGTACAGTATTGCTATTCGGAGCTCGTATTTGGGTCATAGGAACCTTCACCCTTGCTGGTGTCTACTGTCCAGAGGTGAGTGTCACTCTTTTCCATCTTGATCCACTCCTTTCTTCATTCATTCTTAGCGTAATTCATCGTCTGACTCATTCCATTTCTTGACATGAACACTTATTTTGATCTCTTTTCTACAGATTTATCCAACCTCAGTGAGAACGACTGGTTATGGAGTTGCGAGTTCTGTGGGGAGAATTGCAGGGATGGTCTCTCCTTTAGTTGCAGTGCAATTGGTTAGAGGTTGCCATCAAATGGCTGCAATCATTTTATTTGAAGTGGTTTTAATTTTATCAGCAATTAGTGTTCTGCTCTTTCCAGTTGAGACCAAGGGACGTGAACTTGTTGATCATTGTTGATTTACTAATTAGTAGAAAGTTGTATACCAATTAGTAGTTGTATTATTGTGCTCTCCACATTGGAGAGAAATGGGCTTATCTATTACAGTTGCAGCACTCTTAAGTTATATTGGTACTTTATTCATGTTGAATTTCGTGTTAAATCATTAATACACTATCAATGTATATAAGTTAAACACGCTGTTTATTATTTAAAACACACATTATCTAAATCCGACTCAGTGGTGAAATTTCATATTGGGAACCTTGGCGTAACTGGTAAAATTGTTGTCTTGTGACCAGGAGGTCATGGGTTCAAGCCGTGGAAGCAGACTCTTGCATAAATACAGGGTAAGGCTGCGTACAATTGACTCTTGTGGTCTGGCCCTTCCTGGACCCCCCACATAGCGGAAGTTTAGTGCATCAGGCTGGCCTTTTAGTGGTGAAATCTCAAGATCCACTGATGATCCTCTTCCATGTTCTTTATTTAAGAAAGGCGAAATACATAAACAACCCCTTCAAGTTGTCCTCAACGACCAGCTGAACACCTCAAGTGAGCCTATTTTCAATTAGACCCTTTATTTATTCACAATAGAGGATCAACTAAACACCCGACCATGTCAGCCCCCATTGCGTGAAATCCACTCTCTTGGACGCGAGTTGCCAACCTAAAATTAGGTTTTTTCTTTTACTAAAATAATGTGGACCCCACTTAATTTTCATACCCCCTTCTCCTCCGATTCTCTCCTTCACCATTCAACACCCTCCTCTAACCCTAAATCACCTTTGCCTCCGTTACAAAAGAACAAAATTACCAAATATATCATCACATCAAATTCAACAAATTTAAAGTTAATGAAGAAATAATTGCCAAATGAACGATTGATCGAGCAAGAAAATTAGCAAAATATGGGAGCATTGCTTCAATATGTCTGTCGGCAAGATTGCTTCCCTTGCCAGGTGACTGGAAAAATGAGGGGGAGAACCCTTTCCCCCTTCTCGCTCTCTTTCTCTCTCTTCCAAGAAGTCTCTTTGACCACCACCATCACCACCCTCTCTTTCTTCCCTTCTTCCTCCTATCTACTTCAACCTTTCCTTTGGTCTCTTAAATCTCCATTATTGTTTTCACATTCTCCAACCCAACCTTAATATATAAACATTTTTCTTGACCTTCTCTTTTCTTGAAATTATATGTATATTGATCTATGTTCAATTGTGTTATGATTTGAAAAAGGTAAAAGTTTGCATTTTTTCATCATTTTCACCAATATGGGCAGCTGTTTTTCTAGCTCTAAAGTTAGTGGCTCAAATAGCAATACCCCTTCGAATTTCCCGGAAATTTTGATAAATGGGTCATTCGAATTTCTACAACTTTTATAAATATAGAAGATGAGTTTGAGGAAGATGAAGTTGGAGGTGGGGGGTGGGGGTGGGGGGGGGGGTAGAAAGAGACGCTGGGAAGGGTTTTTTTATTTTAAATTTATTTTATTTTTTTTGGTTAATTTGTGTTAAGTTTTAATTACAAATTACACGTGTCGTTCATTGATTGGCTCATTTGGCAAGTGTAACTCACGCATCTGGTATGTTGTACCGGGGTGTCTATTCGATTTACTTAACAGACACTTGAAGTGTCTACTTGATAAATAGATATGTTGAGGTGTTCAAATGACCGTTGTGGACAACTTGAAGAGGCCATTTATGTTTTTCACCTTTAAGAAACTGTTGATCCTATTTTCCTACGAAACTGCAGAGAACAGCACTTCACCAATATGACTCAGAGCAAATAAGGCGCACATCTGTATGGGGCTTAGTAGATGTAAATAGAGCAATAATGTAATTCATGCAGGATCGCCAAAGTAGATACTAATAAGATTTATCACCTAATAGTTCACCGGTTCGAGCCGTGGAGACAACCTCTTGCAGAAATGTAGGGTAAGACTGTACAATAAACCCTTGTGATCTAACCCTTCCCTGGTCCCCACGTATAACAGGAGTTTAATACACCGGGCTAGCCTTTATTTTACGAGTGACACTACCTTAGTGATATTAATAAAAAAAAGCAATTACAAGTACGCACAAAGAATAAAGAAATATTAAGAAAGATACGACCAAATAACATGTTTGTACTTTATAAATGAAGTTAATGCAATTACAAATTATATGTATTTTTTTAATCCTTCGAAGGACAAGCAATGTCCAATTATGTCTTGAATTTAATTATTACTAGTTTACTAACAATGATAATTTATTATATGCATTAATTAGTGCTCCTACCATTTTATTACTCTAACAAGTTTTACAATTATATATTATATTAAAAACATGAAGGCCTCAGCGAAATATCGTTCGTCTTTTTTCCCTTTAAAAATAAATTTACATTAGGCAAATAGTAATTTAATTATTCTAATATTTAAGACATTAAAATCAAATAAGATATTGCATATTAAATAATTACCTTTTATGAACTACTATGTAGGAAATCTTAATATTTAAAAATTAATTATCAATGAAAATTTTACCTATAGAGTAATAAAATAAACATAGTACTTAAGTAATATATAAAGCCAAATCTAGAAACTTCTGATAACCTATACTTTCTTTATGATGTGGAATTGAACTGTAAATAAGAGTTGAAGAATCAAATTAATACTGGTCTTGTGTGACAAGTGAGGCTTGTTCAGTTGGTAAAGCACCTTCATCTGCGACCGTTAGGTCCTTGGTTCGAGTTACGTGGAGGGGAAGTGTGGAAACACTATAAATCCTCCTAAATTGTGTGGGATTTAAAAAAAAAAAACACTGGTCTTGTTTATTATAGGTCCTATTTAATTTTTCCGAATCAACCACAAGCCACCGTAACCTTGTAATTATATTCACTTTTTCGTGTGTATTAATATATGCTGGTTATGTAGAATTTTTTTTGATCGACTCCGATTGGCCTGAAATTTTGTAGGCCCATAAGAAATAGTCTAGTACCAACTTAATGCTTGCCTTGACTTTCGGGTTCATGTTATGGCATATTAGGGTCATGCAACACAAATTCTTTATTTTATTCACTTTTTCGTGTATATTAGTACACTGATTCTGTAAAAAAATTGACGGACTCCGATTGGCCTGAAATTTAGTAGGTCCACTATAAAACAGCATAGTGACCAATACTCATAGCACACAAAAATTTAGAAATCGGCTCGAATTCCAATTTTTTTGCCCTAAAATGCAAAAGAACAAGGATCGGTTATGCCGAAACCATGACGGTCGTTCATTAGATCATTTCTTATAACCCCGCAATTTTAGGCGATTCAGATCTAGTAGCCCAGTTCTTGCAGATGGCGTGGATACAACACACGAAAATTTAGAAATCGACCCGAATTTAAATTTTTTGGCTATAAATGCCAAAAAACGAGGAATGGTCATGTTGAAGCCATGATCATAGTTCATCATGTCATTTCTTATGGCCGCACCGATTCGGATCCGGTAGCACCAATTCATTCAGATGGCGTGGACTATAGCACACGAAAAATAGAAAATCGACCCTAAAATACAAAAAAAACGAGGAACGATCATGCCGAAGCCATAACTATAGTTCATTAGGTCATTTTTTATGGCCCCGTATAATTTTGGGTGATTCGGATCCGGTAGCCGGGATTCATGCAGATGGCGTGGACTATAACATACGAAAATTTGAAAATCAATTCGAATTTTAGTTTTTTGGCCATAAAATGTCAAAAAATGAGGAACGGCATGCCAAAGCCACGACTATTGTTCATTAGGTCATTTTTTTATGGCCCCGCAAAATTGTCACGACCCAAATTCTTCCTCCGTGAACTATTGTAACGGCACCTAGTCTCTACGACTAGGTAAGCCTAACATTTGCGTAAATGAAATGAAAAAAAAACATAAAAGTTAACAACTAACAGTAACAAATAATTAAAATAAATATCTGAAATGCCGCTCGACATATACAATAATCAAACTCTCGGAATGTATACAAACTCTCCCAAAACCTGGAACACCGTAAGTCACAAGCTTCTAAGAATTTTTAGTTGTTCTATACATCAGTGTCTAAAGAAATAAGGGAAGAATCGACATAAGGGGATGAAGGGGGACTCCGAGGTCTGCGGATGCGGGGAGATGTACCTTGAAGTCTCCTGAACAGCAGCAACCGTGCAACTAAACTCGAGGCTGGTAGGAGGTACCTGGATCTGCACATGAAAAACATGTGCAGAAGAGGCATGAGTACACCACAACGGTACCCAGTAAGTGCCAAGCCTAACCTCGGTCGAGTAGTGACGATGTCAGGTCAGGGCCGTACTAGTATATATATATATATATAAAATAAGACGGAACAAAAATATCACAGTAAAATAAAGACTGAAATTTAACCAGAAAGAAATCACAGCAAGGTAGTACAGTACACAAAATAGCAACAGGTGATCTCCCAGGGTATCGTATCGTAGTCCCAAACGTAAATGTGCAGGGGGATCTCCCGGAATACCGTTCCGTAGTCCCAAAGAAAATATGCAGGGGGGATCACCTGGGATACCGTCCCATAGTCCCAAAGTAAATATGCAGGAGGATCTCCTGGGATATCGTCTCATAGTCCCAAAGTAAATATGCAGGGGATCTCCCGGAATATCGTTCCTTAGTGGCAAAGTAAATATGCAGCTCAAATAATGGAAAATAACAGTTACAGCAGAGATCCTACAGTTTAGGCTAAGTACAAGTCAAGAGAAAAGCAGGAAAATCCACTAAGCATGTTGCATAGAGTTCACATAGGCATTTAGGACACGTAAACATGCTATTCGAAGCTAACAGGATAATTACACATGCTGATATAACACAAATAAGAAGAAACAGGTTATTACTCAGTAAAAAATAGATTTTACAACAAATAGCCCGTGTACGCACTCGTCGGCTCATGTACACGGCGCTCACATATCAAAACAGTACCAAATCCTAAGGGGAGTTCCCCCACACAAGGTTAGGCAAGTCACTTACCTCGAACCAAGCTCAAATCAATTCGTAACAATGCTCTTTCCACGAATATCCGACTCCGAGTGGCCCAAATCTAGCCAAATCAGTTACATATCATAAATATAACTACAAGAAACTAATCTAGCTAATGAAATCAAAGCTAAAGCAAGAAATTGGAAAATCGCCCTAAAAAGTCTCCCCTGGACCACGTCTTGAAATCGGGTAAAAGTCACAAAATACGAACACACATTCACTCACGAGTCTAACCATACAAGAATTACTCGAATCCGACCTCAAATCGCCTTCCAAAACTCGAAATTTCAGTCTATGAAATTTCTACCATTTTCCCCCAAATTTCCAACTCAAATCCCTAATTAGAAGATGAAAATAGCAATAGATTCATGAAATATAGCCCAATCCGAGTTAGAATCACTTACCCCAACAATCTTCTTGAAGAAACCTCGAAAAATCGCCTCACACCGAGCTCTCAAAGTCCCAAATCGAAATGGGAATCAAACCTTCGAATTTCTCTTTTCTGCCCAGTTATTTGGCATCTGCGGACCCGCAATCGCACCTGCGGAATTGATATCGCAGGTGCGGATTCCACTTAAAACTCAGTGTCCGCTTCTGCGATCAAAGGGTCGCACCTGCGTGTTCGCACCTGCAGGCCCATGTCCGCTTCTGCGGTCATTCACTGCTACTACGAACACTCTAACACATCAACGGGCATCGCAGATGCGAAATTCACCTCAAACCTGCGACCCCTGGCAACTCCTCCATTTTCCGCTTCTGCGCTTCCTCTCCGCATGTGCGATCCCGCACTTGTACTCTCCCCACGCAGGTGCGAAAACACCAGCAACCAGCAACCTCAGCAATTTGCATAAGTTCAAATTTCAATCGGTTAAGCATCTGAAACACAACCGAGGCCCCCGGGACCTCAACCAAATATACCAACAAGTCCTAAAACACTATACGAACTTAGTCGAGCCCTCAAATCACATCAAACAACGCTAAAATCACGAATCACCCTCCAATTCAAACTTAAGGAACTTGAAACTTCAAATTTCTACAACCGATGCCGAAACCTATCAAACCACGTCCGATTGACCTCAAATTTTTCACACAAGTCATATTCCACATTATGGACCTACTCTAACTTCCGAAATCGGAATCCAACCCCAATATCAAAAAGTCCACTACCGGTCAAAATCTCCAAAAATTCAACTTTTGCCATTTCAAGCCTAAATCAGCTACAGGCCTCCAAAACACAATCCAGATACGCCCCTAAGTCCAAAATCACCCAATGGAGCTAACGAAACCGACGAAACTCCATTCCGGAGTCGTCTTCACACAGTTCCGACTACGGTCCAAATCCTAAGACTTAAGCCTCCATTTAGGGACTAAGTGTCCCAAAACACTCCAAAAACCAAAACGAAACCTCCCGGCAAGTCTCATAAGTAGAAAAAGATACGGGGGAAACAGTAAATAGGGGATCGGAGTCTATAACTCTCAAAACGACCGGCCGGGTCGTTACATCCTACCCCTCTTAAAATAATCGTTCGTCCTCGAACGAGCATAGAGACCATACCTGAAGTGGTGAAAAGATGAGGATAACGGTTGCGCATATCCTGCTCGGTCTCCCAAGTCGCCTCCTCGACCGGCTGACCTCTCCACTGAACCTTCACTGAAGCAATATTCTTTGACCTCAACTTTCGAACCTGCCTGTCCAAAATAGCCACTGGCTCCTCAACATAAGATAGATCCTTGTCCAACCAGACTGAGCTGAAATCCAACACATGAGACGGATCACCGTGATACATCCGGAGCATAGAAACATAGAATACCGAATGAACTCCCGCTAGACTGGGAGGTAAGGCAAGCTCATAAGCAACCTCCCCAACTCGCCGCAACACCTCAAATGGACCAATGAACCTTGGGCTCAGCTTGCCCTTCTTTTCGAACCTCATAACACCCTTCATAGGCGAACCCGGAGCAAGCCCCGCTCTCCAACCATGAATACAACATCGCGAACCTTCCGATCCGCATAACTCTTCTGTCTGGACTGGGCTGTGCGAAGTCTATCCTGAATCACCTTAACCTTCTCCAAGGCATCCTGAACCAAGTCCATACCCAAAAATCTGACCTCGCCCGGCTCGAACCAACCCACCGGGACCGACACCACCTACCATACAGAGCCTCATACGGTGCCATCTGAATGCTAGACTGACAACTGTTGTTGTAGGCAAACTCCGCAAGTGGCAAAAACTGATCCCAAGAACCTCCAAACTCTATCACATACGCACGGAGCATATCCTCTAGAATCTGAATAGTGCGCTTGGACTGTCCATCCGTCTAAGGGTGAAATGTTGTGCTCAACTCCACCCGAGTACCTAACTCCTGCTGTACGGCCCTCCAGAACCGTGATGTAAATTGCATACCCCGATCAGAGATGATAGATACCAGTACTCCATGAGGCCTGACAATCTCGCGGATATAAACTCGAGCTAGCTGCTTGGAAGAATAAGTAGTCATCACAGGAATGAAATGAGCTGACTTGGTCAGCCTATCTACAATCACCCAAACTGCATCAAACTTCTGCTGAGTCCGTGGGATTCCAACAATGAAATCCATAGTGATCCGCTCCCATTTTCACTCCGGAATCTCTAACTTCTGAAGCAATCCACCCGGCCGCTGATGCTTATACTTCACCTGCTGGCAATTTAGACACCGGGATACGTATTCCACTATGTTCTTCTTCGTTCTACGCCACCAATAATGCTGCCTCAAGTCCTGATACATCTTCGTGGCACCCAGATAAATGGAGTACAGCGAGCTGCGAGCCTCCTGAAGAATCAACTCACGCAATCCGTCTACATTGGGCACACATAGCCTGCCCTGCATCATCAATGCACCATCATCCCAAATAGTGACCTCCTTAGCATCACTGTGCTGAATCGTGTCCTTAAGGACAAGCAGATTGGGTCATCATACTGACGCTCCCTGATACGATCATAAAGAGAAGACTAGGAGACCACACAAGCCAAAACTCGACTCGGCTCAGAAATATCCAATCTAACAAACTGGTTGGATAAGACCTGAACATCCAGTGCCAATGGCCTCTCTGCTGCTGTCAAATATGCTAAGCTCCCCAAACTCCCCGCCCTGTGACTCAAGGCACCGGCCACCATAATGGCCTTCCAGGGATGGTACAAAATGGTGACATCATAATCTTTAAGCAGCTCTAACCACCTTACCTGACGCAGGTTGAGATCCTTCTGCTTGAACAGATGCAGCAAACTCCGGTGATCAGTGTAGATCTCACAAGGGACACCGTACAAATAGTGCCTCCAAATCTTCAAGGCATGAACAATAGTTTCTAGCTTAAGGTCGTGGACAGGATAGTTCTTTTCATGCACTTTTAGCTGTGACGCGTAGGCAATCACCCTACGGTCTTGCATCAATACCACACCGAGACGAATCTGTGACGCATCACAATAAACAGTATAAGACCCCGAACCTGTAGGCAATACCAATACTGGGGCTGTAGTCAAAGCTATCTTGAGCTTTTGAAAGCTCTCCTCACACTCCTCTGTCCACCTGAACAGAGCACCCTTCTGGGTCAGTTTGGTCAGAGGTGCTGCAATAGATTAGAATCCCTCAATAAATCGACGGTAATACCCCGCCAAGCCAAGAAAGCTCCGGATCTCTATAGCTGAGGACAGTCTGGGCCAACTCTGCACTACCTCCACCTTCTTCGGATCCGCCTTAATCCCTTCACTCGACACTACGTGACCCAAATATGCCATTGAATCCAACCAGAACTCACATTTTGAGAACTTTGCATATAGCTTCTTTTCTCTCAAGGTCTGAAGCACAGTCCTTAGGTGCTGCTCATGATCCTCCCAACTCTGAGAGTACACCAGAATGTCGTCAACAAACACAATGACGAATGTATCAAGATAAGGCCGAAATACATTGTGCATCAAAAGCAAAAATGTTGTTGGGGCATTGGTCAGCCCAAATGACATCACAAGGAACTCGTAGTGACCATACCGAGTCCTGAAAGCAGTCTTCGGGATATCTGGCTCCCGAATTTTTAACTAATGATAGCCTGAGCACAAGTCAATCTTGGAAAACACTCTGGAACCCTGTAACTGATCAAATAGTTCATTAATAGAAGGCAAAGGATACTTGTTCTTCACTGTAACTTTGTTCAACTGGCAATAATCAATGCACATTCGCATAGAACCATCCTTTTTCTTCACAAACAAGACAGGAGTACCCCAAGTTGACACATTAGGCAGAATGAAGCCCTTATCAAGCAATTCCTGTAACTGTTTCTTCAACTCCTACAACTCAGGAGGAGCCATACGATATGGAGGAATAGAGATGGGCTGAGTGCCCGGCAACAAATCAATGCCAAAATCAATATCTCTGTCGGGCGGCATGCCCAGAAAATCAGCTGGAAACACATCAGGGAAATCCCTCCCTACTGGAACTGACTCAACTATAGGGGTATCAATACTGACATTTCTCACATAAGCTAGATATGCGTCACACCCCTTCTCTACCATTATTGAGCTTTAAGAAATGAAATAACTTTGCTGGGAGTGTAATATAAGATACCCCTCCACTTTAATCGCGGTAAGCCAATCATAGCCAGCATCACGGTCTTGGCGTGACAATCAAGAATAGCATAATGGGGCGACAACCAGTCCATGCCCAAGATAACATCAAAGTCTATCATGCTGAACAATAATAAATCGGCTCTGGTCTCAAAACCACTAAGAGCAATCAAACACGACCGATACATGCGGTCCACAACAGGAGAATCTCCCATAAGAGTAGACACATGAACAGGGGAAATCAAAGAATCCCGAGATACGCCCAAATGCGAGGCAAAATAAGATGACACATAGGAATAAGTGGAGCCTGGATCGAATAGAACCGATGCATCTCTATGACAAACCGCAACAATACCTATAATGATAGAATCGGAATCAACTGCCTCTATACGACCAGGGAGAGCATAGTATCTGTCCTGGCCTCCTCCTCCAGGGCGGCCTCTACCTCCCCGACCTCCACCTCGAGCTGGCTGAGCAGGTGGAGTAGTAGCTGGTACTGGAATCATGGCCTGAGGACCCGCTGGAGCACGCGGTGCCTGAGAAGTCTGTGGAGGTGCACCCCTCCTAAGTCTGGGCAATCCCTCACCATATGGCAAGTGTTGCCACACACAAAACAAGATCTAGGAGGACGTGGCTGTTGTGGCTGGCACGGGCCATGTTGATCGCTGCCAACTCCGCACCACTAAGAAGTAGCGAGAGAGGGTCGCAATAGCTTTTACCCGATTTTGGGTTGGGATCGAATCCATAGAGAGCTAGATTGGAGTCGAGTATCTATTTAGCTTAGGATCGCGTATGTGTTCTTAATTACACTTCTCATAATTTTTGGGGTTTTCTTTGTATTCTACTATAATCAAACTACTAATTGATAATACAACTAGATTATGCTAAACGAAAATTGCTACAAGTTCCAATAGTTTAAAAGGCACTAGGGTAGTGACTTTCACCTAGGTGGCTAATTGACGGGTAATTGCATCTAAGGCACGATTGACATGATTAGGGAAATATGTTATAACCGTTGCTCGATACTACCCACTCTACACCTCTTGGTAGAAAGAGTGGTTTTGCCCAATTGACTCTCTCAAGACAAATTAGGTATGCATATTTGCCCAAGCAACTAGGGTTCAAGTTGGGTAATTACTCTCTCGAGGTTTAACCCTTTAATTGGGACTATCAAATCTCTTGAGTCCATCCCAATTCCTTGTTGAGTCAATTTTGGAGACTTAGCTCTCTTTCTCAAGAAGAGACCAAGTCAACTTAGCACAAACTAGTGTTTGCAACCACTAATTCATAAATTAAACCATAAAATTGACCCAAATAACAAACACCCATAATCAATCTAACCTTAAATTACAACACCCATCAATTACCCACACTAGGGTTGAGCCACAACCCCAGCTAATGGGTTTAGCTACTCATGCTTGAAGATAAAATTAGAGAAATAGATGAAGAGAAAGACATAATATTAAATTACTGAAGTAAATATAATGATTCAATTGCTAAAACTACGTTAAAGTGACCAATATGGCTACAAAAATGGCTTCTCACGAGCGCAACTACTGTTCTGTAATATCTGATACCCTAAAAATGAAAAAATGTTCTATTTATACTAAGCTGGAAAAACTGGACAAAAATGCCCCTGCGGGGTCAGTGCGGACCGCACAAAATGGTGTGCGGTCGCACTAGGCTCTTGACTATAAAAAATCAACTCTCTAAACCCAGGCTTCGCAGACCGCACCGAATGGACTGTGGCCGCGGAGGCCTCTAGTGCGGTCCGCACAAACACGACCGCGGACCGCACATGCTTGAACCTTGGCACTTGACATCTCTCTGAAGTTTGCTTTCACGGTCCGCATAAAATGGTGATGCGGTCGCGGTGTCTTCAGTGCGGTTCGCACAATATCGACTGCGACCGCACTGTTTTGATGCCTTAAAATCCAGTCTCTGAATCTCCCTAGTGCGGACCGCATAGAATGGACTGCGGTCGCACTAGGCTAGTTTGTCCTGAGTTGTCTTGTCTTCGATACTTGTGCAGGTTTCACTCCTTTTGAGCCGATCTTTGACATCTCGTCACTTTGTTGATCAAACCTGCAATAAAGCACAACTTATGAGCCTTTTGGGACTATTTTTTAAGAATTTATGATCAAAGCGTAAGCAAGAAGGAGCATGAAACACGTCAAAATCCCTAGTTATCAACTCCCCCAAACTTAAGCTTTTGCTTGTCCTCAAGCAAACAAAATAAGACCCACCCCTTGAGGTAAAATCCAAGAATTTTCAGCTATCCTAAAGTAACCTCAACTAGCATCAATTGGGACTAACAATTGCCCTCAATACAAATGAATCATTAACAACATTTAACCTTTGAAAACCATGGATCAAGTGCGACACAAGAGCATCAAGAGTTGACTCAACACATCAAAGAACTCTTTCAATTACTTTGGTCATTGTGGAACCCAAACTCACACATCCTCAACTCTCCCTAAGCAAACCTCACCTTTAGAATAGTGGCACACAAAACGAGGTTAATGGGAATTCACTCATCTCTCTCAAGGAAAGGTCACAAGTCCGGCTCTAGGTACCATATGCTTGCCCCTTATGTAAGTATCCACTAATGTAAGCTTCATTCAACTCAAGATCATATAGGGCTTTTGTGGAGTCATTATGAAGGCTTTTGATTTAGGGTAGGTCATGTTTTTGTTCAAGTGGGTTCCATCTTCCCTTAAGCACTTCTTTTGATTCATTTGGCACAATTCACTTGACTCTTTGAGTCATTTCACTTCTTTCTAAGGGGTTAGAGAGACACATTGTCACTCTTTCTTATGCATTTCAAACCTTTTCTCCTTTTTCAACTTTCCACACCTTTCTTTCTTTTTCATTGCTTTTCTTGAATCCCTTTTTATTCTTTTTCATATTGAACTTTCTTTTTGTCTTTTTGCTTTTCTTTCTTTTTCATTGCCTTTCCTTTTCTTCACTTTTATGCCTTTTTACCACTTTGTTGCAATCCTCGTCTCTCCCCCCAAACTTATACTTTTGCCATGTGCTAAAGGAAAGATTTGGGTGCCAAGAGAGGGTATCTTTTAGAACGGGTATAGGCTTGTATCATGGTTCTTGAAAGAAAAAGGTCTAAGGCTCAAAAGGGTTAACTAGGGATCTTATCATTGGTAGGCTATGGAATTGTTCAATCTATCATTTGGATCAAGGAGAGCCTATAATCACATCTCAAGTCAAAATTCACTTAGGATTTCGCCTCAACAAACATTCAGGGCAAGTTCTAGACCAATGGCTCGGGACTTGGACTTGCAATTCAATTACTCACCATACAAGCAAAGGGATTTCTAAAGACATAGAGTCGGGGGCCCACAACGACCTTAGATATGATTTGAGCACACAATGGTCCCGAAAAATCACTTGATGATTATCAGTCAACACAAGAGTCTCAAGGCCACGACTTTCACCATCCTAAACACAACAATTTGTTTTTGACCATAAGATCAAAGGCAAATGTGCTAGGCCCAAGTGAAGTTTTGCTTGAGGTACCCTTAACTACAAACTACTAAAAACAAAAAGAAAAACGGACTCAAACCCTTAAGAAGGTTGTCACGCCATCTATCATTGGGAAGAGCCACCCGGTTCACATAACACTCCACCTTTGGAAAGAACCGTGGCATTAAGAAAACCAAAGGCTTATTGCAAATTTCAAAAACAAGAAGCTACGAATCACAAATAAGAAGCTAAAAACGAAATTTTTTTGTGGAAAATAGAATAAATATATACAAGAGGGGATTTGAATATACAATAGACGGGTTGAATATATACAATGAAGTGTAACTTTATATACAGACCAAAGGAAAGATAAAAAAGTGCGATAAAAGTAACTAAATATAAAATTATATACAGACCAAATGAAAATCAAGAAAGCATAAAATGGTATCAATATATACAGTCATCCAAAAATGAAGGGCGCACCCCCTCGAATAAAAGCTGGCATTGTCCCCAATGCCAACTAGTCCAAATAAGCACCAAAAAGATAGAAAAAGGATATAGAAGACTCCCTAAGCCGTGTCTGTCTGCATAGGATCATGGGTGGTCCCTGGGTCCTCTGTGTGCTCGGGAACCTCAGACTGGTTCCCAGTGGTCTGCTCTGCTGCTACTGGGACCTGGGCCTGGACCTGGACAGGCTCTGGAACTGGTACATCCCGTGGCTGACTGGAGGAAGCCTCCGGTGGGTCCGCCAACTGGATGATGGCATCGTCTGCTCTAGGGATCATTCTCCTCTTCTTCGGAGGCCTCTGGGTTTGCTCCGGTTGTGGATGAGCTGATGGGACTGGATCATCAAGCAACAGGTCCAAAGGCAGCTGGTCTGCCTTTAGTCTATCAACATCTGGCCGTAGCTCCTTCACAGACTCCTTGGAGGCCCGTGTCTTCCGTAGCTTCCTATACTCCTTAGCAAGTTCCTTGAGAGCCTTGCTATGTGAATCCACTACCTTTGTGAGCGTAGCCTGAGTGCCAAGGATCTTCTTCTGGTTCTCAAGTATCTCTTTGAGCGCATCCTCGATCGATTGGGGTACCTGTGGGGCTGGGAGAGCTGACTGAGCTGCTACAGTAGCTGTCAATATGGACAACTTAGATGACGCTGTGGACATCTAGTTGTTGATACCGGCAAGGGCCTGGCTCAGTCGGTGGGCAGTGATGGGATGGGCCCGGCTGGATGGAATCTCCGGGCCTGCTGATGTGGAAGGGCCAGGAGGAATGGCTGCAGAAGTGGAAGGTCCGGGAGGCATATCAGCAGAAATGGAGGTAGGCTCAGCAGGGACCTTTACCACAACTGGCTCTTCAGACTGGCCAGTTGGGGAAGATGTAAGGGCTTTGTAGTTCTTGTCCTTGGGGTTGTCATTCCCCTTCAAGCTATACCAGGAGAATGGGGCTGTCGCCTTGACCTTGACGTCATAGGGCTTCTTGTCCACCTCCAATTCCTGAAAGTACATAGTGAGGGTACTTGGGAAAGGGTAGTTCCGGTCATGCTCTGCTCACACTAGCGAGATAATGCGAGACATCACATTCCCCACATTTATGGGGTATCCCGCCATAATTGAAGCAAACAATACATCCCGGTGGAGAGGAAGGATCTGGTCATGTGTAGTAGGATCTAACCGGCTGCAAACAAATGTCTCCCAACCCCTCGACTCAAAGTTCAAGGTCCTCCGTAATATTTTTACCCCAGCAGTCAACCACTCAGGAACGGTACCTAGGATTGCCAGGTACTTAGCTAACCATGGACGGACCTCCTCGCCCATCTCCAATTTTGCCGTGTACAAAGTCTCATCTTCCTCGTTGAAGCCCAAGTATTCATTAAGGTATCTCCCATCAAACAACACTTTCTTATTACGAACCTTGGTCACTTTGGAGCCCTTTTTGATGTGGCTACATTGCAGTAGAATTCCTTGACCATGTGTTCATTAGCATCCACACAGTCATCTAAGAAGTACTCCCAACCCACTCTAGTTCTGAACTGTCTCTGTACGTCAGGGTTGTGGGGTAATAGATCTCTATCAATGAAACTCCGCTCCGGTATCAACTTTCTCACCGGCCACCACTCCTTAAATTTGTGGTACGCTACCTCACTCACGAACCTATCTTGCCAAACCTCCGGCTTTCTAGTTCGGGCAATGCCTCCCACCTGAGGCTCACCACCCTCAGCTATCTCCTCATCCCTTTGTACCTCCTCCTCACCTCCGTCTGCACCCTCCCCGGATAATGAAGCTGTGGGAGAGGTGGAGTAATCACCACTGCCGGCTGCTGAGCCCTCAGACGACTCAGTGGGAACATGCTCTGGTGCTTGGGCAGTGGTTGGTGGTGGAGGGGTATCTCTTAGCCTAAACCTCTCCAGCCAGTATTCAACATACTTTGGCACGGAGTCTGAACAAATGTCCCTTGACGGTTGGTACTCACTCCCCGAGGAATGTGAAGCAGCTCAGTCTGCAGCTTTGATTATCTTTCTGGTCTTTTTTATGTTCTCCCGAGCTTGGGGAGTGAGTTTTACCATCTTCTTCTTCCCTCCCCGGGAGGGTTCTCCTTTTCCCGGTTGTTTTGAGCCTTTTCTCACCATTGTCTGCAAATACTATTCAAATAGCTTGTTAGTGTCAATGGGTTCACATAAAACAGTGTTGCAGACAAATAAAAATGTTGCAGGAGTTGCCTAGTGCGGACCGCACAAAATGGTAGTGCGGCCGCACTGAGGCCACCGCGGTCCGCACAGGTATAGGGTTCCAAAAACAAGGCCTCTGAATCTCACCAGTGCGGACCGCACAAAACCAACCGCAGCCGCACTAGGCCAGTGCGGACCGCACAAAAAAGTTAGTGCGGCCGCACTGGGCAAAGGTCACCTAGACACAAGATAGCACCGTGGATCGCACAGAAACGACCGCGGTCCGCGCTACGTGCCCAGACATTGCACTGAGTTAGGGTTCATAAGATTTTGTTCGTAAGTTCAAACTTTCACCTAATTAGGGTTCCTACTCAATTACCCAGTCCATTATACTCACCAAGTCCACAAAAATTACCATTTCAACTAACCTAATCTAACAATCAGAGAAATACGGGAAGAAGAAGAACTACAAGTTAAGGAATATGAAAATAAAATGAAATTACACAATGAAACAAAGAAGAATTGAGTGAAATGTTACCAGATATTGAGATGAAGTGCAGTTAATCAATGCTAATCAAGAATTACGGTCAAGGAAGAAAGTGAATAGTAACAATATGCTCTGAGATTCAAGTTTGCGAAAAGGGCAAAAGGAGGCCCTTGGGGTCTATTTATAGAGAAACCCCTGGGGCCCATTCTCACCTACCAGTGCGGCCGCACAAAATGGACCGCGGTCCGCACTGGTCACTTTTGTTCAATTCCAACTCAGTAACCCACCGCGGTCCGCATAAAATGGACCGCGACCGCGGTGGTCCACCGCGGACCGCACCAAATCAACCGCGGCCGCGGTGGCAAACTTCAGAGAGCAATTTTGATCACCCTTCACCAGTGCGGCCTGTACAAAGTATAGTGCGGCCGCACTGGAAACTTCAGAGACTGTGCATTTTTTCAATTATGTCTTGCACTGCATCAACTCAATCCTGCAACATCTCGCAACCAGTTAGCCCAAAAATCAATCCTATAGTACAAAGAAAATCAAAGAAACAAAAAGAAAAACACATGGGTTGCCTCCCAAGAAGCGCCTGATTTAACGTCGCGGCACGACGCGGGTTACCATCACATCATTTGAAATGAACAACAGCCACCACATGGCTATCATCAAACTTCCCAAGATAATGCTTGACCCGGTGCCCATTTACTCTAAAGACTTCTCCACTTTTGTTCTTCAAATCTAGAGCACCAAAGGGGGTCACACACACAACTTCAAATGGTCCACTCCATTTTGATTTAAGCTTCCGGAAACAACGTAACCGGGAATTGAATAAGAGACCAAATCACCAACTTTGAACTCCTTTCCACGAGCATATTTATCATGAAGGTACTTCATCTTGTCCTATACAAGAACTAGAGTATGCATGGAACCGTAATTCATCAAGTTCATTGAGTTGTTCAACACGAAGATTTGCCGCAACATCCCACTGAAGATTAAGCTTCCTCACGCCCCACATAGCCTTATGCTTCAACTCCACTGGTAGATGACATGGTTTCTCAAACACCAACCGGTACGGCGACATACTAATCGGGGTCTTGTAAGCAGTACGTAAGCCCATAGAGCATCATCTAACTTTTTAGACTAATCGGTCCTATTGGCATTGACGGTCTTGGATAAAATGCTCTTGATCTCCCTATTAGACACTTCCACCTGGCCACTTGCTTGAGGATGATAAGGCGTACACACTTTGTGGTTGACACCATACTTGGAAAGCAATGCATCAAAAGCTCTATTACAAAAATGCGATCCTCCATCACTAATAATTGCCCGAGGTGTACCAAACCTTGTGAAAATACTCTTCTTCAGAAATGCCACCACACTCCTAGCTTCAATGTTGGGCAAGGCCACGGCCTCGACCCATTTTGAGACATAATCAACCGCCACAAGAATGTAGGTGTTTCCACACGAGGTTACAAAAGGGCCCATAAAATCGATACCCTATACATCAAAGACATCAACATCAAGAATGGTGTTTAGATGCATCTCATCTTTCTTGGAAATCCCGCCCGCTCGTTGACATTGATCACATTTTTTTACTAGATCACTTGCATCTTTGAACAAGGTTGGCCAATAAAAACCACAACTCAGAACTTTCAAAACCGTCCTCGCCCCCTCCATGATGGCCACCATAGGGGGAGGAATGACAAGCCTCTAAAATGCTAAATTGCTCCTCCTCAGGTACACACCTCCGGATGACTCCGTCGGTGCAAATCTTGAACAAGTATGGCTCGTCCCAATAGAAGTCCAAACTATCCCGTTTGAGCTTCTTCCTTTGGTTAGAAGAGAGCTCACACGGGATGATGCTAGTCACAAAGAAATTAGCAATGTCCGCAAACCATGGCATATCACACATCAACACAGAAAGTAGTTGCTCATCGGGGAATGTATCATTGATCTCTAGGCCATCACACGACCTTCCTTCCTCCTCCAAGCGGGACAAATGATCCGCAACTTGGTTCTCACTACCTTTTCTGTCCACTATTTCCAAATCGAACTCTTGAAGAAGTAACACCCATCTCATCAACCTTGCTTTGGAATCTTTCTTGGTCATCAAATACCTATGGGCGGCATGGTCGGTGTGCACTATGACTTTCGCCCCCATAAGATATGGCCGAAATTTTTCCATGGCGAACACAATAGCCAACAATTTCTTCTCTGTCACCGTGTAGTTCCGTTGAGCTTCATTCATAGTCTTGCTTGCATAGTACACGGGATGAAACATTTTGTTCACTCTTTGACCTAACACTGCCCCAACCGCAATGTCACTTGCATCGCACATGAGCTCGAAAGGCAAGCTCCGATTGGGTGCGGTAATGATCGGGGTAGTGGTCAACTTGTGCTTAAGAAGTTCAAAGGCCTCCATGCATTTCTCATCAAACACAAACTTAGAATCTTTCTCTAGCAACTTGCAAAGGGGATTCACAACCTTCGAAAAATCCTTTAGGAATCGCCGGCAGAATCCCGCATGCCCAAGGAAACTTCTCACCCCTTTGACAGAAGTGGGGGGAGGAAGTCTTGTAATCACCTCAATCTTGGCTTTGTCTACTTCAATCCCATGCTTAGAAATTTTGTGACCCAACACTATGCCCTCTTCAACCATGAAGTGGCATTTTTCCCAATTAAGAACGAGATTCGTGTCTTCACATTGAGCTAAGACTCTATCCAAATTTCCCAAACACTCTTCAAATGAATCACCAACCACACTAAAATCATCCATAAAGACCTACAAAATAGCTTCCACCATGTCGGTGAAAATAGCCATCATGNTAGAACGGGTATAGGCTTGTATCATGGTTCTTGAAAGAAAAAGGTCTAAGGCTCAAAAGGGTTAACTAGGGATCTTATCATTGGTAGGCTATGGAATTGTTCAATCTATCATTTGGATCTATGAGAGCCTATAATCACGTCTCAAGTCAAAATTCACTTAGGATTTCGCCTTAACAAACATTCAGGGCAAGTTCTAGACCAATGGCTCGGGACTTGGACTTGCAATTCAATTACTCACCACACGAGCTAAGGGATTGCTAAAAATATAGAGTCGGGGGCCCACAACTACCTTAGATACGATTTGAGCACACAATGGTTCCGAAAAACCACTTGATGATTATCGGTCAACACAAGAGTCTCAAGGCCACGACTTTCACCATCCTAAACACAACAATTTATTTTTGACCATAAGATCAAAGGCAAATGTGCTAGGCCCAAGTGAAGCTTTGCTTGAGGTACCCTTAACTACAAACTACTAAAAACAAAAAGAAAAACGGACTCAAACCCTTAAGAAGGTTGTCACGCCATCTATCATTGGGAAGAGCCACCCGGTTCACACAACACTCCACCTTTTGAAAGAACCGTGGCATTAAGAAAACCAAAGGTTTATTGCAAATTTCAAACATAAGCTACAAATCACAAATAAGAAGCTAAAAACGAAAATTTTTTGCGGAAAATAGAATAAATATATACAAGAGGGGATTTGAATATACAATAGACGGGATGAATATATACAATGAAGTGTAACTTTATATACAGACCAAAGGAAAGATAAAAAGTGCGACAAAAGTAACTAAATATAAAATTATATACAGACCAAATGAAAATCAAGAAAGCATAAAATGGTATCAATATATACAGTCATCCAAAAATGAAGGGCGCACCCCCTCGAATAAAAGCTGGCATTGTCCCCAATGCCAACTAGTCTAAATAAGCACCAAAAAGATAGAAAAAGGATATAGATGACTCCCTATGCCATGTCTGTCTGCATAGGATCATGGGTGGTCCCTGGGCCCTCTGTGTGCTCGGGAACCTCAGACTGGTTCCCGGTGGTCTGCTCTGCTGCTACTGGGACCTGGGCCTGAACCTGGACCTGGACAAGCTCTGGAACTGGTACATCCTGTGGCTGGCTAGAGGAAGCCTCTGGTGGGTCCGCCAACTGGATGATTGCATCATCTGCTCTAGGGATCGTCCTCCTCCTCTTCGGAGGCCTCTAGGTCTGCTCCGGTTGTGGATGAGCTGCTGGGACTAGATCATCAAGCAATAGGTCCAAAGGCAGCTGATCTGCCTTCAGTCTATCAACATCTGCCCGCAGCTCCTTCACGGACTCCTTGGAGGCCCGTGTCTTCCGCAACTTCCTATGCTCCTTAGCAAGCTCCTTGAGAGCCTTGCTATGTGAATCCACTGCCTTTGTGAGCGCATCCTGAGTGTCGAGGATCTTCTTCTGGTTCTCAAGTATCTCTTTGAGCACAGTCCTCGATTGACTGGGGTACCTGTGGGGCTGGGGGAGCTGACTGAGCTGCTACAGTAGCTGTCAATGTGGACAACTTAGATGACGCTGTGGACATCCAGTTGTTGATACTAGCAAGAGCCTGGCTCAGTCGGTGGGCAGTGATGGGATGGGCCCGACTAGATGGGATCTCTGGGCCTGCTGATGTGGAAGGTCCAGGAGGAATGGCTGAAGATGTGGAAGGTCCGGGAGGCATCTCAGCAGAAATAGAGGTAGGCTCAGCAGGGACCTCTACCACAACTGGCTCTTCAGACTGGCCAGTTGGGGCAGAAGTAGGGGCTTTGTAGTTCTTGTCCTTGGGGTTGTCATTCCCCTTCAAGCTATACCAGGAGAACGGGGCTGTCGCCTTGACCTTGACGTCATAGGGCTTCTTGTCCACCTCCAAGTCTCGAAAGTACATAGTGAGGGTACTCGGGAAAGGGTAGTTATGTTCATGCTCTGCTCCCACTAGCGAGATAATGCGGGACATCACATTCCCCATATTTATGGGGTATCCCGCCATAATTGAAGCAACTAACACAGCCCGGTGGAGAGGAAGGGTCTTATCATGTGTAGTAGGGTCCAACCGGCTGCAAACAAAGGTCTCCAAGCCCCTAGCCTCAAAGTTCAGGGTCCTCCTCAATATTTCTACCCCAGCAGCCAACCAATCAGGAACGGTACCTGGGATTGCTAGGTACTGAGCTAACCATGGACGGACCTCCTCGCCCATCTCCAACTTCGCCATATATAGAGTCTCATCCTCCTCATTGAAACCCAAGTATTCGTTGAGGTATTTCCCATCAAACAACACTTTCTTGTTGCGAACCTTGGTCACTTTGGAGCCCTTTTTGATGTGGGCTACATTGCAGTAGAATTCCTTGACCATGTGTTCATTAGCATCTACACAGTCATCTAAGAAGTACTCCCAACCCACTCTAGTTCTGAACTGTCTCTGCACGTCAGGGTTGTGGGATAATAAATCTCTGTCAATGAAACTCCGCTCCGGTATCAACTTTCTCACCGGCCACCACTCCCTAAACTTGTGGTACGCTACCTCACTCACGAACCTATCTCGCCAAACCTCAGGCTTTCTAGTTCGGGCAATGCCTCCCACCTGAGGCTCACCACCCTCAGCTATCTCCTCATCCCCTTGTACTTCCTCCTCACCTCTGTCTGCACCCTCCCCGGATAATGAAGCTGTGGGAGAGGTGGAGTAATCACCACTGCCGGCTGCTGAGCCCTCAGACGACTCAGTGGGAACATGCTCTGGTGCTTGGGCAGTGGTTGGTGGTGGAGGGGTATCTCTTAGCCTAAATCTCTCCGGCCAGTCTTCAACATACTCTGGCACGGAGTCTGAAGAAATTTCCCTTGATGGTTGGTACTCACTCCCCGAGGAATGGGAAGCAGCTCTGTCTGCAGCTTTGATTAGTTTCCTGGTCTTTTTTATGTTCTCCCGAGCTTGGGGAGTGAGTTTTACCATCTTCTTCTTCCCTCCCCGGGAGGGTTCTCCTTTTCCCGGTTGTTTTGAGCCTTTTCTCACCATTGTCTGCAAACATCATTCAATGTATTTGTTAGTATCAATCAAGGCAGTTCAAGTTATTGCAGCAGAACAAATTGTAAAAGAAACACAGTGTTGCAGACAGTTGCAGAAGTTGCCTAGTGCGGACCGCACAAAATGGTAGTGCGGCCGCACTGAGGCCACCGCGGACCACAAACAAATGACCGCGGTCCGCACAGGTATAGAGTTCCAAAAACAAGCTCTCTGAATCTCACCAGTGCGGTCCGCACAAAACCAACCGCGGCCGCACTAGGCCAGTGCGGACCGCACAAAATGTAGTGCGGCCGCACTGGGCAAAGGTCACTTGGACACAAGATGGCACCGCGGACCGCACAGAAATGACCGCGGTCCGCGCTACGTGCCCAGACATGGCACTGAGTTAGGGTTCATCAGATTTTGCTTTTAAGTTCAAATTTTTACCTAATTAGGGTCCCTACTCAATTACCCAGTCCATTATACTCACCAAGTCCACAAAAATTGCCATTTAAACTAACCTAATCTAACAATTAGAGAAATATGGGGAGAAGAAGAACTACAAGTTAAGGAATATGAAAATAAAAGGAAATTACACAATTAAACAAAGATGAATTGAGTGAAATGTTACCAGATAATGAGATGAAGTGCAACTAATCAATGTCAAGCAAGAGTTACGATGAAGATGCACAAGATGAACAGTAAAAAGGGGCTCTGAGAGTGAAGGGTTCGAAAAGGGTAAAAGGAGGCCCTTGGGGTCTATTTATAGAGAAACCCCTGGGGCCCATTCTCACCTACCAGTGCGGCCGCACAAAATGGACCGCGGACCGCACTGGTCTATTATGATCAGTTCCAACTCAGTAACCCACCGCGGTCCGCACAAAATGGACCGCGACCGCGGTGGTCCACCGCGGACCGCACCAAATCAACCGCGGCCGCGGTGGCAAACTTCAGAGAGCAATTTTGTCACCCTTCACCAGTGCGGACCGCACAAAATGTAGTGCGGCCGCACTGGAAACTTCAGAGACTGTGCATTTTTGCAATTATGTCCTGCACTGCATCAACTCAATCCTGCAACATCTCACAACCAGTTAGCCCAAAAATCAATCCTATACTACAAAGAAAATCAAAGAAACAAAAAGAAAAACACATGGGTTGCCTCCCAAGAAGCGCCTGATTTAACGTCGCGGCACGACGCGGGTTACCATCACATCATTTGAAATGAACAACAGCCACCACATGGCTATCATCAAACTTCCCAAGATAATGCTTGACACGGTGCCCATTCACTCTAAAGACTTCACCACTTTTGTTCTTCAAATCTAGAGCACCAAACGGGGTCACACACACAACTTCAAATGGTCCACTCCACTTTGATTTCAGCTTTCCCGGAAACAACCTTAGACGAGAATTGAATAAGAGCACCAAATCACCAACTTTGAACTCCTTTCCACGAGCATATTTATCATGAAGGTACTTCATCTTGTCCTTATACAAGGACGAACTAGAGTATGCATGGAACCAGAATTCATCAAGTTCATTGAGTTGTTCAACACGAAGATTAGCCGCAACATCCCACTCAAGATTAAGCTTCCTCAAAGCCCACATGGCCTTATGCTCCAACTCCACTGGTAGATGACATGCTTTCCCAAACACCAACTGGTACGGTGACATACTAATTGGGTTCTTGTAAGCGGTCCGGTAAGCCCATAGAGCATCATCTAACTTTTTAGACCAATCGGTCCTATTGGCATTGATGGTTTTGGATAAAATGCTCTTGATCTCCCTGTTAGACGCTTCCACCTGGCCACTTGCTTTAGGATGATAAGGCGTAGAGACTTTGTTGTTGACACCATACTTGGAAAGCAAGGCATCAAAAGCTCTATTACAAAAATGTGATCCTCCATCACTAATGATTGCCCGAGGTGTACCAAACCTTGTGAAAATACTCTTCTTCAGAAATGCCACCACACTCCTAGCTTCATTGTTGGGAAAGGCCACGGCCTCGACCCATTTTGAGACATAATCAACCGCCACAAGAATGTAGGTGTTTCCACACGAGCTTACAAAAGGGCCCATAAAATCGATACCCCATACATCAAAGACATCAACTTCAAGAATGGTGTTTAGAGGCATCTCATCTTTCTTGGAAATCCCGCCCGCTCGTTGACATTGATCACATCTTTTTACTAGATCACTTGCATCTTTGAACAAGGTTGGCCAATAAAAACCACAACTCAGAACTTTCGAAGCCGTCCTCGCCCCTCCATGATGGCCACCATAGGGGGAGGAATGACAAGCCTCTAAAATGCTAAATTGCTCCTCCTCAGGTACACACCTCCGGATGACTCCGTCGGTGCAAATCTTGAACAAGTATGGCTCGTCCCAATAGAAGTCCAAACTATCCCATTTGAGCTTCTTCCTTTGGTTAGAAGAGAGCTCACACGGGATGATGCCAGTCACAAGGAAATTAGCAATGTCCGCAAACCATGGCATATCACACATTGACACAGAAAGTAGTTGCTCATCGGGGAATGTATCATTGATCTCTAGGCCATCATACGGCCTTCCTTCCTCCTCCAAGCGGGACAAATGATCCGCAACTTGGTTCTCACTACCTTTCCGGTCCACTATTTCCAAATCAAACTCTTGAAGAAGTAACACCCATCTCATCAACCTTGCCTTGGAATCTTTCTTGGTCATCAAATACCTAAGGGCGGCATGGTCGGTGTGCACTATGACTTTGGCCCCCATAAGATATGGCCGAAATTTTTCCATGGCGAACACAATAGCCAACAATTCCTTCTCCGTCACCGTGTAGTTCCTTTGAGTTTCATTCATAATCTTGCTCGCATGGTACACTGGATGAAATATTTTGTTCACTCTTTGACCCAAAACTGCCCCAATCGCAACATCACTCGCGTCGCACATGAGCTCGAAAGGCAAGCTCCAATTGGGTGCGGTAATGATCGGGGTGGTGGTCAACTTGTGCTTAAGAAGTTCAAAGGCCTCCATGCATTTCTCATCAAACACAAACTTAGCATCTTTCTCTAGCAACTTGCAAAGGGGATTCACAACCTTCGAAAAATCCTTGATAAACCGCCGGTAGAACCCCGCATGCCCAAGAAAACTTCTCACCCCTTTGACAGAAGTGGGGGGAGGAAGCCTTGAAATCACCTCAATCTTGGCTTTGTCTACTTCAATCCCATGCTTAGAAATTTTGTGACCCAACACTATGCCCTCTTCAACCATGAAGTGGCATTTTTCCCAATTAAGAACGAGATTTGTGTCTTCACATCGGGCCAAGACTCTATCCAAATTTCCCAAACACTCTTCAAATGAATCACCAACCACACTAAAATCATCCATAAAGACCTCCAAAATATCTTCCACCATGTCGGTGAAAATAGCCATCATGCATCGTTGGAAGGTCGCCGGAGCATTGCACAACCCGAACGGCATCCGAGAGAAAGCGAATGTGCCATACGGGCAAGTGAATGTTGTCTTCTCTTGGTCCTTCAGAGCGATTAAGATTTGATTATAACCCGAATATCCATCCAAAAAGCAATAAAAGGCTCGCCCCGCAAGGCGATCAAGCATTTGGTCAAGGAATGGCAAAGGGAAATGATCCTTGTGGGTCACCTTGTTTAGCTTCCGGTAGTCCATGCATACCCGCCATCCGGTAACCGTCCGAGTGGGAATAAGTTCATTGTTGTCATTTGTCACCACAGTCATCCCACCTTTCTTCGGCACACATTGCACCGGAGAAGTCCATGAGCTATCGGAGATTGGATACACCACACCTGCATCTAGCCACTTGATCACTTCTTTCTTCACCACCTCTTGCATTGCCTCACTGAGCCTCCTTGATGTTCTAAGGAAGGCCTTGCATCATCCTCCAAAATAATTTTGTGCATGCAAAATGCGGGGCTTATTCCCCGAATATCCGCTAGAGTCCACCCAATTGCCCTTTTTCGCCTTTGAAGCACCGCCAAAGTGGCCTCAACCTGCATGTTAGTAAGGCAAGAAGAAAGGATAACTGGTAAAGTTGAATTAGAGCCCAAGAATTCATACCTGAGGTGCGGAGGAAGTGGATTCAACTCCAACACCGGTGGATCCTCAATTGATGGTTTGGTTGGTGGAGTTTTCGATTTTCAAGATCCAAAGACAATTTTCTCGGCTCATAGAAATAAGAGCCCATACCATGTAGAGCATTGACACACTCCACTCTGCTTGCATCATCATTGACATCAAGATTTAATAGCACGGCCTCAAGGGGATCCTCCACGAAAATCATAGAACTTGTGTCATCCACGATCACAGCTGTGACAATGTCCACAAATGAGCACACCTCGATGCTATTGGGTTGCTTCATGGATTTGCAAACATGGAAGACGACCTTCTCATCCCCCACTCGGAAAGTTAGTTCACCCGCTTCAACATCAACCAATGCCTTCCCCGTTGCAAGGAAAGGTCTCCCTAATATGATCGGGACCTCATAGTCGACCTCACAATCCAAAATCACAAAGTCCGCTGGCAGGATAAATTTGTCCACCCGGACAAGCACATCATCAACTATACCCAAAGGTCGCTTCATTGATCTATCTGCCATCTGTAATCTCATGGAAGTTGGCCTTGGTGGCCCAATACCCTGAGTCTTGAAAACTGAGAAGGGCATTAAATTGATGCTCGCCCCAAGATCACATAAAGCTTTGGCAAAGTCGGCACTACCAATAGTGCAGGGGATAGTGAAAGCACCAGGATCCTCTAATTTCGAGGCCATTGAATGTACTATGGCACTAACTTGGTGGGTCATCTTGATAGTTTCACAGTCCATTGATCTTTTCTTTGTAACCAAATCTTTCATGAATTTAGCATAACCAGGCATTTGCTCCAAAGCCTCCACCAGAGGCACGTTGATGGATAAGCTCTTCATCATGTCGATGAACTTTTTGAATTGATTCTCACTTTTCTGCTTGTCTAGCCTCTAAGGATCGGGGGAGGTGTCCTAGGCAAAGGTGCCTTGGCTTTTGGCACAACCGGCTCCGGCATGTCAATTACGTGCTCCCTAGACGGGTTCACGGCCTCTTGAGTTTCCACCTCGGTTTCATTAATGTCAATCCTCACTTCATTGTTCACATTGTCATCAACCACATCTTCAACTACCAAAGGAACCACATCTTCTTGCAACTCAACATCATCATCAACAACTTGCTTTTGTTTCGAGGCATTCACATCACCGCCTTTCCCACTTCGTGTTGTAACTGCCATGACATGATTGTTCCCACCCTTTGGGTTCACTACCGTATCACTTGGTAGAGCACCCTTCGTGCGAGTATTCAATGATTGAGAGATTTGGCCTATTTGCACCTCCAAATTCCTAATTGAAGTATTGTGAGAAGCCAATTGCGCATCGCAATCCGCATTCTTTTTCATCATTTGTTCGAACATCATTTCAATTCTACCCATTTCATTACCCGAAGAACTAGGACTTTGAGA
>NC_031995.1:3721039-3732525 GCF_001879085.1 Nicotiana attenuata | reverse complement strand
ATTTGAAATGAACAACAGCCACCACATGGCTATCATCAAACTTCCCAAGATAATGCTTGACCCGGTGCCCATTCACTCTAAAAACTTCACCACTTTTGTTCTTCAAATCAAGAGCACCAAAGGGGGTCACACACACAACTTCAAACGGTCCACTCTATTTTGATTTAAGCTTTCCCGAAAACAGACGTAACCGGGAATTGAACAAGAGAACCAAATCACCAACTTTGAACTCCTTTCTACGAGCATATTTATCATGAAGGTACTTCATCTTGTCCTTACACAAGGACGAACTAGAGTATGCATGGAACCGGAATTCATCAAGTTCATTGAGTTGTTCAACACGAAGATTGGCCGCAACATCCCACTCAAGATTAAGCTTCCTTAAGGCCCACATGGCCTTATGCTCCAACTCCACTGGTAAATGACATGCTTTCCCAAACACCAACCGGTACGGCGACATACCAATTGGGGTCTTGTAAGCGGTCCGGTAAGCCCATAGAGCATCATCTAACTTTTTAGACCAATCGGTCCTATTGGCATTGATGGTCTTGGATAAAATGCTCTTGATCTCCCTGTTAGACACTTCCACCTGGCCACTTTCTTGAGGATGATAAGGCGTAGACACTTTGTCGTTGACACCGTACTTGGAAAGAAAGGCATCAAAAGCTCTATTACAAAAATGCGATCCTCCATCACTAATAATTGCCCGAGGTGTACCAAACCTTGTGAAAATACTCTTCTTCAGCAATGCCACCACACTCCTAGCTTCATTGTTGGGCAAGGCCACGGCCTCGACCCATTTTGAGACATAATCAACCGCCACAAGAATGTAGGTATTTCCACACGAGCTTACAGAAGGGCCCATAAAATTGATACCCAATACATCAAAGACATCAACTTCAAGAATGGTGTTTAGAGGCATCTCATCTTTCTTGGAAATCCCGCTCGCTCATTGACATTGATCACATCTTTTTACTAGATCACTTACATCTTTGAACATGGTTGGCCACTAAAACCGCAACTCAGAACTTTCGAAGCCCTCCTCGCCCTTCCATGATGGCCACCATAGGGGGAGGAATGACAAGCCTCTAGAATTCTAAATTGCTCCTCCTCAGGTACACACCTCCGGATGACTCCGTCGGTGCAAATCTTGAACAAGTATGGCTCATCCCAATGGAATTCCAAACTATCCCGTTTGAGCTTCTTCCTTTGGTTAGAAGAGAGCTCACACAGGATGATGCCAGTCACAAGGAAGTTAGCAATGTCCGCAAACCATGGCATATCACACATCGACACAGAAAGTAGTTTCTCATCGGGGAATGTATCATTGATCTCTAGGCCATCACACGGCCTACCTTCCTCTTCCAAGCGGGACAAATGATCCGCAACTTGGTTCTCACTACCTTTCTGGTCCACTATTTTCAAATCAAACTCTTGAAGAAGTAACACCCATCTCATCAACCTTGCCTTGGAATCTTTCTTGGTCATCAAATACCTAAGGGCGGCATGGTCGGTGTGCACTATGACTTTGGCCCCCATAAGATTTGGCCGAAATTTTTCCATGGCGAACACAATAGCCAACAATTTCTCCTCCGTCACCGTGTAGTTCCATTGAGCTTCATTCATAGTCTTGCTTGCATAGTACACAGGATGAAACATTTTGTTCACTCTTTGACCTAACATTGCCCCAACCGCAATGTCACTTGCATCGCAGATGAGCTCGAAAGGCAAGCTCCAATTGGGTGCGATAATGATCGGGGTGGTGGTCAACTTGTGCTTAAGAAGTTCAAAGGCCTCCATGCATTTCTCATCAAACACGAACTTAGCATGTTTCTCTATCAACTTGCAAAGGGGATTCACAACCTTCGAAAAATCCTTGATGAACCGCCGGTAGAACCCCGCATGCCCAAGGAAACTTCTCACCCCTTTGACAGAAGTAGGGGGAGGAAGTCTTGAAATCACCTCAATCTTGGCTTTGTCTACTTCAATCCCATGCTTAGAAATTTTGTGACCCAACACTATGCCCTCTTCAACCATGAAGTGGCATTTTTCCCAATTAAGAACGAGATTTGTGTCTTCACATCGGGCTAAGACTCTATCCAAATTTCCCAAACACTCTTCAAATGAATCACCAACCACACTAAAATCATCCATAAAGACATCCAAAATGTCTTCCACCATGTCGGTGAAATAGCCATCATGCATCGTTGGAAGGTCGCCGGGGCATTGCACAACCCGAACGGCATCCGGGAGAAAGTAAATGTAACATATGGGCAGGTGAATGTGGTCTTCTCTTAGTCCTCCGGGGCAATTAAGATTTGATTATAACCCGAATATACATCCAAAAAGCAATAAAAGGCTCGCTCCGCAAGGCGATCAAGCATTTGGTCAAGGAATGGCAAAGGGAAATGATCCTTGCGGGTCACCTTGTTTAGCTTCCGGTAGTCCATGCATACCCGCCATCCGGTAACCGTCCAAGTGGGAATAAGTTCATTGTTGTCATTTGTCACCACAGTCATCCCACCTTTCTTTGGTACACATTGCACCGGAGAAGTCCATGAGCTATCGGAGATTGGATACACCACACCTGCATCTAGCCACTTGATCACCTCTTTCTTCACCACTTCTTGCATTGCCTCATTGAGCCTCCTTTGATGTTCCAAGGAGGGCCTTGCATCATCCTCCAAAATAATCTTGTGCATGTAAAATGCGGGGCTTATTCCCCGAATATCGGCCAAAGTCCATCCAATTGCCTTTTTCCGCTTTTTGAGCACCGCCAACGTGGCATCTACCTGCATGTTAGTAAGACAAGAGGAAAGAATAACTGGTAAAGTTAAATTAGAGCCCAAGAATTCATACCTGAGGTGTGGAGGTAATGGCTTCAACTCCAACACTGGTTGCTCCTCAATTGATGGTTTGGTTGGTGGAGTTTGCCGATTTTCAAGATCCAAAGACAATTTTCTTGGCTCATAGGAATAAGAGCCCATCCCATGTAAGGCATTGACACACTCCACTCTGCTTGCATCATCACTGTCATCAAGCTTTAGTAGCACGGCCTCAAGGGGATCCTCCACGTTGATCATAGCACTGGTGTCATCCATAATCACAGCTGTGACAAGGTCTACAAATGAGCACACCTAGGTGCTATTGGGTTGCTTCATAGACTTGCACACGTTAAAGACAACCTTTTCATCACCCACTCGGAAAGTGAGATCACCCGCTTCAACATCAACCAATGCCTTCCCCGTTGCAAGGAAAGGTCTCCCTAATATGATCGGGACCTCATAGTCGACCTCACAATCCAAAATCACAAAGTCTGCTGGTAGGATAAATTTGTCCACCCGGACAAGCACATCATCAACTATACCCAAAGGTCGTTTCATTGATCTATCTTCCATTTGTAGTCGCATGGAAGTTGGCCTTAGAGGCCCAATACCCAAAGTCTTGAAAACAGAGAAGGGCATTAAATTGATGCTCGCCCCAAGATCACATAAAGCTTTGGCAAAGTCTGCGCTACCAATAGTGCAGGGGATAGTGAAAGCACCACGATCCTCTAATTTCGGGGCCATTGAATGTACTATAGCACTAACTTGGTGGGTCATCTTGATAGTTTCACAGTCCATTGATCTTTTCTTTGTAACCAAATCCTTCATGAATTTAGCATAACCAAGCATTTGCTCCAAAGCCTCCACCAGAGGCACGTTGATGGATAAGCTCATCATCATGTCGATGAACTTTTTGAATTGATTCTCACTTTTCTGCTTGGCTAGCCTCTGAGGATAGGGGGGAGGTGTCCTAGGCAAAGGTGCCTTGGCTGTTGGCACAACCGGCTCCGGCATGTCAATTACGTGCTCCCTAGACGGGTTCACGGCCTCTTGAGTTTCCACTTCGGTTTCATTAATGTCAATCCTCACTTCATTGTTCACATTGTCATCAACCACATCTTCAACTACCAAAGGAACCACATCTTCTTGCAACTCAACATCATCATCAACAACTTGCTTTTGTTTCGAGGCATTCACATCACCACCTCTCCCACTTCGTGTTGTAACCGCCATGACATGATTGTTCCCACCTTTTGGGTTCACTAGCGTATCACTTGGTAGAGCACCCTTCGGGCGAGTATTCAATGATTGGGAGATTTGGCCTATTTGCACCTCCAAATTCCTAATTGAAGTATTGTGAGAAGCCAATTGCGCATCGGAATCCGCATTCTTTTTCATCATTTGTTCGAACATCATTTCAATTCTACCCATTTCATTACCCAAAGAATTAGGACTTTGAGAAGGGAAAGGGGGTGGATTGTTCGGTTGTTGGTACATTGGGGGCCTTTGAAAGCCTTTCCCCCGGTTTCCTTGGTTCCCATTGTTCCATCCACCTTGATTGTTATTGTTGCCCCAATTGTTGTTATTACCACTCCAATGCCCTTGGTTACCTTGATTGTTGTTCTGATTGCCCCAGTTGTTGTTTTGATTATTGTTCCCCCAATTACCATTATTTTGTTGTTGATTGCCCCAATTGCCCTGGGGTCGCCACTGTTGTTGGTTGGAAGAGTTGCCCCGTTGGCCTTGAAAATTGTTTACATATTGTACCTCTTCATTATGCTCGTCATAGCCATCATTTTGAAACCCATCACAATCATCATCAAATTGCTCAAAATTCCCTTGGTTTTGTTGCCTTCGTTGCCTTCTCTTGTTAACAAGCATATTCACACCCTCCATGGCATTCACTTGGCGAGGATTTTGGACTTGTTGCAACTGTGCCTTAGCCAATTGGTTCATAGTAGTTGTCAACTCTGCTATAGCCTGTCCATGGTCATGTAGTTCCTTATGCAAATGAATAACCGTAGGGTCACCTTGAGGAACATTGGCCCTACTTTGCCATGCGGAGGATGTATTCGCCATCTCATTAAGAATCTCACAAGCTTCGTCATAAGTCAACTTCATGAAATTTCCCCCAGCCAATTGATTGACTATGCATTGGTTTGTAGTATTGATGCCCCGATAGAAGGTTTGTTGTTTCATCGCCCCGTCATATCATTATTGGGGCATTCCTTCACCATCGTTCTAAACCGCTCCCAAATCTCATGCAAAGGTTCCGTGGGTTCTTGTTTGAAGGCCAATATCTCATCTCGAAGTGCCGCCATATGCCCGGGTGAGAAAAATTTAGCAATAAGCTTATCCGCCAACTCATCCCAAGTTGTGATGGAATGGTTGGGGAGTCTCTCTAGCCAATCCAATGCTTTCCCCCGAAGTGAGAAGGGGAAAAGCCTCAACCTAAGAGCATCCTCGGACACATTCGTCTGCTTGCTACCCCAACATGTATCCACGAACCCCTTGAGATGTTTGTAAGCATTTTGATCCGCAGCGCCCGTGAAATACCCATGCTGCTCAAGTAAAGTCAACATCACATTGGTTATCTGAAAATTGCCCGCCCGGATTCTGGGTGGGACAATAGCAGTTGCATAGCCTTGGTTCGGTAACACCCGAGTAACCGCTCTTGGAGGTGGCGGAGGAGGGTCTGGAACGTTGTCATTAGCATTGGCCTGGCAGCCTCATCGTGGTCTGGGAGGTACAAGAGGCACCTCATCGTCTCCAATATCCTCAACCTCCTCCCCCGCAAGCACATTTCCAAGAGGGTCATTTGCATTTAAAGCCATTTGGTATCTGTAGTATTGACACACGCAAATTAGTAACAAAGAAGGAAAGAAGAACAACACACAAAACTAACTAAATAGATAGCCAAAACTATTAGCTCCTCGGCAACGGCGCCAAAAAGTGATCGCTACCAACTCCGCACCACTAAGAAGTAGCGAGAGAGGGTCGCAATAGCTTTTACCCGATTTTGGGTCGGGATCGAATCCACAGAGAGCTAGGATTGGAGTCGAGTATCTATTTAGCTTAGGATCGCGTATGTGTTCTTAATTACACTTCTCATAATTTTTGGGGTTTTCTTTATATTCTACTATAATCAAACTACTAATTGAAAATGCAACTAGATTATGCTAAACGAAAATTGCTACAAGTTCTAATGGTTTAAAAGGCACTAGGGTAGTGACTTTCACCTAGGTGGCTAATTGACGGGTAATTGCATCTAAGGAACGATTGACATGATTGGGGAAATATGTTATAACCGTTGCTCGATACTACCCACTCTACACCTCTCGGTAGAAAGAGTGGTTTTGCCCAATTGACTCTCTCAAGACAAATTAGGTATGCATATTTGCCCAAGCAACTAGGGTTAAAGTCAGGTAATTACTCTCTCGAGGTTTAACCCTTTAATTGGGACTATTAAATCTCTTGAGTCCATCCCAATTTCTTGTTGAGTCAACTTTGGAGACTTAGCTCTCTTTCTCAAGAAGAGCCCAAGTCAACTTAGCACAAACTAGTGTTTGCAACCACTAATTCATAAATTAAACCATAAAATTGACCCAAATAACATACACCCATAATCAATCTAACCTTAAATTACAACACCCATCAATTACCCACACTAGTGTTGAGCCACAACCCTAGCTAATGGGTTTAGCTACTCATGCTTGAAGATAAAATCAGAGAAATAGATGAAGAGAAAGACATAATATTAAATTACTGAAGTAAATATAATGATTCAATTGCTAAAACTACGTTAAAGTGACCAAAATGGCTACAAAAATGGCTTCTCACGAGCGCAGCTACTGTTCTGTAATATCTGATACCCTAAAAATGAAAAAATATTCTATTTATACTAAGCTGGAAAAACTGGACAAAAATGCCCCTGCGGGGTCAGTGCTGACCGCACAAAATGGTGTGTGGCCACACTAGGCTCTTGACTCTGAAAAATCAACTCTCTGAACCCAGGCTCCGCGGACCACACAGAATGGACTGCGGCCGCGGAGGCCTCTAGCGCAGTCTGCACAAACACGACCGCGGACCGCACAGGCTTGAACCTTGGCACTTGACATCTCTCTGAAGTTTGCTTCCGTGGACCGCATAAAATGGTGATGCGGTCGCGGTGTCTTCAGTGCGGTCCGCACAATATCGACTGCGGCCGCACTATTTTGATGCCTTAAAATCCAGTCTCTGAATCTCCCTAGTGCAGACCGCACAGAATGGACTGCGACTGCACTAGGCTAGTTTGTCCTGAGTTGTCTTTTCTTTGATACTTGTGCAGGTTTCACTTCTTTTGAGCCGATCTTTGACATCTCGTCACTTTGTTGATCATACCTGCAATCAAGCACAACTTATGAGCCTTTTGGGACTATTTTGTAAGAATTTATAATCAAAGCGTAAGCAAGAAGGAGCATGAAACACGTCAAAATCCCTAGTTATCACATGTCTGCTAGACTGACCGTTGAAAGCACCACGTACAGGAGGCACACTAGATACTGGCGGTGCATAATAAGGCTCCTAGGGTCTAGGAGTAGCTGGAATACCACTGGTGGCTGGAAGAGCTGAATGAACGGGGCGACTCACGTAGCCCCTACCATGTCGAACTGCAGTTGGGGCACGAGCACCAAAATAATGGCCAGACTCTCGAGACCTCTTGGCATCTCTCTCCCGAGCAAGCATGCCCTCCACTCTCCTAGCAATACTTACAACATGCCGATGCGGGATATCTATCTCTAGCTCCCGGGCCATGATAGTCCTGATGCTGTGATGGAGCCCCTCAATAAATCGACGACCCCTCTCTCCAACTGTAGAAACCAAGGCCGGTGCATGTCAATCCAAATCGTTGAAACGAACTGCAAATCCTTGAGCATCCTCTGACACTAATCCACTGAATGTAGGAGGGTCGTACTTCTTGTACCTCTTGAGCCCGCTGCTCCTCCTCTGAAACTACTACCCTACCCTCGAGTTGAACTGGGACAACAGGTGGCACCGGTATAACCTCTGGAATCTGGTCAACCTGAACCTGCTGCTCTGGGGTGCGGGCGGTAGGAGTTTGTGCTCCTCCCCTAGCCTGAGATGTGGCTGTAGCAAGGGGAATCAACCCACTCTGAGCTAGAGTACTGAACATGCTCAAGAACTGTGCAAAGGTCTCCTGAAGAGCTGGTGTAGTAGTAGTAGTAGGTGTCTCAGGTGCCTGCGCTACTACTGGAGCTACTGGTAGCTCCTCTGTAGCAGCTCTCTCGGGTGCTCTGGTTGCACCACGAGGGCGTCTTCGGCCTCTACCCCGGCCCCGGTCTCTAGCGGCTCTAGCAGGAGCGCGGGTGCCTGGTCATCTCTGAATGTACGTGTCCTCACCATCTATGAGAGAATAGAAGACAGAAGTTTAGAATTTTGAAGTCAATAAATTTCGCACGACAAGGAATCAAAAGAAGTGAAATTTTCCTAACAATTCCATAGCCTCCCGAAGATAAATATGGACGTCTCCGCACCGATTCGCGAGACTCTACTAAACCTGCTTGTGACTCACTACACCTATGAACCTAGAGCTCAGATACCAACTTGTCATGACCCAAATTCTCCCTCCGTGAACTATCGTGACGGCACCTAGTCTCTACAACTAGGTAATCCTAACATTTGCAAAAATGAAATGAAAAAAAACATAAAAGTTAACAACTAACAGTAACAGATAATTTAAATAAACATCTGAGATGCCGCTCGGCATATATAATAATCAAACTCTCGAAATGTACACAAACTCTACCAAGACCTGGAATACCGTAAGTCACAAGTTTCTAAGAATCTCTAGTTGTTCTATACATCAGTGTCTAAAGAAATAAGAGAAGAATCGGCATAAGGGGATAGAGAGGGACTCCGAGGTCTGCGGACGCGGGCAGATGATAACTAGGGATTTTGACGCATTTTATACTCCTTCTTGCTTATGCTTTCATTTGAAATTCATACAAGATAGTCCTAAAAGGCTCACAAGTTGTGCTTGATTGCAGGTTTGTTCAACAAAGTGACAAGATGTCAAAAATCAGCTAAAAAGGAGTGAAACTTGCACAAGTAGACAAAGCTCAGGCAAAACAAGGACAGTGCGGCCGCACTACATTCTGTGCGGTCCGCACTGGGAGATTCAGAGAGCTGATTTCCAGGCAAAGAGGCAGTGCGGCCGCACTACCTTTTTGTGTGGTTCGCACTGAGATCAACGCGGCCGCAGTTCATTCTCTGCGGTCCGCAGTGAGGAGAATCAGAGATCTGAAATCTCAGGATGACAAACCAATGCGGTCCGCGGTCCTTTTTATGCGGACCGCACTAGAAGCCTCCGCGGCCGCAGTCCATTCTCTGCGGTCCGCGATGCCAAGGTTCAGAGAGTTGTTTTTTCAAGTCCAAAGCCCTTGTGTGGACCGCGTTCCATTTTGTGCGGTCCGCACTAACCCCGCAGGGGTATTTTTGTCCAAAATTGTCAGCTTAGTATAAATAGTTTCTTTTCCATTTTTAGGTTAAGCAGATAGATTCAGTTAAGAGCTGCACTCGTGGTTTCGATATTTTCAGCTATTTTGGGCAAATTTATCTACATTTCATCATTGAATCTTTGTGTTTATCTTAGTAATTAATTAATATAAGTTTATCTTCATCTATTTCTTGTTTTTCTTCTTTAATCATGTGTAGCTAGACCCATAAGCTGGGGTTGTGGCTCAACCCTAGTGAGGCTAATTGATGGGTCTTGTATTTTAGGGCTAATTTGACTATGGGTGTTTGTTATTTGGGCCAATTTCATGGTTAATTTCTAAATTAGTGGTTGCAAACACTAGTTTGTGTTGAGTTGACTTTAGCTCTTCTTGAGAAAGAGAGCCTAAGTCTCCAAAATTGGTCCAACAAGGAATTGGGGCGTACTCAAGAGATTGGTAGCCCAAATTAAAGGGTAAAACCTCGAGAGAGTAATACCCGACTTGAACCCTAGTTGCTTGTGCAAATTTGCATACCCAATTGGTCTTGAGAAAGTCAATTCAGGCAAAATCACTTGAACCACCGAGAGGTGTAGAGTGGGTAAAGTCGTGCAACGGTTATATCATACTCCCCAAATATGTCAAACGTGCCTTAGACTCAAGTACCCGTCAATTGACCACCTAGGCGGAAGTCACTACCCTAGTGCTTTTTAACCTATTTGAACAACTCGTAGCATTATAACTCTTAGCTTAATCTAGTTGCATTTACCATTTGTAGATTGATAAATAGTAGAAGTAAAACAAAAACCCCAAAAATGTTTTGAAGTGTAATTTGGAACACATACGCAACTCTACACTAGATAGATACTCGATTTCAAATTCTAGCTCTCTGTGGATATCGATCTCGACCCTAAATCGGGTAAAAGCTGCTCCGACCCTCTCTCGCTACTTAATTAGTAGTGCGGAGTAGGCCGCGATCACTTTTTGGCGTCGTTGCCGGGGAGCTAACGGTTTTGGCTATCTATCTAGGTAGATTTGTGTTTTGTTCTTCTTTCCTTCTTTGTTACTAATTTGTTTGTGTCAATACATCAGATACAAAAATGGCTTTAAATGCTAATGACCCTCTTGGAAATGTGAATGCGGGGGAGGAGGTAGATGACAATGGAGATGAAGAGGTGCCTCTTGTACCTCAAGGACAACGTAGAGGCCGCCAGGCTAATGCAAATGACAATATTCCAGACCCTCCTCCGCCACCTCCAAGAGTGGCTCCTAGAGTTCTTCCCAACCAAGGCTATGCGAGTGCTATTGTCCCGCCCGGACGAGTGCTATTGTCCCGCCCGGGATCCGGGCGGGCAATTTTCAAATAACCAACATGATGCTGACATTATTGGAGCAGCTTGGGTATTTCACAGGTGCTCCCACTCAGAATGCGTACAAACATCTCAAGGGGTTCGTGGATACCTATTGGGGGAGCAAGCAAACCAATGTGTCCGAGGATGCACTTCGATTGAGGCTTTTCCCATTCTCACTTAGGGGGAAAGCATTGGATTGGCTTGAGCGTCTTCCCAACCATTACATCACAACTTCGGATGAGTTGGCGGATAAGTTCATTGCCAAATTTTTCTCACCAGGGCATATGGCAGCACTACGGGATGAGATCCTAGCTTTCAAACAGGAGCCTACTGAACCATTGCACGAGATTTGGGAGCGATATAGAACTATGGTGAAAGAATGCCCCCACAATGATATGACTGAGGCAATGATCCAACAGACCTTCTATCGGGGAATCAATACAACGAATCAGTGCATAGTGAATCAATTGGCTGGGGGGAATTTTCATGAAGCTGCCTTATGATGAAACTTGTGCTATTCTTGATGAAATGGCTGACACATCCTCCGCTTGGCAAAGTAGAGCCAATGTGCCACAGGGTGACCCAACGGTCACTCATTTACACAAAGAACTACATGACCATGGTCAGGCTATAGCAGAACTTACAACAACAACGAACCAACTAGCAAAGGCACAGTTGCAACAAGTTCAGAATCCTCGCCAAGTAAATGCCATGGAGGGTGTTAACATGCTTGTGAACAATAGAAGACAAAGAGGTCAACAGAACCAAGGGAATTCGGATCAATTTGAAAATGATTGTGGTGGATTCCAAGATGATTG
>NC_031995.1:3704202-3719227 GCF_001879085.1 Nicotiana attenuata | reverse complement strand
AAATCCTAAGTGAATTTTGACTTGAGACATGATTATAGGCTCTCCTTGGTCCAAACAACAGCTTGAACACTTCCATAACCTACCAATGATAAGATCCCAAGTCAACCCTTTTGAGCCTTAGACCTTTTTCCTTCAAGAACCATGATACAAGCCTATACCCGTTCTAAAAGATACCCTCTCTTGGCACCCGATCTTTCCTTTAGCACATGGCAAAAGTATAAGCTTGGGGGGAGAGACGAGGATTGCAACAAAGTGGTGAAAAGGCACAAAAATGAAGAAAAGGAAAGGCAATGAAAAAGAAAGAAAAGCAAAAAGACAAAAAGAAAGTTCAATGTGAAAAAAATAAAAAGGGATTCAAAGAAAAGCAAAGAATGAAAGGTGTGGAAAGTTGAAAAAGGAGAAAAGGTTTGAAATGCATAAGAAAGAGTGACAGTGTGTCTCTCTAACCCCTTAGAAAGAGGTGAAATGACTCAAAGAGTCAAGTGAATGGATGCCAAATGAATCAAAAGAAGTGCTTAAGGGAAGATGGAACCTACTTAGGCCAAAACATTTCCTACCCTGAACCAAAAGCCTTCACAATGTCTCCACAAAAGCCCTATATGATCTTGAGTTGAATGAAGCTTACATTAGTGGATACTCACATAAGGGGCAAGCATATGGTACCTAGAGCCGGACTTGTGGCTTTTTCTTGAGAGATATGAGTGAATTCCCTTATCCTCTTTCTGAGTGCCATTATTCTAAAGGTGAGGTTAGCTTAGGGAGAGTTGAGGATGTGTGAGTTTGGGTTCCACAATGACTAAAGTAATATAAAGAGTCCATTGATATGTTGAGTCAACCCTTGATGCTCTTGTGTCACACTTGATCCATGGTGTTTTCAAAGAGTAAATGATGTTAATGATTCATGTGTATTGAGGGCAATTGTTAGTCCCAATTGAGGCTAGTTGAGGTCACTTTAGGACAAATTTTTTTGGACATTCTCTTAAGGGGTGGGTCTTATTTTGTTTGCTTGAGGACAAGCAAAAGCTTAAGTTTGGGGGAGTTGATAACTAGGGATTTTGACGCATTTTATACTCCTTCTTGCTTATGCTTTGATTAGAAATTTATACAAAATAGTCCCAAAAGGCTCACAAGTTGTGCTTGATTGCAGGTTTGATCAACAAAGTGACAAGATGTCAAAAATCAGCTCAAAAGGAGTGAAACTTGCACGAGTAGACAAAGCTCAGGCAAAACAAGGCCAGTGCGGCCGCACTACATTCTGTACGGTCCGCACTGGGAGATTTAGAGAGCTGATTTCCAGGCAAAGAGGCAGTGCGGTCGCACTACCATTTTGTGCGGTCCGCACTGAGATCAACACGGCCGCAGTTCATTCTCTGCGGTCCGCAGTGAGGAGAATCAGAGAGCTGAAATCTCAGGATGACAAACCAATGCGGTCCGCGGTCCTTTTTATGCGGACCGCACTAGAAGCCTCCACGGCCGCAGTCCATTCTCTGCGGTCCGCGATGCCAAGGTTCAGAGAGTTGTTTTTTCAAGTCCAAAGCCCTTGTGCGGACCGCGGTCCATTTTGTGCGGTCCGCACTAACACCGCAGGGGTATTTTTGTCCAAAATTATCAGCTTAGTATAAATAGTTTCTTTTCCATTTTTAGGTTAAGCAGATAGATTCAGTTAAGAGGTTGCACTCGTGGTTTCGATATTTTCAGCTATTTTGGGCAAATTTATCTACATTTCATCATTGAATCTTTGTGTTTATCTTAGTAATTTATAAATATGAGTTTATCTTCATCTATTTCTTGTTTTTCTTCTTTAATCATGAGTAGCTAGACCCATAAGCTAGGGTTGTGGCTCAACCCTAGTGAGGGTTATTGATGGGTCTTGTATTTTAGGGCTAATTTGACTATGGGTGTTTGTTATTTGGGCCAATTTCATGGTTAATTTCTGAATTAGTGGTTGCAAACACTAGTTTGTGTTGAGCTGACTTTAGCTGAAAGAGAGCCTAAGTCTCCGAAATTGGTCCAACAAGGAATTGGGGCGTACTCAAGAGATTGATAAGCCCAATTAAAGGGTAAAACCTCGAGAGAGTAATACCCGACTTGAACCCTAGTTGCTTGTGCAAATTTGCATACCCAATTGGTCTTGAGAAAGTCAATTCGGGCAAAATCACTTGAACCACCGAGAGGTGTAGAGTGGTTAAAGTCGTGCAACGGTTATATCATACTCCCCAAATATGTCAAACGTGCCTTAGACTCAAGTACCCGTCAATTGACCACCTAGGCGGAAGTCACTACCCTAGTGCCTTTTTAACCTATTTGAACAACTCGTAGCATTATAACTCTTAGCTTAATCTAGTTGCATTTACCATATTTAGATTGATAAATAGTAGAAGTAAAACAAAAACCCCAAAAATGTTTAGAAGTGTAATTTGGAACACATACGCAACTCTACACTAGATAGATACTCGATTCTAAATTCTAGCTCTCTGTGGATATCGATCCCGACCCTAAATCGGGCAAAAGCTGCTCTGACCCTCTCTCGCTACTTAATTAGTAGTGTGGAGTAGGTCGCGATCAGCAGATATACCTTGAATTCTCCTGAACAACAGCAAACGTGCAACTAAACTCGAGGCTGGTAGGAGGTACCTAGATCTACACACGAAAAACATGTGCAAAAGAGGCATGAGTACACCACAACGGTACCCAGTAAGTGACAAGCCTAACCTCGTCGAGTAGTGACGAGGTCAGGTCAGGGCCCTACTGGTATAGATATATATAAAATAAGACAGAACAAAAATATCGCAGTAAAATAAAGACTGAAATTTAACCGAAAAGAAATCACAGCAAGGATAACAGTACATTACACAAAATAGGAACAGGGGATCTCCCGAGATGCCGTCTTGTAGTCCTAAACGTAAATGTGCAGGGGGGTCTCCCGGGATACCGTTTCGTAGTCCCAAAGTAAATATGCAGGGGGATCTCCGGGGATACCGTCCCGTAGTCCCAAAGTAAATATGTAGGGGGATCTCCCGGAATACCGTTCTGTAGTCCCAAAGTAAATATGCAGCTCAAACAATGGAAAATAACAGTTACAGCAGAGATCCTACAGATTAGACTAAGTATAAGTCTAGAGAAAAGCAGAAAAATCCACTAAGCATGCTGCACAGAGTTCAGATAGGCATTTAGGACACGTAGACATGCTATTCTAAGCTAACAGGATAATTACACATGCTAATATAACACAAATAAGAAGAAACATGTTAGTACTCAGTAAAAATTGGATTTTGCAACAAATATCCCGTGTACGCACTCGTCACCTCACGTACACGGCGCTCATATATCAAAACAGTACCAAATCCTAAGGGAAGTTCCCCCCACACAAGGTTAGGCAAGCCACTTACCTCGAACCAAGCTCAAATCAATCCGTAACAATGCTCTTTGCACGAATATCCGACTCCGAATGGCCCAAATCTAGCCAAAATCAATTACATATCATAAATATAACTACAAGAAACTAATCTAGCTAATGAAATCAAAGCTAAAGCAAAAAATTAGAAAATCGCCCTAAAAGTCTCCTCGGGCCCACGTCTCGGAATCGGGTAAAAGTCACAAAATACGAACACACATTCACTCACGAGTCTAACCTTACAAGAATTACTCGAATCCGACCTCAAATCGCCTTCCAAAACTCAAAATTTTAGTCTATGAAGTTTCTACCATTTTTCCCAAAACTTCCAACTCAAATCCCTAATTAGAAGATGAAAATATATTCATGAAATATAGCCCAATCCGAGTTAGAATCACGTACCCCAAAAATCTTCTCGAAGAAACCTCGAAAAATCGCCTCACCTCTCAAAGTCCCAAAATCGAAATGGGAATCAAACCCTCGAATTTCTCTTTTCTTCCTAGCTATTCCGCATCTGCGGACCCGCCATCGCACCTGCATCACCGCACCTGCGGAATTGACATCGCAGGTGCGGATTCCACATAAAACTCAGCGTCCTCTTCTGCAATCAAAGGGTCGCACCTGCGGACCCATGTACGCTTCTGCGGTCATTCACCGCTCCTGCGAACACTCTAACGCATCTGCAGGCAACGCGGATACGGAATTCACCTCGCACCTGCGACCCCTGGCAACTCCTCCATTTTCCGCTTCTACACTTCCTCTCCGCACGTGCGATCCCGCACCTGCGGTCTCCCCACAGCAGGTGCAAAAACACCAGCAACCAGCAACCTCAGCAATTTGCATAAGTCCAAATTTCAATCCGTTAAGCATCCGAAACACACTCGAGTTCCCTGGGACCTCAACCAAATATACCAACAAGTCCTAATATACCATACGAACTTAGTCGAGCCTTCAAATCACATCAAACAACTCTAAAATCAGGAATCACCCTCCAATTCAAACTTAAACAACGTGAAACTTCAAATTTCTACAACTGATGCCGAAACCTATCAAACCACGTCCGATTGACCTCCAATTTTCCACACAAGTCATATTCCACATTACGTACCTACTCCAACTTCCGAAATTGGAATCCGACCCCGATATAAAAAAGTCCACTACCGGTCAAAATCTCCAAAAATTCGACTTTCGCCATTTCAAGCCTAAATCAGCTACAGACCTCCAAAACACAATCCGGACACGCCCCTAAGTCCAAAATCACCCAACAGAGCTAACAAAACTAACGAAACTCCATTCCGTAGTAGTCTTCACACAGTTCCGACTACGATCCAAATCCTAAGACTTAAGCTTCCATTTAGGGACTAAGTGTGCCAAAGCACTCCAAACACAAAAACGAAACCTCCCGGCAAGTCACATAAGCAGAAAAAGATACGGGGGAAGCAGTAGATAGGGGATCGGGGGCTATAACTCTCAAAACGACCGGCCGGTTCGTCATAAAATTTTTAGGCGATTCAAATCTGGTAGCCCGGATTTATGCAGATGGCGTGGACTATAACACACAAAAATTGGAAAATCGGCCCGAATTACAGTTTTTCGGCCCTAAAATGCCAAAAAATGAGGAACAATCATGCCGAAGCCATGAATATTGCTCATTAGGTCATTTTTATGGCCCCGCAAATTTTAGGCGATTCGGATCTGGTAGTCCGCATTCATGCAGATGGCATGTACTAGAGAATACGAAAATTCGAAAATCGACCTGAATTTTAGTTTTTTGCCCTAAAATGCCAAAAAATGAGGAACGGTCATACCGAAATCATGACTATTGTCCATTAGGTTATTTTTTATCGCCTTGCAAAATTTTTTAATGATTCTTATCTGGTATCCCGGATTCACACAAATAGCGTGGACTATAGCATATGAAAATTTAGAAATCGGCCCAAATTCCAGTTTATTGGCCATAAAATACTAAAAGACGAGGAACGGTCATGTCGAAGCCACGACTATTGTGCATTAGGTCATTTTTTATGGTACCACAAAATTTTAGAAGATTCGGATCCGGTAGCCCGAATTCAAGCAGATTGCATGGACAATAGCACAAGAAAATTTTAAAATCGGCCTGAATTCTAGTGTTTTGGCCCCAAAATGCCAAAAAATGAGGAACGATCGTGCCGAAGCTATAATTATCGTCCATTAGCTCATTTTTTATGGCCCCGCAAAATTTTAGGCGATTCGAATCCGGTAGCTCGGATTCATGCAAATGACATGGACATAGTACACGAAAATTTGGAAATCGGCCGAATTCCAGTTTTTTTCGCCCTAAAATATCAAAAACCGAGTAACAGTCATGCCAAAGCTATGACTATTATTCATTAGGTCATTTTTTATGGCCCGGCAAATTTTTAGGGGATTCGCGTCAGGTAGCCCGGACTCATGGAGGGAGCCTGGATTATAGCACACGAAAATTTAAAAATCGACCCGAATTCCAAATTTTTGGCCCTAAAATGCAAAAAAAAATGGCCATGCCGAAGTCATGAATATTGTTCATTAAGTCATTTTTTATGGCCCCGCAAAATTTTAGGCGATTCGAATCCAGTATCCCGGATTCATGATAGCATACGAAAATTTGAAAATCAGTCTGAATTTTAGTTTTTTTTGCCATAAAATGCAAAAAAAAAAAGGAACGGCCATGCAGAAGCCACGACTATTGTTATTAGGTCATGTTTTATAGCCCCATAAAATTTTAGGCAATTCAGATCCAGTAGCACGGATTCATGCATATGGGGTGGACTAAAGCACACGAAAATTTAAAAATCGGCCCGAATTCCAATTTTTTTCCCTACAATGCCAAAAAATGAGGAACAGTGTTGCCAAAGTCATGTATATTGTTCATTAGGTCATTTTTTTATGGCCCCGCTAAATTTTAGGCGATTCAGATCTGGTAGCCGGGATTCATGCAGATGGCGTGCACTATATCATAGAAAAATTTAAAAATCGGCCCGAATTCCAATTTTTTGGCCCTAAAATGCCAAAAACGAGGAGCAGTTATGCCAAAGCCATGACAGTTGTTCATTAGGTTATTTTTTATAGCCGCGCAAAAAATTAGGTGATTCGGATCAGGTAGCCTGGAATCATGCATATGGCTTGGACTATAGCACACGAAAATTTGGAAATAGGCTTGAATCCAATTCTTTAGCCCTAAAATACCAAAAAATGAGGAACGCTCTTGCCGAAGCCATGGCTATTGTTCATCAGGTCATTTTTTATGGCCCCGCAAAATTTTAGGCGATTCGGATCTGGTAACCTGGATTCAAGCAGATGGTGCGGTTTATTGCACATGAAAATTTGGAACTCGGCACGGATTCTATTTTTCTGGCCTTAAAATGCCAAAAAAAGAACGATTAAGCCGAAGCCATGATTATTGTCCATTAGGTTATTTTTTATGGTCCCATAAAATTTTAGGCGATTCGGACTCGGTAGCCCAGATTCTTGCAGATGGTATTGATTATTGCACACAAAAATTTGGAAATCGGCCTGAATTCCAATTTTTTAGCCCTCGAATGCCAAAAAATGAGGAACGGTCATGCCGAAGCCATGACTATTGTCCCTTAGGTCATTTTTTATGGCTCTATAAAATTTTAGGCGATTCGTATTCGGTAGGCCAGATACATACAGATGACGTGGACTATTGCACATGAAAATTTTAAAATCAGCCCCAATTCTCATTTTTTGGCCCTATAATGTCAAAAGACGAGGAATACTCATGTCGAAGCCATGACTATTGTTCATTAGGTCATTTTTTATGGCCTCGCAAATTTTAGGCGATTCAGGTCCGGTAACCCAGATTCATGCAAATGGCATGGGCAATGCATACGAAAATTTGGAAATCGGTCCGAATTCTATTTTTTCGCCATAAAATACCGAAAACGAGGAACGGCCACGCCGAAACCATGACTTTTGTTCACTAGGTCATTTTTTATGGCCCCGCAAAATTTTAGGCTATTCATAACCGGTAGCCCGGATTCACGCAGATGGCGTGGACTATAATACACGCAAATTTTGAAATTGTCCTGAATTCAAGTTTTTTGGCCCTAATATGTTAAAAAATAAGGAACTGTCATGTTGAAGTCATGATTATTGAAGTCATGATTAGGTCATTTTCTATGGCCCCACAAAATTTTAGGCGATTCGGATCCGGTAGCTCAGATTCATGCAAATGGCATGGACAATAGCACAAGAAAAATTAAAAATCAGTCCGAATGCTAATTTCTTGGCCCTAAAATGCAAAAAAAAAAAAAAAAAGAAGAACGATCCTGCCTAATCAATGACTATTATTCATTAGGTTAATTTTTATGGCCCCAATAAATTTTAGGCAATTTGGATTTGGTAGTCCGGATTCATGCATATGGTGTGGAATATAGCGTACAAAAATTTAGAAATCGGACCGAATTCTATTTTTTTGCCCTAAAATGCCAAAAAAAAAGATCGGTCATGCCGCAGCCATGAATATTATTCTTTAAGCTATTTTTGATGGCCTTGAAAAATTTTAGGCGATTCGATCTGGTAGCCCGGATTCATGCAGATAGTGTAGATTATAACACACGAAAATTTAAAAATTGACCCGAATTAAAGTTTTTTGGCCCTAAAATGCCAAAAAGAAGGAACGGTCATGCCGAAGCCATGACTATTGTCCATTAGATCATTTTTCGTTGGCCCCACAAAATTTCAGGCAATTCGGATCCGATAGCCCGGATTCATACACATGTCGTGGACTATAACACACAAAAAATTTGAAATCGGCCCGAATTCTAGTTTTTTGGCCCTATAATGCCAAAAATCGAGGAACGGTCATGACGAAGACGTGATTATTGTTCATTAGATCAATTTTTATTGCTCCACAAAATTTTAGACAATACGGATTCGGTAGACCAGATTCTTGCATATGGCATAGCATACGAAAATTTTGAAATCGACTCGAATTCAAGTTTTTTTGCCCTAAAATGCCAATAAAATAGGAACTGTCATGCTGAAGCCATGACTATTGTTAATTAGATCATTTTTATTGCCTCGAAAAATTTTAGGTGATTCGGATTCGATTGTCCAGATTCATGCAGTTGGCCTGGACTGTAGTAGACGAAAATTTAAAAATCAGCCCGAATTCCAATTTTTGGCCCTACAATACCAAAAAATGATGAACGTTCTTGCCAAAATTGTAATTATTTGGCTCTAAAATTCCAAAAAGTGAGAAACGACCATGCTGGATCCATGACTAATGTTCATTAGGTCATTTTTATGAACCTGCAAAATTTTAGGCAATTCGGATCCGGTAGCCCGGATTCATGCTAATGGCGTGGACTATAGCACACCAAAATTCGGAAATTGGCCCGAATTCTAGTTTTTGGCCAAAAATGCCATAAAATGAGGAACGCTCATGACGAAGCCTTGACTATTGCTCATTAGGTTATTTTTTATGGCCATGCAAAACTTAAGGAGATTCGGATCCGGTAGCCCGGATTTATATAGATAGCATTGACTATAGCACACAAAAATTTAGAAATCGACCCAAAATCCAGGTTTTCCCCCCTAAAATGTCAAAAAATGAAGAACGGTCATGCCGAAGCCATGACTATTGTTCATTAGGTCATTTTTTATGGTCCCGCAAAATTTAAGGCGATTCGAATCTGCTAGCCCGAATTCATGCAGATGGCGTGGACTATAGCACAAGAAATCTTAGAAATTGGTCCAAATTCCAGTTTTTTGGCCCTAAAATGCCAAAAAATGAGGAACAGTCATGCCGAAGCCATGACTATTGTTCATTAGGTCATTTCTAACGGCCCCGTAAAATTTTAGTCGATTCAGATCCAGTAACCCGAATTCATGCAGATGGCGTGGACTAGAATTTACGAAAATATAAAAATCGGGCCGCCTTCCAGTTTTTTGTCCCAAAATACCATAAAATGAGGAACGGTCAAACCAAATCCATGACTATTGTTCATTAGGTCATTTCTGACGGCCCCACAAAATTTTAGGCGATTCGGATCCAGTAGCCCGGATTCATGTAGATGGCGTGGACCATAGCTCACGAAAAAATTTAAAATAGGGTTGCCTTTCAATTTTGTCCCTAAAATACCAAAAATTAAGGAACAGTCACACCAAAGCCATGACCATTGTTCATTAGGCTATTTTTTATGGACCCAAAAAATTTTACATGATTCGGATCCGGCAGCCCAGATTCATGTAGATGGCGTGGATTATAGTATACGAAAATTTAAAAATCAGCCTGAATTCTAGTTTTTGGCCCTAAAATGCCAAAAATGAGGAATGGACATGCCGAATCATGACTATTGTTTATTGGGTCATTTTTTTTATGGACCTGCAAAATTTTAGGCAATTCGTATCCGGTATCCCAACATGCATATGGCATGGACTATAGCACACGAAAATTTTGAAATCAGCCCGAATTCTAGTTTTTCTCCCTAAAATGATAAAAAACGAGAAACGGTCAAGCTGAAGCCATGACTATAATTTATTAGGTAATTTAGGATCTCACATCCCGGAATCATGTCGATGGCGTCGACTATAGTACATGAAAATTTAAAAATCGGCCCAAATTTTAGTTTTTTGGCTGTAAATGCCAAAAAACGAAGAATGGTCATGCCGAAACCATGACTATTGTTCATTAGGTCATTTTTATGCCCTGAAAAAAAATTTAGGCAACTCGAATTCGGTAGCCCGGATTCATGCGGATTGCGTGGACTATAGCACACGAAAATTTCAAAATCGGCTTGAATTCTATATTTTTGCCCTAAAATGCCAAAAGACGAATAACGATCATGCCGAGCCATGACTATTATTCATAAGGTCATTTTTTATAGCCTCGCAAAATTTTAGGTGATTCAGATCGGTAGCCCGGGCATACAAAAATTTGAAATCGGCCCGAATTCTAATTTTTTAGCCCTAAAATGCCAAAAACGAGGAATGGTCATGCCAAAACCATGACTATTGTTCATTAGGTCATTTTTTATGGCCCCTCAAAATTTTAAGCGATTCGGATCTGGTTGCCCGGATTCATGCAGATGGCGTGGACTATAACACATGAAAATCTAGAAATCGGCCAGAAATCCAGTTTAGTGGCCCTAAAATGCCAAAAAATGAGGAACAGTCATGTTGAAGCCATGATTATTTTTCATTAAATAACTTTTTATAGCCCGACTTTAGGCGATTCGGGTCTGGTCGCCCAGATACATGCAGATGACGTGGCTATAACACGCGAAAATCTGAAAATCAGGCGGAATTCCAGTTTTATGGCCCTAAAACGCAAAAAAGAGGAACGATCATGGCGAAGCGATGACTATTTTTTCTTAGGTCATTTTTGATGGCCAGGTAAAAATTTTAGGTGATTTGGGTCTGGTCGCTCAGATGCATGCAGATGGCGTGGGCTATAGCACACGAAAATCTGGGAATCGGATGAAATTCTAGTTTTATGGCCCTAAAGTGCCAAAAAAAATGAGGAACGGTCATGGTGAAACGATTTAAAAATTGCACGGGGCGCCCTATTTCGTCGGCCCCATTTAACCTATACCCATATTTTAAAAATTATTTAACCTATACCCTAATTTTTACAAGTTCAGGCTCCTCCTTCTTCCTGCTACCTGTGCGCTCCTTTCTTCCTCCTTTCATTTCCTCTTCTTCTTCTTTTCTCTCTCACACATGAGACTCTGTCAAACAATTTAAGCAAACGATTGCATACCAAAGGTATACCAACCCTTGAAAAACTACTTATAGGAAATTCCCACAAGCACATTACCAGTTATTGGCAAAATGGGCAATTTGGGTCAAGAAACAGTGGGCATTGCATTCTCAAGTCATACCAAATTTGCAAAATAGAATGGACCTATAGTAAATCACGTAAGAAAGATCTTATACAGAATGACATATACACATATATACCTAGAAGAAGGCCGTCCATGTCAAAGATACGTGAGTGATTGAGGCTTTTCTTGCAGATGAAGCATCACTGCTGCCCTGATTCGCCATTTTTTGAGCAACTTTTAGCTTCTAGTAGCCCACAACAACCTGCAAGCGCTGAAAATTTGGGGAGATCCTTAGGTTTAGATAAGAGTTAAACATGCTGAAGTTCAGCAAATATAGAACAAATCTTCAGCTAAAACATGCTGAAGTTCAGCAAATAGAGAACAAAACTTCAGCTAGTAGAATGCTTAAGTTCAGTAATTACAAACAAAAACTTCAGCCAACATGCTGAAGTTCAGCAAATAGAGAACAAAACTTCAGCTAGTAGAATTCTTAAGTTCAATAATTACAAACAAAAACTTCAACCAACACTTGGTTCAGCAATTTTTGCTACTTCAAGCAAAAACTTCAGGTAATACATGCTGAAGTTCAGCAAATAGAGAACAGAACTTCAGCTAGTAGAATGCTTATGTTCAGCAATTACAAACAACTTCAGGCCCGTCTACTAGAATGCTGAAGTTTGCGTGATTGCCATTGCTACTTCTGGCCCGTATGCCTGAAGTTTACGCGAAAAGTGGGTGCGCTTGCAATTTTTTTGCAAAGCGGGTATAAGTTAAAAAGTGACCCAAAAAGCGGGTATAGATGCAAATCCTCCCCCNAAATAAGGAACGGTCATGACGAAACGATGACTATTGTTCCTTAGGTCGTTTTTGAAGGCCCGATAAAATTTTAGGCGATCCGGGTCCAGTCACCCGGATGCGTGCAGATATCGTGGGCGATAACACACAAATATTTGAGAATCAAGCGGAATTCTAATTTTATGGCCGTAAAAAAACAAAAAACGAGGAACGGTCATGGCGAAGCGATGATTATTGTTCCTTAGGTCATTTTTATGGCCCGGCAAAATTTTAGGCGATTCGGGTCCAGTAGCCTAGATGCATGAAGATGACGTGAGCTATAACGCACGGATATCTGGGAATGAGATGCAATTCCAGTTTTATGGCCCTAAAACGCTAAAAAATGAGGAACGGTCATGGCAAAACGATAACTATTATTCCTTAGGTCATTTTAGAAGGCCCGACAAATTTTAGGCGATTCGGGTCTAGTCGCCCGGATGCATGCAGATACCGTGGGCTATAGCATACGAAAATCTAAATATCAGACGAAATTTCAGTTTTATTGCCCTAAAACGCGAAAAAATGAGGAACGGTCATGGTGAAGCGATGACTATTATTCCTTAGGTCGTTTTTGATGGCTCGGTAAAATTTTAGGCGACTCGTGTCCGGCCGCCCGGATGCATACATATGGCGTGGGCTATATCATACGAAATTCTGGGAATCGGACGAAATTCTAATTTTATGGCCCTAAAAAGCAAAAAAATGAGGAACGGTCATGGAGAAGCGATGACTGTTGTTAGGCGGAAAATTTTTAGGCGATTCAGGTCCGGTCGCCCGAATGCACACATATGGCTTGGGCTATAGCACACGAAAATTTGAGAATTAGATGGAATTCTAATTTTATGGCCCTAAAATGCTAAAAACGAGGAACGGTCATAGCGAAACGATGACATTGTTCCTTACGTCACTTTTTGAAAGCTTAGCAAAATTTTAGACGACTCGGGTCTGGTAGCCGGATTCATGCGGATGGCGTGGACTATAACACACGAAATTTTAAAAATCAGACTCGAATTTTAATTTTTTTGGCTCGAAATGCCAAAATAACGAGGAACGATCGTGCGAAGCCATGGCTATTATTCATTAGGTCATTTTTTGTGGCCCCGTAAAATTTTAGGCGATTCTGTTCCAGTAGCCTGAATTCATGCAGATGGCTTGCACACGAAAATTTAAAAATTGGTCTGAATTCTTATTTTTTTTTCTTAAAATGCCAAAAAAAAATAGGGACAAAAAACGAGAAACGGCCATGCCGAAGCCATGACTATTGTTCGTTAGGTCATTTTTTAAGGCCATGCAAAATTTGAAGCAAATCGGATCTGGTAACCTGAATTCATGCAGATGGCGTGGATTATAGCACACGAAAATTTGTAAATCGGCCCGAATTCCAATATTTTGGCCCTAAATCATGCCGAAACCGTGACTATTGTTCATTAGGTTATTTTTATGGCCCCGCACAAGGAGATTCAAATCTGATAGTCCGAATTCATGCAGATGGCATGGCTATACCACACAAAAATTTGAAAATCGACCCAAATTTCAATTTTTTGGCCCTAAAATACCAAAAAGTGAGAAACGGTCATGTCGAATCCATGACAATTGTTCGTTAAGTCATTTTTTGATGGCCCCGCATAGTTTTAGGTGATTCAGATCCAGTAGTCCAGATTCATGCAGATGGCGTGGACTATAGCACACCAAAATTTAAAATTCGGCCCGAATTCCAGTTTTTTGGCCCTAAAATACAAAAACGAGGAACGGTCATGCCGAAGCCATTACTATTGTTCATTAGGTCATTTTTTATAGCCTCGCAAAATTTTAGGCTATTCAGATTCGGTAGCCCGGATTCATGCCGATGGCGTGGACTATAACACACGAAAAATGAAAATCGGCCCGAATTTTAGTTTTTTGCCCTAAAATGCCAAAAACGAGGAATCGTCATGTCGAATCCATGACTATTGTTCATTAGATCATTTTTATGGCCCCGCAAAATTTTAGGAGATTCGAATCTGGTAGCCCTGATTCATGGAGATGGCGTTGATTACTATAGCACACGAAAATTTGAAAATCGACCCGAATTCTAGTTTTTTGTCCCTAAAATGCCAAAAAAACGAGGAACGGTCATGCCGAAGCCATGACTATTGTTCGTTAGGTCATTTTTTATGGCCCGAACAAAATTTTAGGTGATTCAAACTCGGTAGCCCAAATTCATGCAGATGGCATGGACTATAGCATAAAAAATTTTGAAAATCGACCTGAATTCCAATTTTTTGGCATCATGCCGAAGCCATGACTATTTTTCATTATGTTTTTTTTATGGCCCCGCAAAATTTTAGATGATTCGAATCCGGTAGGCCGGATTCATGCAGATGGCTATAATACACGAAAATTTGAAAATCAGTTCGAATTCCAAATTTTTGGTTCTAAAATGCCAAAAAACAAAGAACGGTCATGCCGAAGCCGCGACTATTAATGGCCCCGCAAAAAGTAGACTATAAAATTTTAAGGATATATTGCAAATAAAATTTTATAGACTATGGGTGTGTTTGGTATAACGGAAAATATTTTCCGTGGAAAATGTTTTCCGAGAAAATATTTTCTTGAAAAACAAGTAGTAATCTTATTCATTTTCCGGTGTTTGATACGCAAATTAAGGAAAATGACTTCTCAAGAGTATTCATAAATAATTTAGATATAATAAACATGAAGCCATAAACTTTCAAACCAACAACCTTCCGAATCCACAAATTTCATAAACTTTCGAACCGCTAAACTTTCGAAACCGCGGTATTTCAAACTCGTAAACTTTATAATTTCTAAACCCGTAAACTTCCAAACACACAAAACCTCCGAACTCATAACTTTGGTACTTGTAAAATTTTGAACCTTTAAACCGATAAAAAAAACTAAAACTGGAAAATATATCTAAAAAGTATTTTTTTCGAGGGGGGGGGGTAGGGTAGGGGAGAGTGGGTGGGTGGTGCAGAAAAACGAA
>NC_031995.1:3698897-3704182 GCF_001879085.1 Nicotiana attenuata | reverse complement strand
ATTTGAAATTACAAGAAAAAAGTAAAAAAAAAAAATTCGGAGGGGGGGGAGGGGGGGGAGTGGGGGTGGGTGGTGCAGAAAAACAAAAAAACAGAAATTTGAAATTGCAAAAAAAAAAAACGGTAAATTTTTTTTTTTTTTAGTCGGGAGGGGGGGTGTAGGGGTAATGGGTGGGTGGTAACGAAAAAACTGAAATTTAAAAAAAGCCTTTTTTGGAGAGAGGAGGGGGGTGGATTGGTGAGGGCGGGGAATGTTGAGAAGCAGTTTTGGAAAATGTTTTCCCTTCTCTTGATAAGGAAAACATTTGGAGAAAAATGAGTTGATAAGGAAAATATTTTCCAAAATATTTAAGCCAACCAAACATGGAAAAATTGAAAAATGTTTTCCTTCATACCAAACACACCCTATAAATAAAATTTCTAGACGGCTAACAACAGGTAAGTACTATAGACCTATAACTTCCCTTTCTCTTGTGAGTAATACTATTACCATAAACTTAAAATGTTATTGCTATTTACCATAACTTTCAACTTTCTTGGCACTTTTCGTACTATTTTTCTCGCTGGAAACTGAAATTTTCACCTAAATGAGATGCCCTAGCCCTTGGTAAGATAAATCTTAGATTATCTACGTATGGACACATCTAAGATATGTAGATTAACATGGAACCATAGACTTTCAAGAGAGGCTGGAAGATAACATTATAAAAGATCATGAACTAAGATGAAGGTAAAGCCATACTGGCTAAACTGCATTAAAACAAATTTAAAAAGAAAAAAGGAAAATGGATATCGATTAAAAGATGTTAAATTGGATAAACATAAAATAAGCAACTCTCAAGTGTTTTCCTCTCGTTATACTTGGGCTAAAAAGGCCAATGCCGCTCTCAGCTAAGTGCCGCAAAGTTCAGATTGCTATTGTAAATTTGTAATCAATGAGATCATTGTTCGGATGTACAGTGTATTGAGGCATGCACTGAGCACAATTACAATAATTAGCAACATGAAAACTAAGACTTGATGGTACAGGGAAAAACCTCAGATGTAACAATACTGTGAGGCGATAATGTACAACCAAAGACAGTACAACACCATATGATTTTGACCTAGCTATTCTACCCGTCTTGCCTATGCTCTCTTATCACCTGTTCCATAAGACAGCTCTATTCGCTCAATAGATTTTCCTGGCATCTGATAGTAAATCATAACTAACTCGTATTTTCAAGGCACAGCACCACGAATCTCTCAGTTGATCTTAGGCTTGGCTCTTCTAGGCTTTAGCACAAACCAAAGAACAAAGAACACAACTAGGAATGCAGGTATTGTTGTCATGTCAAACTCGACCTTAACATTCCTCTGCCGGGTGCAATGTATTGGATGGAGACTGTCTAGAGTTGTATCAACATAATTTACGAACCTGCATAAGAGACGAGATCTTTTTAGCAAGCAAATGAAAGTTGCTTATGCTCGCTAAGCATCCATCAGTAAAATATCATTTAGACTTGTGGCTTCCATATGTAGTGAAACAAGGTATTCTACTATCTCAAATTGGTGACACGTGTAAGTGCAACACTAACAATAAGGAGGTCATCAGGTAGTGGTGAGTGCAGCAAACATCAGTGAATGTCACTATATCAGTCACACAACAAATGAAAGAAGCTAACCCTTTTGCTGCATCCTCTAAGGTATGGAGAAGTCTCAAGGCATCCACATAACGCAATTCTCCGCTGACAGTTGAAATCTACAAGGGACCCATAACATGAAATAAATTGGTTAGAAGGTTTCATAAATAGACTAAGTTTAAGACGACGAGAGCCAACAAGATCAAACTATTTCTGGAAAATATCATTCTAACTTATGCAGCAAATGCAGATCAATGAGATTGAAATAAGAAACAAATCATCCACAGAGCTTGGAATGATAGTGCATCAAGTGTCATTTATCTGGGAAAAAATAGAGCAAAAGGTATTTGGCAAAACATTTGCGTACATAGTACTACTTATTAAGGATTGGTGAAAACTGTAAAGCACTTACTCTTCTCCACAAGCTAACAACATAATTGTATTTGTTCACCAACTCACGTTCATGGGTTTTGAAGAGCTTAAAAGTCTGTTCTGCTGTTCCAGATTAAGTATCCACAAATAGAAACTCTGATAAATTGGCAATTACAAAGAACAACTTATTTGTAAAAACATCAGCAACTTTTTCTGTAGGTAAGAACATCAACAACTAACTAAGGCAGAATTTTTTTTATTACTAGTTGTCCGCTGTTCAAACCAACAAAAGATCACTCAATATTTTTTGACCAATTGACTTGCACAGAAGAAGGGGAACCTTGGAGCAACGGTAAAGTTGTTTCCGTGTGATCTATAAGTCACGGTTTCGAGCCGTAGAAGCAGCGACTAATGCTTGCACTAGGGTACGCTGTCTGCATCAAACCCTTGGGGTGCGGCCTTCCCGGGACACTGTGTAAACGCGAGATTCTTTGTGCACCGCGCTGCCCCTTTTAATTGACTTGCAGAGAACATTGTATTATGCTGAAGCGATAAAGCCGATTAACACCAAAGGTCCTATTCACCAGTCAAACAGATAAAATAAATCTTTTATGCACTCTGTTGAGGACAATTTGCAAAACCTTCTAGTGGAATATATTCAACGAAACCACTCACAGAAACGACAAATTGTGCAATCAAAATAATCTTTTTACTTGTACTCATCAAAATAGACCATTCATAAAGGATACACGTCCGCTCCATAACAAGGCGGTGAACAGCCGAATTGACCAATTGAATGGACTCTTCAAGAGCTGTCAATACATAGCTTCGAGCAACAGTGTCTGAATGGAATTTGGAGATATGCCAGCCTTGGGAAGTGATGGATAGAGGGTTGCATCCAACTGACCAAATCCAGTCCTGGTAAAAGTGTAATGAGAAGAACATAAGTAACTAGGAGAAACCAGACTCAAATTACCACCTTTTGTCTCAACATAAAATGTTAAACCAAACTCAAGTTACCACTTCTGTCTCAAGGTAAAACATTAGGTTAAAGCATAACACATTAAAGAATGTGAAGTACTCTCTTATTATCTATATTGCATTCTCATGAATACATTCTTTAAAAGGGGTCTCAGAAATAAAAACAGATACAATAAAACAGAAACTTTAAATTAATGAAATTCACACATGAGCTTCAACTTTGAGCGGAAAATAATAGAATTATAAGTAGAAGATTCGCATGTCACTAGAAACTACTGATCTACCGCAAGAATGAAAAAATTACTAAGATAATTAGAATCATAAAAGTGTGACAAACTTCTTAGATTTTACGATTCAGAGGGGAGAGAGAGAGAGAGAGAGAGAGAGAGAGAGAGAGACTATTTCGAATAATACTGCATGTTGTTGATTTTGGAGACTTTGTCCCGTCTCACTACCAAAAGAAATTATTTGTAGAACGAGAAGAAAAAAACGGTGCAGAGGAAGAAGTGTGTGAAACACTCGAGAAGATAGCAAGCCCTCAGAATTAGTTAATTTACATGCCAAAAATTTATAAACCTATGACAGGTTACAAGTCTATAGACACTAGACAAAAAAATCGTTACAAGTATATAGTCAGTGCGTGATGATTGCAAGATTCACATTTGTGCCTACCTCAATTGCAGTTTCATGGGCTTGACTATAAACAAGATGAAGGGGAAGAATTCCTGCTAGATGTTCTGACACAGCAGCCAAAGCAGCTTTGATAGGCTTCCTGTATAATAGATGAGAAAGCAAATGCCAGATCAGCATTGTCCATTTCCATAATATCAAGCTAAGAAAATTGCCAAATCCCACTCAACAGACTTTTTTGAGATGAGATTGGCCATGTGATTTCACCTAAACTAGGTCCAGTATTTGCCATGAGCTTTTTTTAAATCTAACTAGAGATTTGTAAGTTAGTGTCAACATAAGTGCGAGATCTAGGATAAGATTTACCTGAATGAAGACGTATGGATAGAGTGGATACATAACTAGTTAGGCGCAATTGATTTATTGAGATCTAAGATGAGCTAAGTATAGTATTATGAGTGTCATGAGTAATGCTTCAGTCTTGACATGTGATAAGAGAGAATATGCATGATGTGCATTGCACAAGATTACTCAAGGAAAACATTTATGGAAAAATTACTCATGGAGAGAAACTTACAGAACAGTTTAAATTTGGAATATTAACCCCCCCCCCCCCCCCCTTTTTTTTTTTTAGCCTAAAAATTGTCCTTTTTTACATCACTGGAGTCTTCTTTTGAAGTCCTTTATATTTTATTCTCCAATTTCTAAATTAAAAAAATACCAGCGTTTTGCGGATATATCATTGGAAATAGAAGCTGTTATTCCTTTGTGAAGTTCAGTCATAGTTTTGATCAGATTTGATTTCGCTCTGCCTAGGATCTTAGATAAGAGAGTTCATCCCTAGTTGGCACATGAAATCCATTATGAAGTAGGATTGGTCTTAGAATCAACAATAAAACCATAGTAATGCTTAATTTTCTTAAGCAAGAGTGCTTTATCACGAATCCATGCAGTTCTACATTATCATGTAATGCCTAAGGGGACAAAGAGTGCTCTAGAGCGATTCTTTTTCTCTTCCTCTCTTTTCATCATAATTATCACTTTCAGCAAGCTTTAAACCAGTCCAAATTTGCATGCTTAGATCTTTGCTAGGCCATCGACACCTTTCTTTCCTCCAAATCCTTTATCATTTTCAGTACAAAATATGTGCTTACTTTCAACCGGGTAACTACAGAACATTCTACAAACTCACCCAACAGAAGAACAAGAGAGAGATCAACTACTAAATTTGCTTATTCTCTTTACACAAACTAGCAAAATATAAGCCTAAAGCATCTAAAATAACAAGCCTTTACAAATTGCCTTAAGGTAAATGTATGAGAAAGACAAATTATATAATAAGTTGCAACATTTGATCTAAACTCATCTTAAAAGAATAACATAATAACCTCAAATCCCACAGGAGAGACTGCCCGTTACACTGCAAATGACTTTCCCAGGATGATTCTTCTGACTGCACCACAATGACCATATCGGAAAGCGCTTTGGCTTGGTAATGCTTGTCAACTAACAAGGGATCGCTGTGAATAAACCAAAAGATAGGCACTTCAAGAGTAGACCTGCTATGTGCATGTGAACCTGCAGTATGAAGGAAATCGAAGCGATATAATTTGCAAAAGTTAAGGATCTAACTAGCTTAGAAAATTCGACCAAAAACCAAAAAAAAAGGATTTGTGTGTGT
>NC_031995.1:3662979-3698877 GCF_001879085.1 Nicotiana attenuata | reverse complement strand
AAAAGTAACAGAGAGAGAAGAAGGCAGACATGGTAACTCAATCACATCTAATATTCATTTCACTTCAAATGGCTACAAAAATGTACCAAGAATAACCACATGGTTATGCCCCCAGACTCTTTAGTCTAATGGTATGAGTGCAGCGTGTGATGTACGGGTTAGGCGCACGTCACGGGTTTGAAACCACTGCATACAAAAGTCTAGTATTTAAGTGGAGAAGGATAGAGGTGGGCCCATTATGCACTGAGTTTTGAACCATGCGTTGCAGGCCCTCCGGGATTTCTTAGTTATCAAAAAGAACAACCACATGGTTATTAAATGTTTTTAAGAAGCAATATATAAAGTACAAGCTGAAACAGAACACATGACTACTGAGACAATTACTAACCATATAAAAATGTACTTGTTATCCTCCAGCCCACCCCGAATATAAATCTACAGGGAATAAACAAAGACTTCCATTTTCTAGTTTATCATTCTAGTCGGCCATCTCTCCTTTCCCTCTCAGACGGAGTCAGATTTAAGGAGTTGCAGTGTCTTTGACAAAACACTAATTGTAACCTTTAATCACAAAAAAACTCACCTTTCAAAGAACCATGATCATTCAACCTCTGCAACTGATGCTGCAGAATGGAAGAATCCAGATAGGAACGGACAGTTTTCCTATATGTTCCATTCACAAGCAACAGGGGAACAGCTGCTGCTCTCCGAGCCACTGAAAAAGCCATGGCCAAAGCAGGATCCTCTGACAGTGGCAACCTGTGAAACAGAACACACTGAAAATAAATATGTGCCACATATCCAGAGAGGAAGTAGGGATTTGTGGCCACAAGTATGCGTGAACACATATTTAGAACCGATCACATAATTAAAGAGGAGAGTGAGTGAAATCCATGAAACGGAAATGAATAGACACTTATGTAGACATAACATTTCATCCAATCTGTACTGAACACTCTTAGCTTTACACACAAACATATAACTAACCTACATTTAGCTCGAGTCAAAATACATAGAACACTATTTATCTGGAAGGATCATGGATAAGACGATGAGTCAAATACATACATGTGAGGACTGAACATCACTTCCTGAGAAGATAGCACCAATGATGAAAGACCATTCATGATAGTCTTGAGGTCAACAGGCAACTGCTTAATATTTCTAAATTTCTGCACAAAATCAGAGAAAAACATAAGTGCTAAACAATGCCCTTAGTTTTAATTTAAATTTAACATCATACCTCCTGTGTGATAAAGAACAGCTGAAAAGATATTTTCTCATAGTAGTGGAATGCCCCATCGGCAAGTGATGGAGAAATTATGTGTCTCATTGACCCCCATAAGGTTGCCCCCAAATGTGCAAGGAAAGCGTCACGAGCAACTGTATAATTTTTGTAATCCTGCATGACCACGGTTTTAAAAACTGATGATTATTAACTTCATTACCATGTTTAACCATCATCTCATGTGAAAGAAATAATGCTACTATAAGCACAGGAAATGTTTCGGATGAAAGAACTATATCAAGACAGCAACAATAGTTTTCTGATAGTAGTTACTGAATACGTCTTTGCAAAAGTAACATACCTCATAAGAATCACTGAACAGGTTCCAGTTCTCCATCCTTTTCAATGCATCTACAGCCTTTCTCCTATGGCTTTCTTCAGACCCTTCACCCTCAAAAGACTGCAGCTCATTTTTCAAATCTTGCATTCTCTCATCAAGCTCTGGTATCAGACTTACACTCGTAAGTTTCCTCAATATTAAGATAAATTTATGGAAAATAGCTTGAAACTTGTCAAGGGTGGGTGGTAAGTGGCATTTTAAAGAACAGGGAAAACCTAGATAAAGCCAACACCGGATACCAAGATAATCAGATAGATACCAAGATTTAACAGAAAACAAACTAAACAGAATGAAACCAAAAAAAAAAAAAAAAAGGTGTCCAACAACGATTTTCACAGAAACCATGCAGGATTCCACAACGAATGACACAGGATTACCTTGGCAAAGAGCAAGCTTGACCTTTCTTCCCTTGCAATGTTTGAAAGCAAATAGTTCATATATATCTATTTCAGCTAAAAGAATATCAATGGCTTGATGATCTTTCTGGACCTACATAACAGAACAGTGAATAACAGACTTTAGCATCCATACATTCAATAACGGAACCCGATCGCCCCCAAAGTCAGAAGGTAAAGAAAAAGAAAAAAATGCTGATAATAGAAAGGGGGTTTCATAAAATTTCTACTTTCAAAAGTAGAAAGGACTAGAAGATAAAACAAGCGAGTATCTTACTTTGGCAGAAGCAGAGTATTTCGAATTTCCAAGAACTTAGGCTACCCATTCTACTTGACAGAGCACTTGTAATATTCATTATCCTACAATAATCTCCTGACCATTAAACCTACAATATTTTTCCGTTGAAACTTCATTGCCTTAGACAACTCCTTTCTAGGTAGAGAAAAGCACAAGCAGAAGGGAATGAAGACCCCATACAGTTACTGATTGTTCTGTATCTCATTATCCTTTTGTTTAGTTAAATCTTGCTTATCGTACATCAAGATGTATCTCGATCTTGCACATCCTTGTTCCATCTACATAATATTTTATTGGTTATCGATCCAATGAAAAACTTTACCAGTTTTTCAATCTATAATAGTCCATTTCTGCGACTCCCCGATTACCTCATCATTATTCATGTGAAAAACCATTCTCTTTCTCAGAAGGTAACTTAAAAAGAAGATATGGCCATGTCCTTTGTTAGTTCAGCTATTCTTCCCCAGGGCTTTTCTGCCCACAACAGACTTTTTGTTCTACAAAGTTACTCCTAAGATTTCTCACGACCAGTTAATTAACTAATAATATTTAAAAGCAGAAACATTGACATGATTAAGGATAATAAACTATTCTGTATATCATACATCACCAAACACCGCAAACTTCTCTTGAATAGCCTCTTGCAACAGATCTTCAGCTTCTTCTTCTGAAATTTCTGAAGAAAACAAAGGGCACAATATAAGAATGCATAAGACCATGTTTTGAGAACACGCAAACCTGAAAACATATTAAAGAGAAAGTAAGAAGGGGAAGACTCCTATATTCATTATCGAAGAATGGATTATGACCTTTTTCATGGAACTAAATGTAATGTTTCAAAGAAGCTTGCTGAATAGTTATAACTTATAACGTTGAAACTTCTAATTTTTCGTGGTACCCTATCATATTCTTTCTCCGGTCAATGAACACCACGTGTAGATCTTTCTTCCTTTCGCAGTATATTACCATCAATCTTCTCAGCAAGAATTTAGCCTCCGTTGTAGATCTACCGGGCATAAATCCAAAATGGTTCTCTGTCACTTTAGTTGCATTGCTAAGTCTACGCTCTATCATTTTTTTCCCAATTATTCATCATATGAGTCATGAGTTTAATCACCTAGTGTTTTTTCCCCTCCGCTGGGATCGGAACCTAAGACCTCATAATTCTCCTCCCACCTTATTGACCACTAGGCCACACCTTTGGGTGCAATAACAACTACTACTACTACCACACTCCAATCCCGAACTAGTTGGGACCACCTATATGAATTCTAAATATCCATTCCGCTTTAGTTGGGCTGTCATATTATCTTGATAAACTAATAAAAGCATCAAAGAGCAAAATAACAAAAGCAAGTACATCAACCAAGACCATTGTGCACTCAACAGAAAAAAACAATCACCTCCAAAACATCGCCAATCAACTTCAAAAATACAGTCTAAAGTGTACAGATCTATCTACCAAAGAACTTTCTTGGACTCCTGTTTGCTTGGCACAGAAGGGTATTCCTAGAACCTCCCTTCCTGTTTGGAACACCATTCCTGACTGTTATATGCTGGACCATTTGGAAAGAAAGAAATGATAGGATTTTGTAGGACAAGAATGACACTGTACTTAACCTTAAACATTAATGTATATTCTTGGTTAGTTTTTGGTGCAACATGGCAGCGGCAAACTTGTTAGAGCCTGAAGCTAAGTTGGACTTTATCTGTTCATTACACTCTTTGTGATGCACATATCTTTTCCTTTTTGGATTTACCTTTCCCAGCTTCAGCTGGTTTACATCAATAAATCCTACCTTAGAGAAAAAAGATCTATCTTTTTGATCAAGCAAAAAAAAAAGGTCTATCTACCAAAACCTCAGCAATGAACGGAAACATGTGCCTACAGCTCTACCTGCAACTGCACCTATTGTTTTCTCCACGTTTGGTAAGCTTAGTTCTGTGCGCACACCTTCTCCACCCACAGCAGGCCCCCATGAAAAAGGTCCCGCAGTCAAATCAATAAAGGCCCACCTGATATGAAAATGAAATAAAAATCAGAAATATGAAAGGGCACTAAGAGTGCAGGGAAGTAAGAAAGATTTTAACCTGTTATTTCCAATCCATGTATCAGTGAGACATTCAGCATGAAAACCGCTAAATTCCCCAGCTTTTAACTCTCTCTCAAAACGAAGCTTCAAATCTCCGTTTTTCCCATTCAGAAACTTGAAAGGAACAAAGTATCATAATAACTAGAGTTAAATAGAGGATTTAGATAGTCCTTGATGTAATATTCAAAGAAATACTTCGCAGTATTTGTGGCACTTTTCTTCTATAATGATCGGGCATATCCAGGGGGAGGGAGGGAGGAGAGAATAAAGTGGCGCAAAGTAATACCTGCATAACCTTGTTCTGGACAACTTCAGCCATGTCCTTCCCTTGAGATAGCCTGTCAACATTGTTTAATACATCTAGGCATCTATTATACCATTCTACCTGGTTTTGTTAAAGAAAAAAATAGTTTCAGAACAAACACATATCAGCACAATGAAAGTACGAGAACCACAGTTTTTCTGTGCATCTCTAGGGCAATTGTGTGGTCCATTTAACTGAGTAAGGAAATGCTTTTTATCACTAAAAAGAAGCACAATGAAAGCTAAAGCAATCAAGATAAAAGAATGTTACAAAATTAAAACATGGATGATATGGAGATCTCAGAGAAACATGTGGACAAAAACATAAACCACCAAAACTGAGCATTTGTTACAGTTATACTCTTACGGAATACTCACTTCAACCTTATCAAAAAAGAAAAAGGAAAAATGCCACACTCAGCTTAACTAATTTCATGAAATACATGGGGGGAAAGAAGGAGCATTCGATGCATAGCTGCAAGCTTGTCTTGTTGCCACTTGCCAGCACATTGAATTTTTACAACCAAGAGAAAATTATGTTGCCTCGACAACAATAACAAGCAGCACACATTACATGATGAAATTGATTGCACCAAACGCAATTTAAAAAGGAGAATAAGATATGACACCAGCAGTTTATTTCCAGGCACTGATATAGGTCACTGAAGTACAACAAAAACAAATCTTCCAAGATCAGACAGTTGGTATCATTCAGTCAACCTGAACAACATCTTTCCATCCAGCAAAAGCAGTATCTGCTTCATTTATAAGTCGGCACTGGCATATATTCTAGAACAAAATATTCAATGCCAGGCTGCAAGTCTCTAATAAATTACAGAACAAATTGCATCAGCATGACATTACATATTTAGATTCCTTGCGAATCTATTTCTAACAAGAATTCTCTGTCTCATAACTAGATATGGAAGAGCATTATTTTTGTGTTGTGACAGGTGAAGCCAACATAGGTGCATACACGATCAGTATATCTACATTGGGTCTCTATAAATACCATCTCTGATGACATGCTTGAAATTTAACGTCCCCAATAATATTAAGGGAGTCAAGAGGCGAGATAACTTACTGTATCTGTATCTTCTGTGACAGTCCAGGAAAACTTTGCCATTGGATGCTTTGCATACAATGGTCTTGTCATCTTTTCAAGAGCTGTCACAGTTATTGTACAAATAAGCACCAGTCATTAGTTAATGCTTATCAAAGGACATGTAAATACCAATCCTTCTTCAGTTAAAAAATTTGAACACACATTTACCTACCAAGAATACTTTCTGATGCTCTTCCTGAGTGAAGAATTTTCGACTGTACCTCCTTATTCTGTATTAAGCATCAAATCAGTGAAAATGTTTCCCAAATAAAAGATCTAATGACAAATGAAGAATCATTGAAAGCAGTATATGATCTAAAAGCATGAAGCTGATGATCCATGTCCAATGAATATAAATGGGTATTTGAAATTACAATTTTACCTCCTTAAGAAAGTTAATTTCACTCTCGGATAACCCTTGCCTGCATGATTTAAGGAACATCCAATCAGATGAATTAGAAAATAGAACTAAAGAGACATGCAAATAAGAAAAGCTATTTAGCAAAGAAATTGTCAAAGTTTAAACAAGTGACGAGACAGTAGAGGCCGAGTTTCTATCTACTGTAAGATTGATTGAAACAAAATGACCCAAAGATTGATCAAAACTTGTAAACACATAGAGGCCAGTTTTAGATTTCCAAAACCCTTGTATGCACATATGATGTTGAACTGACATGGGCCTGCAATGCATTAGATCAGAGCTTTGCATAAAGCCAACGTTACGCATTCTACTTGCTCTAATACTTTAGTTTCAGATCTTACTAAACCTTCAGAAAAACTCCATCAGTTCCAAAAATAGCTTGACCTACCTTTCCTTTCGCCCATAGAAAGACACTGACCTCTTTTTGAATGGAAATGTCCTTCCATCAATAAGTTCAAGCATATTGTTTAAACTTGCAAGTTATTTGTCTCTTTAAAGGAGGTTGTTTAACTCAAAGTCTCATCTTGTCATTAACTGCTCCACTACTTCACATTTCGTAAAACACTTCTCTAACTCAATACAATCTACTTAAACATTTTAACCGTAGTTTCTATGATAGAAAGCAAGTCATATTTTTGGAACAAATGGATAATTTATCTGTGTGTGTGTGTGTGCTACTAAGTAAAAGTAACATCTTTTTTCCTTTTTCCTTTACCCTTTTTATGGAATAATATATATCAACGAGAATAACTATTTGTATAAGTTCTACAAAAGAAAATTTCAACTTCAACTTGCTCATATCAATTGAGTGTCAGAATTTTTAGTTTAGACTACATAAAAAACAGTCCATCTTCCAGAAATCGATTTTTCCATATGAAACCACGTAAAAGTGAAACCTTTTACACTTCAACAAACTTGAATAAATTGAATTTCGTGCATACTTTAACTCCAATGCAATCAATTAAACCAAGTAAATGTTTTCCTGAACAAGTGAGCATGGCCAGTCAGTACAGGTAATAAAGTGATTAAACATTAACAACAACTTTGATGGCCCAATATTAATAGAAGTAAATAGGTCACCCATGCATCTACACAGCAAAAGAAGAGCTGTCAACCCTAATAAATAGAGCATCATGTACACAAGGCTCCAGAATGGCAATACGAGGCGATTGTTCCACATCTCAAACACATATGCTCTAGGTCAAGAAAGAGAAACTTACATAAGAGCACAATGTTTACCATCTCTCAATATTAACTCAATTGTCAAACCTAATCCTACACGCAAATATCATCTAAATGCGTAGATAGAAAGATTGAAATATATGTAAATATATGTGCACATCCATGCATGTGTGTATGGTCTTATTGTAGTAATCAATGTTTGATCAGTTTACCCTTGTTGCTACAACTTCAAAATATTAATAGACTTGTCCTCCTCCATTAAGTTCGGACACATTCTTCTAATAGTTAAATATGGATTTTAATTATCTTCGTCTAATTCAGTAACTGAAACCATATTAACTATTTTGCATCCGTATTTGCTGTTGGAAAGATTATACAGGTTTAGATTGCCCAAATCTCTTCAAATTTCCCTGATCCTTTGTTGTCTCTCTGCTGGAGTGAGCAAAGAGGAGGCAATTTGCACCTTTGTTTCTGACTCATTGCATTAGTGCAATACACGTGTGAAAACCAGCATAAAATTTTCAATTTTCAGAAGAAAAACCTGTATCCATATTTGACTCTTTTTCCATTGCGCCTGGGATTCAAAACGAAGATGTTATAGGCATCTCCCAGTTGTAAATACTCCACGAGGCTGGTAAAGAAAACATCCATCATATCCACGTCAACTTGCCATAGAACAGCTCCATCATCTCTGAAAACACGCACATGTATAGAGGTGAACAATTGAACAAATACTGCTAAGAAATAATAATCCTGTCACAGAAAGTGCTGCAGAGAAAATCATGAATTCTCTAATATAACAGAGAACTATCAACTACCTGTTATCAGACATATCATCCTTGCGGCCAAAGACATCAATGGCACGCTCAAAGATAGATGTGACCTTTTCACCCATTTGAATGGCATGAACGGAGAAACTGCACGGAGATTTGAATTTATCAGATCAGTCTACAATGCATTAACTACTTTATACTCAAGTAGATTGTACATATGGGTTTTTGGAAGAAGGGACACAACAAGTACTTGTAATTTATGTGACTGATAAGAGGCAGATGGTGACGTTGTTCTCTATCAATGCTAGTTTTGTAAAATGGTGTCAAAACTTCTCCTACTTGAGGAATCCTTGTATGTTCAAAGACGTGATCAATCTTTGTGAACCAGCGCTCTAATTCCTCTGGTTGTAGCTTAAATTCTGAGCGGAAACCACATCGCAGTAGTAAAGAATAACATAGTCAATAGTTACCATATAGAACTATAACAAAGAGAGAAGTCATCTTTAATTGTGAAGGAACAATTATATAATACCTTTGTTTTTTGAGAAGGTAAAGTAAAGGAACGATTACATACCTTGATTCCCCTTTCCTTCAAATCCAACAAAAATGAAATTCACAGGTACTGGAAGGTACATGGAATCAACTTCCATAAGCTTCAAATAGTTTGCTATGGTACCTGCAGTGCAAGAGAACAATAATTTATTCCACTCTACTTATCAAAAGATATACTCCCTCCGTCCTATCTTAGAACACATTAACAGTATTCAAGAGCACATCAAACGTATAGTTCTTTAAGGCTTTTAGGAATATAAACTAATATGATGGCTCATTTGAGTTTTATTTGAGTTATATAGTTATCTCAAATGGGTAGCATAAGAGCATCCAAATGGGCTTATAAACACCTTGAGCCACTCCACATATTGCCTTAAATTTTTGAGTTGAATGCTCATATTCTTCCGCATAGTATCAGGCAAGCGAAGGTCATGAGTTTGGAGTTTCATCCCACCTACTGATGAAAGTATTTCCACTAGCTTGGTCCAAGAAAAACAAGCTCGCACATGAAGGGACATTGTAGACAAATAAATAAACATCTATCTTACAACTTAATCTTTTAGATGAGGTGATTACACAATTTCACCATATCAGAGTCAATATTTGATAAGCTCATTCACACTCTAGAAAATCACACGTGTGCCCAAAATCAGATTACACGCGCAAGAGGTTGAGTTATGTCCCACATGGGTTAAGGGTTCCAAAGGGATTTAATGGTATTAGACTACTTCACTGGTCGCCTCAAAATTTTCAGTTGGAAGATCGAATTCTTTCACCTTGCTTTTGTAAATATTTCTTTTGCATTGTTGAATTATATAGTTGTCCCATATAGGTTGTGTAAGAGCTTCCAAGAGGTTTATAAAGGTCCTAAGCTACACCATTTATTGCCTTAAATGCCTGTGAAGTTTTAGGTTGGACACTCAAATCCTTTCACGATCTTTGGTAAGCCATCCGCACACCTATGAGTCTGCATTAAAACCTTGCGTCTGAACTCTAAAATTTACACATATTCGAGGGTGTTATATTGTTGTTCCAGTAGGTTGTCTTGGACTACTAACCCACTGCCCTAAAATTTTGGGTTGAAGGCTTAGATTTTCTGCAAATTCAATCGTCATGAAGATATTGCGCAAATGTATTGCAGAATTGTAGTTAGCAGTCCATTTCATCTAACTAAATCGAGCACCAGGTAAAGTATCTGAAATAATGCCCTCCAAGGGTGTTCTATTTGAAAATCATACAAGCTCTTCTCGATAGAATTTTCTTAAGAAGCCTCCACGGTAAAAACTTATTAGCCATATATTCCAATCTCCAAAGACGGAGAAATGAGAAAATATTCTCCAGAAGATATTATGAACTTGAGTACAACTTTTTTTTTAGAAAGATAAACTTGAGTATAATTCTATTCTTGGTACAGAAAAATACTTCACTACGCTCTCTAAATTTAGCTACCAGGGTATTATATGATAGACGAAAACCGACCAAAGTAAAAGGAACTCTAGACCAGTTATAAGGGTAGCTAAAGTCTAACATACCCACAAGATGCGTATCGCAGTCTCGCAGAGATGTGGACAGTACGATAGTTATGTGGTCATACAAGATCAAGTAGGATTAGAGATAACCACATTCGGCAGAAGGTGCAAGTAGCACATAATGAGGATAAAATAAGAGAAGGTCTTTTATGGTGGTTTGGTCATGTCCTGCTTTGATCCCCAAATGCACCAGTCGGTAAGTGTGAAACCATGGTAAGAAGGTGTTAAAAGGGAATGAGGTAGACCTAAAATCGCACAAAAGGGAGTTGTCCTCAAAAACCTACAACCTCTCGAAATCCATGCAAACAAAATAGAGAACATAGTGGAAGAAAAGGACATATATAGGCAATACCAATAGTTGAGGATATAAATGTTTTAGTCATGCTAGTACATTTACTTTAGGTCCTTTATTTTCTTTTAGTCCTAGCAGATATTTGCATGGTAGTTAACTAGTGGAAATATAGAGAACGCCTGACAGTTTTTATTGTTATTTCCGTTTTGCATAGTGTTGGCATGAGATGAGCTTAAATGGAGTGACATGACCAATGAGGAATCATATAGTCGACCAAATATGCTTCGGATTGAGAAATTGTTGTTGTTGTTGTTGTTGTTGCGCTTTACCTTATTTAGATTTCAACATCCCAAACCCTCCCCTCGCACCAGACTTGAGATTCAGCCTAGAATAGAGAAGCAATTCTTTTAAAATCATCTTGCATTCTCATTCAAAGTTGCATAATGAACATGTCAAAAGAGAAATATTTGAGATGAAGGAACAACACAAAAATCCTACTAAGAAAATAAGCCAAACCACAATCGCCAGAAGGTGCAAAAGGTTGCTTGAGTTGAGATGGTTTGGTTATGTCCTGCTTTTCCCCACGGATGCACCGGTTCGCAGGTTACTATGGTGAGTGAAGGTGTTAAAAGAGTACGGGGTAGACCTAAAATCACATGTAAGGAAGTTGTCTCGAAGTACCTACAAATCCTTGGAATCAATGCAGATTTAGCTAAAAGATAGGACATAATGGAAGAAAAAGATCCATATAAGTGATATCTATTAGTGGTGAGTAGGTTTTAGACCTATAAGGAAATTCTTATGTTATTGTTACAATTAGTCATTACTATTATTTATAGGCAGAATAGCCTAAATGGCACTTATACTTGTGCTATTTTGTCATGGCGGTCCCCAAACTTATCATTTTGCCAATTGAACACTTACACTCGTTCAAATCATGTATAATAAACGCTTATGACAGGAGGCTACCGGCGCGTGTAATACAATCTCCTACACGTAGGACGCCACGACATTACTAGTGCCACATAGGAAAATAAACTACTGAAAAATAGGACTGGCCACCCAAACCTAATATTTTCTGTCATTTTACACTTTATCGATTATTCCACCTCAAAACAACCTCATAGCCACCATTACAACCTCTTTCTTTATCTGACCACCGTGAACTATTCCCTAACCACCAGCACAAATTGTCCTTTCAAAATCCCACCCATCAAAGATCGTCCTTCCATTTCCAGCAAAGATCGTCCTTTCATTGACATTTAAAGCCCCTGATAATGTGAAATATCCATCCATGGAGCTGGCCTACGCTGCTGGTCGCGCTGGAGGGACCATGACCGGAGTTCTAAGTGCAGCAAACGAAAAGGCAGTGGAATTATTTATTAGTCAGAGGGTTTTGATTAAACAGAACAGTGTCGTCAGAATCAAAACAGATCCGTTCGTCAACCTAAAGAGTCGTCGGAATCAGTGACGCTACTACCACGGGTAGGACACTGGAGCAGCGTCATAGGAGGAACGTAACTCGCCGGAACCCTAATCAGTTGGGTTTTGATTAAACAGAAAAAGAAATAAGAAATGAAAAAGATTCTTTTGTTAAAGAAATAGAGAAAATTAGTATATTTCTGCCTGATTTTGTGATTTTGAAGGCCATCCATTGTTTACAGTAGTGTGGAGGGGAAAAGAGGGGGGGGGGGGGGTTAGGAGAAAGGTGAGAGAAACTGAGAAAGAGAAGAAAATTGGGAGGGCGAGGGTGGTAATTTCGATTAACTTATTAACTTCACTTTTTTTTTTAGTTTGATTTATTTTTAATCAAAATCACTAGTATCACTCTCTTTACATGCGTGTGTTACACATAATTTGTCCACCTCAGCTATGTCAATGCCACATAAGCTCGGTCAATGGTCAGAGGTATTTAGAAAAATTAGTTTTGAACGAGTGTAAGTGATCAATTGGCAAAATGATAAGTTTTGGGACCGGCATGTCAAAGTGGCACAAGTATAAGTGCCATTTAGGCTATTCTGCCTTATTTATATATATAGTTAACTTATTTTTCACTTTTATTATATTTGGTAAGATGATGATATGAGTTGAGCTTAAATAAAAATATGAGGATTCATATGGCCGACCCCAACTTGTTTGGGACTAAGGTGTAGTTGTTGTTTGACTTACTAAAACAGATAGTTCATGGGCAAATCCCCAGGATGGAAGTCCCAGATTTCCATTGAAGCTTCTTGTGGTCCTTCATACAAGTTTTACAATATGCTATACAAACTGGTTACAACTTATAAGACCACAAGTACCTTCAATAGATAAATAGAAAGTAAATGCACAAAGTTGTTTCATTGTCTCAGATGCTAAGTTAAAAAAGTATTTACCTTCTGAAGCTCTGACACAGAAAGTTGAAAAGGGAGTATAAACAGACATCGAAGGCAAACACAAAAAGAAAGTGAAAATTTTGGAGAACACAAGTACCTGCCTGGGTGTAATTGAGAATACTCATTTTTCCCGGATTAGATGTTTCCAGATCATCCAAATCTGCACCATACATCATCATCATAATGTAAGTTGAACAAGACACCTTTACAATCAAGCATACAGAAAAAGCATGTATTTGCAGAACTTACCACCATGGATAACAGACTCGCTCCAGAATTTGCTCTTCTCTTTAAGATTAAACAACGAAAATACCGATGACTTCCCTGTTTTACGATTGCCACCCGTAGAACCAAGTGAACTATCACTCAATAACTGTCAAAAATTGTTGGAATAATCAGATGCCATTTCTATAGTTTCACTGTTTGCAGTGCAAGTGGGAATAAAGGGCTTTGAGAAAAATCATTGGTGCAAAGCTGAGACAAAGTATAAATCCTCACAAAAGTCTGAAGATACTTCCCAAAATATATACAAAAAATATAAAATGAAATAATTTTATCAAAAGCTATTCATTCTACGATTTCCAAGAAAGTGCCAACTTTTGAAGCTTGTCAATATTCTCCTCCCACAACCATCTGTATCATGAGTTTAGGTGTTTCACAAGTATACAGTGAGTAGACTATATGGCAAGGGAAAAAAACTAAATAAGAAATAAAGAAAAATCATCATCCAATAAAACATTCACAATTTAGACATCTTTAGGGGGTCCATGGAAATGCAATACTAGCGCCTCAAAGCACCACGCTATGCATTACCTTTCCCCCTTAGATTCTCCTGACAAGAATAGTTTTTTTGTAATTGAGCTAACAAAGTCTTTTTGCTTCCATAACTTTTGCATTATTATGCATCTTCTTGATGCCAGCAATGAAATCTATTATCAATTCATCAAAAAAAAAAAAAAGTACCACGCTATGCAACGCGCCGGCGATGAAACTAACAAGCTCATAATCCCACATATGCTTTGCATAAAATCAAACCCCTCATCTCAAAAAAGAAGAACATAATAGTCTGAATATGTAAGTCATTATATTCACTTGTAAACCTAAAGACTCAAGGATGAAGTGTGTCATTAGAATATCAATATACTTTTCATCCTTTCAAATCAGCCAAGGGTCTGTCCTAGTGATCAATGAAGAGAGTAAAACGTCTTAGATTCAGCGCAGGCAGAAAACACCAGGTGACTCATCTGCCCAAAACTTGGTGGCGAAGTTATCCAGCACCTGTACTGGTGAGAGGTAGCAGGTATCTGGAATAATAATCGAGGTGTGCGCAAGCTAGCCCCGACACCACCGCATCAAAAAATAAAATAAGTAAAAAACCTATTCACCATTCCTGATGAACTTGCCCCAAACTCTTTTCCAACAAGTGGAGGAGGTGCCAGAACCATTGGCCATTCATTCACTCACATAGAGTACTCATAATTTGATCAAGTAAAACAAGAGCATACAAACATTCCATTCGCTAATATGATGCAAAGTAGTCAAGAGTTGGAGCTTTAAGCGTAAAGCGCAAATAAGAGCCAATGAAGAAAAAATAAAAACAAAACGTAAATGCAAGAAATTCTAAGTATAAACATAAATAATATTTATTTCGGCTTCATCGTGCTTCAGGGCTTAAGCGCGCTATAAGCAAGCCTTTAACACATACAAACATACTTGAGAGTGCAAACAGCTTTAGAACGAGAAGCCACAATCAAATAAACAAAAATATCCCATATAAACATCAATTTGCTAATAAGGTTATCAAAGTTGTAGAAAATTTAGAATCAGGAAATTCACATTTGTGAGCTAAAATTCAGAATCATGAGCAAGATAGAATGAACTTATCTGGAATTATTAGGGCATGAAAAAAAAAAAGAAAAAAGATATTCATTTAAGCAAATTGAGGATTATCAAGGATTAAGTGTGTTTACCAAGAGGAAGAGGAACAAGAAAGAGAAGGAGCGAGCCAAGTGAGGACGCAACATGTCTGGAGCAGATCGATCTTCACCGGAAATGAATCGGAAATTCAAGGGGAAAGTTTCAATTTGGAGAGTGAGAATCCGCCAAGCAGATTCATCAACTGAATATAGGAGAGTGGTGACTGAGGGCGACGGGAATCGACCGTTTTGACTCTACTAGGGGTGTCCAACTATGAATCTAACCGGACCAACCCGTTCAAAACATATAGGTTCATTTATGACCCGTTTTCAATCTATTACCCAATATAGTCTCACGGGGTTTAGAAAGGATAATTGTATACGCAAATTCAACCTATTAAATTGTTCTAAATGTCTTGCGAAAATAGCACGGGCTAGTCCGTTCTCTAATTGGTAACCGAAAAATAGCCAGTATTAATGAAATATAGCCATTGTTTTGCTGAAACACAAAAAGTTTCAGTATAATATACGGGATTATGAATCTACTGCGTATAAACTTCTGTTTACCTCGAAAAATGTGAGTAACAATTAAAGATAATTTGTTGTTTTAAAGATATGTGATATATTCTAATACTAGCGATTAAACAAGTAATGTTAAGCTTAAGTAAGAAGAATTGGTGAACCAGATCAGTGTTGTTGGAGCAATAGAGGCCTCGAGCTTGATTATCACAAAGACCTCGAGGTCAGCTAAGAACAATAAAGAATGAACTATAAAGTAAAGACAATAAAGCTGAAGAACAATTGTTGAGCACGTTAAACAAGAAAAGCAAAGTGGAATGTTCTATTGCAGTGAATAATGTGTCTTTTACAAATGATTGGGGTCCCCTTTATATAGGAGGGAAAACCCTAATATGGTACATTTTCAATTATGATAATAAATTCTATTGGTAGAGATGTATAACGACCTAGCACGGACTTGTACTATTCAGTACGAATCCTATCCTATAATCTATGCCCCGATCCACGTGTCCTTGAGAAATTCCCGCTCTTTCTTGAATGGCTTCGAGATTGTGCTGCCCTCGATGTAGGCAATGTTTTAAAAGGCGGGGGCGTGAGGCGAGGCGTTTTACCTCTGACGAGGCGAGGCGTAAGCCCTAAGACATGGGGCGTAAGTCCCAAGGATCTTGAAATTTACTAATTTCAAGGATTTTAAGATAGTATAAAATAAAAGATAATTATAAAAATTATATTAAAATTATAAAATTATAACAAATAATCTATTTTAAATATTTATAAATTATAATTCAACTATGAATAATACGAAAAGTATGACATATATCATTATATGTAAAATATTAACTGAAATTACATTGATATTTACTAACTTTAAATTAGATTACTCTGAACAAATTATAAATTCCCAAAATCGGTGGTACAAGTCATAAGCTTTTCTAAGAGTAGTTATACAAAATAAATACGTCACTGTTCCGAAACAAAAGGAATCAATGAAAATAAGTACAACTGAAGGTGACTCCGAGGCCTGCGAACGCAGCAGCAGGTTTACCTTGAGTCTCCGCTGCGACGATCCGCGCAGCTACTATCGACCAAATACCTGGATCTGTACATAAAAATGTACAGAAGTATAGTATGAGCACACCACAGCGGTGCCCAGTAAGTATCAAGACTAACCTCGGTGGAGTAGTAACGAGGAACAGTCAAGGCACTTACTGGTCAAATAAACTGAACAGGATATAACGATAAACTATCGAGATACGATAACAAGGTAATATCAGCAATAGGGAGAAACTCAAACCACAAATAGTAGAAACAATAAAGGGAAACACAGATGGAAATGAAGATAACCAAGTAAATTAACACCAACATAGCTGGGACACAGAAGTAAAATGTACTCAAATAAGAAAGGCGATGTCAACTCAATAAATCATATCATTTCTGATGCACAATTCCAGCCATCTCAAATTCGATGTCTCATATCATAACCTCAATTACCAAACATTTAGCACACCCGGCACCTCGTACCCACATATTTATATCACTTTGCGCAACGACGTTCTCATGTTACTCAGTACATAGGGTCCATAGCCAATGCAATTAAGATGCTTAAGGAGTATCATTTACATAACATAAAGTAGAGTACAGTTTCTAAACCAACTAGGAACTCAACAAGAAAAGATGAAGTTATTATTAGAAATCATTTGAATAAAAAAAAGTACCATTTTCAATTAAAATACAACGTTGAATGATTTATTACCTTTAACATGGGATTTAATAAATTAACTTAGTAGAAATTCTTTTTTAAGTAAAATACAACCTCAAACGGTTTAAGGAAATTTAATTGAGAAACTAATTGAGTAAAAAATGTAACAATTATTGAAATTTGAAGTATTGAAATATATATATAAAATATGGCGAGGTATTGTAAACATTATGGATTCCAACACAAAGGATCACGGCAGTAAAGGAATCTAAACAGTTAAAACACTTGAATTGATAACAACAAATACAACGGAGACAAAATAATCACAGAAGGAGTACAGCTCAATGTAGAGATAACAACTGGGGATCTCCCAGGATACCGTCCTGTAGTCCCAAATATAAATATCCAGTGGATCTCCCGGGTGTCGTCCCGTAGTCCAACTCATAGTGCGCGGGAATCTCCTGGAATACTGATCCGTAGTCCCAAATGTAAATACCCAGTACTTGGGGAATCTACCGGGTGCAGTCCCGTAGTTCCAATATAAAAGTGTAGGAGGATCTCCCGGGATATCGTCCTGTAGTCCCAAAATAAACATGCAGGGGGATCTCCCAGGATACCGTCCCGTAGTCCCAAAATAAAGATGCAACAGCAACACAAAGAATACTAAAAAACAATTCAACAATCCAATCACAAGGAATACCACCATCAAGAGTATGAATACACGACAACAAGAGAATCACAAAAAGACCAAGAAGCGCAATAATCTTAACAAAACAACAAGGCGTATCATGCACGTGATAACTACACCGGCAACCACAACAATTTGGACACATAGCATATATACACGGGGTCATAGAGTAATTTACAATTTAGAGATAACAAACGATAGGAAGAACAATCTCTTCAATTCAGGCAAATAAGGCCAAGTAACAAGTAAGAGTTAGAGGGAAGCTAACAACATCGTATGGAGCATATATAGGTAAATTAAGCAATTAGAAAACTCAATCATAACGGAATACTTCCCACATAATGAACATAATGACCTAAGAACCTTAAAGGCAAATTTTCCACAAATAAGTCCGAGCACACACTCGTCACCTCGCGTGCACGGACTACAAATAGCATAGAAGACTCAAATCCTAAGGGAGAAGTCTCCCACACAAGGTTAGGCAAGATACTTACCTCAATCCGGCCAATTCAATACTCAATTTAGCTTTTCCTTTACCAATTCATCAATGCTCGGCTCAATCTAGCCAAAAACGACTTGAATATATCAAACAATGCAAGAGAAAACAATTTCAATTGACAAAACTATGATTCTTATACAATTTGCAAAAAGTCAACAAAAGTCAACTCCCCGAGCCCGCACCTCGGAACCCGACAAAATTTGCACAAACCGAACACCCATTCCGCTACGAGTTCACCCATACAAAAATTATCTAATTCCGATACCATTTGGTAATTCAAATCATCATTTTACATTTTTGAAAGATTTCACAAATTTTCCCCAAATTTTCCTTTAGATTCTCATGGATTTGATGTTAAATCTGAGATATAATCACAGAATATAGTTGAAAATTGATGAGAGACACTTACCCAATGATTTGGAGAAGTTTGGGTCTTTGAAAAATCGCCCATGGAGGTTTAGGGTTTGAGGAAATTGAAAAATGGGTGAAAATCTCGTCAAAAACCTCACTTAACAGGCCTAAGATATCGCATTTGCGACCCTGCGAACCCTCGCAAATTGCAAACAAAGCAGGGCTGGCAGAAGTCGCATTTGCGACAAAAAGTTCGCATTTGCGAACTGGGCATCGCAAATGCGATGGAAATGTTCGCATTTGCGAACACACCAGAAACCAGCAATTTTTCCCGACACGAAAATGAGCATAACTTCCTCATACGATGTCCAAATTCGATGGTTCTTTGTCCTATGGCTCCATAATATCGATACGGATCTAATGGTTCAATAAAAACTAAGTTTGGATCTCATTTTCTCAATGTTGTATTATTTTTGCCTATGGCTGTCCAACGGGACGGGCCGGCCCGTCCCGTCCCGCGTCCCGTCCCGTACCGTCCCGCTTCAAGTAAAATGGGATGGGCCAATGTTAAACGGGACACGGGATGGGACAGGACGGCCATTTCGTCCCGTTTGTCCCGTCCCGTTTCGTCCCGTCCCGCGTCCCGTCAGTTTTTTTTTTTTTTTAAAACTATCGTTGGGCAACGGCTTAAATGGCAAAATAGCCGTTGCCAACGGTCCAAACAGCCCCTACACCCCCGCACACCCTCCCCCACCCTCCCCCCAAACTTTTAATATAACCCTAAGTTTATTAAATTACACTTTGGCCCTATTTTCTACTATAAATAACCCGCCATTCTTCTTCAATTTTTTAGCAAAAAAATCATCTTCTCTTCAAATCTCTTAAATTTCTAATATTTATGTATATTCTATATTTATTTCTTCAATTTTGTTACATCAAGTATCAAGTATCAACTATCAAGTGTCAAGTGATATCTTTCAAGTTTCAACTTTCAAGTATTGGGCAAATTTTTTGGAGCAACTTTCAAGCTTCAAATTAATTCGTTCAAGTATTGGAGCAATATTTCGGGCAATTTCTTCAAGTTTCAATATTTAATCACGGTGCCACTCGTTCATCTCCTAATTTTAATATATAATTTTGCGTATCATTTTAGTGCTAATTTTTGTGTTTACTTTACGTGTTATATTTTCGTATTTCATTTGTGTGTTTAATATTTGTTTTAGCTTTTTTAATTTAGTTTCGTAATTAAATTATGGAACCTAAAATGTATTTGGTATTTTTAAAAAAAGTAGTAAAAAGTAGTAAAGTGAAAGTAGTAGTAATCTAATCCTAACCTTCTCCTAGAACCCCTAGAGTTAGAAAGCATATTGATGAAATGACTCATGTTGATGAAACTTCATTTTCTCAAACCCCACATTTTATGATGTTCATGTCGGAGAACAATTAGATCATGAAACTTTACAAAGACAATTTGGCAATGATATTTTTTTTGGATGAAGAAAATGAGGATGAAGAAATGAGGAAGAAGAATTAGATGAAACACCACTAGTCCCGCAACACAAGCTCCAACTCAGAGTCAATCTCAGTCTGGAGCTTTACCCCCTGTACTCCCTGTAAGGGGTAAGCCTAAGGTTGAACGTCCCAAAACATCACTTGTATGGAAATTTTTTAAACATGATAAAGTCAATCATCGTGCTATCTGTGAAAAATGTAAGCAACAATTTGCACACTCAGTAAGTGGTGGGACGGGGGGTTTAACTAGACACTTAAGAAGTGCTCACAAAGATTTATGGATACAAGCTAACATAGAAGCCGGAAAAATTATAGATCCTACCATCAGTTCTGGCACTCCTAGTGGATCTGGTTCTAATCAAATTCAACAACAACTTGACCCTGCTTCTGGTCATGTTTTACGCTCCTATAACAAAGATAGAGATCGTGAGAACTTAGCAAAAATGGTGGCTGTCTGTGGCTTACCTTTTACTTTTCCTTCTCGCCCTGCTTTTGTGCATTATATACAAGAAACTTATAACCCTGCTTTTCAAGGTTTTCCTAAGACCACAGTTAGAAATGATGTTTTTAAATTTCAAACTGAATATCTTCAGTATATTCGTTTTGTATTTTTTCACTTGGATTGTAAAGTGTCTATCACATCTGATATAGGTCGTAGTCCTAATGGTTGCGATTATTTAACTGTTACATGTCATTGGGTTGATCATCACTGGAACTTGCAAAAACGTATTATTGGTTATAAATTTGTTGATTCAAAACACACTGGAGCATATATTGCAACTACTGTTCTACAAATACTTGATTTTTATGGACTCGTTAATAAAGTTCTAACTATCACCTTAGATAATGCTTCTGCTAACACAACCGCGACAAATAGCTTAAAATCTAGACTTTGTCCAATTAATCTAGCGATTTTTCATGTTAGATGTGCATGCCATATTTTTAACTTGGTTGTAAAAGATGGTCTTAATTTATTTTCTGATGCTTGTAGTAAAATACAACATGTTTGTGGCTATATTTTTCGTGCTCATAAACAAAGTAGAATTCGTGAATTTGTTCAACAATGTGCTAGTGCTGGCCTTCCATTTAGAAAAGTTCCAAAAGATGTTTGTACTAGGTGGAATTCTACTTATGAAATGCTTACAGTTGCTTATGATTATCGGGTGCCCATCCAAAAGGTATTTAATATGCATAATGCTTACCCTGTTGATCAAATTGTTGATTCTGATTGGGATGAGATCCGAGAGCTTACTAAATTTTTAGAAAAATTTTATTATGCTACAAAACAATTTTCTGGTATATATTATCCTGCTATTACACAAATATTATGGTATATTTGTGGAATTTCTGTTGTATTTGGTAAGTATAAAAAAATCCAACTTATGCACCAGCCATTAAAGAAATAAATTTAAAATTTAAAAAGTATTTTTTTCCCTATTCCCGAAGTTTATTTAATTTCTACTCTACTTAACCCATCTTTAAAACTAAGAGGTGCAAAGGGACTTGTTCGTAAAATTTATGAGAATTTAGAAATTCAAGAAAATGAACAACCATCTCTCGAAAACTGCCAATCTAGCATATATTCTTATGCTAGATCAATGTTTGATAAATATAAATCTATGGATACAACTAGTATTGAAACTGCTCCTTCTACTTCTAAGTCTGGAGCAGAAGTTTTATGGGAAGATATGGATGATATAACAGGTTTTGATTCCTCTATTGATGATGAAATTGATTCTTATCTTAATCAAGGATTGGAAAATATTAAAGACGAAGAAGGCAAGGAACAACTTTTGTCATGGTGGAGGGAGCGTTGCAAGGCTTTTCCAACACTTTCAATTATGGCCCGAGATATCCTGGCTATTCAAGCATCATCAGTAGCATCGGAGAGTGCTTTTAGCGCGGCAAGATTTCAAATTGGAGATCATAGACATTCATTAGCGGAGGACATTCTAGAGATTTCCGTCTTATTCAGAGATTGGATTAATTAAGAAAGAAGAAATCTTGGTTTTGAAAAACTAACCACTAGGGAAGAAGAAGAATACAATGAGATACTTACCACTGGGAGCGATGACGGCATGGAGCTCATGGAACATCAATTGCCAATTCCAGTAGAATGTCCAAGAGATATTATTGATAAGTTACAAAGAAGCTATATAGGAGCTTACAAATGTTAGTATGATAATTTGTAATTGGCTACTAAGAGGCCTAGTTCAAACAGAACCCTTCCTAGAAGGTGGCTGCGTAGAATAGGTGCTCTTCAAAAGAATTATATTTGTATTTGAGATTTGAAAGTTCTATTAATAAAATAAAAGGCTCTAAGAGATGAATTATTTTTATGAATTGTCTTAGTTACTTAATAGTTAATACTTTGAAATTATATTAAATAAATTATAACTCTATTATAAATTTATATTTACTAGATTATTTCATTACAAGTCTTTTGTTTTAATATTTTACAATTCTTTACTTAGTTTTCTAATTTTCTTTTTAACATACTAACATAGTAACATTTAAGTTTATTAAATAAGTCAAAAATCTAGCCGTTGCAAACTTTAAAAATATAGTAATTCTCAAAAAACTAGACGTTTTTTTATTAAAAAAAATACACTTAAGGCCCACGAACCCGTTCCGTCCCGTCCCGTTCCGTCCCGTCCCATCCCGTTTGTTAGCGGGACGGGATGGGACGACCGTTTCGTCCCGTTTGTCCCGTCCCGTTTCGTCCCGTCCCGCCACCGTCCCGCTTAAATGTCGTCCCGTCCTGTCCCGTCCCGTTAATTTCGTCCCGTCCCGTCCCGTTGGACAGCCATATTTTTGCCTGAAGAAACGACGGTGAAGCATCCAAAAACAAGCGCAACATAGCCTAAACCTGTCCGAAACTCACCCAAGCCCTCGGGGCTCCAAAACAAACATGCATGCAAGTCTAAAAACATCATACGGACTTGCTCATGCGATCAAATCATCAAAATAACATCAACAACTACGAATTTAACCTCAAAACTCATGATTTTCTCATGGACACTCAAATTTTCTAATTTTTCAACCGGACGTCCAAATCACGTCAAATCAATTCCGGTTTTCACCAAATTTTACAAATAGGACTTTAATATCATAACAAAGTTGTACCAGGCTCCGGAACCAATATACGGGCCTGATACCAACAAGTTCAAACATTATTTCATTTCTTTATTTCCTTTAAAAACCAGCACAACAATTTTCTTCAAAAATTATTTTCTAAGGCTAGGGACCTCGGAATTCAATTCTTGGCATACGTCTAAGTTCCATATTTTACCGCAGACCTCCCGGGATCGTCGGAATATAGATCCGGGTCTGTTTACCAAAAATGTTGACCAAAGTCAACTAAAACCAAATTTTCAACTCTAAAAATTTCTATTTCTCATATTTTCACATAAAAGCTTTCCGGTTTCACGCCCGGACTGCGCACACAAGTCGATACACATAATATGAAACTGCTTGTGACCTCAAACTGCCGAACCGGTCACAATTGCTCAAAACGACCAGTCGGGTCGTTACAAAAAGTAATATATTCGATACGAAATCTTATATGTATCTCTTAAGGAGTAATGAATCTTGAAAGAGTTTCGATATTATAATTTGATATTTTACTTAAAATACTCCTTTTATTTAATATACTTTCTATTTGAAAGAGAATTTACATAAAAATATAATTCACAATTTAAATATGATTCTCTAGCATCATTTATTTTTAAGTTTCAACAAGTTAATAAAGTGATACATAATTCATCATACAATACCATGATAAAAAAAAATTATTTATAAATAGTTACTAGCTAATACTGAGCTATTAAATTAATAATATTGTATCTCGTAAACGTGAAAAACATAATATTTAAAAAAATAATTATAAAAAAATCATGGACTATTATACAATAAAGACATAACAAAAGTTAATAAATAAATACTTTCTAAATGAAAGATTATTTAAAATTTACTACCATAACAGACTTAGTGGATAACGTACAATAATTATTATTTTAATAATGACATAAAATACTCTAACTTAATGATTTATCATTAAGAAAAAAGTAATTTTGGTTAGTCAACGATTTACTAAGAAAATTTGAGGATTTACAAGGTTAGTTACACACAAATGCATAACGTTTTACTAGGCGAGCCTAATACGCCTGGCGTTGGGCGTGTCTGGGGCATAAGCCCCGATGGACGAGGCGTAAGTCTCACGGAACTAAGCCCTACACATAAGCCCAGGGGCGTTTCACGAGTGCTCCACCCCGGGGCGAGCCCCGGGCGAGTCCCGATTCTGTCTTTTAAAACAGAGGATGTAGGTTATGCCAGGCCTTCGATCAGCTTCCGCGAGGTATGTGTCCCTCATTCGGGTCCGACCTCCACTTCGAGTTGCCTGAACTCGGACTCATAGCCCAATTTAAGACTTCGAAATAGGGCTCCTTGATTTTGACTGTATACAGATAGTCCCCGCGTTTCTTAGAATGAAATGATATGAAACGATTTGTATTCCCGAAGTCCTTAGTGATGACTTCGCCCCCGTGATGCAAGCGTTCGAAGCGACCAGAACGTCCCATCGGTCCGCTTCCCCAAAAATATTGAATGCATGCCATCATTGGTCGGCTGCTAAAGATGTCGAACTGTCATTGCCCGTCTATAAATATGAGGCGATTTCTCCAAGTAAAGATTGACTCGGCCTCGGAGAGGGGATATGGGAGTTTTTTCCAATTTAAGTGACAATCAAAACGGGATTATTTAAAATTCAGAGTCGCCATTTGGGATAATTTATGGTGTCCCAAGTCACCGGTTTTAAATCCCGAATCTAGGAAAGATTGACTCTGTTTTAAAGTCCGCAAAACACAGAAATCTGGTTAAGGAATTCTGTTAACCCGGGAGAAGGTGTTAGGCATTCTCGGGTTCTGTGGTTCTAGCACGGCCGCTCAACTATTATATTGGCCCAATTATCTGATTGATTACACATTTTAAACCTATGTGCATTTTTAGAACTTTCTAACCGCTTTTAATGTTTTTAGGAAAATTCAACGTTATTTAAAACACATCGTAAACCACGCTACATGAAATGCACCCGCGGTTCACGACACATTTTATTTAACGTTGTTGGAAATTGAAGTCGGGTCACATGAAATGTACACCCGGATTTTAGCAATTACAAATCACAACTACGTCACGGGAACCGTACCCCTAGCCATGATAATTTAATGTAACGCGCCTAAAGCAAAATACGAAGATTCATTTTTAATATCTAAGTTACAATATTTGTGAGGGCCATGGATGATCTAATTATGGATGGCACACCTCTATTTTATTTTTAACAAGGCTCGTATGTCAACTAAACAAAGCATAAGGATACTAATATTTTACTCCTAGTTTTGGAATTCAACAAGGATCTACTAAATTGTGAACATGCTCAAAGGGTGCAAGGCTAGGCTTTTAAAATCACTTTTGAGAAGGAGTTTGGGCCAGCAATGGCCCATCAATTATTTACTTAAGAGGAAATCAGCCAACTTAAAGTTGTACTTGGGCTGGAATTTGGCCCAGCATGAAAGGACTCAAGGGCGTCTTGCTGAGTCCAATGGAACAGCCCATATTGGGCTTATATGTAGGTGGGCCCAGTTGCTACACATTTTTCTAGCTGGGCCTATCCACCTCTACAATTAACCAAATTTGCCTATTTGCGATAATTAATACTCAATTGTTGCTAAGCAAAAATCATATTCAATGATCCAAACAACAATGCTAATTGAACGCAGAACTAGCAAGACATAATAACATGTTTTTATACTATAATCTTCAAGGAAAACTTTACAATTAAACATCACTCTACTGGGTTTAACGCCCAGGCCCATTCGCCCAGACCCAAACTTACTCAAGTGATTCCCTATGTTGGGCCTTATTGCAAGTCTGGCCCAACTCATGCTACATTCAAACAGTTTTGCAAATAAATAGGCTATACTTATTACAAAGAGATCTCATGCTGTGAACCTAAATCATAAAATTAATACATTCCAATAGTCCTTCACTAATGAATGTCCCTGAATTTACAAAAGGAAGATTTTTAACTTATCAATCCATCATTCTAACAGTCCATTATAACTAACATCTAAAAGAAAGGAAAAGAAATTTTTTAAAGTAAATAAAAGGAAAATTTCTTCTAGCTTCAGGTTCCTGCCCTCAAATCCTTCAAACCAAGGTACAAGCTTGCAGAAATCAGCTACAGAGCTGTTTCTCACAAGTTGACATTTCAAACTCCAACCCTGAGGTTTCTTACTGCCAAACCAGCTTTTGTTTCCACTTAGAATTTCATGGATCTGACCATGTTAATCGTTAGACCCACAAAATGTCTTCAGACACATAGACCTACTGTATCATCAAACCAAACTCAAGTAAACTATACAAAAATAAGTGAAAAAAGCAGTGTCATTCATAGGTCTGACCATGTTAAAGGTCAGACTCACAAACTAAATAAAGGCTTCAAACCCAAAGGCATGCTATACTGCCTAACATACTCAAACAAATGCAAGAATGAACAAAGAAAGGGTGGGGGTAGTGTAATCCATGGATCTGACCATATTAGAAGGTTAAATTCATGAACAAACAAGGTTTCAACTATAGGGATTTAGCATGCTGCCTAACAAATACAAAAAAAAAAAAAAAAAAAAACAATCCTGTTTTCAACACTTATACAAGGAAACAGATTCTCATGGTATAAAAGCTAAAAGAACAGGGAATCACACATTTCAAAGAGAAAGCTTCAATGTTGTTGCATTTTAGCAGATATTCACATCATAACAGGAAAACACAAACATACATCCTTGATAGAAAACAACTTGTATTTATCCTTAACTTCCCATCTACAAACATTTAAGCATAGGCGAAGACATGTACCTTGAACAGCAATAGAAAAGGGAAGAGAAAATAAATCTCTTGGAAGAGAAACTTGGAGGAAAAGAAGCAGCAGCAAACAGAACAACAAGATCACTTGAGCAAACCAGAAAATCTAGCCAGAAAAATCCACCCAAATCTACCAGCTTTTAAACCAGAAATCCCAGCTAAAGAAACCAGAAAAATCCTCCACTTCAAACCATGTTTCTCAGTTTGTGAAATTCGGAATTAAGAAGTTTTGAATGTTTTCTAGAATTTCTGAAATCTGATGTTTGTTTCAGAAAACTTTTGTGCAGAGAATGATGCTGAATATGTGTGAGTGAGTGAGGGAATGTTTTTCTTTTATAGAGTGCACAAAAAGGCATCAAAAAGGGAAATATTCTGACCTAATTTTGAAACTGCAGAATAGTACAACATCTTTTATACAATTGTCTGTCCTTTTTCTTATCCATTACCAGTATTTTCATGCTAAGAATGGGGACAACTGTCATATACTAGAACATTCTGATATTTCCTCATTTAGAACCCCCAATTTACCCTTCTAAATTCCGCTTATTGTAATTTTATCCTAAATTCTGATTGTTTGATTACTCAATAGCCCCTTCTAGAACCTTCCTAGAACCAACTAGGCCATTCTAGCCTTGGATTCCCTGAATTGGTTTCCAATCAACCCCTTAAGGTTTTCAAAATTACCTTATCAAACTTCTTCAATTTCAATCGGTACTCAATTGACCGATCCTAAGCTAAATCTAGCTCTGATGGTGTGTCCGCGGGTCCCTTCCTCTCAACAGACTCCCATCCCAAATAATTAAAGCCAAATCAAGGATAGACCAAAACAAACAAATTGTCGATTAACACTTAATTAAAAACTGAACTGACTGAAACTGACCTAATTCAATTAACAAATTGTAATTTGACAAATAATCATTACAATTAAGCTAAACATGCTATCATCAAGCCAAATTAAACAACATCATGTTAAACGACAGAAATGATGACTAGTCAGAAAAAGTGAAAAAATAGAAGAACAGAACTGTTAAAACCAAATTGCCCGGAGAAAGACAAAATGAAGGGAAGGAATACGTGAGGGCGAGAAACTGCTAATTTCAAACGATCCGAGCCAAAGTCGATATCATCACACGAGCAACCGATTCTTGCTCAGAGAAACATGTACAGTGGTTGCATGTTACGATACTAACCCTAGCTTGGCCGGAGAATGTCACAAGGCTATGGGATTCAGGTGGATGGTGAGGTGACTGACCGAATTCCAGCGGTCTTGAAATAAACCAAAACTAACGATTAATCGATTATTCTTGTCAAGAACAATCGATTAGCATAAACTTTGGCTCAAATCGAGCTTTTGAAACCACCAGAATCGAAGAGAAAAGAACAGTTTTAAGTTTTGGTTTTCTTTCAGAGTCTTAGATCTGAAATTGGAGCAAATGGGTAAAAGTTTTGGAGAAACCGGTGGTAGATATTGGATGAGGAGGTTATGGTGTTGTCTGGTTAGAAGATGGGGGTGTTTGGAGAGGTTTGAGTGAACTAGGGTTTGGTCTTAGATCTCAAATTGGAGGGATTAGAGAGGGATTCAAGGGAATTGGTCTGGGGATTTGGAAATGGGAGATGACGGGGATTATGGGGTGTTGATTTGGTGGTGTTTGGAATACCGGAACTGCCGTGAGGCGATTTCGGGTGGTGGTGGGTGGCGGAGACGGTGAGGTATTTTAGGGCGGCTGGGGTTTGGGGTTAGAGACAGAGAGGGTCGTGAAATGGGGAGTGTTTCTGGGGTTAGGGGGTGGGTTCGGACAGTTTTATATGGATGAGAAGGTTAGTTCCCATCCGTTCGATCAAACAAGATCAACGGACGGGATTTAGTGACCATAGAAACGGTGTCGTTTGGCTTCAGATGGGGTCTGGACCAAGTATGGATGGTTTGGGCTTGGGTCTGGGTTAAAATTTGGGTTGTTTTTTTTTTTAAAGAAACGGCCCAAACCCCTTTTCAATTAACCCCCTTATTTCCTTTTCTTTTCTTTTTTTTTCTTTTTCTTTAATTAAAAATCCTATATTAAAATCCTAAATTAATCTAAATTGTAAAATTAAATTAATTATCTAATTACAATAATTATAAAATTACTTGAAAAATCAATTATTTTAAAGATTTAAAAGGTAAAAATGTAAAATGGACCATTTTTTGTGATTTTTATTTTTTTAATAAAATAAATAATTAACTAATTAATTCTAAAAATGTAAGAACAAAACCTAAATGCAATGCATGGTATTTTTGACACTTTTCGTGGCTTAAACGTGCACAAAAACTGCAAACAATTAACACAAATTCTTACAAAATCCTATAAAATTGTAAATACTTGGGTAAAATGTACTTTTTTAATTTGTAGGAGTCTTTCACATAGGGCAAAAATTACGTGCTCACAGCTGCCCTCTTTGCTCGAAAACACGAAGAGTTTTCGAGCAAAGATAAAGTGAGCGAATACGAGCGATTTTTGCCCGTTTGAATACTCCGTGGTAAGCATTTTTGAAAGATCTGACCGAACCTTGCTTCCGAGGATGCCTACATATCCTTGGCTATAAAGGAATCAGGTCAGTGTAGTTCAGAAAGTTTTGGTAGCTGGGACTACCGGGAAGCTGTGATTTCACTGTTTCTGTTGATGCTACTGCTTGCTGAACTCCTTATTACACCGAGACAAAAAAAAAAAGAAACTAGGCTAAAATATGATCTATGAATTACAAGAATCCTATCTACACATCTTCAAACTTGACCTTGCCGCTTCTGCAGTGCTGTTGTGCCTCTTGAACTGTTGACTTGCACTTTCGAGGCGAGTTTCTGTTGTTACTAACTCGAATTGAATTTTGAAATGAGTTCCCTTATTTTCCAGGTGGGCGCCTAATTGCCAAAACTTGAACTGTATTCCCTTGTTCTCCAGGTGGGCGCCTGTTTACCAAAAACTTGAACAGTATTCCCTTGTTATCCAAGAGGGTGCCTGATGCAAAAACTTGAAATGTATTCCCTTGTTATCTAGGTGGGCGCCTGATGCAAAAACTTGAAATGTATTCCCTTGTTATCTAGGTGGGCGCCTGATGCCAAAAGTTGAAATGTATTCCCTTGTTATCCAGGTGGGCGCCTGATGCAAAAACTTGAAATGTATTCCCTTGTTATCCTGGTGGGCGCCTGATGCAAAACTTGAAATGTATTCCCTTGTTATCCAGGTGGGCGCCTGATGCAAAAACTTGAAATGTATTCCCTTGTTATCCAAAAACTTGAAATGTATTCCCTTGTTATCCAGGTGGGCGCCTGATGCAAAAACTTGAAATGTATTCCCTTGTTAACCGGGTGGGCGCCTGATGCAAAAATTTGACATGTATTCCGTTGTTTTCCAGGTGGGTGCCTGATGCAAAAACTTGAAATGTATTCCCTTGTTATCTAGGTGGGCGCCTGATGCAAAACTTGAAATATATTCCCTTGTTATCCAGGTGGACGCCTGATGCCAAAACTTGAAATATATTCCCTTGTTATCCAGGTGGGCGCCTGATGCAAAAACTTGAAATATATTCCCTTATTGTCCAGGTTGGGCGCCTGATGCCAAAACTTGAAATGTATTCCCTTGTTATCCAGGTGGGCGCCTGATGCAAAAACTTGAAATATATTCCCTTGTTATCCAGGTGGGCACCTGATGTAACAACAAAACAAACAAAAGAAACTTTTCTGCCCCAGTTTAATACTGGGAACATCCGTGAGTGTTAACCGCATCATGTTATCCAAAAGAGCTACAAGAATTTAAAAGTTAAATCCCATTATCCAGGAGGGCCCTGAAAACTTGAAACTAAATCCCATTATCCAGGAGGGTCCTAAGAACTTGAAACTAAATCCCACTATTCAGGAGGGTCCTAAAAACTGAATCCCAGGAGGGTCCCGAAGGTTTACGGCCGAACCTGTCTGGTACATGCTTTCCTCACGGAGGGTTTCTCCGGAACAAACGAAATTTCCTGCCCCTGTTTCAATCAAAGAAAATTTTATCAGTTTGAAATGTGGTGGTTAGTTTGCGGCATTCTTGTTGAAGGTGGCCTTTCCACTGTCGTGCTTTGTTCTGACTGGTTGCCTTGGACTGGCAAAGAATTGTTTGAATTTCTGACTGAATCTCAACCACATGCCCCTGAATGACCCGAGTGCCCTACATTCAACCCGCTGTTTTGCAGTTCTGTCCTTTCCAATTTGAACCTCTGTATTTCCCCAACATTCACGAAACCACTCAAATACCTGAACTTCCATTAATACTTCATTTTCCATTTTGCATCATGCTATTTCTGGTATGCTTTGGCCGTACTTTGCTTGTGTAATTGGACAGTTGGTAATAAGCTTTGAAATCCTTTCTTACTTTCTTAACAAGGCTAACATTGGAAAAGCCTCAGAGAAATAGAACCAAAAGAAAATGAAATGCAATTACTTCGAGAGTTAGGAATAAAGAAGAAAATTCGAAACAGGATGACTGTTTGAGGGAGAAAAGGAAAGGAGACTTATCTGAGTGAGGCAACTGGAACCAATGATCATGACATGCATTTTGGATTAATCAGCCCAGTCCATTCAACCAATCACCCTTCAGTCTTCATACTTTGTGCCCCGGGGTTCCCATAATCCAACCTCTCTGCAAAGTCACCAACCTTGTTCGGCTTGCGGTGCCCTAAAGGGTTTTTACCAACAAACCTCTCTCATTTGTTCATCTCTAAACTCACCGTCGCCCTACGGTACCCGTGAGGGTTTTCACCAATAAGACTCTCTTATTTTAATTTCTCTCAGCTCTTCATCGCCCTACGGTGCCCGTGAGGGTTTTCACCAATAAGACTCTCTCATTTATTCATCTTCCCTTTCGCAGGACGGAGTGTTGCCCCTGATGCGAATCATACCTCTATCTCGCTTAACTTGACATTCTCAAAGATTGATCGGAAGGCCTTTCTTTGGACCGCAATATAGGCTTTTGGATAGGATTAGAAAGAAAAGGTATCGCAAAGGCTCAAAAACAGCTTAAAAGGGCTCAAAATTACAACTTTTGGAATCAGATCTCTTACAAAAACCACAACTTCTGCCCCAGTTTCTTTGCTTGGGGGACTTTTGAATTTTTATTTTGATGGGACCGAACCATGAGGCTGCCTACGTATCCTTAAAAGGAATTAGGTCGAACGTAGTTCATGACATAGGAATTGCTTTGTTTTTGTTACTTTTCTTTTTCTTTTCTCTCTCTCTCTCTCTCTCTCTCTCTCTCTCTCTTTTTTACTCTTTTCCCATTTTTCTTTCTCTTTTTCTCTTCTTTTTTCCTATTTTTTTTCTTTTTTTCCTACTTTTTCTTATTTATTTTTCTGTATCTGTACTCCTAAACTCTGCTTCTGATTCCAAAGGAGCGGTATGAAAGAAAATAAAGGCTCAAAAGGGGTAAAAAAGGATAAAGTGTTTAGATAGCAGAATAAAATGCCCTCGTCATTCCAATCTTCAAAATATGCCAAGTACAAACAAACAATTTAGACAAACCAAAGAAACCATACATAATATCTTTTGACCGCATCAGAATTGATAGCCATATCTACACATTTGCCTTCTATATCTGTTAAGTACAAAGCACCATTGGACAACACTCTCGTTACAATGAACGGCCCCTGCCAATTTGGGGCAAACTTGCCTTTCGCTTCAGCCTGATGTGGAAGGATGCGTTTCAATACTTGCTGACCCACTTCAAATTTTCGGGGACGCACCTTCTTGTTGTATGCTCTTGCCATTCTCTTTTGATACAATTGACCATGACACATTGCTGCCAATCTTTTCTCATCAATCAGACTTAATTGCTCCAATCGGGTTTTGACCCACTCATCATCATCAATTTCGGCTTCAACAACAATCCGAAGGGATGGAATTTCAACTTCCGCGGGTATCACTGCTTCAGTACCATATACCAACAAATAAGGAGTTGCACCTACTGAAGTGCGAACAGTAGTGCGATAACCCAGCAAAGCAAAAGGCAACCTTTCATGCCATTGCCTAGAACCTTGCACCATCTTTCGAAGTATCTTCTTTATGTTCTTGTTGGTTGCCTCAACCGCTCCATTCGCCTTGGGGAGATACGGGGTGGAATTTTGATGCGTAATCTTAAATCGTTGACATACTTCTTTCATCAAATGACTGTTAAGATTAGCACCATTATCTGTGATGATCACCTTTGGGATCCCGAACCGACAAATGATGTTAGAGTGAACAAAGTCAACCACTGCCTTCTTGGTCACGAATTTGAAAGTCATAGATTTGACCCACTTAGTGAAATAATCGATGGCCACCAGGATGAACCTGTGCCCGTTTAATGCCGCTAGTTTGATTAGTCCAATGATGTCCATGCCCCAAGCAACAAAGGGCCAAGGTGCGGACATGGTATGCAACTCAGATGGCAGAGAATGAATCAAATCACCATGTACTTGGCATTGATGACACTTGCGCACAAAGCTGATGCAATCTCGCTCCATGGTGAGCCAATAATATCTTGCCCAAAGAATTTTCTTTGCCAGAACATACCCGCTCATGTGCGGCCCGCAAACTCCGAAATACAGTTCAGTCATGATAGTCGTGGCTTGTCTAGCATCTATGCATCTCAACAATCCAAGATATGGAGTTCTTTTGTACAAAACTCCTCCACTTAAGAAAAATCCATTTGCTAAACGTCGAATTGTTCTTTTTTGATCCCCTGTGGCCTGTACTGGATATACCCCTGACTTGATGTATTCCATGATATCGTGGAACCAAGGTTCACCATCAAGTTCCTCCTCAACCACATTACAGTAAGCATGCTAATCACGGACCTGAATATGTAGTGGGTCAATATAAGCCTTATCCGGATGGTGTAACATTGATGCTAAGGTAGCCAAGGCATCAGCAACCTCATTATGGATCCTAGGAATATGCCTGAACTCTACTGATCTGAACCGTTGACAAAGATCATGCAGACATTGTCGATATGGTATGAGCTTTAAATCCCGAGTCTCCCATTCTCCCTGAATTTGGTGCACCAACAGATCCGAATCTCCCAAGACCAAGACTTCCTGGACTCCCATATCTATAGCTAAACTTAAACCCAGAATGCATGCCTCGTACTCAGCCATGTTGTTAGTACAATGGAAACGAAGCTGGGCCGTAACAAGGTAATGATGTCCTATTTCAGAAATGAGCACAGCCCCTATTCCGACACCTTTCATATTAGCGGCTCCATCAAAGAAAAGTTTCCAACCTGGCTTTTCATCCTGCTCCACCTCTCAATATGCATTACCTCTTCATCAGGAAAATAAGTCTTCAACGGATCATACTCTTCATCCACCGGGTTCTCGGCCAAATGATCAGCCAATGGTTGGGATTTCATCGCGGTCCGTGTCACATAGATGATGTCAAACTCTGTGAGCAAAATCTGCCACTTTGCAAGTCTTCCTGTGGGCATAGGCTTCTGAAAGATATACTTTAGAGGATCCAGACGAGAAATGAGGTAAGTAGTGTAGGACGACAGATAATGCTTCAACTTTTGTGCCACCCAAGTCAGGGCGCAACATGTCCTTTCAAGGGGAGTATGCTTAACCTCATAGGATGTGAACTTCTTGCTGAGATAATATATGGCTTGCTCCTTCCTGCCAGTGATGTCATGTTGACCCAACACACAACCGAATGAATTGTCCAAGACCGTCAAATAGAGAATCAAAGGCCTCCCGGGTTCCGGCGGGACCAACACAGGTGGGTTTGACAAGTATCCTTTGATCTTATCAAATGCCTCCTGGCACTCATCAGTCCATTTGCCCGCAGCATCCTTCTTCAGCAACTTAAAGATGGGCTCACAAGTTGTCGTGAGCTGAGCAATAAACCTGCTGATGTAGTTTAAGCGCCCGAGCAGACTCATCACCTCGGTCTTATTCTTTGGGGGTGGCAATTCTTGGATAGCTTTGATCTTTGACGGATCCAACTCAATGCCTCGCCGGCTGACTATGAACCCCAACAGTTTCCCAAACGGAACACCAAATGCACACTTTGCAGGGTTGAGCTTTAGATTGTACCTGCGGAGCCTCTGGAAAAACTTTCTCAAGTCTCCAACGTGGTCGGCCTGATTCCTGGACTTTATGATCACATCATCTCGTAGACCTCAATCTCCTTGTGTATCATGTCATGGAATATGGTAGTCATTGTCCTCATGTAAGTTGCCCCAGCATTTTTCAAACCAAATGGCATGACTCGGTAGCAATATGTTCCCCACGACGTGATGAATGCCGTCTTTTCTGCATCTTCCTCATCCATCAAGATCTGATGATATCCTGCATACCAATCCACAAAAGACCCAATCTCGTGCTTGGCACAGTTATCAATCAAAATATGGATATTTGGCAATGGGAAGTTATCTTTCGGACTTGCTTTATTGAGATCACGGTAATCAACACATACTCTGGTCTTACCATCTTTCTTTGGCACAGGCACAACATTAGCTAACCAAGTGGGATACCGCGTGACTCGAATGACCTTTGCATCAAGTTGCTTCGTGACTTCTTCTTTGATCTTCACACTCATGTCAGTTTTGAACTTCCTTAACTTCTGCTTGACGGGAGGGAATGCCGGGTCAGTGGGCAATTTGTGAACTACCAAGTCAGTACTTAGACCCGGCATGTCGTCATATGACCATGCAAAAATGTCTTTATATTCAAACAGTGCTTTGATTATTTCTTCCTTGATTTGTGGTTCCAAATGTACACTTATCTTGGTTTCCCTGATATTATCTGGATCCCCTAAATTGATTGCTTCAGTTTCATTCAAATTAGGCTTGGGTTTCTCTTCAAAGTGACTTA
>NC_031995.1:3656124-3658599 GCF_001879085.1 Nicotiana attenuata | reverse complement strand
TGTACTTGATGACAACAAGTAAACTTGTTAGCGATTAAGAGCTTAACAGATAGGCAACCGCATGTTGGGAATGCAATGCACCTAAACAGTTAACCGCTTCTATTATGCATTTGAACGGCTGCATGCTTCATCCCGCCTTTAACTAATTCTTTTCATTTTTCGTTTTTCTTTCTCTCCTTTCTTTTCATTCCTGCCTTTCTTTGCTTGGTTCTTGTTGGTCTTCTTTTATTCTTGCATTTTCTTTCCTCTCTTGTTTTGCCACTCTAATTTCTTACTCAGTTTCTTTCCTCTTTTATTTTCTCTCTCTCTCTTTTCTTTTTCTCTCTTCTCTTCTTTTGTTCCTTTCTTCTTATTTTAGGGCTATGATCGAATTCTATGGGGATTGCCTACGTATCATGACGCCGCATGAATCAGATCATCCCGTAGTTCAGGGAATAAGAGTGAAATAAAAGAAAGAAAAAAAATTTGGTTTTTTTTCTTCAAATTTCATAAAATAAACATTTTGATTTTTCTCTACTACAGATTTAAACATAAAAACTAATAGACTCCCAACAAAAATTGCGATACAGACTCGAAAGTGAACTAACAAACTCCAAAAGAAACTGAAACTACAGACTCAAAAGTGAACCGATAGACCCTAAAGAAAAAATGAAAATACAGACTCGAAAGATAAAATCACGAGTACATAAGTGCTTCCGAAACTGCTCCAGGGACATCAGTCGGTCTCGCCGCGGGCCTATGTGCAAGATCTCCCTGAAGGCGATCCAAGTCAGCCATTATTTGGCGAACAAAGTCATCACTGCGGCGAAGAAAGTGGATCTAGTCATATCCTCACACTCATGGCATTTCATGACGATGTAGTCAGCAATTCCCCTAATCCTCTCTCTAATGATGCCTTTCTCTTGGAGCAAGCGCCCAATTTGTTGAGATCTAGCTTCCAGAACTTGGGCGTCATTGTGGCTTTGCTCCTGTAACTGTTGCATGTCCTCCTCCAGCTGAGACATTAGTGCATAACAATGTTCCTTCTCTGCTTTAAAGCTCTTTGTTTGTTTGGCCATCTCATTCTCGAGGGTAGTTAGCTTTTTCTTTAGGTTTGCGACTTCTCCGTCATATTTCCTTTTCAATTGTCGGACAAACTCTGCCCGTCCCTCTGTGCTCTTCGTCAACTGTGCCCGGGCTCTTGCCAGAATACCCTCGGATTTTTCCAAATCATCCTCGTACTCAGATATTTTCCTCCTAAGCCCGTCTATGAGTCTTTCATCTGCTCTGCTTCTTTCCTGGTTCTCAGCAGCTATCTTCATTTTTTGGATCTGGGCTCGAAGGGCTTTGTTTTCTTGGGCCAACTTCTTCTTCTCCCCTTCATCAGCAGCAGCCTGTATACTACTGTCAAATTTAAGATCTCTGATTTGCCCCTCCAATTTGCTTATCGTGGTCCTGTAGCTTGTCTCTTTTGCCAACCAATCCCATTGCTCTTGTGCCCCATCAGTGAATTGTTGAACATGGGGTCTTTTGGCGGGCCGTCCAGGCTCTTGATGGACCTGGACCCTTTTGCCGTACCAGGCTGTGTAATTAGGCTCTAAATCATCCTTGGACAAATCCCGGACCCGAGTTTGTGACTCCAAGAACCTACACTGATGCCAAATTTGGCCAACTTTTTCTTCCAGGAATACAGCTTTTGGACCTAGTTCAATGACTTGCTGACTCAGATCTTCATCATGAGGGATAGTTTGGCATCAACCCAGCTGGCGCAAAACCCTATCCGTAGCATACGGCTGAATACTCCGAAGATCCATCAATAAAAGAAAGCATACTTTGGCCGACATATAGATGACTTCATTGACCGAGAGCCAACCGAATGTACACTCGATTTTGCTTGCCGTCAAGGAACGCAGATGTGCTAACCAACCATGCCTCCTTACCTTCTGGAAACTCATGACCATCCACCCAGTTTTCATGTTCTTCGATGCAGTTAAGACCGGTCATACCACAGTTCATGTACCCTGGACGATGGCAAAGGTGCTCTACCATCCAAAGTTGTAAAAGCATGTTGCAACCCTCAAAAAAATTTCCCCCTGCTCGGCAAATAGTTAGAGCTCGATAAATTTCTGCTAGGATCATTGGTACAATTGTGTCGTTAGCCCTTTTAATCATGAAGTCGACCATTCCAACGAGCCCCAACTCTATATGTCCATCCTTCCTCGGCAAATTAAGGTGCCTAAGAATGCCACTACGAAGGCCAATTCCCGACGTGCTTCCCATTTGTCTTTGTTCCCTGAATGAGTTAGACAGGTATCTAGTGCCTCAAAACCATGGGGGTCTCCATAACGGCGGTATGGGAAATAGAATGTGCAAAATCCTTCGGCCAACTTTCCATCTTTGACTTCCCGAGTAATACTCAGAAGATCCAGAAATTTGTGAGGGGTTACAGCCCTTGGTGCTACTGGGTATCGGGTCTCCTGGTGAACGTTCCCGTTT
>NC_031995.1:3622598-3654299 GCF_001879085.1 Nicotiana attenuata | reverse complement strand
ATTGATTTACATATTTTTAAACCTATGTGCATTTTTTAGAACTTTCTAACCGCTTTTAATAGTTTCTAGGAAATTCAACGTTATTTAAACACATCGTAAACCACGCTACATGAAATGCACCTGCGGTTCACGACACATTTTATTTAACATTATTGGAAATTGAAGTCGGGTCACATGAAATGTACACCCGGATTTTAGCAATTACAAATCACAACTACGTCACGGGAACCGTACCCGTAGCTATGATAATTTAATGTAAACGCGCCTAAAGCAAACTACGAAGATTCATTTTTAATATCTAAGTTACAATATTTGTGAGGACCATGGATGATCTAATTATGGATGGCACACCTCTATTTTATTTTTAACAAGGCTCGTACTTCAACTAAACAAAGCCTAAGGATACTAATATTTTACTCCTAGTTTTGGAATTCAACAAGGATCTACTAAATTGTGAACATTCTCAAAGGGTGCAAGGCTAGGCTTTTAAAATCACTTTTGAGAAGGAGTTGGGCTAGCAATGGCCCATCAATTATTTACTTAAGAGGAAATCAGCCAACTTAAAGTTGTACTTGGGCTGGAATTTGGCCCAGCATGAAAGGACTCAAGGGCGTCTTGCTGAGTCCAATGGAACAGCTCATATTGGGCTTATATGTACGGGCCCAGTTGCTACACATTTTTTTATCTCGGCCTATCCACCTCTGCAATTAACCAAATTTGCCTATTTGCGATAATTAATAGTCAATTGCTGCTAAGTAAAAATCAGTATTCAAGGATCCAAACAACAATGCTAATTGAACGCAGAACTAGAAAGACATAATAACATGTTTTTATACTATAATCTTCAAGGAAAACATTACAATTAAACATCACTCTACTAGGTTTAACGCCCAGGCCCATACGCCCAGATCTAGACTTGCTCAAGAGATTCCCCATGTTGGGCCTTATTGCAAGTCTGGCCCAACTCATGCTACATTCAAACAGTTTTGCAAATAACTAGGCTATACTTATTACAAAGAGATCTCATGCTGTGAACCTAAATCTTAAAATTAATACATTCCAACAGTCCTTCACTAATGAATGTCCCTAAATTTACAAAAGGAAGATTTTTAACTTAACAATTCATCATTCTAACAGTCCATTATAACTAACATCTAAAAGAAAGGAAAAGAAAATTTTAAAGTAAATAAAAGGAAAATTTCTTCTAGCTTCAGGTTCCTGCCCTCAGATCCTTCAAACCAAGGTACAAGCTTGCAAGAAATCATCTACAGAGTTGTTTCTCACAAGTTGACATTTCAAACTCCAACCCTGAGGTTTCTTACTGCCAAACCAGCTTTTGTTTCCACTTAGAATTTCATGGATCTGACCATGTTAAAGGTTAGACCCACAAAATGTCTTCAGACACATGGACCTACTATATCATCAAACCAAACTCAAGTAAACTATGCAAAAATGAGTGAAAAAAGCCGTGTGATTCATAGGTCTGACCATGTTAAAGGTCAGACTCACAAACCAAATAAAGGATTCAAACCCAAAGGCATACTATACTGCCTAACATACTCAAACAAATGTAAGAATGAACAAAGAATTGGGGGGGGGGGTAGTGTAATCCATGGATCTGACCATATAAGAAGGTTAAATTCATGAACAAACAAGGTTTCAACTATAGGGATTTAGCATGCTGGCATCATCTTTCTCTGCCTCCCGGCTGGCCAAACCGGTGGTGCCGCCAACACTTGAGGAAATCACCCCCGACAATTGCATCATCAAGAAAGACTTCGGTATCGAGAACCCTCCCGATGTCGAAGGCCTATGCGAGCACGTATCCCGATACATTATCCTGATAACGAAGCAACTCATCAAGGAAGTAAAGAAGGATTGTCGGTGGGGAGACAAGGTCAAGGTCCAGATCCCGAGGCCTGACGAAAGCATAACTACCCACAAAGAGGGGTTTTTGAGTGTTTACACTTACCCCTTCACACTGGGTCCCCTTGATCTGGTGGTGATCGACTTCTGCAAGACGTACGAAGTCACCCTTGGTCAAATCCACCCTTCCTTTTGGCGTATCGTGATCATGTTGCGGTATTTTTCTGAAAAGGCCGAGGGTTTGGAATTCACCCTCAGCCACCTGGTTCGGTTGTATCAGCCCCAGTTATTTCGAGGGTTCATTAAGCTGCAACGCCGAACAATGAAGTCCTTCTTCGCCAGTACCGACGAAACCAAAGATCTGGGTTGGATAAGTTGGTTTGTTAGAGTAAGAAATTCGGACATCATCCCCGAGGAAAAAATGCCGTTCCCGGAGAGGTGGAATTTTAACGGTAAGTGGAGTCCGCATTTCTTGTATTCTATTCATATTCTTTCATATTTCATAACGCTCTTATCTTTCTTTTGGCAGCCAATGCTTGGGCGCCCCTAGCGGTGCCCGACCTCGAGGATTGGGTTAGAAAGTTAGCTGCCACTTCTTCCTACAATGAGCGTAAGTGGCGCGAATTAGCGAAGGGCCAGTGGGAGACCAAGAACCACGGTAAGTGCCTTTTTATAGTTTCAACATTTTTTATACATTTGGCGGCATTTTTACTTACTCACGCTTGCCTATGCAGGCCTTGGAGATGCGTCCGAGATGAGTCCGGCTCCGCCTGGGGAAAAAACCAAGCCTTCAAATCCAAAGTCCGAGAAGGACAACAAAAGAAAAAGGGTCTCGAAACCCGAAGACCCTCAAGACAAGAAAACCTCTGCTCGAAGGTTGCAGAAAAGGTTTGCTCTAACGGGCTCAGACTCGGCCCATGACTCCCCGGATGGGGAAGAAAAAGATGATGAAGAGTCGGCACTGGTGACTCGGACCAGGAAGCCGGTCGAGGTCGCCAAGCCTTCCGAACTGGGAACCTCGTCCTGTGGCGAGGATACCCTGGAGGAAAAGACGGGCAAAGCCCCTGCATCCCCGGAGGTCGAGATTGTCCTTCTGCTTTCAACAACTACGCCGGTGGGGGTTAATACTGGTACCCCCGATGCTAATGAAAACTCCCCGAGTGTACAGCTCGGGGCCGCGACAACATGTCACTCCCTTTCATTGCCAACTTATTCTGGGGGGAAATCGAGGAAGCTCACGCTTTGCATATGCCCGACCGAAATAAGGTCATCGAGGATGATCCTTTTTAGGCTTGCTACGATGGGATCGAGGATGCCGATGACCTCAATAATGCATCCTCCATTTTTGAAGAGGCTCAACGTCTCCTTTCCCGGGTAAGGACCAGCCCTTTCTATTGCAAATTTTTCTTCCTTTGTCTTCTTTCGACTGATATGTCTCCATTTCATGCACAGGCCACTGCAAAGTTTAAAGTTGAGTTGAGCCAATGTGAGGCCGAGCTCAAGAAGGTTTCAGGTTAAGAAAAGGCCTTGAGGCTCCTCTGTAGCCAAAAAGAAGAGGAGCTTAAGGATCTCCGAACAGCATTGGCTAAAGCTCGAAAAAGCAAATTCAAGCTAGATGAGCAGGTAACAGTGATTTTAACAAAGTTCGGCCTTCTTGGCCCTACTTTGGAGGCTAATACTTCGATATCTCAGCTGCAGCAAAAGCTGGATATGATTGGGCAGCTCCAAGGCGAGGTAGATCGAGTTCGGGCTGATTATCATCAGTGGAAGAAGAATATGGATCAACTTGCTGCCGAATTTGGCCTCGGCTGAAGCTCATCTCGGAGGCGTTAAAGCGAAGGATTTAGCTCAGGCTAGGAGGATCGAGGGGTTGGAGGCCGAGCTGGCTAAAGCTCGGGTCGAAGCTGCACAGGCTAAGGCTGAAGTTGTACATGCTAAGGCCGAAGCTGAGAAGACAAAGGTTGCGGCTGATAAATCCATTGCTATATACAGGAGGGGAGCCGCGGCCGTTCTAGCTGAGCTGAGGGAGGCCTCCGACCGGGGGAGACGGAGCAATGTTGGCCAAGTGTCAAGCCTAGAGGGAGACTCTCGAAGAAGTCCATGCCCGAGGATTCGACCTCGCCGGGGAGATAGCCAAAGCAAAGGCGCGGGAAACCGATGCTAGGTTTCTTGTCTCCACCGATGACGAGGATGTGGTGAGTGGCTCCGGGGACGAGGAAGGCGAAGAAGATGCTCCCGAAGGGGAAGAGACTCCTGAAGATAAAGCCACTGAAGACGAAGACGACACTCCCGAGGGCGTGGCCCTGAAAATAAATTAGGCTCCTTTTTTGTGCAAGGGCGTTGTAATATATTTTGTAAATATCCTTAATGAATATAAAGCAACTTTTTGCTCTATCCTTGATTTGTGTTAACTTTTATTTTGTCCCCGTTTATGAGAAAACTCCGATGATTCAAATACTAAGCTCGAGTATCGGTTTAGACTCATAATAGGCCCTTAGGCTTTTATTGCTCAAGGTCATACCCCTTAGGGTTTTAGATGATCCCCGAGCCGATCTTAAAATCAATTTAATGCGAGCTTCGGGGTAACTGGGCCTTTGGGTCCGAGTTGAATGAGAACAGAGTCTCGGACTCCCATAAGCTTTTTGGCCCTATATCTCTTTTAAGTTGGCCCTTAGGTTCTTGTATATCGGCCCTTAGGCTCTTTTTTATAATTGGCCCTTAGGCTCTTTAAATTGGGCCGTTTTGGACTCTAAAATGGCTATATAGTTTTTCCCTCATTTCGGCTAAAAGACTTAGTGAAATTTTAGTTATGCCTTAGCATGTGTTTTTGTACCCGTTGGGTTTTCCGAAGGCTCGACGTATCGGAACCTTATTAGTCATTTCGTTTGTGTAGACATAATTGGATATCTGTTAAGGGTTTTCCGAAGGCTGGTGTTATCGAAGCCTTTGGATTATTCGAGGGCTGATTTATCGAAGCCCTTAGATTTTCCGGGGGCCGAATTTATCGAAGCCCCTTATATTTTGCTTTTGCCAGGGGTAGCCTGACTTAACCGGTTTTTCAATATTTGAAGGCCTTTAATTTTATAGCGGAAATCGAACGTCTCCGAATCGCATTATTTTGGCCGTAGCCTTTATGTGACCGTAGTCTTTAGTATGGCCGTAGCCTTCGGGTTTGTCACTTTAACTTGTATCCCGATAACTTTCCGAACTTGTTCGAAAAGTTAGTCCCCGAGTTTAATGGCCTTGGCCTTTGTTTCGAGGGGGTTCCTCTTTGAGGTCTTATGAGTCCGAATTTTCGATGACTCGGATGTGTTAACTGTCAGTGACAGTCCCCGGGTATTTCAGGGTGCTTTGGCCTTTGAGCCGCTTCCCGTAGGATTGTAAGTGTAGAGCTCGTATGAGATACAAAGTATTTTTGATATAACCAGAATGCTTCTTTAAATAGTTGATACATGCGTACATGTTTTGCCGTCTGGGCTCGACTATTCTATATGGACACGGTTTATTCGACCGTTTGGCCCATTACAAAGTTCTCCTATAGAGGCCCTCTTAGGCGTGAAATGTCTTTCTAAAAAATATAACCTCCGAGGGTGATGCCCCCCCCCCCCAGTATTCGAGGTAGATCGAAAAGAAGCCTTGAATACTTGTTGAATGTTCCTTAGGTAGCATATGGGTGTTGCCTCGTTAAAAACCTTGCCGGTAAAATCTATTTGGGATAAAACCCGATCTAAGGAAAAAAGAGCGCAACACACGCTTTCAAACCCAAGGCCTTCGAGCTGAAGGATGCCTCGATGTCTCCAATCGAACGTCTGCAAGGAGTCAGTTTTAAATACAAAATAGGAAAGGGGAGAAGGTCATACCTCAGCAGTAATATCGCTTGAGCATCGATACATTCCAATTGTTTGGTAGTTGCTCGCCTTCCATTGTGCTAAGTTTGTAGGATCCTTTCCCTATGACTCCGAGGACACGGTACGGTCCTTCCCAATTGGAACCTAGCTTCCCTTTGTTTGGGTCTCAAGTGTTGAGAGTGACTTTACTTAGGACTAAGTCCCCGACTTTGAAATATCGAAGGTTCGTTCTTTTGTTGTAATACCTTTCGATCCTTTGTTTCTGCACGGCCATTCGTATTAAAGCGGCCTCACGCTTTTCATCGAGTAGTTCGAGAGAAGTGTTCATAGCTTCATGATTTGAGTCCTCGGTGGCATGCTGAAACCTGACGCTAGGTTCCCTGACTTCGACTGGGGTCAATGCTTTGGATCCGTATACCAAAGAAAACGGGGCCTCCCCCGTGCTGGACTTCGAAGTTGTTCGATATGCCCATAGCACCTCGGGCAGCACTTCTCTCCATTTCCCCTTAGCATCATCTAACCTTTTCTTTAAGTTTCGAATGATGGTTTTGTTTGTGGACTCAGCCTGACCATTTGCACTTGGGTGGTAAGGTGTTGATAGAATCCTTCTGATTTTATGGTCCTCAAGGAATTTTGTCACTTTGCTGCCGATGAACTATTTCCCATTGTCGCATGTTATTTTGGCGGGTATCCTGAACCGACATATGATGTGGTCCCATATGAAGTCGATGACTTCTTTCTCTCTTACCTTCTCGAAGGCCTGCGCTTCAACCCATTTTGAGAAGTAGTCAGTCATAAACAAAATAAATCTAGCTTTACCTGGCACCGTTGGTAGGGGGCCGACGATGTCCATCCCCCATTTCATGAATGGCCATGGGGATAGGACCGAGTGGAGTTGTTCACAGGTTGATGGATTATTGGTGCTAATCTCTGGCAATTGTCACACTTCCGAACGAACTCCTTGGTATCCTTTTCCCTGCTATCCCAATAATACCCCGCTCTGATCATCTTGCGAACCAGAGAGTCTGCACCGAAATGGTTCCCACAGGTGCCCTCGTGGATTTCCCGTAGTACATAATCAGTGTCCCCGGGTCCCAAACATACTGCCAGTGGTCCATCGAAGGTTCTTCTGTACAACGTTCCATTTTCATCGAGTGAGAATCGAGCTGCTTTGGCTCGAAGTGTTCTTGACTCTTTTGGGTCCGCGGGGAGCTTCCCATGCTTCAAGTAATTGATGTACTTATCCCACGTTAAACTTGTTGAATTAATCTCTGAATGACCTTCTTCGACCACCGACTTCGATAGCTGGATGACAGCCCCCGGGACGATATCGTCTTCTTCGACCGATAACCCCAAGTTTGCAAGTGCGTCGGCCTCGCTATTCTATTCTCGAGGTACATGGTCTAGTGTCCACTCCTTGAAGCGGTGCAATGTCATTTGAAGTTGTCTAAGTACCTTTGCATTCGATCGTCCCGAACCTCGAAGCTTTCGTTTACATGATTTACTACCAAAAGGGAATCACACTTTGCCTCGATGACCTCTGCTCCAAGGCCCTTGGCTAGTTCAAGACCTGCAATCATGGCTTCATACTCGGCCTCGTTGTTAGTCAATTTAGAAGTTTTGATAGATTGTCTAATAACACTGCCCGTAGGCGGTTTCAAAACAATGCCGAGCCCGGATCCTTTCACATTCGAGGCACCGTCTGTGAAGAGGGTCTGAACACCCGATGACGTACCCGTTTTTAGCAAGAGTTCCTTTTCTACATCGGGTACGAGGGCAGGTGTGAAGTCGGCCACGAAGTCTGCCAAAATTTTGAGACTTGATAGCCGTTCGAGGCTGATATTCGATATCATATCCTCCAAGCTCGATGGCCCATTTGGCCAATCTGCCCGATAATTCGGGCTTATGCAAGATATTTCGAAGCGGATACGTAATCAGTACACATATATGATGGCATTGAAAATATGGTTTTAATTTCCTAGATGCGCTTATTTATGCAAGAGCTAATTTTTCCAAATGTGGGTACCCGGTTTCAGCATCTCCTAGGGTCTGAATCACATAATAGACAGGAAATTGCGTACCTTGATCTTCTTGAACCAACACGCCACTTACTGCTACCTCGGACACGGACAAATACAAGTAGAGTGTTTCATCCTCCTTTGGAGTATGGAGCAGTGGTGGGCTCGAGAGATATCGTTTTAATTCTTCCAAGGCTAGCTGGCACTCCAAGGTCCATGCGAAGTTGTTCTTCTTTTTGAGTAGGGAAAAGAAGTGATGGCTCCGATCTGATGACCTCGAGATAATCGACCTACGGCAGCTATCCATCCGGTCAGCCATTGCACGACTTTCACATTGTTTACCACGATGATTTCCTCGATGGCTTTGATTTTATCGAGGTTGATCTCGATACCTCTATTCGATACCATGAAGCCCAAGAACTTGCTCGAGCCGACTCCAAAAGCGCATTTCTCGGGGTTGAGCTTCATGTTGTACTTTATAAGGATGTCGAATGTCACCAGTAAATAGGTCAAATGGTCCTCTGCGGGCAGGGACTTAACTAGCATATCATCAATTTTAACTTCCATGGATTTGCCTATTTGATGTTCGAACATCTTATTAACTAGACGTTGGTATGTGCTCCTACATTTTTTAGCCCTAAGGGCATTATATTATAACAATACGTGCCATACTTCGTGATGAATAAAGTTTTTTCCCGGTCCTCCGGGTTCATTTGAATTTGGTTGTACCCAGAGTAGGCGTCGAGAAAGGTAAGGATCTCGTGGCCGGCCGTAGCATCGATCACACGATCGATGTTGGGCAAGGGGAAAGAACCTTTAGGGCATGCTTTGTTCAAATCTTTGTAATCTACACACATTCTAAGTTTATTCTCCTTTTTGGGGACTACCACTACGTTAGCTAGCCATTCGAGATATTTTACTTCCCTAATGGATCCTATTTTGAGAAATTTGGTTACCTCTTCTTTGACGAATGCATGCTTTACCTCGGACTGAGGTCTCCTCTTTTGCTTCACCGGTTTAAATCTGGGATCGACATTTAGTCGATGGGTAGTTATTTCCGGTGGGATCCCTGTCATATCTAAATGGGACCAAGCGAAGCAATCAATATTATCGATGAGAAACTGAATGAGTTTTTTTCCGAGTTCGAGGGTTAACCCCGTCCCCAGGTATACCTTTCGTTCTGGAAGATGCTTGACTAATATGACCTGCTCGAGTTCTTCGATCGTGGATTTCGTCGCATCTGATTCCTCGGGGGCAATGAAGGTTCGGGGAATGAGGAAATCTTCTTCTTCGTCCTCGGCCACCTGTTTGTCGAACACTTGTCCCTCGGGCTCAACTGAAGGCACGGGCTGTAATTGCTATTTGGCCACCTGTTCGTCCTTCGATTTTTCCAATGTGGATGGCACCGATACCGGTGCCAAGTCGTGCACTGCAAACATCTCCTTAGTTGCATGCTGCTCTCCATATACTGTTTTCACGCCATCCTTCGTCGGGAACTTCATCATCTGATGGAGGGTCGATGGCACCGCCCTCATGCTATTGATCCACGGCCTTCCGAGCAAAGCATTATACCTCATGTCACCTTCGATGACATGAAACTTGGCGCCTTGTATGGTTCCGGCCACGTTGACTGGGAGGATGATTTCTCCCCTTGTTGTTTCACTTGCCATGTTAAAGCCATTAAAGACCCGAGATGCCGGTATGATTTGATCGAGCAGCCCGAGCTGCTCTACGACCCTTGACTTGATTATGTTTGTCGAACTACCTGGATCCACGAGAACACGTTTAACTTGAACTATATTTACAAGGATAGAAATTACCAGTGCATCGTTATGAGGTTGAGATAAAGCCTCGACGTCTTCCTTGCTGAATGTGAGGGTATCCTCGGGCAAGTAATGCCGAGTCCGTTTCTCCCTTGTGATGGATACTTTGGTACGTTTGAATATTGGTCCTTGTGGGACGTTGACTCCACCGATGATCATGTGAATGATATGTTGAGGTTCTTCAGGTTTGTTCTTTTTGCCTGCATCCCTCTCCCTGAAGTGATTCTTAGCCCGATCACTTAGGAATTCTCGAAGGTGGCCCTCATTGAATAACCTAGCCACTTCCTCCCTTAGCTGCCTGCAATCCTCCGTTCTATGACCATGCGTGCCATGATACTTGCACATCAAGTTCGGGTTCCTTTGGAAGGGATCAGTCTGTATTGGCCTGGGCCACTTAGTATCTTTGATTCTCCCATTAGCCAAGACGATCCCTGATGCATCTATGCTGAAATTGTATTCTGATAATCGAGGAACCTCGGCGGGGTCGGCATGTTTATCGAACCCGTTCTTTCTCATGAGTCCCCGAGAACCTTGACCTTGGTCGCTTCTTCGATCGCTCCGAGGGGAGTTGTGGCTCGGGCCGTTGTTTCTTCGATCGGCATATGGTTGATACCGTTCTTTGTTGAATCTTGATCCCCCGTTTGTGTCCCTCGGGGGCTTGGCTGCGAATCTGTTAGGATGAACTGAGCCCGAGGGGGCTCCCAACTTGTTGTCCTCGACCCTAATTTTGACTGATAGCGATTGTGCACATCCGACCATGTCACAACTGGATATTCAATCAAGGTCTGCTTTAGCTGTCAAGATGCAATCGAGCTTCTTTCATTCAAACCTTGCATAAAGGCCTGAACTGCCCAGTCATCGAAGACTGGCGGTAATTCCATTCTTTCCATTTGAAACCGGGACACGAACTTTCTCAACATCTCGTCGTCCCTTTGTTTTATTTTGAAGATATCCGATTTTCTTGTGGCCACCTTTATGGCCCCGGTGTGTGCTTTCACGAAGGCATCCACCAACATAGCAAATGAGTCAATGGAGTTAGGAGCTAAGTTGCGATACCAAATCATAGCTACTTTTGGTATTGTTTCCCCAAACTTTTTCAACACTACTGACTCGATTTCCTCATCATTCAAGTCATTTACTTTGATTCCACAAGTGTATGAAGTAATATGTTCATTAGGGTCAGTTGTTCCGTTGTATTTCGGTATATCGGGCATGCAAAACTTCTTGGGAATGGGCATTGGAGCCGCACTTGGGGGGAAAGGTTTTTGTATGAATTTTTTCGAGTCCAGTCCTTTCAAAATCGGAGGTGCTCCTGGTATCTGGTCGTCTCTTGAATTGTATTTCTCCGCCTTTTTGTCATTTTCTTCAATTTTCTTTTCTCCGGACTCGATTCTTTTGGTCAGTTCTTCGAGCATTTTCATAATAGCGGGATCAGTCCCCGACCCATTTTCATCGGGCCTTTCAGGTGCCGGTTCCGTATGCCGGGCGTCCACTGGTTCGGCGGTGTTTGGAGTTCTGTTTTGACTCTGAAGTTGAGCAATGGCGACTTGCTGAGCCTGCAACATCTCGAATATCACTTGGAGGCTGACTCCTCCTTCTTCCATTCCTCGCATTTCCTGGCCTCCGGCTCGGGCTTCCCTGTGTGCATTCCTCACGGGGTCCGTGCCTACGTCCGTGTTTAGAGCGTTATGTGAACTGATATCAACGGGCTCCAAATCCCTCAGGGTTTATGGGTGGTAAACCAACCCCTATACCGCTGTTTTCTCCGAGTCCCTCATTGTCATGAGCTGGTGCGTTTTGTGTGCTAGACATATTTTGGCCTAAAATCAAAAAATCTTTGACAAGAAAAAGTGTGAAGAACAACGAGTGTTATCAGAAAACTAGCACTAAAATAATTACTATTATCTTTAGCCCCACGGTGGGCGCCAAACTGTTTACCTCAAAAAATCTGAGTAACAATTAAAGATAATTTGTGGTTTTAAAGATATGTGATATATTCTAATACTAGCGATTAAACAAGTAATGTTAAGCTTAAGTAAGAAGAATTGGTGAACCAAATCAGTGTTGTTGGAGCAATAGGGGCCTCGAGCTTGATTATCACAGAGACCTCGCGGTCAGCTAAGAACAATAAAGAATGAACTATAAAATAAAGACAATAAAGCTGAAGAACAATTGTTGAGCACGTTAAACAAGAAAAGCAAAGTGGAATGTTCTATTGCAGCGAATAATGTATTTTTTACAAATGATTGGGATCCCCTTTATATAGGAGGGGAAAATCCTAATATGGTACATTTTCAATTATGATAAAAAATTCTATTGGTACAGCTGTATAACGACCTAGCACGGACTTGTACTATTCAGTACGAATCTTATCCTATAATTTATGCCCTGATCCACGTGTTCTTGAGAAATTCCCGCTCTTTCTTGAATGGCTTCGAGATTGTGCTGCCCTCGATGTAGGTCATGCCAGGCCTTCGATCAGCTTCCGCGAGGTATGTGTCCCTCAGTCGAGTCTGACCTCCACTTCGAGTTGCCCGGACTCGGACTCATAGCCCAATTTAAGACTTCGAAATCGGGCTCCTTGATTTTAACCGTATACAACTTCCAGCATATTATGTTGGAACTTCATCACACGAAAAGTTCCAGCAATATATGTTGGATTGTGGAGCTCCTGCATATAAACTTCTCGCATATTATGTAGGAACTCCAACACATTATAAAATTCCAGCACATTATGCTGGAATATGTAAAAAATACGATCTACAACATATTATGCTCGAATATTTCCGAATTTTTAATGGTGTTCTTGTTCGGATTTTATATTTACATGAAAAAGTTGCTAAATTTCGATTACTTTTGAAACCGTGGCTATTCTTCAATTATCAGTTGTAAATCTGACTATTTTTTATTTTTTCTCAAATGTCTTAACAAATTAAACTTTACATATATTAAGTCATAAAGCCGGTTTGGCCAAGTTTTTGTGAAGCCAAAAGTAACACATATTAAGTAATATGTAGCCAGTGAGGCCAAGCTTTCATGAAGCTAAGAGTATATTTTTTTAAATGTGTTTGTTTTACATAATTGAGGTGTTTGGTCAAATTTTTAGAGAAAAAACTAAATACTTTTGAATAAGTAGTAGTAAAAGCCAGTTGTTAGGAGCTAAAATAGGTAGCTTTTTCTTATAAGTACTTTTGAAACCTTGGACAAATACAAATTGGTGCTACAATATTGGTAAAAGTACTTTTTAAATTGATTAGTCAAATACAGTACTATTTTTCAAAAGTACTTCTGACATAAATAAGCAAATGGCCATACATGCTAATTTATTTATTGATTTCTATTTTTATTCTATTCGTTTTTAATATGTTTAAACAGCGAGATTTGCACTAAAATGATTATTTGAGGCTATTATTTAAATTTCCCATTTAAGGAATTTTGCATAAATAGTTTGCACTACATACATGAAACTTGAAAGAATAAAAAAGTGTTCACAAGTTTTGCTTAAACTTGCTTGTGTTCTTGTATAACTATTACTCCCTCTATCCCACTTTATTTTGATTTATTACGGAATTTACGAAAGAAAGAAGGACTTTTGAAACTTGTTGTCTCAAGTAAATTATATATATGTGACGATAAATCATCTAAAAAAAAGTAAAATGAGAAGTTTAAAATAAAACATTTTTATATATTATTTCTAAATATAACCTCTTTTTTTTTTTTTTGTGATATCTTGAACAGAAAAGTGCATAACATGAATTCGGATAAAGGAAGTAACTAATATTTCACATTACACATATAGCCCGAGCAATGAAAAGTTTATTGTCCCTTAAGTCATGAATGGTTTTTTTTTAATCAAAAGAGTTACTACAATTTATACTAGCGCTAATAATCTACCTTTACAATTTGTATAAATTGTAACCTTCTATGTACTTTACTTTTAGTAACTGGTGTATTCTCAAAGTTAAGTTCCTATTGGACTTTCACTTTTAGTGAGATGATTAAGGAGTTATCTGGTGTATTTTGCCTCCTTTAATAATAATTTTTTATGCAAAAAAAATTACTTTTAACCTTTTTTCTTGTTGTAAATACTTTCTTTTATACAAACAACGAAATTAATTTATAATATTTTAATGAAATATGTACAAGTTCAAAACTGGAAAAAACTGGAGAACCCCTGAGCTATTGCCTGCAAGTTGGACATGAAGCCCCAACTTCAATGATCATCTTATCTTCCTCACTATATTCATATCTCTTACACCTATGGATAACTATTAAGCTCTCTCAATCTACATTTTATCTTAATTTTCCTGTTGCTTCTCTGAAAGATGTCTTGAACTAATGATCTAAGTATCCCCTCTACATACTGAGACTTAGCCTTGAATATTCTTGAGTTCCTCTCTGTCCATATGTAGTAGATGCAGCCTGCTAATGTCATTCTATATACTTCTGCCTTCAGTGTTTTCCCCTTCGTTTCCTTTGTTTCCCATTCCATTTCTTCATTCCATGTCATACTGATCTTTGAATCCCCTGCCATTTCAATAATCTTTCCCAAACCTCTGTAGTCACCTTGCATTCAAAAAACAGATGGTGCATGGTTTTATTTTCTTCCTTACTGAGCCCACATGTTTGATCAATCATCAATCCGCAGCCTGCTACCTTGTCTTTGGTATGTAGCCTTGATTGTAGTGCTAGGTTTAGTATAAAACCTCACCTAGGTACAACATAGTTGTTACAAGTTAGTTTCCTCCATGGTATTTTAGGATAGTCTTCTCTCAACTGATGGTACATCACTTTTATGGAGTATGAATTCATTTTTAACATATCAGTGATGCACAACCCTGCCTTTGACAGATATGTTTTAGCTTTTAGTATCTTGTTTAGAACCCAGGAGGCTTGGTTGACTTGAACTTCCCAAATATTTTTCCTTTCCCATAGTATATATGGACCCATCTTACTCACATCTTATCTTTCTTTGCTCATAGGTTCCACAGTAGTTTAATCACAGCAGCCTTGCTCCAGGTCTCCAAATGCAGTACATTAAATCCACCTGCTGTCTTTGGCCAGCATACTTTTTTCCATGCCAGTAATGCTCTTCTTGATATATCAGTTGTGCCTGTCCATAGTAAACTTCTGCATGTTGCTTCTATCACCTTAACAATTTTCTTTGGTAGCACAAAGATTTGTGACCAGAAGACTTGGATTGAGAAGAGTACATTATTTATCAACTGAAGTCGTCCAATATATGATAGAAATTTTATAGTCCATGAAGTAATCCTCCCTATCATTTTCTCTAACATTGGTTTGCATTGCACTATTGAAATTCGTTTAATGCTCAACGGGACTCCAAGATATCTCATTGGTAATTCCCCTTTGGCAAATCCAGATGCTGCTAGTATCTCCTCTTGTATTTCTCTACTGACACCTCCAAAGTAAATGGAACTTTTATCTTTATTTGGTATCAGACCAGAACACCTTGAGAATTCATTGAAACAATCCATGAGCAGTCGTATTGATCCCATATCTCCTCTACTGAAAAGGAGCAAATCACCAGCAAAACTCAATTGTATAATTTGCATCTTTGCACATTTTGGGTGGAAATTAAAATCTGGATTTCTCTATAAAGTTTTAAGTTTCCTGGTTAGGTACTCCAATCACAAACAAGAAGGGGGACATTGGGTCCCCCTGTCTTAGACCATTCTTGGCTGGAAATGGTGCACAAGGTTTTCCATTTATAAAGATCGAAGTACGACACAGTTTTAACACATGTCATTATCTACTCTATGAACAGTCTTGGAAAGTTCAGAGCACTGAGTCCTTGTTCTAGGAAAGGCCATTTTAATGAGTCGTATGCCTTCTGCATGTCTACTTTCACCATACACCTGGGGGAAACTCCTTTCCTGCTATATACCTTAACTAGCTCATGCTAATTATAATGTTATCAGAGATCACTCTACCCGGGACAAATGCTGCTTGATTCTGATCAACCAGGTAAATCATAACTCCTTGTAGCCTCTTGGTTAAGATCTTTGATATCATTTTATACACTATAGTGCAACAAGAAATGGGTTTGAATTGTTTGACAGTAGAAGGGTTCTTGACCTTTGGTATTAGAGTGACTGTGGTGAAATTAATAGGTAGATACATTCTCCTGGTACCAAAGAATTGTATCACTGCCGCTGTTATCTGCGTTCTTATGATGTTCCAGGCTTTCTTGAAAAATACAACATTAAATCCGTCACATCCCAGAGCCTTGTTGTCATCTATATCATTGAGTGCATTCCTTACCTCCAATTCGGATACCGGTTCAATCAACTTTAATTGCATTTCCATGGTCAAGCACTGGCCATCTTTCATGACTCCTGGATTGATTGCAGGTAGTGCAATAGCAACTTCTCCTAGGAGTTGTTTGTAGTACCCAAGAATTTGCTCCTGTATATCATTTTCCCCTTCTATCAGATTACCTCGATCATCCACCAGAGTTCTAATCTTATTTTGTGCCATTCTGCTTTTCATGATTGCAAAAAGGTAGAATGTATTGTCGTCCCCTAGTTGCAGCCACTAATTTCTGGATTTTTGCTTTTCAACACTTTCTTCAATTAGTACCCATTTCTCTAGCTTCTCTCTGATCATTTTCTCTGCCTGTTTGAGTTCATTGAAGTTTATTTGCATCCTTAGATCCTCTTGCACTTCCATTAATTGTGGTTTGCAACTCTTTATCTTGTCCTCTATTCCTGAGTATTGCGTTGTGTTGATTTTTTGATCTCCTGCCTGACCTTTTTCAGTTTGCCCCATATATTCTCCATGTGATGATACTTTTTCATCCTTTCTCCACACTTTGTTGAAATTTTGCATGTTCCGCAATGAAGTTAAAGAACCTGAATGTTCTATAACTTTTGCTTTGTTGCTCTGTTAGCTGGGTTGCCGATGGAGCATGGTCCGAGAAATATGGACCCATGATTACTATATCCAGTAGTGGGTAAGCAAGTATCCATTCTGCATTCCCCATCCCTCTATCTATCCTGCTACGTACTGTATTGTTTGACCATGTGAATTGTGCCCCAACACTTATTAGTTCAGCCATATTGTAGTCTTGGATAATGTCTTTAAAGTCAACAGTCTCATTCTCATGTACTGGAGTCCCATTGATTCTATCTTCTTATGTCAACACAGCATTAAAATCTCCCATTGCAACCCATGGTCCATGTTGCACATTATGTAGTTGTCTTAATTCATGCCATAGACTTTTCCTATCACCTACTGTATGTAAATCATATATAGCTGTAAAGCTAAATTTCATGTTTGTGTCCCATACACATACCTGTCCATGTATTAGTTGTGTATGTGTATGGTCTACTATAAACTTAACTTTGTTTGTATCCCATAGAATCCAAATCCTTCCTTTTGTGCCTGTGCCATAATCCAAATCCAAACTTAACTTTTAACTATATTATTTTACTTGAAAGATATTAAAGATTATATTCGAATTCATACAGGTATCTTAGATGTTGTAACTATCATAGCTAAACTGTTCATTCATTATGGAAAAGAAAAAAAGATTTTACTTTTACCTCTTAAAAATGAAAATCTATAGAAGAGAACTGTAGACAATAAATTTGGTTCGAGAAAATAAAATCAAGACCAAGAAATATTGCAACAATCGTAGTATTTGATTTCGAATATTTGAGCGTTACAATCTCTATGAATCCTCTGATTCTTCTTTTCAATAGTAAATAAATTCAAGGGCCTTGGAGCTTGATCTTGAATCTATATTTGTTTCCACGAACGATGATCTTGTTCTTGAGCTTGAGCTTGATTGCTTGAACTTGACCTTGATTTGTTCTTCGTTCTTGAACTTGAACTTGATTTCTTCTTCGTTCTTGAACTTGAACTTGATTTCTTGAACTTGAAGCTTGAAACATATGGAGGAATTTGCAGCGTTTGATCCACGAGCTCTTTCTTGCTTCTTGTTATAACTTCTGGTGCCTTTTCTGAGTTATGAAGACCCCTATTTATAGTTGTGGGAGGGAAGAGTTATGATAAGAACAAACTCTTTCCGACCAATCAAATTGAAGTGTGACAAGGCCGCATTTGATTGGCCAGAACATGTCACTTGCACAAGTGGCAATTTCATTGGCCTTTTAGTGTGACCGGGCATGCCTTGTCATTTTGACACGTGGCATGGTCCCATTGGCTCTTCCGTTTGACTTGGCGTGCCACGTCATTTGACATGTGACACCAAACTGGGCCTCTAGGAAGATGACATCTTGGGCCTAATGAATTGAGCTCATTACTTTAGCCCAATTAAATGGGCTAGCCCAATGGATNATTAAATGGGCTAGCCCAATAGATTAAGACTTATTTAATCCATATATATTGGACTTATATAATTAATTCAATTATATTAGCCCATATATTTATTTGGACTAATATATCTTGAATTTAAAATATAGTCCAAATTATTTCATGGATTTAATTTTAATAAAATTTACATGCCTACAAGAACTCCTAACACAAGTGGTTCCTAATAGTATTTAATGTTTATGGGTTCCTACAATAATTTTGAATAAATTTTCAATAGTAACTGAGTTCACATTTAAATATTTATAAATATTTAATGGATTTCGACATTTAAATATTTATAAATATTTAATGAATTTCTCGAACACATTTATACTGTTTGGACAAAAGTTATTGAATTCACGTGAACCCATAGGCCGGGTGAATCCACCCTGACTCCTAAGCCATGCCCAATAAAAGTGGAAGTTACACATCTGATAAGTGATAAGAACAATACACATTGATCTTAGCCATAAGACCAAGAAAAATATAAAGCTTATAACACAAATAAATAAAGTTTTCACTATATATCATTTAAAATTAATATTTTTTTTTTGTCAAACCAACTATGCCCACAAAATAGCAAGGCAAAATTAGGATGACAAGAAAGCTAAGCACCAACTGAGCAGCCAACGTTCCTGACGGTTATTTCCGCACTTTGGTTTCTCCTCTCATTTCTCGTTTTCTCCGCACTTTGCACTTAAACCATTGATTATATAATTCAACACATTTCATCTGTTTATTAGACACAGCAACCCCATTTTTTTGATTTTCTTGTAATTCATTCATCTGTGTCTCCTAAAACATGGCGACGGCCTTTTCTGCAACAAAAGTTTTGCAACCTTTGCCCTTCAATTCTACTAGATCTGCTGAAAAGCCCCTTTTGATCCAAAACTCATCTTTTCTTGGATCATCATCCTCTCATAAGCTTTCTCTCAAGAAGCCTTTTTTGCCTCCTAATTCCCAGCGTCGATCCAATGCAGCAGTTGTTGCCGTTTCTGATGTTGTTAAGGAAAAGAAGTCTAAGTCCAAATCCTCTCTCTCCAATCTGGTACTTTGCATTTTCTTGATTGTTTTGTATTGATTTTGGCTTTACAAGCTCAGTTTTAATTTGGGTCATGCAAAAGATTCGTGCTTTTTTGGGATTTTACTCAGTTATTTGTGTCTTTTCATACAGTTGATTGGGCTAAAGGGACCTGCATTTTCTTAATTTTAATCCCAATTTTTTTGATAATTTTGGCATTTGCAAGCTCAGTTTTCATTTGGGTCATGCTCAATTTGTTTACTTTATTAACTCCATCTTATAAGTGGTGTCTTTATGGGCTTATATGGCGATTAGTTCTTGTTCCTTTGAATTTCTCATATAACATTCCTGTTGCTTGCTAAAGATTCCTGCTTTTTGAGATTTTAAAGTGTTTTAAGTAATTTTTTTGTGTGTTAATTTTGTGCTTATCCTCCATTGGATTTTCGTATGGCATTGTAGTTGTTTGCAAGATTTTGTCTTTTTGTGATTTTACTCAGTTATTTGTATGTGTTGTTCCATTTAGTTGATTGAGCTAAAAGGGTCCTGCATTTTCTTAATTTTTATCCCAATCTTTGATAATTATGGCATTTGCTAGCTCAGTTTCCATTTGAGTCATGCAACTTTTGACCTAGTTGTAACTCGTTATTCTAAGTGTTTTTATTATGGCGATTTAGGTCCTATTCTTTCTAGGAGTGGTTTAGCCTTTCAGAGATATATACATTTAGAAAATACAGAGAACTCTAATTCTTTTTATTTGTATTTCATAATATTGGCACGAGACGAGTTAAAGCGGAGTAACATGGTTAGTAAGGAATTAAGGATTTATATAGCCGACCCCAACTTGTTTGGTATTGACCGATTGAGGAGTAATAGTAGTTGATCTAGTGCTTAATATTCTCTGAATTTCTCATGTAGCATTGTAGTTGTTTGAAAAGATTCGGGCTATTTGTGGTTCTTACCCAATTATTTTGTGTCTGCTGTTGCATTTTAGTTGATTACTAAAGAGGAAGGGTTGGTACTGTACGAGGACATGGTGCTGGGAAGAGCTTTTGAGGACATGTGCGCCCAAATGTATTACAGGGGCAAAATGTTTGGTTTCGTGCATTTGTACAACGGCCAAGAAGCTGTCTCAACTGGTTTCATTAAGCTCTTGAAGAAGGAAGACTCTGTAGTTAGCACTTACCGTGACCATGTCCATGCATTGAGTAAAGGTGTCCCAGCTCGCCAAGTGATGAGTGAGCTATTTGGAAAGACCACGGGCTGTTGTAGAGGCCAGGGTGGATCCATGCACATGTTCTCCAAAGAGCACAATGTTCTTGGTGGTTTCGCTTTTATCGGTGAGGGAATCCCGGTGGCTACAGGTGCTGCATTCACTAGCAAGTACAGAAGGGAGGTCTTGAAGGAGGCTGATTGTGATCATGTCACTCTAGCCTTCTTTGGTGATGGAACTTGCAACAATGGCCAATTCTACGAGTGCTTGAACATGGCCGCATTGTGGAAATTGCCCATTATCTTTGTTGTTGAGAACAATCTGTGGGCAATTGGGATGTCCCACTTGAGGTCTACTTCTGATCCTGAAATTTGGAAGAAAGGTCCTGCTTTTGGGATGCCCGGGGTTCATGTTGATGGCATGGATGTGTTAAAGGTGAGGGAGGTAGCAAAGGAGGCTATTGGAAGAGCTAGGAGAGGTGAAGGTCCCACTTTGGTCGAATGCGAGACTTACCGATTCAGAGGTCACTCTTTGGCTGATCCAGATGAGCTTCGTGACCCTGGTGAGTGTTCCATTTCCCTTCTGTTCATTTGCTCAAGTATATTAAATTCTCCAGTTTACTTGTATTATTATCCCCAATGTACTCATTACTGTTTCTTTATTACTGCTGCTTTGGCATCTGTGGTACCTGACAATAATCATAGCCTATGTTTTCTGGGTTTTGAAGTTTCAAGCTTTAGTACTTAACAGAGAGCTATTTCTATAAAATTAACAATAGAAAGCTTGTCTGAAAACTCGTTGTGTTTTGAGTACCCTATGGGTATTTTGTGTAGTGAATTCTGTCAGCAACTATACAATGTCGTAGCACATTAGCCAAACATCTCTTCTAGTAATTTCTGTACTATGATATGGTGAACAAAAGGATATTAGCATTTTCCTTCTAAAAGAAAAGGATATCAACATTTTGTACAAGAAGTTTCAAATTGGCTGGTTGTGCGGAAATTTTTTAAATAGTGGTTTATGTGTGAGCTGAGAAAATGTAACCTCAGTAAAGTGTGTGGAATGAAGAGCACTTCCTATTTGATTATTTCTAGCTTCCCTTTACACTCAAGCATATAACATGCATCTCAGGGGCACCACTAGATATCTTCTCCGATGGAGAGACAATTACTTCCTTTCTTTGACCTTAATTTGTTAATATTGGCAGCTGAAAAGAATCACTATGCCACAAGAGATCCTATCACTGCCTTGAAGAAGTATATGTTTGAGAACAACCTTGTCAGCGAAGCGGAGTTAAAGGCCATAGATAAGAAGATTGATGAGGTGGTTGAAGAGTCAGTTGAGTTTGCAGATGCAAGCCCTGTTCCAGCTCGTAGCCAGCTGCTAGAGAATGTATTTGCTGATCCCAAGGGCTTCGGAATTGGGCCCGATGGAAGGTACAGATGTGAGGATCCCAAGTTCACTGAAGGCACTGCTCATGTCTAGTTCTCAAAGCTGTGCTGTGGACCTGCACAAGATGGCTTTCGGTAGTTGATGAGAAGCAGGTCTTCATTAATTTAGTAATTATTGATAGCACTTCTCTCCCATGAGAAAGATCTAATGTTTAGTTACTTTATAGTTTCAATTTTGTTCAGGGTGGTCTTCTCTTTGTCTTGGTCATTGTTTCTTAGTTGTACTATTCATGAATGACAAAACCTGAAAGGCCTTGCATTCATCTTTTTGTATGTTAAATGGTTGTGAGCATCATCTAGTCTCTTGGCACTCTGTCTCTTATTAAACTTCTTTTAGCTACTTTGCTGTGTGCGGTCAAACTTAACTCTAGTTGTTGCATCCTTGTAAAGCTGGGGATGAATTGTCTTCGCCCTTCGAGAGAACCAATTTGGAGGGTGCTATTGTTTTGAGCATTCGTTATCTGATGTGTATTGTTGATATACCAGTATTTATGTGGCTTGGTCAGTATCATGGAGGGTATACCACTACCTGTCTGCTCCTAAACTCTCATGGGGTTGCTCAATATTTTATCAAAGTATTCTGGTGAAAGACTAGGTGTGTGAAGCTCAAGTAGATACCAGATCTTTACTTGTCTTAGTTAAGCAGAATAAATACAATATGCTTTCACTTTTGTGGAAAGGTATTCAGTTGGAGACATCAACGAGTAGTGCAGAGTTTCCATCAATGGTTGCAACCTTAGTTGCTCTGACAATTGCGTAGTGCATTTTCTCATCTTCTTGACAAACAACAGGCAGAACTGCTGCCTCATCTACTCAGCCTATTCGCCCAGGAGAAATTAGAGTTTGATTCAAATTTTAGAATTGAAGCACCCAAATTTAAGTAAGAGTATCTCAAATGTGTAAAAGCAATATGCATGTTGAGGTTGATGAGTTTTAAAGCCAATGGAATGAATGTACAGCTAAAGAAAGCCAGTGGATGTAACTCAGAACAGCAGAAGAAACCCAGTATATGGAATTTGAGAGAGTACATGTCTGTCCAGAAAGAGGAGAAAGAATCATTTCCACGGAACTTCAAAACACTAACAAACATTTTTGTCATACCATAAAATACAACATAATCAAAGACCTCTATGCAATCTTCCTGGATCTCTGTTGCTCCTGTCTATTGTTTACAGAATTTGGCTGAAGGTCAGCAGCTTTTTCGTCAAAGTTTTAGAACGTCACACTCACACTGCTAGTCAGAATTTTGCAAGAATGTTCATGTCCGTTGGAACACTTGCATACCTTTTAAATCGATCATAAAAGCGAGGCTGCAATGTGTTGTCTTTGTTACAACATAATTAAAAGAAAACTCATAAGCACATAGACAACAGAACCTTAAATCAAAGATCTTGTTTCCATGGATGCACAACCTAGTATGGAGCCCGATGCAGGCTTACACATTGGTCTGGTCTCCCTCCACCTTAAAGGTAAACTCAGTGGGTTGCATACTCTTACTGTGCTCAACTTCACAATGTTAAACTTCCCGGTTCCAGTTTCTTCCCATCGCAGCACTCTTCCTCCCAAAACATAAATTTCATTTCTCAGTGCAGCAAATCCATAATCAAAGACCTCTAGGGGCCGTGGATGGTCAGGTAGAATCACAGGAGGTACCAAACCCCTATGATGCCACTCACCGTCTTCCACTTCCCTAGTTTTGACAGAGCTCCCGCCCCAATCGACAACTGTGCATATATGACCACCATCAAGCACCTGAATTCCCAAATGCATAGCCCTCGAAAATGGCCAAATATCATCTACACTCAGCCATGTTTCATCGGATGGATCAAAAACTACAGATGTCTCCTGCTCTAGTAGCCCAACAAGGTCCGTCAGAACATAAAATTTACCCTCGAACGATAGCCCTAAGCAATCCATCTGGGGACTTGGCAAGGGTGGTAGGTCTTCCCACCTGCAAAATCTAAAAAGTTAAGGAAAGAGTACTGTATTAAACATAATTTAACTGCTATCTTAGGATTTTGTCAAATGAGATATTAGCCCATTCTATTGCTTCCCAAAAAAAGAAGGATTAAAAGTTAGAAACAGAAAGGAACATTTTCTATGATAAATTAACAGGACCACATAAGTTTCTAAAAACTATGACTCCTACGGCAAATGTAGTCAAAGCTTAAAAAATTGATATATATTACCTTGTTCTAGACTACTTATAAAAGTTCCACTGATCTAGCATTTTGGTGCTTTTAGTGTCCCTGTTCACATATCACCCTTATACTTCCATTAATATTTTCTCCTTTTAAAAAAAAATTGGGACGTGTTTTTTATTTCAAAAAAGTGTTCTCTGTCGTATATGCCTCTTGAAAGTTTTTTTCTAATAAAGTATATGCTTCTTGAAAGCTTAATTTGGACATAATGATGCTGGAAAGGAAATAAAGAAAAAAATTCTACCATATAAAAACTAAGACCACAAAAAGCGGCAAAACTAAATTTCCGTAAAAGAAAAAGGAAAGTTACATGGATACTCCAATAGAAAATAATTTGGCAAAGGAAACAAAATAAAACAATGTAGATTCATTTTGACTTTAAATTTATATTCTAAAAGCTGGTAAATTATCAGCAAGTACCCACATGTGGTGCTAAATGGGAAATTAGTTCCACTGCATCTTTGCGAGGGAGGTACTATAAACAATGATTCCCACACTATGGACGGGTGTGAGTGAAAACTTAGTCGACCACATAAGCACCCCCAATGTGGTATTAAGATACAAAAAGGCTCTTGCATCGTAACGGTGATGATGGTAAAGAAGCTAGTCCAAGAGGCTTGAATTCAGATAGGTGGTTGGAACATAGGCAAGAGACTATGTGGACAGGGAAAATGACTAGAGACATCGACAACATAGGCATGATAGAGATAAAAATAGGAACTAAAATCAACGTGAAACCAAGACATAAGGATATGGTTGTTCCATCAAATACCTTCCTTTATTAGAAAGCAACTTCGAAGTTCGAAGTATATCTTATAATGTTTTCACTAGACTAATCACTAATAGGCTTGTAACCCTTAGTGTTCGCTAATCCCTCTTTCTTTCGCGTGATAGCAATAAAGGATGCACGGAACACAACACGGTCTCCATCAACTCTTCCTTGATCGTACTCTATCATTGTTGGAAGAATGCCAAGGTGAAACCATCAAGTCAGGGGTGTTCACTTCCTCTTCTACGATGGCCCTCTCCAACCAATCCCTCCTACCTTCACCTATTTGGTTAAAGTCTAACCCTTTAACTTAAGTCTTCAACTCACTTCCATTCAATAAAGGATGCACGGAACACAACACGGTCTCCGTCAACTCTTCCTTGATCGTACTCTATCATTGTTGGAAGAATGCCAAGGTGAAACCATCAAGTCGGGAGTGTTCACTTTCTCTTCTCCGATGGCCCTCTCCAACCAATCCCTCCTACCTTCACCTATTTGGTTAAATTCTAACCCTTTAACTTAAGTCTTCAACTCACTCCCATTCAAAACAAATTTTCATAGAACCCATAATTGCCTCCTTCATCTCTTCCTTACTCTCATCCAATAACCAATGTTGTCAAAGGCGCGCTTGAAGCGCGCAAGCCCTGAAGCGAGGCTCAAAACATGTTGAGCGCTTCACCTCGCTTTGTGGACGCTTCAGTGTTGCATAAAGGTTCTAAGGCATGCTTTTCCTTGCCAATGAGTGTAATCCTGAAAAAGGCGACACTAAATAATTGATATTTCACTTCATCGTCATCTTTTTTCAATTTCTTTGTCCATATATTTATTTTTCATGCTTATAATTATTGTTCTTAGACTACATATACATACTTTTACTTTTTCTCCAGTTGCGCCTTTTTCCATTAAAGCCCACCCTTTATTTGCGCGTAGCGCTTAAAGCCCCAACGAACCTTAGAGCTTTTTTGCGCTTTTCGCCTTTGATAACACTGCCAATAACTATGTATTATTTCCTATTTCATGACATATGTACACATCGCTTAAACCCAACAAGCTGAATGTTCCCAAAATCTCCTTTTCTTCCTCTTTTCCTACAATTGCTATAGATATACTGCATAAAATACCTGATATTTAAGGTTGCCACTTCAATACCTTCTTCCGCATAGCAGTAAGAGAACTTGTGGTCGTACATGGGTTTTTTAGTTAGTATCTTGTGACCGAATATATATATATATATATACTCCCTCCGTTCCAATTTATGTGAACCTGTTTGACTGGGCACGGAGTTTAAGAAAAAATGAAGACTTTTGGAATTTGTGGTCATAAACAAGTTAAAGAGGGGCCCAGAAGTATTTGTGTGGTTATAAAAGCTTCTCATTAAGGGTAGAATTGTAAGTTTAAGCTAAATTGTTACCAAATTTAGAAAGAGGTCATTCTTTTTGGAACGGACCAAAAAGGAAATATGTTCACTTAAACTGGAACGGAGGGAGTAAATTTTAAAAAAGACATCAATTTGCATGAATACTTCCACTGGTTAGCTTTTTTTCTCTGAGACTATAAATCGTCAGCCTCTAGCTGAAAAGCTTCTAGTTCAAATTAAGGTGAAATGTGCAGAGAATTGTCAAAACCAGAAAACAAGTGACCTGTAAAGGATAAAAAAGTACTAACTTCAACAGAGGAGTGAGCGGTACTTGACCAAAGTGAAAATGAAAAAAATGGCAAAACGGAAGCTGAAACAAAAAACTAAGTTAGCAAAAAATGCAGAAAGAAGTGAAGAAGTTACATACAGTCTGGTTTACAAATCATTTTCTGCATACTTTCAGTTTCTTCCTCTATATTAGTTATACCTAGCCCCTAAAACAATTTGACAATCTCGACAATAATTGGGTAACTTGTGGACCAAATAGTAGCATGATAAACTATTTAAATATTGTCAATTTCATGGATACTTTGCAACTTCAATGGTCCATTTTTTACCCTTATCTAAGCTTAGTTCAGTATTCAGAAAACCATATTTCCTTATACACTAAAAATGTGTAAGGGAACGCTTGATCTTGTCAATTAAATATTGAAGAAAAAGCAAATCACATATACCATAAGTTTCTAATACATACTTGTCAGTCAGAGGATTATAAACTTCAACAAGAGCAATCCCTCCTCTTGATGATGTGTCGCGCCCTCCAGCTACATAAACCTTACCAGAGACAACACTGCAGGCGAAGTGAGAACGTGGTGTTTTCATACTTGCAACTCTTCTCCACTCTTTTCTGAAAGGATCAAATTGGAAAACTTCATTTGTTGTCAGGGCTTTTTGACGCAAAAACACTTGATCATTTGCTTCATATGCGCCGCCAATCAGAAGAAACTTATTCGAGACACAAGCACATGAGAAACCAAGGTGCTTCTGGTCAGGGTGGCTTGTGGGTACCCTGGGCAGAGGATGCCACCTATCAGCTTCAGGATCATAAGCAATCCACTGATTCTCAGATCCTTCAGTCAGAACAAACAACCAGTTTCCGCACCATCCTTCTCTAGCTTTGTAATTGGAAAATTCTGCACTGTGGAACAGCTTCCTCCATCCTCTACATACAGCTTCGAGAATACCATGATATCCATGTGATATCATTGCTAGACATCTCAATGCCAAATCATCGGGTAATCCAGGTATTATCGGTTGATGAACTGTCTCCCTACAGAAAAGTTACCTCAGAAATGAATCAGAGTATGAAATAGAGATGAAGGAAATAGCATGCAGAGGTCAGGATTTGAAATGCAACATTGGAGCATGAGATGTACAGTGCTTTTGAGTACATATCACTAAAGACTTTCTTAGCATTTCAGATGACTTGCACAAGAAAGCCTACAAGTTGAAAGAGTCAGTTTTGGGCTTAAAGAAGTTGTAATGAGGGGCACAATAGAGGAAAAGGAATGGCAATAAATTACTGCAGTCCAAAGTACTACAGATAGGAAAATTTTCCTCAATAGAAATAAAGGAAGGAAAAAACAAGAGGTGACGGAAAAGCACACCAAAAAGAACAGATATGAATTGATGGGTTATAGCAAAAATGAGTTCCATGTTTTGAGCTGCTTCATGCCAATAATCTATCTCGAAGAAGCAACTGTTGATTTTAGTAATTAACAATCTTTGATTTCATTAGACTTTTGATGAAGGATTTCAATGGACTTGAAATATAGAAGATTTACAGCAAACTTACTGAAAATCTGTGACTCATGAAACATGAGAAAACTTGGGTTAACTATCCAAGCTTCCCATGGCAATACATTAGATAAATCAGATTAAGCTTTCTACCAGTTAAAGATCCATCAATAACTTTATTCATTCTCAAAAACAAAAAATCATATTTCCAATTTAAGAGAAACTATTGGAAGAAGACTCTTGACAGAAAAAGAACTGAACTGTTTCCAAGTTTTTAGTAAGCATCCAGGTAGATTTCCTCCATATTAGAGGCTGCATTGGACTGCTCTCATCAGAAGAGCCACATTCTGCAGCCCATTTTGTACTAATTTATCACCAATCACTCTGTAATTCAGAGGCGGGACCAATATTTCAACTTTATGGGTTCTGGAATTTAGCACGATGATTTCAAGTGGTAATAACTGAGTTCTAAATTTAATATTTAATTTATTAACACAAATACACTGTTTGAGCAAAAGTCGACCGAACCCGTTATAGAGCTTCTAGCTCCGCCCCTGATATGTATTTGTATTCACTGTTCACATGACCAATTAAACTAGTGACAGTGTCAAAAAATTTGTATACAATCAGTGAATCTCACCTCTAAAGCATGTTAGTTACCATTTTTATCAGATTCTCAATTAATGCTCCTCAAACGATTTACATGTAATTATTCCAAGAGCTTCTACTGTTTGACAAAAACATAAATTTCAAGCAAATCTCAGTTAATGTACCTCAATGTAATTAAAGAGATATAAACAACACCACACTTTCCTTACAAGAGGAAATCTAAAACTTAAAAGTCACATAATGAAGCACTCAATTTTCATTATCAAGCACCAAAAAACACCATAACATAAAAACCCACAACAGATAAATGACAATCCATCAATCAAGCGAATTTCAGATATCTCTTTCTTTCTTTGACACAAAAAGTGTAAACCCATTTTAATAATATTCGCAAGACTATCATTTACAATAAAAAATAATGACCAATACTTTAGGGAAAAGTCAGAGCTGAAAAACAAATACAAAGTGATGGTATGGAGATTTTCTTACATTAATGAGGTCATTGGCTAAGAGCTCATAATTTCCGAAGAAATGATTGGTCAAATGATGGACAGAGCAAATGAAACTAGAAATGGGTCAAGAAAATCCAGCTGGTTTAGAGGGTTTTTGATGTAATTAGTGTTGTTTCTGGATGCTGCATCCAATTGCGATTTCATACACATAACACACTACAACAAGAAGAACGAGACTGATTTTCTGGTGGTTATTATAGAAAAAGGGCTTATATTTTGTTGGGTTTATCCATGTATTATTCTGAGACCGTTTCCGACAATTTAAGTGGGCGTTTGGACATAAGAATTATAAAATTAAAAAAAAAAAGTGAAAAAATTTTCAAGTGAAAATAGCATTTGAAAATTAGAGTTGTGTTTGGATATGAATATAATTTTTGGGTTGTTTTTGAAGTTTTGTGAGTGATCTGAGTGAAAATTTTGAAAAGTAACTTTTTGGAAATTTTTAAATTTTCGAAAAATTCCAAAATTAATCTTCAGGTGAAAATTGAAAATTTTATGACCAATGATAATAGGCTAGATTCATGTAGTTTGGCGACTATTTATGCCCCAACTTGACTATGCTTCACAGTTCTAGGAAGGTTAAAATGACGATAAAATGGCTCTAATTGTGAATTTCATGTTTTGGAGGAGCAAATTGTGCTTATGAGAACTTAGGACAGTGTTTGGAGCTAAATTAAAGCAAGGGAAGCCCCTCGGAGTTGAGTACGTGTGAAAGAAGAAAGAAAAGAAGAGAGAAAATGCTGATCCCCTCTAGCGCGGGCCAAGCGCGGCCTTAGCGCGACCGCGCTCGGGACAGTGCACTTGCCCATATGGGCGGCCACTAGCGCGGTTCGAGCGCGGCCGCGCTAGTCAATCCGGAGCGCAGGAAGTTCAGGGGTAAACTTGGATGTTTGGGGGTAATTTGACTTAACCTATAAGAGGTCCAGCTCGCCCAAAAAGACATTATCAAGGTTTTTATAGTTTTTGTGAAGGCAAGAGGCAAGGAGGATAATTCGACATCGAGTTCTACCTTTTTTTCCTTTTGTATTTATCATTCATGATGAATTTTGCTGTTGTTAGTATGAACACGATTATGAGTAGCTAATTATTTAGTCAAGGGTTTTGATGGAACCTGTTGAGGGATGCTTCTTGTTGTGTTAATATAGTTTGCCCAGTTTAATCTCTATTTGTTCAACTACATTCTTGTTGTAGTTAATTGATAGGATCCTCAATTAGCTATGCCTATTTAATATGTATTACTCGGGAGAGAGTGCATATTTAGGTAGTTGCTGAACAACACCACTCCCAAAGTATATGAGGAATCAATAACAGAGGGTTTAAAGGTGGGATTAGGAATAACAAAACCTTGAGTGTGATCTAAGTGAGCTGTAATAAAAGCCAGCTAGCTTAACTCGGGAGAGTGCGTCTAGTAAATTATCGTAATTACTCGGGAGAGATTTACAGTAGTAAGGGTGCTCATGATCGATAGAGACAATTAGGCAAAGCTATGCGAAACATAACAGGAAGGGATTCCATCAATAGGGGATATCACAGCCTTAGATCCTTCTCTTATTCGTTTACAACTCAGTCATAGTTAACTTTTAGTTTACTTAACTTTATTCAGTTATAGTTAGTAAAAATATCACCAATTGTTATTCAAAATATCTGGAAAGTTGATTACGAAGAATTCAGTGAGTCTGATAAAAGTAATTGGTAGGTTAATTCCCTGTGGGATTCAACTCTGGGCTAAATACCCGGATTATATTTGCAACGACCGCTTCTCCTTTTTATAAGGCATAGTTGGGTGTGATCAAATTTTGGCGCCGTTGCCGGGGAATTAATGGTGTTATCAATTATAGTTGAAAGAAATACAAAAATTCTTAGTGTAGTCAGTTTTCTTTATTTTCAATCCATACATTGAAATTTTAACGTTTGTTAACTTGGTTGTACAGGTGCATGCCTAGAAACTCATCGAGAACTGGTGAAATATTTGAAGCATTATCAGATCCCGAAAAAGTTTTCAAGGCCTTGAATCGGGCCAACCGGAAAAAACAAACAACAACAATCAACTGAACAACTTGAACCAGACATAGGGAATCGCGAGGTAGATCCGGCTGCGCCAGTAATGGCACCTCTTGTGCCAGAGGCTCCTCTATATGACTGGGCACAACCTACAACAGAGAATTTGGCCATAGCGATATTAGTCCCGCAGATACAGGCCGAATCTTTTCAAATCACAAACAACATGCTGCACTTGTTGCAAAACAAGGGACTATTTTCAGGGTCATACATTGAAGATCCTCAACAACACTTGAAGAATTTTCTGTCAATCTGCAAAACTCAAAGGCAGCCTAACGTAACTCAGGAAGCAATAAAGCTGTTGTTGTTTCCATTCTCAGTGACTGGAGCTGCCCAGACTTGGCTAAATTCACTCCCCATTAATTCCATCACGACTTGGGAGGAGTTAGTCAAGCAATTTGTGAACAAGTTTCATCCACCCAACAAGACTGCTCAGCAAATTGATGAAATTTTGAGCTTCAAACAGAAACCAATGGAAACACTACAAGAAACATGGGAACGATCAAAGGGATGTTGGTTATATGTCTGCACCACGGTATTCCAGAGCAGATGTTGGGGCAGCGTTTTACATGGGTCTAACAGATAGCGTGAAGGCTAATGTTGATGCTTCAGATGGTGGAGCATTCTTGAGCAAATCATGGAGAGAAAGCCAGATCCTACTTGACAAGATGGCACAGAATTCGGGGTGGACAACCAGGAATGCACCTATCACTCCAGTAGTTCACTCAGTGCCCTTAGATCCATCCAACACTCTTGCTGAAAATATGGCCACCTTAATGACACAAATGAGTATACTCACCAAAAAGGTGGAAGAGTCAGGG
>NC_031995.1:3558468-3619431 GCF_001879085.1 Nicotiana attenuata | reverse complement strand
AGAGAAATGCTAATCCCCTCAGCGCGGGCCAAGCGCGGCCTTAGCGCGACCGCGCTAGAGCAGAAAAATGGGACAGTGCACTTGCCCATATGCGCGGCCACTAGCGCGGTTCGTCGCTGCCGCGCTAGTCAGGGGTAAACTTGGAAGTTTGGGGGTAATTCCACTTAACCTATAAGAGGTCCAGCTCGCCCAAAAAGACACTATCAAGGTTTTTATAGTTTTTGTGAAGGCAAGAGGCAAGGAGGATAATTCGACATCGAGTTCTACCTTTTTTCCTTTTGTATTTATCATTCATGATGAATTTTGCTGTTGTTAGTATGAACACGATTATGAGTAGCTAATTATTTAGTCTAGGGTTTTGATGGAACATGTTGAGGGATGAACTTCTTGTTGTGTTAATATAGTTTGCCCAGTTTAATCTCTATTTGTTCAACTACGTTCTTGTTGTAGTTAATTGATAGGATCCTCAATTGGCTGTGCCTATTTAATATGTATTACTCGGGAGAGAGTGCATATTTAGGTAGTTGCTGAACAACACCACTCCCAAAGTATATGAGGAATCGATAACCGAGGGTTTAAAGGTGGGATTAGGGATAATGAAACCTTGGGTGCGATCTAAGTGAGCTGTAATAAAAGCCAGCTAGCTTAACTCGGGAGAGCGTCTAGTAAATTCTCGTAATTACTCAGGAGAGATTTGTGGTAGTAAGAGTGCTGATGATCGATAGAGACAATTAGGCAAAGCTATGCGAAACATAACAGGAAGGGATTCCATCAATAGGGGAAATCACAACCTTAGATCCTTCTCTTATTCGTTTACAACTCAGTCATAGTTAGCTTTTAGTTTACTTAACTTTATTCAGTTATAGTTAGTAAAATATCATCAATTGTTATTCAAAATATCTGGAAGTTGATTACGAAGAGTTCAGTGAGTCTGACAAAAGTAATTGGTAGGTTAATTCCCTGTGGGATTCGACTCTGGGCTAAATACCCGTATTATATTTGCAACGACCGCTTGTCCTTTTTATAAGGCATAGTTGGGCGTGATCAACCAAACGCTAATTTCAAAACTAAGTGAAAATTTTAAACAAATAACATTAAGACATACTATCATTAATCTTCACGTCATTTAAAAAAAATTCTCAAATTATATGCATTAGATCACTCTTCTCCAATGCTCTTTTCTACCCAACTCACATTTTATTACTATACTTCATAGATTACTATGGGATATGTATGATGGAGCTATAACTCGGGTTAGGACTGTGGGAGGTGACTCAGAGCCTTTTTCCGGTGGTTATGGGGTTACACCAAGGATCTGCGCTCAACCTGTTCTTATTTGTGCTGGTGATGGACACACTGACATACCATATTCAAGGAGAGGTGCCATGGTGCATGTTGTTCGCTGATGATATAATTTTGATTGATGATACGCGAGGCGGCGTTAATGAGAGACTGGAGGTATGAAGGCCCTGGAGTCTAAAGGTTTCAAGTTGAGTAGGACTAAGATGGAATATGTGGAGTGTAAGTTCAACGACGTGACTGGGAAGCAGACGTAGAAGTGAGGCTTGACTCACAAGTCATCCCCAAGAGAGAAAGTTTCAAGTACCTAGGGTCAATTATCTAGGGAGATGGGAGATCGACGGGGATGTTATGCACCGTATTGGGGTGGGGTGGATGAAATGGAGGTTAGGGTCTGGAGTCCTGTGTGACAACTATATGCCACCGAAACTCAAAGGTAAGTTCTATATAAGCGGTGGTTAGACCGGCCATGTTGTATGGGGCTGAGTGTTGGCCAGTCAAGAATTCACATATTCAAAAGTTAAAAGTAGCAGAAATAAGGATGTTGAGATGGATGTGCAGGCACACTAGGCTGAATAAGATCAGGAATGAAGATATTCGGGAGAGGGTGGGTGTGGCTCCGGTGGACGACAAGATATGGGAAGCGTGGCTTAGATCGGGCACGTGCAGAGGAGAAGCCTAGATGCCCCGGTTAGGAGGTGTAAGCGGTTAGCTTTGGCAGGTACGAGAAGAGGTAGAGGGCGGCCTAAGAAGTATTGGGGCGAGGTGATCAGACAGGATATGGCGCGGCTCCAGATCTTGATAGGAAGGTGTGGAGGTCAAGCATTAGGGTTACAGGTTAAGGAGAGTCGAGCAGTTTTCCTCTTTGTTCCGGTTTTCCTCTTTGTACCGGCTAGTATGATAGTGTTTTGTCTAGCACTGCTAGCGGTTTATGTTGTGTTTCACACTTTTGTATAATATTTGTGTTACTGTTTTTCCATTTATTTACTGTCTCTTACGTTGCTGATATTATTTTTTTGATTTCTATTGTTGTCACGGATCTATTGTCTCTGAGACGAGGGTCTACCGGAAACAGCCTCTCTACCCCTACGGGGTAGGGTAAGGTCTGCGTACACTCTACCCTCTCCAGACCCCACTGATGAGATTTTACTAGGCTGGTGTTGTTGTTGTACTTCATAGATTACTATGCAAATTCAGCCTCCTTTTAGTATTTATCGAAGTTCTAGTGATTTTACTAGTTTTTCTTCTCTCTCAATGTCTCATAATTACAAGTAAAGAGACCTTCAGATTGGATTTCTTGCCTTGGATTTAACCTTTACTCTGAAATACAGACAACTTTACTTCCATAAATATTCTCTCTCAACCCAAATTTTTCCTCCTTGATCTTAAACGCCATAAGCTATGTAATTGAAGGTCCAAGTTGAAAGTAACGTCGGTTACTAGAAAAATTATGCCTTGTATCGATTTAGACCACTAGACAACCTCAAAAATGACAATGAAAAGACTCAAAAAAATCTAGATGCTTAGTATTTGACCAAAAAGTATTAAGCCTTTTTGTTAAACTAATTAAATAAGAAGATAGTGGGTAAATCCTAGCTAAATATAATAAATCATAGATCTGAAATAAGTTTATATAAATAATGTAGAATTGCATTTAAACCAATTTAATACAGTGTGTATTAAATGATGTTGTTATGAGCGGATGCGGATGAGGGGAGCAATGATAAGCAATAAATATATTAAACGGCAATAAATGTAAATAGAGAGAATGATCACCAAAATATTGAATGAGGTGGATGATTCTTCTCTCTCACAATGATGTAAGACAAACGAACGTGGGAATATAGGGAGCTTTCTCAGATATGATACGAGAAAATGTGTGATAAACAACAAATCGAATCTTTGTGGAAGGCAATGTTTGTAATTTACTTGAGAGTCAACTTTTCATGAGAGATCTTATCATATAGAATATTACATATCCCTTCCTTCTTTGGGAAAATGTCCAAAATTGTCCATCTACTATGGTATATAGTTTAAGTTTGTCCCCCGTTATACTTTTCGTTCGGATCCACCCTTACCGTTAACAAACTTTCTAGAATTGGCCTTGACCCTAACGTCCCACCGTGGCACCCAATCCCTCTATTAATTTGTCCATGTCAGCTGCCAAGTCAGTAGGTCCCACACACTAAAAGTCACAGAAAAATATTTTCTACTCTTTCTTTTCTTTCTTTCACTTTTTCCCCGCTTTTCACGTTTCTTGTTCTTCTCCAATGACCAAAAGTCTCAAAGGAAAGCCATCAATCCCTAATTTCTCAAAAATCAGATCTGATTTCACGGAAAGCCATATGAAATTTGAGTTACTAAAAGGATCTTTGAATTTTGATTGAGGGAAAAATGTGGGTGTAGCTAGATTCAACCATTATTTGTTTCTGTAAAGCTGAATTGACAAATAATCTGGGGGAAAAATCAAGTTTACTTGACATTTAGTTCTTCAACGTTTTCACTATGTCAATTTTAAAATAAGAGCTTCATAGAAGATTTGGAGGTTCTCTGTGTGATTTGAAGCTGGAATTGAGGGGCTAAATTGTTCCTAATGCTTGATTGCTATTGGGAAACGAATTAGAGCAAGAAATTGAAACCACCATTATTGAGCAGCTTTGAAGTTGTGAAGTGGGTTTGAACAGAATTCAAGTTTTTATGTTTGAAATTAGTTGTAGGTATTGTCAAGTATACTTGGTATTGAGTAGAAGAACTTGTCTCTCAATTTTGAGAGCACTTGGATTGATCTGGTTCGGATTAAATTGAGTTTTGGACAAGAAAAAAATAGTGCGGCTACTGAACTAGGTCAAAGAAAATTTGGGTTAATAATTTGTTTGTTTTATCTCAAAATGTGGGGAAATGGGTAATAGCTAAAAATTCATGGGCGGATGAAGGTGATTCTTTTTTCTTTTTTGAAGAGCGAGAAACCAGATGATATTCTTTGGTGGTTAAAAATGGATGTTACTTTAATGGTGAATTTGTTTTGGATTGAAAGAGGAATATGAAGGTCATGGAGTCTGGTGTGTGTTGATGAGGTTAATTTGAGTGTAGGACCTGCAGACTTGGCAACTGACATGGACAAAATTAATAGAGGGATTGGGTGCCACGGTGGAGGAATGTTAGGGTTAAGGGAAATTCTAGAAAGTTTGTTAACGGTAGGGGTGGATCTGAACGAAAAGTATAACGGGGGACAAACTTAAACTATATACCATAGTAAAGGGGCAATTTTGGACCTTTGCCCTTCTTCTTTATACCTTTCTCTTTATATGGGACATATCCCTTACCTAACATAAAGTACAAGTGCAGAGAATATTCAATAGAATATTTCCCTAAAATGTCTTGCTACAAAACTAGCGGTTATCGCCGGCCTGAGTTTTCGACCTCGGCCCTAGTTACTCAGCTCACCAATGGGTCTCCCATCATGAGTACGACCTTGGCCTAATCATCTCTTAATACTCTGTCTTCGAGCAAGATTCCCTTGGTCAGATTTCGACCCAAACAGTTAGTCCCTCTGCCCGCCGGGATTGTTTTTTAGACAAGCTCGATGGGCGGACTTCGCCAGTTGCAGCTTGAGAAATCTGGGCGTGCAGGCCGAGTAGTAACCTTTTTATGGCGAGGTGACGACATGGCACTTCGAGAACCACATCTGACCATTACGTCAGTTTGGAATGACATCATCTCATCATGCATCATAATGGCGCATTTTCCCGATATGTTACGTCATTTCTCGCGCCTCTTCTATCTCGAAATCAATGTGGCGGCGCTTGGCTTTCTCGATTAGGGTGCCCGTATTCTTATAAACAGGGGTGGGAACCTCCCATTTGATTTGTTGCATTTCTAAGTATTTGAATCTTCAAGCTCTCTTCTTCCCTCGGAGTTCTTGCATCCTTATTTCTCCCCATTTTAGGCCTTTCTGCCCTTATCACCCCTTTCACATCTGCAATTTCTTCCCATTTACGTAACAAGAATGGCTAGTGCATCTTCTAACTTGGAGGGAGCTTCTGATCCGGTTCCGTTTGATGGTCGACATGCCTTCTCATGATGAAGGAGAAGCCATGGATGCAGAAGATGAGAGTTTCCCTACTGTGGATGAAATAATTCCACGCTCAGAAAGGGCCAGGTCGCACTTCTCGAAGCGGCCTGAAGATGATCCTGAGCCTGCTATCTCTGAGATGGATGCGGCGGCCAGAAGTCTCCTCCTTCGTTAGTCGCCGATATTCGCAACTGGATGAGACAAAGTTTACCTCACTCGGGTGGGGATTCGTGAGTGGTCGCAGTTCAATAAGAAGTACAGTCGTAAGCCTTCTTCGACCGGTGAGTCATCTTGTTTCGATCTTATTTGCTTCGCTCTTCATATCGTCCTTTCTCCTTTCCCTTTTTATGTTTTCCTTTGTTGATAGGTCTGGGGGCTCCGGGGAGGGAGAGGGCTCCTACTCCCGCTTTTCGTTAGTCAGGTGCCTCGACTGGGCCTCTACTTGCCGCAACTGCAGGCGAGTTTGTTCAGATTGTCGTTCCTTCTCGAAACCCGGCCTCGCATAGACCTAGCCGTCAGGCTGCTGCACAACTACCACAGATTCCGGCTTCTTCAGTTTTTCATTTAGTGGATGAGTCATCACAGGGCGAGGAGGAAGATACTCCGCTAAAAAGCCGAATAATGGAGGTTGACGGTGAAACGACCGAGAACGAAGGGCCCACAAGGGCTGATCCCGGGCTGTCCATTGTTGTGCCTGAAGGTGGCATGATTTTGGATGTGGAGACTGTGTCCCCTTCAAATATGGTGGTTGCTTCTTTATCAGAGGTCGCCATGGAAGGGGAAGGGGGAACAGAAGCGATCGAGGTCGTTTTGGGGAGTGAACCGTCGACGTGAGAACGGGTTGGCATTCCTTCCTCTGCCGAAGAGAAGAAGAAAGGTGTGGTCGTAGAGGATGATGAATCCGGCTCCGACGTCGACCCCGAAGAGGAGAGAATGTTTGATGAGGGGTTTACCCTGATCGCGGTGAGAATGGATGGATCTTCTCGTTTAATAGTCATCCCTTTGGACTGCAACCTGTTGACCAACACGGAGAGCATGGTCCCTCTTTGCTCTGGAACCGAGAACATGACTCTACAGTCGTTTAGGACGCCGATCTTGTTGAGCGTATCTGGAATGACTTTGCGGGTGAGTTGGTATCCTTGTTTTTGTTCCTCGTTTTTTCTCCTTTTTATTCTTACTAACTCTTTTTGGCTATTGTTCTCTTTAGACTCTATTTTGGAGATCGAGAGCGCCCGCTGAGAGGAGAAGCGGAAGGCATTTTTCAAGGAGATATTTTTGAAGTATCGCCGGTATCGTGACAAGTACTGTGCGATGCATGCCCAATTTAGTGCAGATGGTAATTTCTAGTCCCTTAGAGACGAGTTGGGGCAGAAGGAAGATGAGCTCGTGAGGGTCATCGACATATGCAGTGAGCTCGAGGGATTGCTTAGATTAAAGGAGGATGAGCTCGAGGTGAGCAAAGGGGTCGTGGCTGAGTGTGTCGACCTTCAAGCTCAAGTGGCGTCTTTGTGGGTTGAGCTTGAGCAGAGCTCGATCAGAGATAACGACTTGAGTGACGAGTCGATCGAGAAAGTGGCAGAGTTGGAGAAGGCCGAGGAGGCCAGGATGACGGCTTTGGCGAAGGTGGCGACATTGGAGGAGGGCATTCGCGTGCTTAGATCTGAACGGGCAAGTGAAACGGAAACGACTGTGCTGAGGGAGGCACGACTTGATGAGCGAATTGGTGGGCTCGAGAGAGATGTTTCGAGCCTTTGTAATCAAGTTTCCGCTCTTGAGGTTGAGAAGGCGCGGCTGTTGGCCCGACCATCCTCCTCTCATACTTCTGCTTTCCCTAATGTTCCTCGGCACTTATACGAGATGTGGTTCCACGTCGAGGCTCAGCTGGACATATATAGGAATTTGATAATGGTGGGGAAGGTTTCTGAGGACAACTTTGAGGATGCCCGTGTTAAGGCACGTCCCGCTAGGATTTCCTGTGGTTATGATCCTGCTACGCCGAGGACCGGCGATGGTGAAGATGATTTGGATGGGCTTGCATCAGATGCTTGGTATGACAACGAGTATTCCGATGGCGGGGGCGATGATAGAGATGGCACTGCCGGGCTGGACGGTGAAGGTGGGGACGACATGGAGTAGTGCTTTGTACTTAGTTTTTGTGTTTTTCTTCTCTCTTTTTTTGTGTGTGGGTGGGGGAGGGGGCATCTTTCTGGCCCTTTGTAAGATATATTTTTTAGAATGGAATGATCACAACCCTTTGTTGTATGTTATTGGGCCTTCTTATTTTTCTTCGAATGTTTTTCTTTAGAAGAATTGTGTTGGTATGTGCTATTTCGAACATGGTCGAGCATATCTTTGATTGAGTTTGGGTGAAGTCCCATGCCGTCATACTTGACTCAAAACGAGGTTGTAAATCAAACTCAAGTTAGGTTGATAAGGAGTTGAATTCGAGTGTGGTCGAATATGATTCTTTACTAATTCGAACGAGGTCGAACGCACTAATTCGAACGAGGTCGAATGTGAGTTAATTTGAATGAGGTCGATTGTTACTTTAATTAATTTAACAAGGGTCGAATGTGAGTCGATTCGAGTGAGGTCGAAGGCTGACTCTTAGTCGATTCGAGAAAGGTCGAATGTTGACTCTTAGTTGATTTGAACGAGGGTCGAATGTGAGTTAATTCGAATGTGGGTCGAATATGAGTCGATTCGAGCAAGGTCAAATGCTGACTCTTAGTCGATTCGAGCAAGGTCAAATGTTGACTCTTAGTTGATTTGAACGAGGTCGAACGTTGACTCTTAGTTGATCCAAACAAGGTCGAACGTGCTAATTCGAGCGAATCAAATGTACTAATTCGAGCGAAGGTCGAATGTGAGTTAATTCGAACATGGGTCGAATGTGAGTCGATTTGAGTGAGGTCGAATGTTGACTCTTAGTCGATTTGAGCAAGGTCGAATGTTGACTCTTAGTTGATTCGAACGAGGTCGAACGTACTAATTCGAGCGAAGGTCGAATGTTAGTTAATTCGAATGAGGTCGAATGTTACTTTAATTAATTCGAACGAGGGTCGAATGTGGGTCGATTCGAGCAAGGTCGAATTCTGACTCTTAGCCGATTCGAGCAAGGTCGAATGCTGACTCTTAGCCGATTCGAGCAAGGTCGAATGTTGACTCTTAGTCTATTCGAGCAAGGTCGAATGTGGTGCATTGATTGGTGCAGAGTTAAAATTGGTGGAGATAGGCAAACATTATGTGTTTGTATGCTTTGCTTTCATATATATATATATTGAAGTCTACATGTTTTTCGGGCCGGTATTCCAGTCCCAGTCTATATAGTCCCTTTATTATTCGGCCTGGAGAAGTATTCGAGGGGTCGAACAATGAACTTGCCAAATTGTAATCTAACCTGCCAAACCTTAAACTTTGAGATGTCCTCCTTGTCGCCTCGTTAAAAATCTCCCCGAGAAAACCCAATTGGGACAAAACTCAAGCGAGGGAAAAAGAGTACGGCTCAGAGAACATCTTTTCCTAGAAGTTGAAGTACTTGAGGTGGGCGATGTTCCAGTTGTTTGATAATAACTTCCCCTCCATTGTTTCTAGTTGGAATGACCCTTTGCTTGTTGCTGTCGTGATCTTATATGGGCCATCCCAATTAGTCCCTAGTTTTCCTTCTTGTGGGTCCTTGCTCGCTTGTGTTTTGGCTTTGAGTACGTAGTCCCCTACCTTGAGCAGTCTGACCTTGGCTTTTTTGTTGTAATATCGCTCTACTTGTTGTTTCTGAGTGACAATCCTTATGTAAGCCATGTCTCTTCGCTCTTCGACCTTGTCGAGGTCTTGCTTCCTGCTTTCGTCGTTATTCGGTCCGCTCTCGTGTGAATATCTCAAACTTGGTTCTCCGACCTCGACCGGTATTATTGCATCAGTCCCATAGACTAGTGAGTATGGTGTTTCTCCTATGCTTGTTTTCGGCGTTGTGCGGTATGCCCATAGTACTTCTGGCAGCAATTCCGACCACACTCCCTTGGCGTTCTCGGGCTTCTTTTTCATGATATTCAATATTGACTTGCTGGAGGACTCCGCCTGACCTTTTCCCGCGAGGTGATATGACGTGGAGAGTATTCTTTTGATGTGCCATTTTTCAAAGAACTCGGCGGTCTTTTTCCTAGTGAATTGGGGCCCGTTGTCACAATTGATTTCTTTGGGGATGCCGAAGCAGCATATGATGTTCCTCCATATGAATGTGATCACTTCTTGCTCACGTATTTGGGCGAATGCACCTAATTGTACCCACTTGGAAAAATAGTCAGTTAAAACTAAAAAAAACGTACATTACCTCATCCCGCTGGGAGGGGTCCGATGATGTTTATTCCTTATTTGATGAAAGGCCAGGGCGAGGTGACTGAGTGGAGGTGCTCGCTTGCTTGGTGGATCGTGGGGGCGTACTTTTGGCATTGCTCGTATTTTCTTACGAAGTCGGCGACCTCCTTTTTCATTATGGGCCAGTAGTAGCCTGCTCGTATGAGGCATCTGACGAGAGCTCGATTGTCGGTATGATCTACGCAGTGACCTTTGTGTACTTCCTCGAGGATGCACTGCATCTGATTTGGGCCTAAGCTTTTTGCTAGGGGGCCGGCATACGTTCTTTTGTACAAGTCGTTGTTGATGCGTTGTACCTTGCTGCCTGAATTCGAAGCTTCTTGTTCTTTTTTATCGTCTGGGAGCACCCTGGCCAGTCCCAAGTCAAGTTTATAGTCCGTACCTCGATTTGATTGATCGATGAATGGAGGAGGGTGACCATGTTCCCTTCTCTAGTTATGTTTTTGGTGGCCGCTGCCAGTTTGGCGAGGTCGTCCGCTTCGATGCTCTGTGCTCGATGTATTTGATCGGGCTGGCATTCGTCGAACTCGGGTAACAGTTTGCAGATTTCGGCTTGGTATTTTTGTAGCCGTTGTTCCTTGATTTGGAAAGTCCATGTGACTTGATTGACGACGAGTTGCGAGTCACATCATAGGACTACTCGTCGTGCTCCGTACTTGGGTGCCAATTTTAATCTTGCAATCACGGCCTCATACTTGGCCTCATTGGTAGTCATATCAGGGCACTGTATGGACTGGCAAATTATTTCGCTTGTTGGTACTTGAGCACGAGCCCCAGTCCAGATCCTAACGCGTTAGAGGCGCCATCGTTGTACAGAATCCATAGGTTGTGTATTTTGGGGGTACTGGCGGCTTCCCTTTCGACTTCGGGCATTATTTTTGCGCTAAAGTCGGCGACAAAGTCGGCAAGTACTTGCGACTTTATCGCCGTTCGCGGTTGATAAGTTATATCATGCTCGCTCAGTTCTATGGCCCATTCGGCCAACCTACCCGACAGCTCGGGTTAGTGTAGGATGCTCCTTAGAGGAAAAGTCGTGACCACTGAGATGGGATGGCACTGGAAATAGGGTCTAAGCTTTCGTGAAGCTATGGCCAAGGCTAGGGCTAGCTTCTCGAGGTGGGGGCACATCGTTTTAGCGTTGGCCAAAGTTTTGCTAATATAGTATAGTGGAGACTGCATACCTTTATTTTCTCGAACCAGGACTGCGCTTACCGCCACATCGGACATAGCTAGGTAGATGAGGAGATGTTCTCCGCGCTTAGCCTTAGCAAGCAGCGGGGTCGAAGATAGGTACGCCTTTAGTTCTTTTACGCCGTCGACGCACTCGTAATTCTATTGGAGTTCGTTGTCCTTTTTGAGTATGCCGAAAAATTTGTGGCACTTATCAGAGAATTGTGAGATGAATCTAGACATGGCAGCTATACGACTGGTTAACTTCTGCACCTGCTTCTTGCTAGTCAAGTTCTCTAGTATTTCGTCTATAGCCTTGATTTGGTTGGGGTTGACCTCGATGCCTCGTTGCGATACTAAGAAATCGAGGAACTTTCCCGAGGTTACACCGAAGGCATATTTCTCGGGGTTCAGTTTCATGTCGTACCTCCTAAGTATGTCGAAGGTCTCCCCCAAATGGTCGATGTGGTCTTCCTTTCTTTTCGACTTGACCAACATGTCGTCTATATATACTTTCATGGTTTTGCCGAGTTGATATTTGAACATCTTGGTCACCAGCCTCTGATATGTCGCCCCTGCATTTTTCAACCCAAACGGCATAACCCTGTTACAGTACGTCCCCTGGTGGGTGATGAAAGTGGTTTTTTCCTGGACTTTCTCCTCCATGAGGATCTGGTTGTAACTCGAAGGAAACTTAATAGCTCGTGCCCAGCTGTTGCGTCGATGAGTTGGTCAATATAAGGCAGTGTGAACGAGTCTTTCGGGCATGCTTTATTCAAATCTGTGAAGTTTACGCACATCCGCCATTTCCCATTTTTCTTTTTTACCATGACCACGTTGGCGACCCATTGGGGATATTTTGACTCTCTGATAGAGCTGTTCTCAAGCAATTTTTCCACCTCCTCGCGGACAACATCATTTATCGCCGCATTAAATTTTCTTCTAACTTGCCGTACTAGGGGGTGAAATGGGTTGACATTCAATTTATGTGTTGCTATCTCCTTTGGGATGCACGACATGTCTGAATGGGAAAAGGCGAACACGTCTACGTTATTTTTTAAGAATTGACAAAATTTACCTGGTTCCTGGAGTTTGTGGTCGATGAAATCTTTCTTGCTGTGGTCGTTATCGCCGAGTTGGACGAGGTCGAGATCCTCTACAGTTGACCCTGTGGCTTATACGATTTCGGGGTCTCTTGTTGGCCCAAGTAAATGTTAGTTTTGAAGACTGACAAAGGACCTCAGACATGAACCAGGTCCATCCCAGTGGAGCACAAATACGGATAGACTTAAGCATGTGAGATGCACGTGAAGGAGATAAACCTAACTTGACAGAAGTGATATCTCTTGATCCTGATCGAAAAGGTTGCATATTGGATAAGGAGAAGGACTCCTTACTCAAAGAGAACACGGGTTAAGAAAGGGGAAGGAGTTAGAGGTTGAGATCAACTAGAACTCTTCTACAAAGGAAGAGTAGCATCAGATTGCTAGTCAATCTCTATTTACTAACTCTATAAATATCAGTGTTGTTCGCTTTTACAGGGAACGCACATAAGCAGAAGTTAGACGTGAACTGAGAGCAAAATAGCAAGGCAATTTTGCAAGCAGTTCGTGTGTCATTCAAGTGTGCAAACCTGAAGCTACTTGAACCAGATAGAAGAACCAGTTCCAAGTGTCTGTCTTTTATTCTAGTTCAATTGTAGTAGGTGGTTTCATATTGTACCTTTCAGCTTTATCCAGAAGCAATTGTATTAGGTACTCAGAGTCTTCAAGTTAGAGTTAACTTGAAGTTGTCGCAATAGTTAGAGGTTGTGTGCTACAATGGGATTAGAGTTAGTCCTAGGTTTACAAAAGAGTTTTTGTAAATGCAGTTTTTGGCTCAATGATTTTAGTGGAGAGTTCTGGAAAATCCTACTGGAAAGTAGGTCGTGAATTTTTTCACCTTTTGAGCCAGGTGTTTTCCACGTAAAATACTTATGTTCTTTACTTTCCGCATTTACTATTTCTGTAATAGTAGGTTAAGAAACACTTAGAAGAACCAGGTCCTTCTATAATCAGTTTAAGCGAAAAATTGGTCACCACACAAATTATCCCCCCTCTTGTGTGGTATTGAAGTATAAAACATCAATTGATATAAGAGCAGGTTATCCTTGAAGAGGCTAACACCTTAGGAACAAATCAAGATGAGTGCACCACCTGGGAACTGGGAAGGACAATCCACTGTAAGGCCTCCACTCTTTAATGGCCAGTATTACTCCTGGTGGAAAAACAGGATGAGAGATCACATCATTGGAGAGGATTATGAGCTATGGGACATTGTCACTGATGGTCCCCTAGATACCTTGAAGAAGAATGCTGAAGGAGTAGATGTGCCAAAAATAAGAGCTGACTGCAATGCTGAGGACTTGAGGAAGTGGGAAAAGAATGTTAAGGCCAAGAAATGGCTTGTGTGTGGACTTGGTCCAGACGAGTACAGTAGATTTCAAAGTTGTACAACTACCAAGGAAATCTGGGACACTTTGCAAGTGGCTCACGAAGGAACTCCTCAAGTGGAGAGATGAAGAGGAACACTGCTGTATTCTCAGTATGAGAATTTCACCATGAAGGAAGGAGAAAGTATCCAAGAGATGTATACAAGCTTCACAACACTAACAAATGAACTTAAGTCTCTTGGAAGGATTATCCTTGAAGAAGACAAAGTTGAGAAAATTTTGACAAGGGTCTTGCCAGTCACTTGGGAAAGCAAAATCACCACTATTCAGGAATCTAAGAACATTGCCACTCTCAAGTTGGACGAGCTAATTGGGAATCTCACTGCCTATGAACTTAAAAGGCAAACCATGAAGATGGATGCACCCAAGAAGGAGAGGAGCCTGGCTCTCAGATTCACTAAAGGTGCTGATCTAGAGGAGGATGAAATGGCTATGATCACAAGGGATTTCAAGAAGTATCTAAATAAGAGGAAAGGGTTCTTCAAGAGGTGCAACCTACAACAGACCAAGGTTTCCTGAAAAACAGACCAATGAGGGCTGCTACAAATATGGTAAGACTGATCACATCATCAAAAACTGTCCTCAGTGTGAAATTGAATGGAAGAAGGAAAGGGCTGCAAGAAGAAACAGGAAAAAGGAACACGTTCATTCAAAGAAGAACAAAGGATCAACAAAGGCTATGGTTGTTGCCTGGGGATAAAGCTCAGATGAAGATGGAGATGAACAATCACTTATGGCTATTGGAGAATCTGATGAGGAATCAGAGGTAAGTGTGATTCATCTCAAAGACAAGATTAAGTTTTGTCTAAAGAAGTCTATCTGAGCTACTTTTAGATTTTATTGATGAATCTGAGGTCATAAACAGTGAAAAGGAACAATTGTCTAAGGAATGTGTAATCTTGAAAGCTAAGTGCAAAAATCTGCAACTCAGGGATAGTGAAAGTGATAGTAAAAATGCTGAGTTAAAGAACCAGGTTCTTGAACTTGACACCACTGTGCTATAGCTTAGATCTGAAAATTTAAACTAAAATTAGGAACAGGTAAGAAGAAAGCTAATCACTCACATCTCACCTTAGAAAAAAATTTAGGATAAATGAAAGATGAGTTGTACAAAAGAGATGAGCATATAAGAGTCCTAAATGAAGATCTAATCAAGGTTAAGCATGAGCTAGACAGAACTTGTAAATGGAATAAGTCTTCTGATGCACTTTCATGGCTACAAGAACACCATAGTAGCAATAAGAGAGGACTTGGCTACGGGACCACTGCACCTAAGTGGGATCCCAAAAGCAAGTACATCACACTTCCTGAGAAGAAAATCTGCACGCACTGTGGTAAGACTGGTCACTACAAAAGTGAATGTACTGCAAAAGAAAAGGCTAGTCAAAAGAACAAAACATTTGTTCAAGGGAAAAAAAGGTTGCCAGGTTGGGCTAAAAAGAATTTAATTCACCCTTTTGCCTATAGAAAGGGACCCAAACTAGTTTGGGTTCCTAAGACTAACCCCTGATTTCCTTTTGCAGGTCCAAGTGAAGGGGAGAAGCCAAATATGGTACATGGATAGTGGCAGCTCAAAGCACATAACTGGAAGCAAGAACCAGTTCCTTTTACTTAAAGACCTCAAAGGAGGTAATGTCTCCTTTGGAAATGGTAAGAAATGAGAAATCATTGGGGTTGGAAAGGTAGGTAAGACAGACTCACACTCCATTGAGAATGTCTACTTGATAGATGGCTTGAAATATAGCCTAATCAGTGTATCACAATTGTGTGACAGAGGTAACTTGGTAGCATTCACCTCTACCAAATGTTTTGTGAAAAATCTTACCACTAACAAGATTATTTTGTAGGGAAAAAGAGTAAACAATATATACATTGTAGATCTGTCCACACTTTCAGAAAATGAACTCACTTGCTTAAGCGTGTTGGACAATGATCCCCTCCTTTGGCACAAGAGACTTGGACATTCAAGTCTAAGTCAACTCAACAAATTAGTCTCCAAGGACTTGGTGATAGGGCTGCCTAACATCAAGTTTAAGGAAGACAAAGTTTGTGAAGCTTGTACAAGGGGGAATAAGGTAAGGTCCTCTTTTAAATGTAAGAAAGTGGTAAGACCAGATCGATGGAACTGGTCCATATGGATCTTTGTGGTCCAAGGAGAACACTAAGCAGAGGTGGTAAAAATATGTGATGGTGCTTGTTGATGATTACTCTAGATTTACTTAGACATTGGTTTTAACATCTAAAGACATTTGACATGTTTACTTCTTTTGTTAGAAAAACTCAAAAGCAACTAGGTAATGAACTTCCATCAATTAGGTCTGATCATGTAACTGAATTTGAAAATGCTAAGTTTGCTGAATTTTGTGATGAGCATGGCATAGATCATAATTTTTCTTCCCCTAGGACTCCACAACAAAATGGAGTAATTGAAAGAAAGAATAGGACACTTGAAGATATGGCTAGGACTATGCTTCTTTCTAGTAAACTGCCCCATAGCTTCTGGGCAGAAGCTGTAAACACTGCATGTTATATCATTACTAGGTGCATGACTAGACCTCTTGTAGAGAAGACTCCCTATGAGTTACCTAAAAGGAGAAAACCAAATATATCCCATCTTAGGGCATTTGGATGCAAGTGCTTTGTGCACAATAATGGAAAGGGATCCCTAGGTAAGTTTGATCCTAGAAGTGATGAGGGAGTATTCTTGGGATATTCTTCACATAGCAAAGCTTATAAAGTGTACAACAAAAGAACAATGTGTGTAGAAGAAAGTGTACATGTGGTTTTTGATGAAACTAACATTCTTTCTGAGAGACAGGAACATGAAGATGAAACTATTGGGCTGGTAAAAACTTTAAATGAAATCTCAGCCCAAGCTGAAGTTGCACCTGAAGACGGAACAGGTGATGGAACAGGCTCTTCCATCCAGGGCAACCTGACAGGGGGAACTGAACAAAGAGGAACTGAATCCAATCCCTCAATGGAACCTGTCCATGAGCCTGTTCCTCAGCAACAAAACATGGGAGAAACATCAAGCAGAAACCAGTTGGTTGTGAAACCTTGCAAGTATCAAAATTCTCATCCCATTGAGAACATAATTACTGATCAAACTTCTGGAATTAAAACTAGATCTTCATTAAAGAATCATTGTGCTTTTTATGCTTTCTTATCTCTTATTGAAAGTAAAAATGTTGTTGAGGCTTTGCAGGATGCAGACTGGGTAAATGCAATGTAAGATGAACTCAACCAGTTTGAAATGAGTCAAGTTTGGCATTTGGTTCCAAGACCCAAGGACAAATCAGTTGGCACTAAATGGGTCTTTAGAAACAAACTTGATGAAGATGGAACTGTTACAAGGAACAAGGCAATGTTGGTGGTTCAAGGTTATAGCCAAGAGGAGGGCATAGACTATGATGAGACCTTTGCTCCAGTTGCAAGGTTGGAAGCAATAAGACCCCTAATAGCCTTTGCTGCATACATGGAATTTACTCTTCACCAGATGGACGTCAAGAGTGCCTTCCTCAATGGCTACTTAAAGGAAGAAGTGTTTGTCACGCAACCTCCAGGGTTTGAAAGCAAGGAGTGTCTTTATAATGTATACAGACTTGACAGGGCACTCTATGGACTCAAGCAGGCTCCTAGAGCATGGTATGAACGACTACCAAAATTTCTGCTTGAACATGGATACAAGAGAGGTAAAATTGATAACACTCTATTCTTGAGGGAAAAAGGTAAAGATCTTCTAGTAGTACAAATATATGTTGATGACATAGTTTTTGGAGCAACCACTGAAAAGCTAAGTAAGGAATTTGCTAAACTAATGGGGAGTGAATTTGAAATGAGTATGATGGGTGAGCTTAATTTCTTTTTAGGCTTACAAATTAAATAAAACTCAATTGGAACCATGATTCATCAGCAGAAATATGTAAAAGAGTTGCTCAAGAAGTTTAAAATGGAAGAATCAAAGGAAATAGATACTCCTATTGCAGCAGCCACAAAAAGACATAGATGAACCTGGTTCATCTGTTGATCAGAAGTTGTATAGGGGTATGATTGGTTCACTTTTGTATCTTACTGCTAGCAGACCTGACATTGTTTTCAGTGTAGGGCTTTGTGCTCGATTTCAAGCAAATCCAAAAGAATCCCACTTGACCGCTGTCAAGAGAATACTAAGATACTTGAAAGGCACTACTGACCTTTGCCTTTGGTACCCAAAAGGTAGTAACTTTAACCTAGTCGGATATGCTGACAATGACTATGTAGGTTTCCTTGTGGACAGGAAGAGCGCCTCAGGTATGGCACACTTTCTTGGTTCATGTCTTGTGTCATGGGCTACTAAAAAGCAAAATTCAGTGGCCTTATCTACTGCTGAAGCTGAGTATGTTGCTGCTACTTCTTGTTGTGCTCAACTGCTGTGGATCAAACAGCAGTTAATGGATTTTGGTATTGATGTTGGTTGCATCCCTATTTTTTGTGATAACACTAGTGCTATTAGTATGACAAAGAACCCGGTTCATCATAAGAGAACTAAGCACATAGATGTTAGACAACATTTTTTAAGGGACAACTATGAGAAAGGATTGATCACTATAGAATTTTGTGCTACTGATAAGCATATTGCTGACATCATTACAAAAGCACTAAGTAGAGAGAGCTTTGAAAGGAACGGGTTAGAGTTAGGGATGATTAAGATCACCTAATGGAACTAGTTCAGAATGCACAATGAAAAAAAACGAAAAAAAATTTGGTTAGGAAATCTGGAACTTGTGTAAATACCTAGATTAATCTTTGCTCAATCTCATACTGTAAGTAGTATACTCCTGTGCCATGTGTTAATATGACTCACTGATTTCTAACAAATTTTTTCTCTATTTTGGCAAATTGAGGCATGATCAAGAGGATTCTCAGTGAAGAACCTGGTTCATCTGAATAATGAGGTATGTTTTCTACACTCTGCACAATTAGAAATATTAATATTTAATTCATGAGCAGAGTCATACCTATGTTCATAAACTTCAAAAAGACTATCCTTTTAAGTTTGAACAAGTTTCGTTTCAACTAGACTCCTCACCGTATTAAAATGTCTAGATTCTAGGGAAGCTTAACCGCCTATTCAACCTGCAATTTCAGGGTGATTAGACTTCTATTTGACTACTAAAAGCTGCCGTTGTGTATTAATTACCCTCTCCCTTTAAATCCATCATAATACCACTGCCACTCTCCCATAATTTTTACTAAAAAAAAAAAAAAAAACCATCACAAATTTTTTGTCTTCTCTTCTCTTCTCTTCCAAAATTCAAACCTTCCATTTTTTAATCTAGAGAGAATGACAAACCCCCAAGATAACCCAGGCACACCTCCTCCACATACTCCCTCCGGTTCCTCCACTACTCCTCAACCCAACACTACCCTTCAACCTAGGAGAAGGCGAGTAAAGATGCTTGCTCACAAAACTGTGGCTACAGGTGCGCTTTCAAGGAAATTAAACGCACAGTTAAAGGCTAGTCAAGCCCAAGATTCCCAAAATTTCGATGATTCTTTCAATCTGCGAATGAGGGCGAAGGAACTGGGTCTTCTGATTCTGAGCAGGCAACATCTGTTGAAAATCCCTCTACTGATGTAATTTCTGATCTAGCTGAAAATTTGGAAAATCATTTTGTTTTGGTTGGGTCTGTTGTGGATGTGGAAACGACTAAGTCAAGAAGGAGAGGAGGTAAAAATAAAAGAGAAAAAGAAACATAGAGTGAGGGTGTGCGTAGTGATGAGAGGGGAAGAGGGAAAGAAGTGGCTGATTCTTCACCCACCTCTGAAACGGTTAAAATGGCTATCTGTGGGGCTGAGCCAGAAAAGGTGGTAGAAAGTAGCAAGAAAACAGGGGGAAGTGGTTTAGGGGAAGCTGCTGAAGGTCTAGTGAATCTTAGCAAGCATACAGATGAACCTGGTTCATCTATTGAAGAGACCCTAGCAGATCTTCTGCAGAAGGTTGGTGCCAGCTATAACCCTAAGAAAAGGAGAACTCCAACACCAAAGACTCCTGGCACTGCAAGAACCAACAAGAAAAGGAAGGTTGCTCCTCCTGCAACTACTGATATTCCTTTACCAAAAAGAAGGGCCACAAGGAGTAAGTTGAAACAGAGTGAGGAGGAGTTGTAGAAAGCTATGGAAGAAAGTAAGAAGAAAAGCATGGACAAAGGGAAGGCAAATGTGGCAGAGCCTGTTGAGGCTGTTGATGTGGATGAGATGGACTCGGTCCATCAAGGTGAATATGTGACTGTGGAGATGGAGGTTTAGACCCCTAAGCCCAAGAAACCAAGACTTCCTCAAAGAAGTCTTCATCTGTTTCCAAGTCTGCTGAACCATCTACTTTGGCTAAACGGACAAGGTTTGCCGTGAAAGCCAAACAAGTTAAAATTACTGAAGAAGAAGACTGGAGTGGTGAAGAAGAGGATGAATCAAATAATGAACAGGACAAGCTGACCAAGTTTGGCAAATGAACCATCTTGAAGGGTAGACTCTTGAAGGACTTGGAGGAAGAAGGGATGGTTCTACTGCTTGAAAGGCTAGAGGTTCAGGGGTGGAAGGACATGGTCCTTCAGTTAGATGGCAGGCTGGCCAGAAATGAGATAATTGAATTCATGGCCAATGCAGAGGTCAAGGATGGAAGAGTCACCAGCCAGGTAAAAGGGGTTCAATTGTCTTTTGATGCAAAAGAGCTGGGTGAAATCCTTGGTATACCTTCGGAAGGTTATGATGATTACACTAGACAAAAATGGCCAAGTCTGGACTCCCTTCCTTCTGCCCTAGCCATTACTAGGAAATTCTGTGATAGCAAAGAAGTGAATGAGGCCAAGGTTGTGTATAAGAGTGAAATGAAGCCATCCCACAAAGTACTATTTGAATTCGTCAACAAGTGTGTGCTGCCTAGGTAGGAAAGAAGGCACATTGCCAACTACATGGACTTGGCTTTGATGGAATGTCTGGATAGTGGGCGGCAGATCAACTGGCCTGGGTTTATGATTAAGCTTCTTGATCAGGTTATCAATGGCTCCAAGGCCCATACCACTCCTTATGGTTTCATTCTCACTACTGTTCTTGCTCATTGTAAGGTGCCTCTGAAGAAGTAGGAGATGACCACAAGCAAAGACCACTTTAGAATCAATACCTTGCTCGCTTGTGGCTATGAGATTACTGCCACTCCCGATGAACCTGGTTCATCCAAAAAGACACATGTCAATAGCAAGGTCAGAGCTCTATTGCAAGAGAGTGGGGCAAAGGATGCTGAGATAGAAAGGCTGAAGGCTCGTTTGGCAGAGATAGAATCTGAGAGAGATGCTCTTAGAAGTGAGCTCACAAAGGAAAAGGAGAAGAATGACGGAATTCTTCAAGACATGCTACACCTTCTCCAAGCCAAAACCCAAAACCCAATTCTTCCAAGCCTTGATTTCCTAAGCCTGAACCTTGCCTAGACCTTTCAGTGCCCCAGATTAGGGATTTTTTTTTGCTCATTTTTTAACTATTTTTGTTTCTTTTTGTGGAGTGTGGCAGAATCATATTCTCTATCAATGAAGTTTGCTGCTTTTGCTCTTGCTGACTGTTTATCTTTCCTTGATAGTTTGAATACGTGTAGTTGATTACTAATGATTAATCTATGAATGCATTTGCAGTTGCCTCAGTGGCCATGAGTAATTTTTAAAATCTGGGAATCACACATTGTTTATGCAATTTTTTGATGATGCCAAAAGGGAGAAAAGAAATTGTGATTTATATTCTGAATAATGATGTTTATAACCTAATGAACCTGGTCCTTGATGATAAGTTGAACATGTTTCTAACATTGCATTGTTGTTGAGCCGAGTTCTAATAGGGTCTAAGTGTACAAAAAGCACAGAGTTTGTCATCATCAAAAAGGGGGAATTTGTTGGCCCAAGTAAAGGTTAGTTTTGAAGACTGACAAAGGAACTCAGACATGAACCAGGTCCATCCCAGTGGAGCACATATACGAATAGACTTAAGCATGTGAGATGCACGTGAAGGACATAAACCTAACTTGACAGAAGTGATATCTCCTGATCCTGATCGAAAAGGTTGCATGGATAAGGAGAAGGACTCCTTACTCAAAGAGAACACGGGTTAAGAAAGGGGAAGGAGTTAGAGGTTGAGATCAACTAGAACTCTTCCACCAAGGAAGAGTAGCATCAGATTGCTAGTCAATCTCTATTTACTAACTCTATAAATATCAGTGTTGTTCGCTTTTACAGGCAACGCACATAAGCAGAAGTTAAACGTGAACTGAGAGCAAAATAGCAAGGCAATTTTGCAAGCAGTTCGTGTGTCATTCAAGTGTGCAAACCTGAAGCTACTTGAACCAGATAGAAGAACCAGTTCCAAGTGTCTGTCTTTTATTCTAGTTCAATTGTAGTAGGCGGTTTCATATTGTACCATTTAGCTTTATCTAGAAGCAATTGTATTAGGTACTCAAAGTCTTCAAGTTAGAGTTAACTTGAAGTTGTCGCAACAGTTAGAGGTTGTGTGCTACAACGAGATTAGAGTTAGTCCTAGGTTTACAAAAGAGTTTTTGTAAATGCAATTTTTGGCTCAGTGATTTTAGTGGAGAGTTTGGGAAAATCCTACTGGAAAATAGGTCGTGGTTTTATTCACCTTTTGAGCCAGGTGTTTTCCACGTAAAATACTTGTGTTCTTTACTTTTCGCATTTACTATTTCTGCAATAGTAGGTTAAGAAACACTTAGAAGAACCAGGTCCTTCCATAATCAGTTTAAGTGAAAAATTGGTCACCATACAAATCACCCCCCTATTGTATGGTATTGAAGCATAAAACATCATCTTTGATAACGTCTTTCCCTTCATCGCCATCTGACCCCGACTTCGTTAATTGCTATGCCTCCTTGGCTTTGCCTTTCAGTTGTTGGGTGTATGTGCAGTCTTGGGTGATGCGGTAGCATTCTCGGGCAGTGCGCTGCTCTCCTCGAATGCTGAATACTCCTAGGGGGTGGGAAATTTGATAATTTGATATAAGCTGGAGGGGACGACTTTCATGGATGGCATTGTACACCATATCCTGGTCCATGATGTGGAACGTGGTCTCCAAAGTAACGCCACCGGCTAGGACGGGCAACATGATTTCTCCAGATGTCAGCTCAACTGCATTGTTAAAACTCGTTAGTGTGATGCAGCGTGGCACTATCCTATCCTCGAGCTTCATTTGGGTGAGAACTCGAGGGTGGATGATGCATGCGCCGCTTCCATCATCGACCATAATACGTTTTACATCGGTATCAAAAATGTGTGAAGTAATGACAAGAGCGTCAAAGTGAGGAAAAACAAAACCATGGGTATCCGAATTATCGAAGATGACACTTTCTTTGAGTTCGTCATACCATTCATGGGTGATCGACCATTTTAGTTTGTGGGTGGTGGTGAACTTTACGCTGTTAATTGATACATCGTCCCCCCTCCGATGATCATTTGAATGGTTCGAACTGGGGAAGGTGGTTTGGGCGGTCCTGGTGTTGTTCACGTCCTCGGGTGAAGTTGGCTCTCCCCCGGTCACTCATCCGCTCTTTCAAGTGCCGTTGGTGAAGCATGTTCACGACCTCCTGTCTTAGGGTGATACAATTCTCGGCTTTGTGACCCCGCTCTTGTTGGAATTCGTAGAGAGCATTCGACTTTCTGCTGCTCGGGTCGGATCTCATATTCTGTGGCCACTTCACTTTTGGGTAGAGCTTCTCCAGTGCGTAGACTATTTCTGAGGGGGAAACACAAAAATTGTGAGCAGATAATAAATGGGACATACCTCTCTCACTTCGGTGGGTTCCCATTCGCTGCCTGGATGGGCCTTCATCGTGGCGTGGAGGCGGCATGAGGGCGCCTCTGACGTAAGGCTGATGTCTCTCCCGATTAGGTTGGGGTCCCCCTAGATCTCTCCTGGTGTCGTTTCTCTGGTCCTTCCTGGACTCCGTTTGGACTGAGGTCAACCGTTGGGTAGGTTCGTTGAGATCGTCCTCGTCGGCTCTTACCTCGGCACAATTGGCGTTATGTATCTCGTCCCAAGTGGTTGGAGGGTATTTCATGAGTCGACTTAGCAACTTTTTGGTCGCCCTCGACCAGCTTCTGTTTAGCCCATTTCAGAAAGCGGCTACCGCCATCCCTTCAGATACATTTGGAAGGTTCATTCTTACACGGTTGAATCGGGCAAGGAATTCCCTGAGTCCTTCGCCAGGAGATTGCTTAATGGCAAATATGTCATTCACCCTCGCCTCTGCTTTCTTAGATCCGGCATGGGTGGTAACGAACTTGTCTGCCATCTCCTCGAATGTTTCTATGGAACGCGCATGTAACTGTGAGTACCAAGTCAGCGCTCCCCCGATTAGGGTTTCTCCAAACTTCTTCAGCAATATGGATGATACTTGTTCTTTGGCGAGGTCGTTGCCCTTCACTGCAGTGACATAGTGGGTCACATGATCCTCCGGGTCCGCCGTGCCGTCATATATTTTTAAGTACAGCGGCATTTTGAAGGTTTTAGATAAGTGCAGCTTCGTCGCTATATGGCTGCTCAACAAACCGATCGGCGTTCCTTTTTGGCTGAAGTTTTAGGGCACCCGGTATTTTATCTACCCTTTCTTGGTGCTATTTCATTTGGTTGCGGAGCATTTTGTTCTCGTTCTCCATTTCCTCCATCTTCCTCAAAATGGCTGCAAGGATATCATTCCCTGCATCACTAGCGTTGTGAGTGTTATACCCCATGTTTTTAGTACGTGAAAGTATATCGTAAGTCAATTGATGTAAGCTCAGAAATGATATCTTCTTTCAAAGTATATAAAGTGATTTAATGTTATTACACCCCGTACTTCAGACATCACTGTCATTATAGGATTATCTAATGTAAACTCAAAAAAAAAAAGACGAAATCCTTCTACAAGGATAAGAAAGGTTTATTGAAGTCTTAAGTAAGTTAAGATGAATATGAGACTTGTTAATCATGATTTAAATGAGTTTAAAGTCATCATATGACTATATATGATGTTAAAATATGAAATATAAAGTTTGGAAAAAATCGGATTTAAGTTGCGGAAAATTCGACTAAGGATTTGCCTTGTAATGAAGCATTTTGAGCAATACATTCTACGTGTTATATGAAGTCTTTTTGGGACATATTATATACCAAAATGAATATCTTGGAACCTAGTTTCCAATGGTCCAAAACATTTATTCATACGACATTGGGAGTAGAGAAATATGAAATTATAAAGTAGGGTCGCCAAGTCACATCGCCGCACTTCGGAGAAACTGGCAGTTTTATAGGCCAGGTTGCGACGCATTTTTGTCCCAATCTATTGAGATTTACATGGAGATCTTTATATGGAATTAAAGCCCTATGTAATCTAGTTTCCAAAACTACAAATCATTTTTCAATACGATATCGGAATAGAGAGATACAGGCGTTCGAAGTTGCGCCGCTCAAGCTGCCAAGCAGGCAGCTTACCCACCTGCTTGGAGAATTGAGGTGGTGGGATTATAAGTTATCTTATCCCTTGTATATCTCGTTGTTGTGCACAGGAAACTTACAACAAAACACTCTCAATGCTCTCTATGAGCTGGTCCAAGATCCCAAGAACCAAACTAAAGGGAAATCAACTCAAATCATCATCAAAGGTGTTAAAGACTACAAGAGAATGCTTCTATGATGTTGTGATATGATTGAGGGCTATTGTGAGCTAAGTTGAGATAGGGTTTCGAGTTGTAGATGCTGTCCAAGGTATGTATAACATCTTCTTGACTGTGTCTAAGGCTAATCTTGTGTTGGTTGTGAATTTTGAGTGAAAAACCATAAGATAGCACTTGAAAGAACATGAGATATGGTTGTTTCTTTGGTTGGGCTGTTATGTGGCTAAATATATGGTTTGTGGTGGCTGGAAATTGTGAGAAATAATTTGATAATGTTGTGGCTGCTATTGTTAAGCTTTTCTAGGTGTCAATTAGGTTGATTGAAGAAGAAAAGATGAAAAACAAGTGACTGACGGTAAAATTTAAGGTGCTAGACGATGGGGCTGTTTTGGAAGGCATTTGTGGATGTTTTAAAATAGAAATAATATGGTACATATAAGTATGATGTTCTGAAGGTTGTAAACTAATTTATGAAATAAGAGTTGGATTCAATTCATATCTTGTTATGAGTAAAAACGAGCTTGCCGCTCAATATGATTGTTAAGATAATCGGAGAAACTCATATTGGATTACATTGTTGTTGTTGCTATTGTTGGTTATAGTTGTTGTTGTTGTTGGTTTGTTGATGACCCTTAGTGGTCTTTGGGATGTATTAAAAATAGGGGAGGTTCTGCCGATTTTCCTTAAGCCATATGACTAGCCAAATACGATGGTACGACATTATAAGTTAACGGTAATATCATTTCAATTGTTGTAGATGCAAGACGTTGCGTCGAGCTTGGTTGAGTAATAAGGAAGATATCATACAGGTATGTTAAGGCTATCCCTTCTTTCCTTTTGGCATGATCCATATGATACAACGAAACGAACAAGCACGTAAGCTTCACAAATGATTCTATTCTTAGAAGTACTAGGGTTGCCTATGTTCTTGATTTCCCATATGTCCAACTATCATATCGTCTGTTCATGGGTCTCATGACATTTTGAGAGATCTTATTGACATACTTCATTATGCATTGCATTCATATACATTATATTGACCCATGACCAGATGGCATTATATACGCGTATAGTATATGTATATGGGGCATGAGAAAAGGTTATGGCGTTATATACGTTGATTATTTTGCCCACGGAGGCCGAGATGATATGATGCGAAGCCCTCAGAAGCTTGATGATGATATGTACGCATATACTTATGCATGATATGACATTTACATGCACATGCATGACATTATAAATATTTTATGATTCGCAGAGCTACTCAGACTTGCAGGTTGAGTACTTATTCCATATTTCTTTCATGTCTTTTATATACTACTTTTCATTCCTTACATACTCGGTACATTATTTGTACTGACGTCCCTTTTCCCAGGGACGCTGCGTTTCATGCCCGCAGGTCCTGAAAGACAGGTTAACAGTTCTCCTAGTAGGCTCATCTCAGCAAAAGGTGTTGGTGCACTCCACTTGCTCCGGAGTTGCCTATTTGATCAGTATGATTTGGACATGTATTGACTGGTATGGCGGGGCCCAGTCCCGACCTTTATGATGTTTATGTACTCTTAGAGGCTTGTAGACAGATGTCAGCTATATAGATACTTGTATGGCCTTGTTGGCCTATGTTTTGAGTTTACAAATGATCATGTCAGTCTTATAGGCCCGTATGTCACATGTGTAAGTTTCTATATCATGTTGGGTCATCTTATGTCTAGTATTCCCTTATATTTTATTCTGATTATCTCATGACAGCCCTTTTGGCCCATTTACCAATGATAGTATGATAAGAAATATATGTTACGTTGGTACTCGGTTGAGTAAGGTATCGGGTGCCCGTCGTGACCCAAACCTGAGTAATACCTGTTGCATGGGGGCGTGCTGCTCGTCAGATGCCAATGCAATGCGGACCATTGCCTCTTCTCTGCTCGAACTCCGAGCGGGCTTGTCGAGGAAGCCGGTTAACGTGTTTGTCAACCATGCCTCGAGTATTTTTTTCACTGCCGGTGGTGCCTCTTCTGTTGTGGACGTAGAGGCCCCTTTACCATGTGAGGTCGTGATGCTACTGTGAGGTGGGGGCGAGCTGTTTCGCCTGGGAGAGGTGTTTGGTGTTATATCTTCGCCCTCCGTTCCATCCACTTCATTGGTAGTGTGGAGGAGGTTGTTGGTGAGGTCGGCTATCGACTTCCTCTTTTCCTCTCCATTGCCTGCCATGTTAGATTTGTGCAAACAAGGAAGTGTAGGGTTTTTGCAAAGTTTTCTTTCTAGATCTAGAAGAAACTAAAATTTTAACTAGAAATTTTCCGACAGACGGCGCCAAATTGTTTGACCAAAAAGTATTAAGCCTTTTTGTTAAACTAATTAAATAAGAAGATAATGGGTAAATCCTAGCTAAACATAATAAATCCTAGATCTGCAATAAGTTTATTTAAATAATGTAGAACTCCATTTAAACCAATTTAATACAGTGTGTATTAAATGATGCTGTTATGAGCGGATTGGGGGAGCAATGATAAGCAATAAATATATTAAACGACAATAAATGTAAAGAGAGAGAATGATTCACCCTAATATTGAATGAGGTGGATGATTCTTCTCTCTCACAATGATGTAAGACAAGCGAACGTGGAAATATAGGGAGCTTTCTCGGATCTGATGCTAGAAAGTGTGTGATAAACAACAAATCGAATCTTTGTGGAAAGACAATGTTTGTAAATTGCTTGAGAGCCTTTTTCATGAGAGATCTTATCATATAGAATATTACGTATTCCTTTCTTCTTTTTACCTTTCTCTATATATGGGACATATCCCTTACCTAACATAAAGAACAAGTGCAGAGAATATTCAATAGAATATTCCCCTAAAATGTCTTGCTACAAAACTAGTTGTTACGGCCGGCCTGAGTTTTCGACCTCGGCCCTAGTTACTCGGCTCACCCATGGGTCTCCCATCTTGAGTACGACCTCGACCTAATCATCTCTTAATACTCTGTCTTCGAGCAAGATTCCCTTGGTCAGATTTTGACCCATACTGTAAGGCCCCGTGAATTTTTCTACTCAGAACCCGAACCTCGTAGTGCCTAGTTAGGGTCAGGTGATAGAAACTCACAAAAATTCTTCGCGGCGAGATCAAAGTTTTCCAGAAAAGTGCAAATATGCGGTCCATTATGCGATCGCATAACCAATATGCGGACTACATAGTCATCGCATAATTCCCTTGGGATTTTGTGAAGGTCAATTCTGCGGTGCATAATGCGACCGCAGAACGGGTATGCGGACCGCATTTCCGTCGCATACCCAAGCAGAATGTTCAGACTTTGGGAGCCTTTTTGCGGTCCAATCTGCGGCCCGCATTTCCACTTTGCGATCGCAAATGCGATCGCAGTTCCGACTCGGGGCTCCAATTTTCTATTTTTTAACCCGACGCCCCTATCGTTATATTCGGTATTATAGCTCGTTTTGAATATTTTCTAGACATTTCTAGAGTGAGGGAGAGGGGTCTAAGTGAGAGAAAGTTCTCCCCATCAAATTACTCCATAGAATCTTGCTAAATCCTTGAAGATAATCAAGTGAAGGCTCCTAAATCTTCATCCCAAGAGGTAAGGCTCCATCACCTTAGCTCATATTTGTATACTTAGCTATATGGGATCCTTAGGGAAGTAATTCATGGGTATAAAAATGAATCTCTAGCAAGCAAACCACACCATAGGACATTTGAAAGTAGTAAACTAAAAAGATGGCAATTGGGGGTATAGAATGATAGAAATTCCTCTCAAAGGGGCCTAAGATCATAACGCACCTCAAATGTTTGATATTATGCTTGAACCAAGCTAGAATCTCAACCTCGTCTCTAATTTCCGGTTTAATTTGTAATTCTTCCATCATAGATCGAAGTGATAATAATTCCGAAATTTGTAAAGAGTAAGGAAAGCTATATTGAGGTATGTATGGCTAAAACCCCCTTTTATTAGAAATTAAGCTCCATTGGCGTTTACTAAGGTGTGGTAAGATTTGAATTGGTTGGTGTACTGATTATTGTTTCACATTGATTGATTTGCAATTTATACACACATATACATGAATGGTGGGCCCCAAACGTGAGTAATGTACTATTCTTGATGTTTAATAAAGTATGAAGTATACAATCATGTGTTGAAATGCGTGGGCTATAAGCCAAGGATCAAAACTGAGAATTTTCACGCTAACTATGTGAATACTTACATGTGCTTGCGACTTGAATTACTTTCGTATGTGTCTATGATCACAACTTGCAAGGTGAATATTGAAAAGGAAAATGATGTGATAATTGTGGCCCAAAGTGCCCATGAATTTAATTGATACATGAAAAGATATCTGATTCAAGTGAGATGAATAATGAGGAAGAAACCACGCCTAGGCAAGGAGGCATAGCCGATCGGGCCGTGATCGGACACCATGCTGCACACATGGTGGTGATGTGCTGATATTGAATTCCGGATAAGGGAAATAAAATAGTGATTGAGATATATGCCTCCAATGAGGCAACCTAGCCGGCCGGGTCGTGATCGGACTCCGCTCAAGGTAGCGGTGATATCGAGAACAGTGATGAACGTATGAAAGAAATGCCCCAAACTAAGTTATGGGAATTATGTAAATGATTCTATGATTTGCATATTTGATTCACCTATGTGGTTTACTTGTCTTTGTTTGGTAGTTCTTTCTAGTAAAATGGTGTTTAGTTATACATACTAGTACTATACCATGGTACTAACGTCCCTTTTGCCGGGGGCGCTATATTTTTTTAAGTAAATGTAGGTGGCTCCATAGCGGATAGTGCCGATCGTGTGTAGCGGAGCATTCTCCTTCTCAAAGATCTTGGTGAGCCCCTTTCTCCTTCAAGGGGCTATATTGCACACCTCTTGCCTTTTTTTTGGACTTTCACTTTTGAGGTATAGCCGGGGCCTTGTTGCCGGCGATGTCACATTTATCTTTTGTATCCTTAGAGGCTCCGTAGACATATATTTGGGTCAGATGTGGTATCAGATAAGTGTGCGAGCTATGTTGTAATTCTAAGCTTATGTTGCCTATGAATTGTAACTCTATGGGAACTTTGGAAACTAACTTTTCTACAGTTTAATGTTGTGATCTAAAATGAACTAATAATGTCGAATATACTATCTTCCTTTGTTGAATAAACGAAATCATGGTCCCCTTATTCGTATGGAGTTGGGTAGGTAGTGTTTGGTGAGGCTTGCTCAGTTGGGGTCACTCGATTGAGCGCCGGTCGTGCCTCCCGAGGTTGGGGCGTGACAAACTTGGTATCAGAGCCTAAGGTTTTAAAGTGTCCTCGGATGTCTCGGAGCCGTGTCTAGTAGAGTCCTTCTTATCGGTGTGTAGTCGACCACATCTATAAGTTGGAGGCTATTTGGACATTTAGGAATTCCACCCTCATTTGATATTCTGGATCGTGCGGTGAAACTGTTCCCTCCCTAATCAGTGCGTTGTTTTATCTTTCAGTAAATGGAACCTAAGAAGAAAGCGAGAATTGGCCAAACAGCCAATGCCACCTCCGGAGTGGCTGATGATTTAATGCTTGATGTTGCGGGTGAGGGTAGTCGCCCTACTATTGCTCTGCCGGATCCTTCTATTCTAGAGCAGACTACCCCAGTTCCTACACCTGCGGAGGGCACCACTATCCCTCCCGTTGATACTCCTGTCCTGCCTCCAGCCCCAGCTTCCAGTTCTGGGATTTCTGATGGGGATCTTAGGGGGGCTATTAAGATGTTGACCCAGCTAGTGGCCTCTCAGGCCCAGAGGTCAAATGTTGCACCCAGTTCATCTAGCCAGCAAGGGGATTCCACCAGTTCCAGGGTGAACAGATTTCTTCAGTTAGACCCTCCAGTATTTTCGGGTGCCAATCCGGAAGAGGACCCTCAGGATTTTATTGATGAGATGCACAAGACTCTCAGGGTCATGCGTGCGACTGAGACAGAGGGAGTAGAGTTGGCTGCCTACCGTCTGAAAGGGGTGGCCTATGCGTGGTTTGAGTTATGGGAGGATTCCTGCGAGGAGGTGAGCCCTCCGGCAAGGTGGAGTGAGTTCGCTGATGCCTTCATAGATCACTTTCTGCCTGCTGAGACAAGGGCAGCCCGTGCAGCAGAGTTTGAAAATTTGAAGCAAGGTAACAAGAGTGTGTGGGAATACCACATGGAGTTTGCTCGCTTGTCCAAGTATGCCATTCATATGTTGCCCACAATGGAGGCCAGAGTGCGCCGGTTTGTTCAGGGCCTTAATTCTTTGACCATTAATGAGGCTTCTACGACTGCATTGAATTCTGATATGAACTACGGGAAGATGGTCGCATTTGCTCAGGCCACAGAGAGCCGTAAATTGAAAAACAGAATGGAGAGAGACGGTAACAGCAAGGCCCGGTCTAGGGGCAACATGGGAGAGTCACAAGGTGGGGGAAGGTCAGCTTTCAGGGGAGGATCATCAGGGCTTCCCCAGTCTATTGCCCAGTCTTCAGCTAGTGCACCGCCATCAGGTCCCAACCAGCAGTGGAGTCGTTTCAGGCCCGGTTAGGGCAACAGGGGATCCCATCAGCAGGGTCGATCAGGAGAGAGGTCCCAGCAACAGCAGAGGTCCCCGTGCCCCAGGTGCGGGAAGATGCACTCGGGGATTTGCTACATGGAGTTACCTATATGCTATGGATGTGGGATGAGGGGTCATATCCAGAGGCATTGTCGTGTATCCCGCTAGGGAGCGGGCAGGGGCTCAGCTCAGCCTTCCAGTCCAGCAGCTGCTACATCTTCAGCCCCCTCTCCAGCTCGAGGTACCCCAGCACCCACAGGGCGTGGTGCAGCTAGGGGTGGTGCGCAGAGTACAGGAGGTCCCAGCTGATTCTATGCTATGAGTGGCCGCCAAACTACAGAGGCTTCTCCAGATGTTGTTACAGGTATTCTGACTGTCCAATCTCATGATGTGTATGCACTTATTGACCCCGGTTCCACCTTATCCTATGTTACCCCATTTGTTGCTATGGAATTTGGGATAGAACCAGAACAACTTCATGAACCATTCTCGGTATCTACTCCGGTTGGTGAGTCAATTTTGGCTTCTCGAGTTTATAGAAGTTGCATTGTTACTATGCGGGGTAGGGATACCATGGCCGATCTTATTGAATTAGGGATGGTCGACTTTGATGTCATAATGGGGATGGATTGGCTTTATTCATGTTTTGCCAAACTTGACTGTCGGACCAGAACTATGAGGCTTGAATTTCCTAATGAGCCCGTTATTGAGTGGAAGGGAGATAATGTAGTGCCTAGAGGTCGGTTATTTCCTACCTTAAGGCTGCAAAGATGATCAAGAAGGGGTGTATCTGTCATCTAGTTCGGGTTACAGACACCAATGCCGAGGCACTTAGCCTTGAGTCTGTACCAGTTGTGAATGAATTTCCAGATGTCTTTCCAGATGAACTCCCTGGGATTCCACCGGATAGGGAGATTGATTTTGGGATCGATGTAATGCCAGGCACACAACCTATATCAATCCCACCTTACAGAATGGCACCAGCAGAATTGAAAGAGCTAAAGGAACAATTGAAGGATTTGCTAGAAAAGGATTTCATCCGGCCGAGTGTGTTACCATGGGGCGCACCAGTCTTGTTTGTAAGAAAGAAAGACGGATCGCTGCGGATGTGTATTGACTACCGGCAACTCAACAAAGTCACAATCAAAAACAAATATCCTTGCCAAGAATAGATGACTTGTTTGATCAATTGCAAGGTGCTACGTGCTTCTCGAAGATTGACTTGCGGTCCGGGTATCATCAGTTGAAGGTAAGGGAGCGGGATATTCCAAAAACAGCCTTCAGAACCCGGTATGGGCACTTTGAATTTATGGTAATGCCTTTTGGACTAACAAATGCCCCGACAGCTTTCATGGATTATGAATAGAGTCTTCAAGCCTTTCCTAGAATCTTTTGTGATAGTGTTTATTGACGACATTCTGGTGTATTCCCAAAGTCGGGAGGACCATGCCGACCATCTCAGGGCAGTTCTGCAGACCCTTCAGCAACGTCAATTGTATGCGAAATTTTCAAAGTGTGAATTTTGGCTTGAATCGGTTGCGTTCTTGGGCCATGTCGTTTCCAGGGAAGGAATTATGGTTGATCCTCAGAGGTTGCAGCGGTGAAGAATTGGCCTAGACCTACCACTCCTACTGAGATTCGCAGTTTCTTAGGCCTGGCCGGGTACTATAGGAGGTTTGTGGAGGGGTTTTCTACTCTTGCCTCTCCATTGACTAAATCGACACAGAAAGCCGTTAAATTCCAATGGTCCGATTCTTGTGAAAAGAGTTTCCAAGAATTGAAGTCAAGATTGACAACAGCACCGGTATTAGCCCTGCCAGAGGGTACAGAGGAGTTTGTGGTGTATTGCGATGCTTCGAGAATCGGGCTCGGGTGTGTGTTGATGCAACATGGCAAGGTTATAGCCTATGCTTCCAGGCAACTCAAGAATCATGAGAAGAACTATCCAACCCATGACTTAGAGCTGGCAGCAGTAGTGTTTGCGCTAAGATTTGGCGGCATTATTTTTATGGGGTTCATATGGATGTATTTGTGGATCATAAGAGCCTTCAATATACTTTCAAGCAGAAAGAGTTGAATCTGAGGCAAAGAAGATGGCTAGAGTTACTCAAGGACTATGACATTAATATTCTCTACCCCCCGGGAAAGGCTAATGTCGTGGCAGATGCACTTAGTCGAAAATCTATGGGGAGTTTGGTTCATTTGGGGGCGTATCAGAGGCCGTTAGCCAGGGAGGTCTACCAGTTGGCCAGTTTGGGAGTCCGCTTGGCGGGTTCTAGTAAAGGAGGGGTAATTGTGCAAAATAGAGCTGAATCGTCGCTCGTGTCGGAGGTGAAAGAAAAGCAATTCAGTGATCCATTGCTAGCATGACTGAGGGAAAGGATTCATAGTCATAAGACCACATCTTTTTCCTTAGGCATGAATGATGGCGCCCTACGGTACCAAGACCGCCTATGCGTTCCAGATATCGACGGTCTTCGGGAAAGGATCATGGCAGAAGCTCACACATCCATGTATTCCGTGCTCCCGGGCTCTACGAAAATGTATCATGATCTCAAGGAAATTTATTGGTGGAACAACATGAAGAGGGATGTGGCGGATTTTGTGGCAAAATGTCCGAATTGCCAACAAGTGAAGGCCGAACATCAAAGGCCCGGTGGATTGGCTCAAAATATAGAAATTCCAATGTGGAAATGGGAGATGATCAATATGGATTTTGTGGTAGGTCTGCCGCGCACTCCGCGCAAGTTCGACTCGATTTGGGTGATCATGGATCGACTCACGAAGTCAGCACACTTCTTGTCGGTTAAATCTACCGACACAGCGGAACAGTATGGTCAGTTATATATCAAAGAAATAGTCAGGTTACATGGCACTCCAGTCTCAATCATTTCAGATCGAGGGGCTCAGTTCACGGCCAACTTTTGGAAGAATTTCAGCAAGGTTTGGGTGCGCAGGTCAACCTTAGTACAACTTTTCATCCACAAACCGATGGGCAAGCAGAGCGGACTATTCAGACGCTTGAAGACATGTCACGTGCTTGTACTCTTGATTTCAAAGGTAGTTGGGATGACCATTTGCCCCTCATAGAATTTGCTTACAACAACAGCTTCCACACTAGCATCCAGATGGCACATTCGAAGCATTGTATGGTAGGAGATGTAGGTCTCCCATTGGGTGGTTCGAGGTTGGAGAAGCGGAATTGATAGGGCCGGACCTCGTACATCAGGGCATGGAGAAAGTCAAGGTTATTAAAGAAAGGTTGAAAACTGCTCAAAGTCGCCAAAAGTCTTACTCGGATGTTCGTCGCAGGGATTTGGAGTTCAAGGAAGACGATTGGGTATTTTTGAAAGTTTCCCCTATGAAGGGTATCATGCAATTTGGGAAGAAGGGAAAATTAAGTCAGGGGTATGTCGGAACATACAGAATCATTCAGAGGATTGGTCAGGTGGCCTACAAACTCGAGCTACCACCCGAGATGTCATCGGTACACCCGGTCTTTCATGTGTCTATGTTGAGGAAGGTAGTGGGAGATCCTTCCACCATTGTGCCAATTGAGACCATTGAGGTTAATGAAGAGCTATCGTATGAAGAAGTTCTAGTTGCCATTCTTGATAGGCAGGTTCGAAAATTGAGAAATAAGGAAATTGCATCTGTGAAAGTGCTATGGCGGAACCAGCAAGTTGAGGAAACTACTTGGGAAGCCGAGGATGAAATGAAAAAGAAGTATCCACATTTGTTTGATTAGTCATGTAATAGCTTTTATGCATTTAGCTCCTATGAACTCTTATCTTTGGGCTTGATCTATGTAAAACCGTTCCCTTTTTGGTGGTATGATTGCCTATACGGCCTTAGTTGATGCTGTACAAGTTATATTATGTTTATGAGATGTGTTTATGCTGTTGGGATGTGTTTCTGGGGTTCTCTGACAGGTGGATAACGCCTAGGTACAAAGGAAACTCTGGCGAAATTTTCGAAAATTCAGGGAGTTAACCAAATTTAGGACTCTGAATATGTTCTATGTTGTGAAAGTCTGAAGTTGCATAAGCATTCCTCATAAGTGAGCCTTGATCCTCATTTGAGGACGAATGATCTTAACTGGGGGAGGATGTAAGGCCCCGTAAATTTTTCTACTCAAACCCCGAACCTCGTAGTGCCTAGTTAGGGTCAGGTGATAGAAACTCACAAAAATTCTTCGCGACTGATCTATGAATTTAAAAAAAAACCAAGAATCAAAGTTTTCCAAAAAAGTGCAAATATGCGGTCTAGAATGCGGTCGCATACCAGGTATGCGGACCGCATTTCGGTCGCAGAGTGAGTCAGTGTGTTAGCTAATTTGAGGTTGAAAATGCGGTTCATTATGCGATCTCATAACCAATATGCGGACCGCATAGTCGTCGCATAATTCCCTTGGGATTTTGTGAAGGTCAATTCTGCGGTGCATAATGCGACCGCAGAACGGGTATGCGGACCGCATTTCCGTCGCATACCCAAGCAGAATGTTCAGACTTTGGGAGCCTTTTTGCGGTCCAATCTGCGGCCCGCATTTCCACTTTGCGATCGCAGATCCGACTCGGGGCTCCAATTTTCTAATTTTTAACCCGACGCCCCTATCGTTATATTCGGTATTATAGCTCGTTTTGAATATTTTCTGGACATTTCTAGAGTGAAGGAGAGGGGTCTAAGTGAGAGAAAGTTCTCCCCATCAAATTACTCCATAGAATCTTGCTAAATCCTTGAAAATAATCAAGTGAAGGCTCCTAAATCTTCATCCCAAGAGGTAAGGCTCCATCACCTCAGCTCATATTTGTATACTAGCTATATGGGGTCCTTAGGGAAGTAATTCATGGGTATAAAAATGAATCTCTTGCATGCAAACCACACCATAGGACATTGGAAAGTAGTAAACTAAAAAGATGGCAATCGGGGGTATAGAATGATAGAAATTCCCCTCAAAGGGGCCTAAGATCATAACGCACCTCAAATGTTCGATATTATGCTTGAACCAAGCTAGAATCTCAACCTCGTCTCTAATTTTCGGTTTAATTTGTAATTCTTGCATCATAGATCGAAGTGATAAGAATTCCGGAATTTGTAAAGAGTAAGGAAAGCTATGTTGAGGTATGTATGGCTAAAACCCCCTTTTATTAGAAATTAAGCTCCGTTGGCGTTTACGAAGGTGTGGTAAGATTTGAATTGGTTGGTGTACTGATTATTGTTTCACATTGATTGATTTGCAATTTATACACACATATACATGAATGGTGGGCCCCAAACGTGAGTAATGTACTATTCTTGATGTTTAATGAAGTATGAAGGATACAATCATGTGTTGAAATGCGTGGGCTATAAGCCAAGGATCAAAACTGAGAATTTTCATGCTAGCTATGTGAATACTTACATGTGCTTGCGACTTGAATTACTTTCGTATGTGTCTATGATCACAACTTGCAAGGTGAATATTGAAAAGGAAAATGATGTGATAATTGTGGCCCAAAGTGCCCATGAATTTAATTGATACATGAAAGATATTTGATTCAGGTGAGATGAATAATGAGGAAGAAACCACGCCTAGGCAAGGCGGCCTAGCCGACCGGGCCGTGATCGGACACCATGCTGCACACATGGTGGTAATGTGCTGATATTGAATTTCGGATAAGGAAAATGAAATAGTGATTGAGATATATGCCTCCAATGAGGCAACCTAGCCGGTCGGGTCGTGATCGGACTCCGCTCAAGGTAGCGGTGGTATCGAGAACAGTGATGAACGTATGAAAGAAATGCCCCAAACTAAGTTATGGGAATTATGTAAATGATTCTATGATTTGCATATTTGATTCACCTATGTGGTTTACTTGTCTTTGTTTGGTAGTTCTTTCTAGTAAAATGGTGTTTAGTTATACATACTAGTACTATACCATGGTACTAACGTCCCTTTTGCCGGGGGCGCTATATTTTTTTAAATGAATATAGGTAGCTCCATAGCGGATAGTGCCGATCGTGTGTAACGGAGCATTCTCCTTCTCAAAGATCTTGGTGAGCCCCTTTCTCCTTCAAGGGGCTATATTGCACACCTCTTGCCTTTTTTTTGGACTTTCACTTTTGAGGTATAGCCGGGGCCTTGTTGCCGGCGATGTCACATTTATCTTTTGTATCCTTAGAGGCTCCGTAGACATATATGTGGGTCAGATGTGGGTATCAGATAAGTGTGCGAGCTATGTTGTAATTCTAAACTTATGTTGCCTATGAATTGTAACTCTATGGGAACTTTGGAAACTAACTTATCTACAGTTTAATATTGTGATCTAAAATGAACTAATAATGTCGAATATACTATCTTCCTTTGTTGAATAAACGAAAGCATGGTCCCCTTATTCGTATGGAGTTGGGTAGGTAGTGTTTGGTGAGGCTTGCTCAGTTGGGGTCACTCGATTGAGCGCCGGTCGTGCCTCCCGAGGTTGGGGCGTGACACATACACTTGGAGCGTGATTATCCCTTTTTTTAAATCGTCTCTTTAATGTTGCTCATTGTTATAATTAAGTGGATTAATTTTTGGTGAATTTAATGGATCCTCTATTTTTTAATTTTTTGCACATGTTTTGTCTGTTGTAAAATAAGATATATTAGTTTTTCTTAAATTTATTGTAAAAATACGGGATTTAATACAAAGCGAGAAATTTTGATGAACTTCGAGTGCGAGTGCAAAAGGGTTAATTTCATGAAATCACTATGTTTTTCTAGTGACCTTTCATGACAAATAGACAAAGTTGAGTAACTTTTTGGTTACAAGAAGTAGTTTAGTGAATTAAAATTGAATGACTTGATCGTAGTAAAAAAAAAAATTTAATAAATTTGGTGCAACAAAATTAAAGTTAAGGGTGCAAAGTATCAAACATGTAGAAAGAGTAGGGGTGAAAACGCTCTCTGTCCGCAAAATGTGAAAAACACTCATAAACTAGAGCGACTGAGAGCAACCACAGTACCCGCCGACGAGCCAGAAGAAGATGCTATCATTCTATTACCACACTCGTCGGCGTTCTCTTCTCACTTTGCTCCGGCGCCGTCACCTTTCTTTTTCTTATTTTTCTACTTCGTCCAAAGTTCCTCTTCTTTGGAAATCTGAAATCACTGACTCTTCCGAATCAATCACCACCGTCCAATTATATTCCTGGGGCCGTGGTGCTTCCGGCCAATTAGGTGGCGGTATTGAAGAAATACGAATTTATCCTTCTCCTGTTGCCTCATTTTCACTGCCTCCCACTTTCCGTTTATCTTCTCCTATTCCTGGTCGTCTTCCTTCATCTAATAATTTGGGAAATGCTGACGTGGAAATAGGAATTTCATGTGGACTTTTCCATTCAGCTTTATTGGCTGATGAGAATTTATGGATTTGGGGAAAAGGTGATGGAGGTCGTCTTGGTTTTGGTCATGAGAATCCTGTTTTTGTTCCTACTCTGAATACTAATTTGGAGTCGGTGAAAAGCGTTGCTCTTGGGGGGCTTCATTCTGTTGCACTTAACTCTCTTGGTCAGGTCTTCACTTGGTCAGTACCAATTCCAACTATGGTTGACTAATGTGGATTTTCACCTCATTTATTACTTAACCATTGTGAAATACAGTACTTTGGTGTATTAAAGGTTGAAACAATTTTTTTTGCTTCTAAATAGTAGTGCCTTTACTTAGTTTTGCATGATAACTAGAAAGGAATGTGGAGAAAGGTAGAATTTTGATGCTTAACCGAAAAATCTATTTCTAGTCTCTTAACCGAAAAAAATCTGGAGAAGGGTTGCTTGTTATTAGAACTGTGAGTTTATAAGATGAATAAGCACATATAATGGCTGCACAAGCAAAAATGTAAACTTTCTTGATCAGCATTCGATTGTGTATTATAGTTTTTCGTAAGCTGGTAGGGCAATAAGATTTTCCTTGTGTAGTTGTATAGTAATCTCTTTGTAGTGTGGTTTCACTTAGTTTTGCGAGGTAAGTATGAATAAATGTGGAAGTACTGAAGTTTGAGATAATCTGTTTGCTGAACCAAAATGTCCCTGTCCGGTATATATTATCTTTGTTATGACAGCTGTTGCCTATTATTGTTATGGTGAACTTAAGATGAAGGAACAGATAGAATAGCTGCATAAAAAATACAAATCAACGGAAGAGTCATGCATTTTTCCATTGAAGAGTTTGCCATAGACAATTCTAATTCCTTTAAGTGGAAAGAGAATTAGAGAAATGAAATTTAATAGTTGATGGTGAAGATTTTGAACGAACTGATAAAGTCAGATTCAGTAGTTTTGTTCATTATAACTTGATTCTTTTATGGAAAAATGAAGTTTTCAGGGGTTACGGTGGCTTTGGTGCTCTTGGTCATACAGTTTATCATAGAGAGCTGGTTCCTAAATTAGTTGAGGGCTCTTGGGATACAGAAATCTGCCATGTTGCAACCAGTGGGACACATACAGCTGCTATAACAAAGTCAGGTAGGAAATTTCAAACATTTTCAGGCTTCACATTTCACCGTGTGGAGAGAAAGTGGGTTATCTGCCTTTCTTATAGCTATGTTTTTTGGATTGTTTGATTTAGGTTTTTTACTTCTATCAGCCGATTCATCATAAATAGTTATAGTTGGATTACTGATTTGGCAATAAAGTCACTTCTTTCATTTTGAACTCCATTTTACTCCATAAATCTGCAGTTATCCAGATGCTAGTTAAAAAAGTTCCTAATTGCAAGAATTCTTCAGAAGGAAAATGTGCCCAGAAATGTGGTGGTAGGAAATAGGAATATTTATCATTCATCCATAATAGAGAAATAAATTTCTTTTTGATAACCTAGATATTCGCTTCCCAACATGAAATTCGGTTGTAAGGTACTTACCATTCTAATTATTGCCTTTTCTTTTATTCAATTAAATTTAGATGTGAAGTAGAACTTAGTGTTTATTCTTTTCCTTTAACTCAGAGTTTAAATTTTTAGTTGTTATCATTAGGTGAGCTTTATACTTGGGGCCGAGATGAAGGGGATGGTCGATTAGGCCTTGGTCCAGGTCGAGGCCCAAATGAAGCAGGTGGTCTTAGCATCCCTTCAAAGGTAAAAGCACTTCCTGTGAGCGCAGCTGCTGTTTCATGTGGTGGGTTTTTCACAATGGCGCTTTCTGAAGAGGGAGAGCTTTGGAATTGGGGAGGTAAGATACTATCGCATTTTTTAGAATGTTCTGTTATAATGCTTTTGAGGGAAGTCAATTTATTGAAAGGATGGTGGTGTTTTCCGGGCTACACCATTATTTATGTTTGTTCTTTATCAAAAAGATAAAAAGGAAGGTTGCATGCTGTCTTTCTTTTATCATACTCGAGTACTGGAGCATAAAGATGACTTCACTGTGAAGGCAAAATATGGCTTTGGTGTTGTCTTGATTTCTTTATTGAAAATTAAGTGATATATTAGTCTATGGCTATCCAACGGGACGGGACGGGACGGGACAAGATTAACGGGACCGGACGAGACGGCATTTAAGCGGGACGGTGGCGGGACGGGACGGGACAAACGGGACGAAACGGTCGTCCCATCCCGTCCCGCTAACAAACGGGATGGGATGGGACGCGACGCGACGAAACGGGATGGGACGGGACGGGTTCGTGGGTCTTAAGTGTAGTTTTTTTTATTAAAAGAACGTCTAGTTTTTTGAAAATGACTAAGTTTTTAAAGTTTGCAACAGCTAGTTTTTTGACTTATTTAACAAACTTAAATGTTAAAACGGAAATTAGAAAACTAAGTAAAGAATTATAAAATATTAAAATAAAAGACTTGTAATGAAATATTCTAGTAATTATAAATTTATAATAGAGTTATAATTTATTTAATATAATTTCAAAGTATTATATAACTAAGACAATTCATAAGAAAAATTCAACGCTTAAAGCCTTTTATTTTATTAATAGAACTTTCAAATCTCAAATACAAATATAATTCTTTTCAAGAGCAACTAATCTACGCAGCCACCTTCTAATCCAATCTCTGAATAATACGGAAATCTCTAGACTGTCCTCCGCTAATGCATGTCTATGATCTCCAATTTGAAATCTTGCCGCGATAAAAGTACTCTTCGATGCTACTGATGATTCTTGAATAGCCAGGATATCTCGGGCCATTATTGAAAGTGTTGGAAAAGCCTTGCCACGCTCCCTCCACCATGACAAAAGTTGTTCGTTGCCTTCTTCGTCTTTAGTACTTTCCAATCCTTGATTAAGATAAGAATCAAGTTCATCATCAATAGAGGAATCAAAACCTGTTATATCATCCATATCTTCCCATAAAACTTCTGCCCTAGACTTAGAAGTAGAAGGAGCAGTTTCACAACCTGTTGTTTCCATAGCTTTATATTTATCAAACATTGATCTAGCATAGCATAAGAATATATGCTAGCTTGGCAGTCTTCGAGAGATGGTTGTTCATTTTCTTGAATTGCTAAATTCTCATAAATTTTACGAACAAGTCCCTTTGCACCTCTTAGTTTCAAAGATGTGTTAAGTAGAGTAGAAATTAAATAAATTTCGGGAATAGGGAAAAAATACTTTTAAAATTTTGAAATCATTTCATTTATGGCCGGTGCATAAGTTGGATTTGTTTTATACTTACCAAATACATCAGAAATTCCACAAATATACCATAAAAACTCGCGGGACAGACGGGACAGGCGGGATGAGACGGGACGGAACGGGATGAGACGGGACATGCGGGATAGGCGGGACGGGACGGGACAAAACGGGACGGGACAAACGGGACGAAATGGTCGTCCCGTCCCATCCCGTGTCCCGTTTACCATTGGCGCATCCCGTTTAAAATGAAGTGGGACGGGACGCGGGACCGTCCCGTCCCGTTGGACAGCCATAGTCTTAATCCAAATGCCTTGCATGTGTTTCAATCATATTAGATAGCAGAAAACCTCTCTTATATTACTGCTATATATTGTAAATGTACTTTTTAGCTACTATATGTTCAATCAAAATGGTAAGCGAAGAGACTTAGGAAAGCAAGGCATACCCATTAACTAAGGAAATTTGCACTCTAATATGAACCTATTTTCTTTTTAGTCCGTGCCAAAAAAAAGGACCCTTTACCATTTGTTGATGAAGAGGTAACTTCTTTTATCTTATACTCCATCCATTTTATTTATGTGAATCTATTTCCTTTTTAGTCCGTGCCAAAAAAATGACCCCTTTCCATATTTGGAAACGATTTACTTTTATGCAATGATTTATGGCCACACAAAATATATGTGCCTCATTTTACACCACAAGTTCAAAAGTATTCTCTTTTTTCTTACGCTGCGTGCCAAGTCAAATATGTTCACATAAATTGAAACGGAGGGAGTATTACATTTTGCTTACTATATGTGCTCCATTAATAAGTTCAAATGCTCGTCGCACCTGAAATAGGGAACAAATATACAAGCTACCCTTTTCAACAATCACTTGAAAAGTAGAAGACATTCGTTGTACCAAATAAGAGTTATTACATTCATATCTGTTGCTCTTAACTCCAACAAGTTCAGTGCCCCAAAAATCACATTCATAATAATGAACCAGACCTAGAAACAACTTCGATGATGTATCAAGTCTTGTACTGTGAGATCTATGATTAGAGTTTGACTTTGTCTGGAATGCGACTGGAGATTCTAGTGTTGATATTTTTTCTCTACTTTTTGGGTATATTTTGAACATTTTATTGCCTATTAGTAATCTCTCTTTTCTGAATAACAGCAATAACATTTCTGGTGATTTCTTTTCTCAGCGAACTCTAACTATGAGCTTGGAAGAGGTGACAAATTAGGTGGTTGGAAACCACAACCAGTTTCAAGCCTTAAAGGTGTTCGTGTTATTCAGATAGCTAGTGGGGGATATCATTCTCTAGCTTTGACTGGTAACATACAATGAAACTAGTATATCTCACATGCATATTTGTATCTGAACTACTTATGTTAGAAAGTATCCTTTACTCTCAGAGAAGGGAGAAGTGCTTTCTTGGGGTCATGGAGGCCATGGTCAACTAGGTAATTCTTCTCTTCACAACCAGAAAGTTCCTATTCCAGTTGAGGCTTTGACCCATGAGAAAGTCATCTATATAGCTTGTGGAGGTTCATCGTCGGCAGCTATAACTGGTAAACATGTCACAATTGTTCTGATCCAATTATTACCACTTCCCATCCCTGCTTTAGAGACCTGTTGGTCAATGAGCGATGTTCATTTTTCTTGCATATTTAGCTTATTGTACAAAGGATGTAATGTTGTTGGCTAATGATTAATTTTATTGGTGACAGATGGTGGGAAGCTATACATGTGGGGCAATGCACAAGATTGTCAACTGGGGGTTCCCGGACTGCCAGAGAAACAGTTATCTCCTGTTGAAGTCAAGTTTCTCATGGAGGATGATGGACTTGGGAGCCATAACGTGCTTTCAGTAGCCATTGGTGCTTCTCATGCTATGTGCTTGGTCTCCAGGTCAGGTCACTGAAAGGTTGAAAAGATTCACTTTGGTTCAAGCAATTTTATAAGGACTCAATAGAGATGGAGCAGTTATCTGCAACATTTTATTCCATAAAATACCAGTAAAATTTAGAGTTTAGGCCTTCGCGGAAGCTGATAGTTCCAGGAACTTTATTTTTACCTGTCAAGAGATCTCACAGTTGAGTTTTTTCTTTCCTAGTACTCTGAAATAAATGTTGAGCTGCTTGTTAGTCTCCAAAGCAGCAACAAGGATTAGGAGACTATACGTGTGCCTTTCACAGGCTTATCATTGCTCACATTAGGTTTATAACAAAGCAGCTTTTGAGCTCTGAATGTTGTAACTTGTAAAGAAATAACCAGACTCTTGTTAGAAAATGTTTTGCATCCTCTTGATTAGCTCTCTTGAAAATCACTTTTTCTTGACATGTTGATGCTTGGTTTGTTGGTGGTGAACCTGAGAGACCGAGAATACCTATTAAGGGGTCGTTTGGTATGAGGTATAAGAAGGTATAATGCTGGTATAAAAATTTAATACCACCTTAATACTTTGTTTGGTTAGCAAACTAGGTATAAGTTATCTCGGGATTAAAATTAGCACCGGGATAACTTATACCTTGTAGAGGGTGGGGTAATTAGCATCGGGATAACTTATACCTTCTTCTTAGTAATTACGCAATTGTCATTTTTAATACAACATACCAAACAGTGGATAAAAAACAATCCCAGCATAACTTATCCCGGTATAAGACGTATTCAAACCAAACGACCCCTAAGGCTTTATCATTTGTTTGTACAAATGCTATTTGTTTGATTTAATGTTTGCAAAAACCCATTTTGATGATCGACTCACTCTTGGTTCCTACTCTCTTCATGATACCTCACGTTGAACGTACTATGTAATACGTAGAGAAGTTTTCCTTACAAAAGCTTAGTGTTTAAGCGGAGAATGGTAGACGCTTACAAAAGCTTAGTATTTAAAGCTTAGTATTCAAGCGGAGAATGGTAGACGCGTGCTTATTATTCATCGAGTTCCGTTTTACGGGTCATACTCAGAACTTTTGGTTTACAAAATGCAATTGCTAGGGTCCTACTCAGAACTTTTCGTTTACAAAATGCAATTGCTAAAAAAATTTGACAGATATTGGGTGGAAGAGGACATGGAAAATACTGTTGGCAAAAGCTTTGAGAATAATATGAGTATTCACGAGTGGCGTATTCCAAGTTTGGTCCCTCTGAAATAATAGCACACTGCAAAACAGCAAGTATACCATTATCATGATTTAGTGTTCCTTTTTGACTCGATCCACGCTTTTGGAAAAATTGCCCCTACACGAACTCTGCGTGCTTCTATAAATGATGATGCTACATTATTTCCTTTCTTTACTCCCTCTTTATTATTCTTTTATAACAATTAAATATTTGTTGTGTTAAAAGAGCTTTGTATTGTGGTGCCCGGTCTAACTTGGACATAAGAGGGAGGATTGAACAACTTGCAAATATCTTAACTCGTCAAATCATGTACTTTATTAATTTTAGGGGTCGATATTAGGTAAGTCTTGTAACATGGTGGTAGTAGAGTCACTCTTTGTCTCGTTTCGGACCAATGCCATAGATGAGTCGGGTGGTCGGATGGTAGTAAGACCGCTACTGAATCAAGCTATGAATCAAGCTATGACTCAGTCCGTCACATGGGCTAATTTTTGAGGTTTAATAATAGCAATATGATTAAAAATAGATGTTCAATTTCCTATATGATGAGAGTATGCCGTCCATAATAACTGTCAATTCTTTTAAAATGCAAAAGTAAGCCAATTGTTTGACCAACTCGGATCCCACAATGATTAAAAAAGGACGATTAAAGTAACATTATGCTCTAGTTTTTGCCGCCCAAAAGGATTAAAAAAGTTTTAAACTTAACGTTAAGTTGTCTGTTCTTGTTAAATAGGCCAACAATATCACTAGTTCACAGAGTGATTAAAAGTTTAAAAATGACGAGTTCTTATTTATATGCTAAAATTGATAAAGAAAGTCTTATCAAATTTCACAAAGTTGGTGGATCATTGTGTAAAACTTTTACAACTACTGCATAAGTAAGAGTCTAGTGCATAAAACATGGCGTACCTACTTTGATGCAAGTATTAGTAAATGTTTTCACGGCTCGAATCCATAATTTATCCGTTTGGATCCCTTTTTTCCAAAATAATTTTACTTTTTTTCGAAATCAGAGTTTGTTCATAAAATTTTTAATTTTCACCTGAAGATGCATTTTGGAAATTTTCGAAAATTTGAAAAACTCCAAAAAACTGTTTTTCAAAATTTTCACACAAATCGCTCACAATACTTCAAAAACAACTCAAAACTATATTCATGTCCAAACACAACTCTAAATTTCAAATACCATTTTCACTTAAAAAAAATTTTCACCCTGTTTTTAAATTTTACAATTCTTATGTCCAAACGCCCACAAGTCACTCGCAAATAATTTTACCATTATTTCAAATCTCTCCTTCACTACTACTACATAAACAAAGTCAAAATTTGCTCAAAGTCAAGAAGATTACAATTGTTCAAACTAGTAACTATAGCCTAAAATAAGAGACTAATTTGAACAGAAGCCAAAAACAAAAACAGTAAAACTGAACCAATCAAAATATGTATAACGTACTCCTATAATATGTATCATGTGCTATATGCTGACAACAATTGAATATTTATCTTCTAAATCACAAATGGACGAAACTCAAAATTTTAACTTATGCCATGGAAGTATTAAAAGCAGAACACTGATTGGCCGGTCTCGAAATCTCCTCGCCGGCGCTGGCAGGACACGCCATGAACTCCACCGGCAGCGGTGGAACCATACAGTTGTACGACAAACACAATGCTACTGAATCGGGCAACAATAATCCCGATTCTACCGGAAATCCAGAAATATAATTATGTTGCAAATACAGAGTTTTTGTATTTCCATTGAAAACACTCTCCACGTACTCTTTTGGAACTTCTCCGGTGAACCGGTTGTTGTTAAGGAACAGAGTTTCTACTCCGGCGAGAATACCAGTGAGTTTCCCGGTTAGAGAGTTGTGACTCAGATCTACGGTGGATCCAGGGCCGTATACGGCGGCGGTTGACGGTGATAACGGTGGTTGTGGGACCCCTCCAGTCAAATAGTTCCGTTGGAGGAACATTGATGACAATGTGGAACGGAAAAGAGATGAAGGGATGGGCCCACTGAAATGGTTCATGCTTAAGTCGAGGTACACTAACTCTGAGAGTGATTCGAGTACGTTGAGTGGTCCCCACAACCGATTTCCTGATACCGACAGATAACGGAGCGTTAACGGCATTCTTTGTTTCAACATTCCCGAGAACTGGTTGTTACTCAAATCCAAATGGAGTAATTCCGCCGGCAGTAACCGAGGAATCTCGCCGTTGAGTTTGTTGGACCCGATAATTAATACCTTCAGCTCAGTTAACCCGGATATCGAACCCGGGATTGTTCCCGTAAGTTGATTATGACTCAAATCTAGAGTATGAAGATTCGGGAGCGTAAAAATGGAAGTCGGAATGGAACCAGTAAGGCGATTGTTAGTGAGCGAAACGACGCTGAGGTTTTGTAGGGTTCCGAGTTGAGATGGAATAGGTCCGGTGACAATGCCGGCGCAAAGAATAAGCTGAGTTAACTCGGAGAGATTAGCAATAGAAGGAGATAACGTACCGGCTAAGCCGGGGGAATCAGAAAGGCCAGAGCCAAGAGTAAGAGAAGTGACCCGTGTAAGAAAGAAGGAATTGGTAGAGCAAGTAATTCCAGCAAAAGTGGAACATGGGTCTGAAACAGTGAAATCCCAGCTAGTGAAAAATGCATTTGGAGAAGAAGGATTTATGTCGGTAAGGCTGTTTTTAATATCACGTAAAGCAGATAAATCAATAGGATTGAGTCCTTGTGCTTGTTGTATAGTTGAGAGAAGGACAAAAAGAAGCAACAAAAGGAACAACTTCATAGCCATTTTGTTTCTTGTTTTTACTTCTTTTGGTAGCTTTCTGTTGTAGCTTTTTGAGTAACTGAAAATGGAAAACAGAGAGGTCAAATAGGAAGAAGAAAGGAGGAAAAAGGTAGTGTTGTTTTTACAAAGGAATATGGTGGCTGGGCTGTCAGATTCTTTAGTCACACTCTCTCTTATTTGTGCTCATGTGCACGCTATGGGGATAATGAAAAAGAAATATGAGGTCCCAGAATATAGTGGGATATTTCTCCGGCAAAGGAGAGAGAGAGAGAGGGGGGGACTGAAATTGGTGTATATGAGGATGGAGTAATTTTAGAAAGAGAAAGAAAAGTAAATGAGAAAGAGATGTGGAAATTATTATGGCTGGGGCCAACGGTAAAATCGGTTAGCAAACACTATTAGGGGTAGTTTGGTAGGAGTTACTTACTCTGTCTAAGTGATTTTTTTTTAGATGTTTTTACACAGATTAAAAAATCCGTCTTTTAACTTTAGTTAGCAATGAAATTGACCATGTTAATCTTTACTATCTCTTCATATAAACACTCCTGACACATACTCCAACACTATTTACTCCACGGGCAATGTATGAAAAAAATAATTAATTCATTCTCGAAATCTGGAAAAATCACTTATTTTGAACCACAAAAAAGAGCCAAAAAATCACTTATTTTGAATCGAAGGGAGTATAAGAATAGTGATGCATATGGTGGACGAGGAATGCTAATAATAGTAATATGTTGAGATTATGTCATCGTTTGGTTTGGTGTATAAAAATATTACATAAGATTCTAAAAAATTGATTGTTTACGAAAATACCCACCAAGTTCTTTAACTTTGTACATTGTTTTTATTGCTAACAGTTGTATTACCTCCAAAATATGAACTACTTGCATAAGGAAAGCAAATGATCTGCTGTTATGGAAGAAGATTCGTATATAGAAGTCAATGGTAGGCCATCAAAAAACTTGAATAAAATAATTTTAATTAATGTTATCTTTATCAATTACGATTTAACATTTTCCTATGATTGATGTGTTGAAGAAGAATACATCTTCACCATATTTCTTTCATGTTATCTGTTCTGGACGGTATTTGAGTTTTGAAGGATTTGAGCGGCAATTATGTCTTTAGTCATATTCATATAAGTATTAAAAACCCTTACATTGCTAATACAATGGTTTGCTATATAATTAGTTATACAATAGGATAATACCAGATAAAAAAAAAATATACCAAACAAGGAATTAGTAATGCACAAAGCTAATACTTGCATTGTTTTTTCTAATAGCTCCTACCAAACAACTCCTAGTTAAACTGCCTAGGGGTGTGGTGAGATGGTTCGATAAACTTAATTTATGAGTATTCTCGGATTTGAGCCTTTAGAATGAAGAATTTCTTGATAGACATGCTCTACTTCCCTTGGTAGGTCTACTAAGTACGTAGGGGTAAAGGTTGAACCCAGTAATTTTTGCTTAAACAATATATTTTTGTTAAGAAATTCTTAAATATGTATGTGTGTGTATATATACACAAAAAATTAAAAAATCAATTGTTAACACCTGAAATTATCGTTCTAAAATTCAGAATCCATAAAGTTAAAATTCTTAACTCCGACTCTATTAACATGAATTCCAATTAGTTTGGAATAGTGAATTTCGAATATCACATGATAGCTAAACAAAAAATCTGCTACTACTACTAGTAAAAAGAACAATAAGTCCTAGGAAGTAAAAGTTAGTTACCAGAACTAGGAATGTAATATGGACAGTTGGAGCACTTGAATTGAATAGGGTCAAGATTCAAGAAATGTTTTTAAGATCCCAACCCCAACCAATTAGTATGTTGAGTCGATGTCACAGCCAGTGGTTACTCATCTGGAGAGTGGACCACTGAAATTATGTATTCTATAGTACTAAAATAAAAGCAGAGAGATTGTTCTATGTTTGAAAATGCTGCCAAAAATGAACACAACTCAGGGGAGTTAGTACAACATATCCGTGAACCAATGGTTAGTACATTTAGATAGAATTAGGATCAAGTTAACACTTAAATATACTTTTAAACGGAGATATTTGCGAGGTAAGAAAGTATGAGAATAACAATAGAGGGAAAAGGAACATATTTGTCTTATATTATCTGATAGTCATTCGTTATACTTTTATTCCATTCATACCTTTGCTGTTAGCAAAAAATAATATTTAATATTGCTTAATTTTGTCATTGTTATACTTTAATTTATTCATACCCTTGCCGTTAGCAAAATTTTTTTTTCATTAGCAGAGCTTTGAACGTAAAGTGAGTAAATTTCACGTGTCTAAATTCTTCGAGAAAAAAATTCGAATTTATCTCTCAACTTTTGACTATAGTTTAAAATTACTTTGAGTTGGAGTTCTGTCAGGGTGAACCAAATGATTTGTTGTTTGCATATCTCAATTGTAAATCTACCAATATGAGTAATTTTTAATTTAAGCTTTTCAATTATAATTTCCTTTTAAAGCCAATAAGATCTAGTTTTTTCTCTTCTTACTTAATTTTAATTTTTATATTTAATGAGGTATGTTAATTGCAAATAAAATCTATTTTCAACAAAAGACAACAATGGAAAACTAGCCCCTGAACCAGCCAATCTTAAGTTTCATGATAGTGGTTATTTTTTTATTACAAGGTTGAAACGTGACTATTTATGAATATTAATCTATTCGATCAAGAAGAATTAACTTAAATAAACGCTCTATCTGTTATAAATAGAATTTTATTTATGGTGAATGTCTATATTTAGAGAGATTCTAGGATTTATTACTTGGTAGCTAAGTCACCCTCTCCCTATAAATAGAGGGTTCTATTCCATTGTAATTCATCCCGAAAATTCAATAAAAATTCCCTCTCTCTCTCTTTCTCTGCAATACTCTTCTTCTTCTTTTATTATTTCATAACACGTTATCAGCACGAGACTCTAATCAATTGAGTAAAAGCTTTGAGATTGAGCATAATGATTGTCAATTGTTCCATGAACTCCTTTATGATTAAATTCTGGATTTAAGGTAAGTATTTTACTTTACTTTTCTCGTTTAAATTCTTGACATTCTATAATTTGATTTTAAATACAACGAAAGACAATAAATTTTGATTATAACTCTAATGGAGTTTGTAAGAAATTATAACCACCTGAAGTGGTAAAATTTCTATGCCTCGCCATGATCAAATTCATGTATGATTGTGGGCAAAGAATTAAAAACCCGTCCCATTGAATTTGCTCCATTCTCCTTCCCTTAAGAGAATGCGATAGCAGTATGTGATAAGTCTGAAAGAAGACAAAATTATTACTATGAATGTATCAATGGAAATGGACGTGGTAATAGACGAAATTATAATCGTCATTATTGTGGTAATGAGAATAATAAGGATTCTCAAAATAAGCCTTCACTCTATGAAGTTAATGTTTGTCATCGATTTGACATGAGATTTCGTAAAGCACATACAGATGACTATGGTCAATTCATGATGTGAATGTGACAACATCTGATTTATGAATACATATTCATTCTTGGAAGAATATGAATGTGCTAATGGTAGTGAATATACCACACTCACCTCTAAAAGGAGGTTTGAGATGATATAAAAAAACAACGTCATTATTATGGCATAAATGATCATATGTCACGTACCTATTGTACGCCAAAATATTTTGGCAATGTGATTATTAAAGAATAACATTAATGCAAGAAACAGATCTTGCATATAATTTTGACCATAACCATAATGGTATAATTTTCTCTTTAAAAGAGATATTCACCATATGGATGTTGATGAATATGTGGTAGTACCAAATTAATTGAGAGCTCTAGAAGAGCCAATTATTACTATTTTGGAGAAACACAATTGATTACCAATAAGGTATTGTGTTGTAGTAAGTCTCAAAGAAACTTAATTGAGTTTCCAAAGTATACGCGAAAACGGTTGATTATATTGAGACTATAAATAAAAGAAAGATTTAATATCTTCTATTACTACAACTTGTAGCTGGGTAATATGTATGTGAAAAGCTACCCGCTTTATTCTCCAGTTTGTACTACACAAATAAAAGAATACCACAATAAAGTGGATATTTATTGATATAAAAAACCCATATCATAATAAACTTGGAGTTTATTGATACTTGCACACGTCATGGTATAAATATGAACTTTATCAATATTGATAATTTATTCAGTCGGCATAATTGGTTTAGCCATATTAATTTAAGTATGATGTGCAAAAATAATAGAGAATTCACATGGGTAAATATTAAAGAACTAGAAAGTTCTTTACGAATTCTCTTATATTGCTTGTTCTCATTAATTAATAAACCAACTAAAATTAGGATTGAATCCCATGAATGCTGAAAATATCAAAGGTGAATATGGGCCCATTCACCTGCCATGTATATCACATAAGATGCATCTATAAGATGGTTACACGGTTCATCTTGATAAGTTGGTTTAGCAAAATAATTTATTGAGTGCCTCCACTTAATAGCTAAACAATTGCTTATGAGAACAAAGTTATCTATATCAATTTGATATACGTTATATACCAAAGTATATTATTTTCTCTCCTTACAAGTGGTTCAGGGTCAGGAACCAAATAATTCCATCTTATTATTATTGATGTGCGGTGTATATTTTGATTAACACCATAACACACAAAGATGGGTTCTCAAAGTTGAGGAAACAAGTTAGTTTTTCTAACATGAGGGAGAGACATGATAAACAGTTGAGAAAAAGTTACGTGGAATGAATTATCATTTGTACATCTAGATCCTCGAATAAGATAATATGAACTTGAGGTTCATAAAAAAGATAATTCATTTGCAATATATTACAAAGCATGCCATACACATTTGCTGACCCAAAGAAAGTAACTATATTCTCACTGCAGATGCTCCTATTAGAATAAGTCCTAGAAGGACAAAGTCTATGGTACACTTTAAGCGTATAGACGATCGGTTTCAAACAAACTTCTTGATAAAGAAGATGAGCAAATGATCATAATAAAGGAGGCAAGTGATCTAGAAGATCACATGACATAACACTTCATAAGAAATCATGAGAGATTCAGGTACCTGAATATATGAATGAAGAGATCTCTATGTTATGTCTTTGTAAAAAATAAGAAGGTCGGAACTGATATAAAATGTTTGTCGACGACATCTATGATACTGTCACGACCCTAAACCCAAGCCTGGTCGTGATGGCGCCTCTCGTGAAGACAAGGTCAGCCGACACACTACCAATTTACTTTAAGCAGTTAAAATAACAAATACCAAGTCCATAATAGAAATAAACTCCCAAAATAACAGTATAAGTTGCGGAATTAAAAACCAACACAGCCCGACATCGGGGTGTCACCAGTCATGAGCATCTAAAACAATACTAAAAGTCTAGAGTCTAATCCACTACTACATATCTGAATCAAAAGGAAACTGAAATAGAGGGAGAATGCACTGGGCTGCGAATCGCCAAGCAGCTACCTAGTAATCTCCGAAGACCTGCTGGAACTATCAACCCTCAGGAGCAGGACCTGTAGCGCCCGAATCTGCACACAGGGGTGCAGGGAGTAAAGTGAGTACTCCAACTCAGTGAGTAATGAAAATAAATGAAGACTGAGTAATATAAAACCACGTAAGGCACAACATTAAGCTACATGAGGCATAACAAATCAGTAAATATAATTAAACAATGAAACTTCATAAACATCTCTTAAACAGTTAAACAATATGCAGGAAAACAGTTAAAAAGTAAACACATAATAACTGCCCCTCAGGCACAGTAACAACAGAATCAGCCCCTCGGGCAATGTCACAGAACAATACCAGCCCCTCGGGCTATATCTCAAATCACAATGGGTACCCGCGCTCACTGGGGGTGTACAGACTCCGGGAGGGTCCCCTTATGGCCCAAGCGCAATATCAAGCCATCTCGTGGCATCATAAACAGGCTCTCGGCCTCATATCAATCTCAAGCCACCTCGTGGCATACAAATCTCAGGCCCTCGGCCTCATTATCATATCTCAATGTATCATTGCTGCGGCGTGCAGCCCGACCCAAATGTATCCTCACAACACAGGCCCTCGGCCTTACTCAGTCAGAATCGCATAAGCCCCTCGGGCCACAGTAAAATATGAAGCTCAGCTCAAATACCTTTGAAAATATCATTTAATGTGTTTAAAACAGAATAATACAGCTGAGTCTTTAAAATAGTAAAATATAGTATGACCGAGCACCAATATGAAATCAATCAGTGAGGAAAATATCATTTAAAAAACACCTAAGGGTTCAAACAGCTGGCACGAAGCCCACATATGGCATTTAGCCCAAAATATAATAATATTAAATAATTAACTATCAAATACGCAGTAAAATAATCATTCGGGATGGACTAAGTCACAATCCCCAGCGATGCTCTACCCCACGCTCGTCATCTAGCGTGTAAGTTACCTCAACAGCCGTACGCTGTGAAATTCAGGGGTTTCACACCCTCAGGACAGCATTTAAAATCATTACTCACCTCAATCCGGCCCGAAATCTAGCTTGCAACGCCTTTGCCCTTCGAAACGACTTCTGAGTGCTCCAAATCTACCAAGTTCAGATTTTTATCATTAAATTATGCTAAACGAATGAATTCCAATTGAAAAATATCGATTTTAAGCACAAAACCAGAAATCAGTCAAAACCGACCCCCCGGGCCCTCGTCCCGGAACTGGAAAAACTTTACACCAATACGTTCTTCATCATCTCACGAGTCCGTACATATAAAGAACTCAAAAATCGGAGTTCGTTTGACCCCTCAAATCATCCCTAGAAGGTCTCTTAATCTCAAGCCCTAACTCCACTTTTTTCTACTGATTTTCATGAATTTAACACTGATATTTGTTCCTTAATCACAAATAATCGAGTTTTAGGGTCCAAAATCCTTACCTCAACGAAGAACAATGATTTCCTCTCTTCAAAATCGCGCAAAGCTTCAAAATTTTGTGTTAAAAGTGAGAAACCCTCTGAAAATCGCAGAGGAGGAAATATTTTAATCTGACCAGACATTTCCGCATCTACGGTTCCCTAGCCGCTTATGCGGTACCGCATATGCGGCCCTTCCTCCGCTTCTGCGGAAATCACTTAACTGGCCAACAATCGCATCTGCGACCACATCCCCACATCTGCGACATCGCAGATGCGGCCACTCTAACCGCTTCTGCGGTCTCTGCTCCTCAGGCCTCTTTTCGCTTCTGCGACAAATTAACCGCACATGCGACGACGCACTTGCGGTCCCCAATCTGCAGGTGCAAAAGTACCAGAAGCAACAAATTCAGCAGCTGCAACAAAGTCCAGACTTCTCCGTTGACCACCCGAAATGACCCCGAGGCCCCCAGGACCTCAACCAAAAGCACAAACATATTCCATAACCTTATTCAAACTTGTACCAATCTTCAAAACACCTCAAACAACATCAAAATCACCAAAACTCATCGAATTCAAGCCTAAGGTTCTAAATTCTTCCGCATTCCGCTTTTGATAAAAAACCCAACCAAACCACGTTCAAATGACCTGAAATTTTGCACACACATCCCAAATGACATAACGAAGCTACTGCAACTTCCGGAATTCCATTCTGACCCCTATATCAAAATCTCACCTATCAACCGGAAAACGCCAAAAACTCCATTTCGCCAATTCAAGCCTAAATCTACTCTGGACCTCCAAAGCACATTTTGATCACACTCCTAAGTCCCAAATCATCTACCGAAGCTATTTGAACCGTCGGAACTCACATCCGAGCCCTCTAACACATAAGTCAACATCTGATTGACTTTTCTAACTTAAGCCTTCTTAAAAGAGACTAAGTGTCTCAAACCTTCTCAAAACCTTTCCGAACCCGAGCCAACCAACCCGATCACATATAAAACCAATAATTAAGGCAAATAGAAGCAGAATGGGGAAAATGGGGCGGTAACTCATGAGACGACCGGCCGGGTCGTCACATCCTCCCCCTCTTAAACAAACGTTCGTCCTCGAACGAGTCAAGAAATGTACCTGAAGCCTCGAATAGGTGAGGATATCTGCTCCGCATCTCCTGCTCGGTCTCCCAGGTAGCCTCCTCCATGGGCCGACCTCTCCACTACACTTTCACTGAAGCTATGTCTTTTGATCTCAACTTCCAAACCTGACGCTCCAAAATAGCTGCTGGCTCCACATCATAAGTCAGATCACCCTCCAACTGAACCGTGCTGAAATCTAGAACATGAGACGGGTCTCCAATATACTTTCGGAGCATAGAAACATGGAATACTGGGTGCACACCTGACAAGTTGGGTGGCAAAGCAAGCTCATAAGCCACCTCCCCAACCCTCCGAAGTACCTCAAAAGGTCCAATGAACCGTGGACCCAATTTACCCTTCTTTCCAAACCTCATAACACCCTTCATGGGTGAAACCTTCAACAGAACCTTCTCACCAACCATATAGGACACATCACGAACCTTCCTGTCAGCATAGCTCTTTTGTCTCGACTGCGCTGTACGAAGTCTCTCCTGAATCACCTTCACCTAGTCAAAAGCATCCTGCACCAAATCTGTACCCAATAGCCTGGCCTTGCCCGGCTCAAACCAACCAACTGGAGATCTACACCGTCTCCCATACAAAGCCTCATATGGAGCCATCTGAATACTCGACTGATAGCTGTTATTATAAGCAAATCCGCAAGTGGTAAGAACTGATCCCATGACCCGCCGAAATCAATAACACAAGCACGTAACATATCCTCCAATATCTGAATGGTGAGCTCGGACTGCCCGTCCATCTGAGGGTGAAAAGCTGTGCTCAGCTCAACCTGAGTACCCAACCCTCGCTGTACAGACTTCCAAAACTGTGAAGTAACTGAGTGCCCTGATCTGAAATGATAGAAACGGGGAGACCATGCAACCGAACAATCTCCCGGATATATATCTCTGTTAACCGCTCAGAGAAATAAGTATTACAGATAGGTATGAAGTGCGCAGACTTGGTCAGCCGATCCACAATCACCCAAATAGCATCGAACTTCTTCAAAGTGCGTAGGAGTCCAACTACAAAGTCCATAGTGATCCGCTCGCACTTCCACTCTGGAATATCCATCCGCTGAAGCAGGCCACCCGGTCTCTAATGCTCATATTTCACCTGCTGACAATTGAGACACCGAGCTACAAATCCCACAATGTCTTTCTTCATTCTTCTCCACCAATAATGCTGTCTTAGATCCTAATACATCTTCGCGACTCCTGGATGAATAGAATACCGCGAGCTATGGGCCTCCTCCAGAATCAACTCCCGAAGCCCATCTACATTGGGCACACAAATCCGGCCCTACATCCTCAACACCCCATCATCACCGATAGTCACATCTCTGGCGTCATCATGCTGAACTCTGTCCTTAAGGACAAGCAAATATGGGTCATCATACTGGCGCTCTCTGATGCGTTTATATAGGAAAGACCGAGAAATTACGCTAGCCAATACCCTACTGGGCTCCGAAATATCCAACCTCACGAACCGATTAGCCAAAGCCTGAACATTAACTGCAAGAGGTCTCTCCCCAACTGGGATATACGCCAAACTCCCCATACTCACCGCCTTTCAGCTCAAAGTGTCGGCCACTATATTGGCCTTCCCCGGGTGATTATAATATAGTAATGTCATAATCCTTAAGTAACTCCAACCATCTCCGTTGCCTCAAATTGAGATCTTTCTGCTTGAACAAGTGCTGGAGGCTACGATGATCAGTATACACCTCACAAGACACACCATACAGATAATGCCTCCAGATCTTCAACGCGTGAACAATGGCAGCCAACTCCAAATCATGAACAAGGTAGTTCTTCTCATGAGGCTTCAACTGACGAGAAGCATATGCAATAACTCTACCCTCCTGCATCAGAACACACCCAATACCAACTCTCGAAGCATCAGAATACACGGTATAAGAACCTGAAGGTGATGGCAATACTAACACTGGAGCTGTGGTCAAGGCAGTCTTGAGCTTCTGAAAGCTCTCCTCACACTCATCAGACCACTGAAATGAAATATCCTTCTGAGTCAACTTGGTCAAGGGCGATGCAATGGACGAGAATCCCTGAACAAACCGGCGATAATAACCCGCCAAGCCGAGAAAACTGTGAATCTCTGTAGCTGAGGATGGTCTGGGCCAACTCTGAACCGCCTCTATCTTCTTTGGGTCCACCTGAATACCCTCGCTAGATACCACGTGCCCCAAGAAAGCCACTGAACTGAGCCAGAACTCATATTTGGAGAACTTTACATAAAGCTTCTCCTCTCTCAATCTCTGCAACACCATTCTCAAATACTCCGCGTGCTCCTCCTGACTAAGCGAGTATACCAGAATGTCATCAATGAAGACTATGACAAACGAGTCGAGATACGGCCGGAACACACTGTTCATCAAATGCATGAATGCTGCTGGGGCATTGGTTAGCCCGAAAGACATCACCAAGAACTCATAATGACCATATCAGGTCCTGAAAGCTGTCTTAAGAATATCTGAGTCCCTGATATTCAACTGGTGATAACCTGAGCGGAGATCAATCTTAGAGAATACTCTCGCTCCCTGAAGCTGGTCGAACAGATCGTCGATGAGAGGCAAAGGATACTTGTTTTTAAATGTTACCTTATTCAACTTCCTGTAATCAATGCACATTCTCATTGTGCCATCCTTCTTCTTCACAAAGAGAACCGGCGCACCCCACGGTGATACGTTAGGACAGATGAACCCCTTATCCAGAAGTTCCTGAAGCTGCTCCTTTAACTCTTTCAGCTCCGCTGGTGCCATACGATATGGTGGAACAGAAATGGGCTGAGTGCCCGGCACCAGGTCAATACCAAAATCTATATCCCTGTCCGGTGGCATACCCGGCAGGTCTGTGGGAAATACATCGGAAAATCTCTCACAACTGGAACAGATTCAATACTGGAGTCTCTGCACTGACATCCCTCACAAAAGCTAGATATGAAAGACAACCTTTCCCAACCATACGCTGGGCCTTTAAGAAAGAAATCACTTTACTGGAAACATAATTGGTCGAACCTCGCCACTCAATCCGTGGCACACCAGGCATAACCAAAGTCACTATCTTAGCATGACAGCCCAGAATAGCCCGGCACGGAGATAACCAGTCCATGCCCAAAATAACATCAAAGTCCACCATACATAACAATAACAGATCCACTCGGGTCTCCAGACCCCCAATAGTCACAATACACGACCGGTACACACGGTCCACCACAATAGTATCGCCTAGCGGCGTAGAAACATGAACAGAAGAAACAAGGGACTCATAGGGTATATCCAGATAATGGGAAAAATAAGACGACACATAAGAGAAAGTAGAGCCAGGGTCAAATAACATAGAAGCATCCCTGCGGCAGACTGAAATAATACCTATAATCACCGCATCTGAAGCAATCGCATCGGGCCTAGCTGGAAGTGCATAGAAGCGAGCCTGGCCACCTCCGGATCAACCTCCTCCTCTAGGGCGACCCCTAGATGACTGTCCCCCACCCTTAGCTGGCTGGGTGGGTGGTGAAGTGGCTGGGGCTGAGGCTGAGGCTGAGGCTGAGGCTGATGACTGACCCCTCTGCTAAGCACGACGAGGGCACTGCCTTCACAAGTGGCCCATCTCTCCACACTCATAACAACTCCCGGGTGCTGGAGACGTGGACTGATGCGGACCCCTAGCACGGTATGACTAGCAGACGCCCCTGGCGTAGAAGAATCCTGAACCGAAGAAGCACGGGAAGAACCCTGGGCTGGAAGTGCACTAAGTGAAGAATAGCCCTGCTGAGAACCGTGAGAATTGTGTCCTGAAGATGTCCCACAATAACCTGGGCGAGCTGACTGACCATGTCGGAATAGTCGGCCTCTGCCGTGCTGAAATTGGCCCCTTGAAGAAGCACCCCCATAACTACCATGACCACGAGGCCTCTTTGCCTCCCTCTCCTCACGCTCCTGGCGACGAACTGACTCAATCTCTCGAGCAATATCCACAACCTCCTCAAATGTAGCACCTGACACCCTCTCCCTAGTCATGAGAACCCAGAGCTGGTAAGTGAGGCCATCCACAAACCTCCTGATCCTCTCTCTCTCAGTAGCAACCAGCCAAATAGCATGTCGAGCCAACTCCGAGAACCTCATCTCATACTGGGTAACTGTCATCTCGCCCTGTCGTAGCTGCTTGAACTGCCTCCGCAGCTCCTCCCTACGGGACTGTGGTACGCATTTCTCCAGAATAGGGCGAAGAATTGCTGCCAAGTCAGAGGTGCCGAACCAGCAGGCCTACTCAACGCTCCCAACTCAACACTACTATAAAGTAGGAAGAGAGGGTCGCAATAGCTTTTACCCGATATGAGGGTCGGGATCGAATTCCTCAGAGAGCTAGAAATTGGAGCTGGGTATCTATCTAGACTAGAGTCGTGTAATTTTTTTAAATGTCACTTCCAACATTTTTGGGTTTTTCAATTATAAACTACTATTATCAAACTACTAATTGAAAATAGATTATGCTACGAAATAATTGCTAAGGTTGTATCTAATGGGAAGAAGGGCACTAGGGTCGTGACATCACCTAGGTGGCTAATTGACGGGTAGATACTACTAAGGTTCGATTGACATAATTGGGGCTTACGCTATAACCGTTTCACAATTTTACCCACTCTCACACCTCTCGGTAGAGAAAGTGATTTTGCCTAATTGACTCTCTCGAGCCAAATGGGTAGGCAATTAGAT
>NC_031995.1:3512390-3558368 GCF_001879085.1 Nicotiana attenuata | reverse complement strand
TATGCAGAAGGGCAAATCATATGAGTTTAAAGAGAAGCATCCCTTTCGGGGGAAAAAGAAGGACTTATCTGGGGTGTGTATGCTGGCTTCAGATGAACATGACATGCTTCTTGGACTGGATGCCCGACCCACACAAACTTTCCGGCTTCTCGTGAACCCATTAATCAGTATTTCAAAACCAGGGAACCTTGCCGGGACTCCTTTTAGTGGCGATATGTCTTCTTTTCGATCGACAGCGCCCTTTGCGGGTTTTCGCTAATCGACCTCTCTCATTTCTCTTCTCACCATCACCCGATAGTGCTCTTTACGAGTTTTCACCCAACGGACTCTCTCATTTTTAATTTCTCTTCTCACCGTCGCCTTACGGTGCCCGAAGGTTTTCACCGATAAGACTCTCTCATTTTATTTCTCTCAATTTGGACTATACCAGCTTCCAACAATATTGCTTTTCAATTCCCACGCCTTTGCCAATTGATCAGAAGGACTTGGACAAGGTTTTGGGTAAAAAGAATTCTGGACGGAGGTACAACTTTGGAACCATTTCGGCGGATTTACGGCCGAACCATTATATCATCTGCCCCAGTTTCATTTCTCGGGGAAATTGGGATTTTTGTTTTGGTGTGACTGAACCTCAGGGAGAGGCTGCCTACGTACCCTTTCGGGATCAAGTCAAACGTAGTTCAGGCAAATAATTTTGTTTTTGTTTTTGCTTTTGTTTTGGTTTTTGTTTTCATTTTCTTTTTCTTTTCTTTTGCTATTTTTTTTTGTTTTTCTTTTCTTTTCTTTTCTCTTTTTTTTTTCTTTCTTTTCTTTTCCTCTTCTTTTCCGCTGGTACTTTCGGGTTCCAAAGAGGGTGATCAAAGAAGAGTAACCGGCTCAAAGGGTTTACAAAGGATTGATAGTGTTTGGGTAGCGGGAAGGAAAGCCTTCGTCATCTCAATTGCACAAAAGTCATCGCCGCATGAGGATTAGACATAGTACCTTTTTACTGCATCTGCTGTTTCAGGATCATTTCTTTCGACGTCTCCCAAATATCATGCTCCTCTTAGCAGTATCCTTCTGATGATGTAAGGACCTTTCCAATTAGGAGCAAATTTTCCTTTTGCTTCCTGGTGATGAGGGAGAATGCGTCTTAACACCAGTTGTCCTATTTCAAGATTCCTGGGCCGCACTTTCTTGTTGTAAGAAGGGGCCATTCTTTGTTGGTACGACTGCCCGAATATTCCCTGAGTACAGCACACTCTCTTGTTGTAATGTGCGAACCAATTTTCCTTCAGTTATTCCAATTCTTTGTTTTATTTTCCTCAAAATTACCTTCTTCGCATTTTGACTCTTGATTCATTATGTCGAAATCTGACAGCGTTTCGGGATCAAGGCATGAAGTCCGCAAGCATGTCATGTTATTTAAAGCTGCATTATTAGAACTAAAGAGAAGAAAATGAAGGAGAAAAATAACAAAATCAGAAAGAAAAAATGAACGAAGAAGTTTTGATTTAATTTTTTTTTTTGAATTTTGAAGATAACAGGGTTCACATTCGGGAATTTAAAGACAAGAAACTACAGGAAACATCCGAGTTACACCCTGAAATAACTCGAGATGCAGAAAAAGTGGCAGGACAGGTCTACCGGGACTCCCGCCTGATCAGGAATGGCGTAACCTTCCAGTTCTGGAGTTTAGCATCTGGTCCCATGTAGAGCACCTCAGCGGCGCTAGTATCTTTTCCCGGCTGGACTATGTGGGTTTCGTAGAGCATTTTCCTCATTGCCCCGCGTATTTCCTCACTTTCTTCAGCCTTGAAAACCTCATCATCTTCCTCTTTACCGTATTTAGGCTTGACAAAAGTTTCACACAAATGTACCACCTCATAATTAGCCATTTTCATTTTTTGGAAGAACACTTCTGCTTCCTCAGCACTCACAGGCTTCTTAGGCAGGAAACGCCTTCTAGTGGCATTGTTTATCTCCTCTACATTTGAATATTTCTCAACGGGGGGGTTTTCTAACAGCTCTCCCAAGATCTCTTTACCCTTGTACGTAACCACCGTCTGATGGTAGTTCCATGGCACTGCAGCAGGGTTGGTCACAGGCTTCTGTGGTACGCGTCCAATAACCACTGGCTCATTCAGCCGAGATGGCTTAATTGTCCCCCGTACCACATAAGCTTGCTTGGGTATGTACATTTGTGTTCCTTTCTTCAGATCAGCTTTCTTTTCTGGTTCTGTCTTGGTGATTTTGCTCTTCTTTTCCCCTTTCTCTTGCATCGGAGCCACCTCGGGTTTTCGTTCTGCATCGGCAATAGCAATTATAGCTTTTAAGGCTGGATCAGATTCTCTGTCCTCACAGATCATCCCGATTACTGGCCCGTTGTTGTGAGCGAGCAGCGGATTATTGGTCACATTTGGGACATCCTCATCCCTCAACACAATTTTCCTTTGCTCTATTAAATTCTCCACCGCTTGTTTCAGAGTCCAACAGTCATTTGTATGATGGCCCTCTGCCCCTGAATGGTATGCACACCTGACACCAGCTCTGTAGGCAGGCGATGCCGGGTTTTGTCTGTTCGGAGGAACCGGCTGCAGTAGACCCATTTGGACAAGTTTCGGGAATAGACTGGAGTAAGATTCACCAATTGGGGTAAATTTTGGTCTCCTGGGTGGTTTCGGAGGACGAAAGTTATTCTGCGGAGGATGGGGATTATAGTGGTTCTGGTGAGGAGGCTGGTTTCTTTGGAATGGAGGTTGATTTCTGTTGCTTGTGGTTGCGGTCGGGCGAAAGGTTGAGCATTCATGACCGCATAAGGTTGAGGAGCATAAGCAATGTCATGATGAGGGTAGTGATGTTGAGGGGTTCTTTCAGAGAAGATGGGCCTAGGGGCCCAGTGTCTTCTTGCCCCTGATGCTGCCATAACCATTTCTTCTTTCTGTTTACCCTTGGCCATTCCTCCAGACCCGCCTTGGATGGCTTGGGAGGTTGCCCTAATGGCGGACTGGCTCAGAATTCTACCTGTTTTCAGGCCATTTTCCACCATTTCACCGATCTTGATTGCTTCTGCAAAAGGTTTGCCCATGGCCGACATCATATTTTGAAAATAGTCCGCCTCCTGGGCCTGAAGAAATACGGTGACCATTTCTACCTCGTCCATTTGAGGCTTTACTCTTGACGCCTGTTCGCGCCACTTGATTGCATATTCTCGAAAACTCTCTGAGGGTTTCTTTTTCAAATTGGCCAGAGAGTTCCGGTCTGGTGCGATGTCAATATTGTATTGAAATTGCCTTACAAAGTCCCTGGCTAGATCGTCCCAAATGTGCCATCGGGAGACGTCCTGGTCCATATACCATTCTGAGGCAATGCCTACTAAGCTTTCTCCAAAGTAAGCCATTAACAACTCTTCCTTTCCACCAGCTCCACGCAGCTGGTTGCAATACCTTTTGAGGTGAGCAATGGGGTCACCATGCCCGTCGTACTTTTCGAACTTTGGTGTTTTAAATCCCATGGGCAGGTGCACATGGGGGAACATGCATAAATCAGCATAAGAAACACTCTTTTGCCCACTTAAACCCTGCATATTCTTCAAACTCTGTTCCAGGCTTCTCATTCTTTTTGCCATTTCCTCCTGCTCTGGGTCTTTGGAGGTTTTATCTTGGCCTGGTGTGAGTTCATATGGGGGTGGCTGGGAATAATTATATGTAGGGTATGGCGGAGGATCTGATGGAAAGCCAGGATTTTGGAAGGTAAATGCTGATGGGTCCACGGCAGGCCTTGGCAACGAGGGTTGAGTTGTTGCAGGACATGGCGGAGCAGTAAAGATATTGGGAGCTGCTCCTACTGGGAACACCTGGGGGCGAACCTCAGAAGACATTCCGATGAAAGGAGCGGACATGGCCGACTGTCTGAAAAGGTTGTGAGGGTGACTGATGGGGATAGTAGTGGCACCCCCAGTTCTTGGAAATAACTCTGGAAACCCAGGAATGTTGCTCGTAGGATCCGATTTTCTTCGGCTGTGAGAGATTCAGAGGCCGGAACCCCCGAGATGGGGCTGTCTTCAGAAATGGGGACTGCGGGCAGGGTCATTTCGGCAGACATTTCCACGCTTCCCTTTGACCTGGTAAAGTAAGGATGTGATGCCAGTTTACCGCAACCAACCACCGTTTCTAAAAAGCTGGCGCTGGATTTGACAGTAACACATGGTTAGATTAAGACAAGTAACAGACAGGTAATCGCACATTGGAGTGTGATGCACCTACACAGTTAAAAGGATATCTACATGTTTGCCCTGGCTGCATGCGTCATTCCGGCCTTTCTTTTTCTATTTTCTCTTCTTTTGGATACTCACTCTTGTTTTTCGTATTTTTCTTTGTCTTCTTATTTTTCTTTCCCCTTTTCTTTTGCTATGGTCTTTTCTCAATTCTTCATCTTCTCTTTTGCATTTCTTTTCTTTTCCTTTATTTCCTTGTATTTTCTTTAGGGGTAGGGTCGAATCCTAAGGAGATTGCCTACGTATCATGACCCCGCATGAATCAGACCAAGCGTAGTTCTTGCAGAGTAAGCGTAAAAGTAAAAGCAAAACATTTTTTGGGAATTTTCAATTTGATTAATAACACAGTTGTCCATTACAAAGACTCAAAGCCGATATCAGACTCTAATAAAAAGAACTACAAGACTTCCCTATTCAATCTTCAAATGAAAATACAGACTCAAAAAGGAAATACATACTCAAACGACTGACTCCAATAAGAAAGAAAAATACAGACTCAAATGACTGACGCCAATCAGAAAGAAAAAACACAGGCTCAAAAGAACAAGTTCTTTGACTGATAATCATGAATACATTAAAGCTCCTGGTGCCCGCGGGACATCGTTCGGTCTCGCCGCGGGCCTATATGCAAGTTCCCCTTGGAGTATGTCTAAATCATTCATTATTTGCTTCACAAAGATCATTACTGATGCAAAGAAAGTGGTCCGTGTCATGTTCTCACACATCTGGCATTTCCGGGTAATAGCATGAGCAACGGTTAAGATTCTTTCTCGGATTCTTCCCTTTTCTTGCAGCAATCGCCCTATCTGTTTGGCCCTAGCCTCTAGAGTTTGCTCGGCTTCCTGGTTCTGTTCTTGGAGCTGCTGCAAGTCTTTTTCTAATTGTGCCAAGGCCATGTAGCAATGCTCTCTCTCGACTCTGAAGTCCTTCGCCTGTTTGACTGCTCGGTTTTCTGCGGCAGTGACCTTTTCCTCTAATTTTGTGACCCTGTTGTCATATTCTTCTTTTAATTGCCTTACCCTGCGGGCCCGTTCTTCTGCATTTTTAGCCAATTGTTTCCGGGCTCCGGCTAATTCTTTTTCTGCTTTATCGAGGTCAAAACTATAATCATTCACTTTTTGCCTCAGATTTGCTATGAGCTTTGTATCTTTGGCACTTCTGACGGGGTTATCAGCCTCCAGCTTCATCTTTTGAATTTGGGCTCGCAGAACTTCGTTCTCTTTGGTCAATCTTTTCTTTTCACCTTCGTCAGCGGCAATTTGTAGGCTATTCTCAAACCGGAGGTCTTGTACCTGCTTTTCCAATGCCCCTATGCGAGCTCTGTACTCGTTTTCTTTAGCTAGCCATGCCCACTGTTCTTGAGATGACTCAACAAATTCCTGGACGTGCGGTCTTTTGGCTGGCCTTTCGTGCTCACATTCTCTTCTGTACCAAGCAAGGTATCCTGGTGACACTTCACCTTTGGCCCTATCCTGTACGCAAGTATCCCTTTTTAAGTATTGGCATTCGTTCCAAATCTGACGGACTACTGCTTCAGGGAATTGGCCATCAGGACCAATCTCGACTACTTGCGTACTAAGGTCCTGATCTTTAGGTACTACCTGGCACCTTCCCAATTGCCTCAACACCCGATACGGTGCGTAAGGCTGAATGCTTCTGAGCCCTATCAAGAGGAAATGAGGTTGGGTCGCCGGCATATATATAATTTCGTCAACGAGTAACCAACCTAACGTCCACTCTATTTGACTAGCAGTGAGGGACGAAAAGCATGTTGTCCAACCCCTGACACCTTCCAGCAATTTAGCTCCCTTAATCCTGGTGTAGAATTCTTCTATGCATGTTTTATCCGGAGACCCATAACCCAAAAATTGAGGCCGACGGCACAAGTGCTCGATCATCCACATTTGTAGTAATAAGTTGCACCCCTCGAAAAAGGTTTCCCCAGCTTTGCAGGTTGTAAGGGCTCGGAAGATATCTGCCAGTATCATCGGGGCGAGCGTACTTTTAGCCTGAGTAATTAAAGTACTGACAACTCCGGCGATTTTTATATTGATGTTCCCATCCTTCCGGGGAAATACTAGAAGCCCCAGGAAGGCCACCATAAAGGCGAAGCACCGATGCTCCTCCCATTTCTGGCGGTTTCCTTTACTGCATATCTTGCTCTCCGGGTTGTTGAACCCCCCAATATGGCCGTAGCGATGATATATGAAATTTAAAGAGCAAAAACCATTCGCCAAATCTGGGTTGTGGACAGTTCTGACTATCTTTAAAGAATCCAGAAATTTGTGTACAGCCACAATTCTAGGAGCGACCAAATATTTATGCCTTAATGGAACCTCATCCTTCCCGATATAGCCGGCCATTTCTTCCAAAGTCGGAGTGAGCTCGAAATCCGAGAAATGGAACACGTTGTGTGCCGGGTCCCAACAGGCGACTAATGCTTTTATAATATCTCCCCGAGGTATGATGTCGAGCAAACCTGTGAGCCCTTTCAGGTATTTCCTGACCGTATCCTGTCCTTCTTTGCCCAAATCGTTCCACCATAGACGCAACTCCAAAGGGATTTTATGCATGATTGAAAAGGGTTCATTTTGAGTCGTGCTCATCCTGCACATTTATTAAGGTAATTTAATAATTTATTTGACCTTAAAAAAAACAAATGACACTACATTTAACTTTAAAACATGGCCGGTTTTGCAATTACGGCCTTTCAATACTTCGGTGAGAAGATTTTAAGGCTGTGCTCACTAACCGTTAAAATTGACTCAAAGTGGCTATTTTTGCAAAAATAGCCTTCCGGCGCCCGTTTGGGACATTCGGCTATTTTGACAAAAACGGCGTCACCCGACTTTATTCATAACAAAATTAAATTGACACACATTTTTTGGGCTATTTTTTGCAAAAGGGGAAGTTGGACCCGATGAGGGTTGCCTACGTATCTCATATCCGATGAGAATCAAACTGGCGTAGTTCGGGCCGTTTTACCAAAATTAAAACTATTTTTCTTTGAAACCACATTTTCTTTCTATATATTCCCTTTTTTTTCTTGCAAATAATTTTTCTTTTCCATTTTTTTTTCTTTTTTTTCCTTTTCAAAAATCCGGCAGCATTTCGGTACTACTTGGACATTGATTTTTTCTATCTAATATAGGTAATTAACTCTCTATACTGCTATTTTCTCTTTTTCTCTTTTTTTTTTTCAATATTGCCAAATATTTAAAAGCCGGTCAGCATGCGAGTCCAAAGCAAATAAATGCACAAGTAGGATGCATCAGGATAGTCTATTATTCCGGGTACACCTGTCCTAGACGGACCCAACCCCTGTGTTGAGTCCCTTAAGTCAAAATGCACGTGATGCAGATAAGAGTTTCCTACTAGGGATCCGGCATAAAGTCAAGTTATTCTAGGTTAAGAGCCTGGGTATGTGTTCTAGACTGTGTACCCGAGCGGACAACTCGAGTCGAGTACCGGGGACCCGCGGGATCGTCCGGCTTAGTAACTTGTCCGGCCTCTTTCTTATTTCAAGGTATGACACTAACAGAATAGGGAGTCTCAACCAGTGAGCACATCCCCGGAGGTGAGAAGAGAAAGGTTTTCGGCACAATTTATATATACAATTCAGATAATATCAAAGCGGTAAAGCATTTAGCACATATAGCATGGAACATGTAGAAAAATCAGATAAAGCCAAAAATAACAATTATACTAAGCTCGAATTCTTGAACCCTGAATCAAAATTCTGGGTTCGGTCCCCAGCAGAGTCGCCAGAGCTGTCACACCTCCTTTTTTTACGCACCTACCCCCGAAGGATAGTGTATAAGGGAGTTTTTCCATTTAAAGTGACATTATTCGAAATGGGATTACTTATTTATTTTTCAGAGTCGCCACTCGGGAAAGGACAGGTTTTTGGTGTCCCGAGTCACCGATTTAGTTTAAATCCCAAATCGAGGAAAATTTCGACTCCCAATTGGAGTCTGCGAATCAGAGATTCTGTGTAAGGAATTATGTTGACCCGAGGGAAAGTGTTAGGCACCCCCGGGTCCCGTGGTTCTAGCACGGTCGCTTAAATTATTATAATTGGCTAAAAATCTGATTTTTAATACATGTTTTAACTTATGCGCATTTTAAATTAAAAACCGCTTTTATTTATATTTCTTATAGACTTGCACATCGTAAAAATGTATCTCAAACCACGTCGCACCAGTACGCCCGTGATTTTTGGCACATTTCAACCTTGTTGAGATTTGGATTTGGGTCACATAAATGTGCACCCGTAGTTAGGAAGGTAAGATTTATTAAATACCGTGCATTAAAGTAGTTTTGTATTTTGCAATTTGCGAGGCCATGAAATTCGCTAAATGGCACGCTCGATTTCTAAGGATAGACAAGATTAATTAAACGAGGGCCATTCAATTGTCACTTTTGTTTGGCATGACGCGCCTTAATTCCAAAATAACAAGGTGGCCAAATTAAGCTTCCGAGATTTTAATTAATAAAACTATTGACCAAATTATTTAGCAGACACTCGCGATCCACACTTCAAGTAATCAGGTGATACAAGGGCAGTGACGAAGCACTGGGCCAATTATTAAAGGTCCAGGGTATGAATTCAGCCCAAACGTGACCCAGGGAAACGGGCCTCAGATTTGTACTTTTGAACGGGACTGCATCTTGACCCTTGAAGGGCCCAAACTTGTTTTAATTTTAGAAAATAGTTTCCACATGCTTACGGCCCACACAAAAGTCATCTCAATTTGCACAAAAAGCATGACCAGGGATTCTGTAAACAAATTTGCACAAACGCTATCAATTTTATTCAAATATTCAATTTTGATTTTTTTTTTTAATCAAATTGATATCAAAATCAAACTATGTGTCAATTATATAGCGTTTGATTTTGATAATTTACAGAATAGCGTTTGAACATAGTTTGATTTTGCAAATTGATTCACTAGATTAAAATGAACTTATAAAGATATAAAATTAAAATAGAACTACCATTAAAGTCCATGATCTGTTTGTCCAAAGAAAGGGTATACAACTCCTATTCGTGTACTCTCTAATTATACCATTTAATCATAAAAAAAAAAAGTTTAAACACAAAATATAGAACCAAATCCATAGCATGCTAAGCCAACTATCTAATGCCTAATATTGGAGGCTCACATATAACGTAATACAAAAGAGGAAACAGAAACAGAGGTTGAATCGAAATGCAATTTGTATTCCTCATAGTCACTGGGTTACATGATTAGCACTAGTCATGGTTCATTGGGCTAGGAAAGATACCTGGAAATAGAATAGAAAGAGGTGAGTTTCAGCAGTAGACAGCAACTAGAACCCAGATTCAACACACCAGAACAGAGAATTTAGCCCACAATCCCACAAATTGCAATACTCAAATAGCTTGAACCAAAAATATCTCGGAAGACCCAATAAACAGTAACTCGAACAGCAAAACTCCAAACCAGCTTGGAACCAAATTCAATTCTTCAGATTCTTAAGCTCTCTCCTTTTTTAACTGTTTTAGATTTTCTCCTTTCTACTGTTTCCAGATTTTCTCTTCCCTTTTTAATCAATACTAATGGTCTATATATACACTCTTTATGGCAGATTTTTTCCTAGCTATTTAATCCCTTTTTCTACCCTCTTTTTTGGGCTTGTTTTACCCTTTTTACCCCTCTAAAATATCTAAAATCTGTTCACCCGTAACAGAAAAATATTCTCTTATTTCAATAGTACCTTCTTTCCTATAAGATTTGATGCCATAATTTTTTAATCTAACGGAAAAACTACCTGTATTCCTCAGAACCTACACCAATTGATAAAAATTCACAAAATATTACCATGCCAATTTATACTACCCTTTTACCAGTTCTAAAATTACCAAGCTAGACTAAAACTATCAGCTATAACCAATCAATAAGCCTACAAGAACATTAAATTAATTATATAAAGAAAATACTAATTTAATTAAACAATACCTAAAAAAAACAGAATAGTCACAAAAAAAATAAGAATAGGAAAAAGGAAAAGGGAAAACTCACTGTTTTTTGGTATCTAGAGGCGGCCAACCTTGATTCGATCCCCGGACACGCAAATCTTTTTTTAATATACCTAACCATGTGTCTTCACAAGAAGACACCTGGTTAAGGATATTAGGGTCGAGAATCTCAAAGATTTTGAACTAGGGTTTCGTTGGTTTTAGATTTAAAATTCAAGTATTTTGGTTAAGTTTTGAAGGTTGTTGTTTGGAGATTTGGAATGAGGAGGGTGAGGGGAGTGTATGGTGTTAATTTGGTTGAGTTTGGAGAAGGTAGGGTTTTGGCCGGATTTTAGATTTGAAATCCGAGCATTTTGGTTGTGATTTGAGGGAAATTAGGTTGGGGGTTGGAAAGAGGAGGATGAGAGGATTCCATGGTGTATTTTTGGGTTATTTGGAGCACCGCCGCCGGCGGAGGCGATTTCCGGCCGGCGGCGGGCGGCGGCGGAAGGCGGGAGGGGGCGGAGATGCGGTGGGGCTGTGGAGGTGGGGATTTCCGGTGGGGAAGGGAGTGGGGTGTGAGAGAGATGAGTGAATGGGGGGTGGGGTATGGTTAGGACATATATATATTAATTGATGGTTGAGTTCCGGATCGTTGGATCAAAATAGATCAAAGGTTGAGATTAACACCAACTAAACTACGTCGTTTTGGGGTTGGGGGGTGCTGGACCGGATCAGGGATGTTTGGGCTGGGTCTTGGCCGAATTTTGGGTCCTCTTTTGGGCTAGAATTGTAGTTTGGCCCAAATTTTGGGTCCTTTAACAAGACCAACTTTATTAATTCTTTTTCTTTCTTTTTCTCTTTTTGTATTTATATATATTTTTTTATTTATTGCTTATGCTAAAACAAGGACATAATTAGACTATGTATTCCCTAAAATATTCAAAACTCTATTTTTGCAATTTTCTTTTTATTTTAAAACTAAATTAATACCTAATTAATACTAGAATTGTGAAATTAAATGCCTAAATGCAAAAAATGCAACATATTTTGTATTTTTTTATGAATTAAAATGCTACACATTTTTTTGTATTTTTATGAATTAAAAATGCAACATATTTTTTAATATTTTTTTTTTATGAATAAAAATGCGCAGACAAAAAATGCAAACAAGACACCAAAATTATGCAATTAATTCCTAGAAATCAAATAATTAAAGGGAAAATCCTAATTTTAATGGATTTGTAGGAGTAAATTAAACATGGCAAAAATCACATGCTCACAGCAGTACATGGTACAGCTGATTCAATCCACAGTGCAATATGTTGGCTATCTCATTAAGACCCGTAAAGGCACATTCAGAACTTCTTGGAAATTACAGACACTTACAATTATCCAAACGTTTCCAAGCAATGTGTCAGACTGACACTGTTTCCCTTTTTCACTGATGGGGGAAGCTAAGCAATGGTTAGAAAAGGAGCCCGCGAACTCAATCCACAATTGGGATGATCTAGCAAGGAAATTCTTAATCAAGTTTTTTCCCACGAAGCAGACAAAGTCGCTGAGGAGCCAGATTCATGGGTTTCAACAACGAGATGGTGAGACTCTTAGACAAGCTTGGGAAAGATACAAGAAGCTACTCAGAGATTGCCTACACCATTGTCAGACTAATGAGGTGTTGGGTCACACTTTCGTTGATGGGTTGGACGAGGCATCAAAGATGAATCTTGACTCAGAATGTGGGGGTAGTAGTATGGCCAGACCGTATAGTGAGATCCAGATCCTGCTAAACAATTTTACTGCTAATGATAATAATTAGCAAGGAGATGGGGAACCACGAAGAGCACTTAAACAAAAGGCAGCAGGTGTGATCGAGCTTGATGACTTCTCAGCAATGAGGGCAGAAATAGCGAGATTAGCAAATCTGATGAATATAATGATAATGCACCACGCACAACAGATGCAACATGTGCAACAGATGTCTACTTGCTGCGAGTTATGTGGTGAAGGTCACACAAGTGACATATGTCCCGTGAATCCTGAATCAATCTACTACGTGGGGCAACAAGCTAGAAGGACAATGAATCAACATGCTCAATAGGAATCATCCTAACTTCTCTTGGGGTGGAAATCAGAATATCAGGACTGAGGCGAATTACAATCATCCACCTCAACCCCCATAGGAAGTAGAGGAGAGTTTGACTGAGAGGATGAAAAAGCTCTTGATAGACAATCAGAAAGTTATGGCTGAGAATCAACAATTACGCACAGAATTCAGAAATCAAGAGAGGCAGTTTGGGCAAATGGCTAACAATCAGAATATTAGCCCTGCTGGAGCTCTTCCAAGTGATACAGAAGAAAATCCTCAAGTCAATGCAGTGACGTTGAGAAATGGGAGAGAGTTGGTAAAAGTGCCAAAGAAGAAAAAAGAGCAATCTGGGCTCGAAGAAGAAAGAGTGCCAAAACCTATAGAGGTAGATGAGAGAAACTAAACAGAGCCTGAGCAAAAATCAGAGAGGGTGCCACCCCTTTTCCTCAAAGATTGAGAAAGAAGAATGATGACCACATGTTTCACAAATTCCTAGATATGGTGAAGCTAATACATTTGAACATCCCTTTGGTGGATATGCTCGGTGAGGTCCCAAAATATGCAAAATATATTAAGGACATAGTGGCAAAGAAAAGGAGGTCAACTGAGTTTGAGACTGTAGCACTTACTGAGGAGTGTACTTCTAGGATTCAATATGCTTCCACAAAAGCTTAAGGATCCGGGTAGTTTTACCATCCCCGTGAATGGTGAATTTGATATGGTTAGAGCCCTGTGTGATTTAGGTGCAAGTATCAATCTGATGCCATTATCAGTGTTCAAACAATTGGGCTTAGGAGCTCCAAGACCCACCACAGTGATGCTACAGTTAGCTGATAGATCCTATGTTTATCCTGAAGGGGTAATTGAGGACGTCTTGTTGCAGATTGGGAAGTTTATTTTTCATAGAGATTTTATCATCCTAGATTACGTGGCTGATGAGTTGGTCCCTATCATCTTGGGACGACCTCTTATAGCCACTGCAGATGCAATTATCAAAGTCCGAGAAGGTAAGATGATCCTGAGCGTGGACAATGAAGAAGCAGTCTTCAATGTATATCGAGCCATTCAGTTGCCTCGTCATTACGAGGACCTGGACATGATTTCGATTGTGGAGATAAATGAACTAGCCATAGATCCAAGGGCGTTTAAAGAAAATGCACTAGAAAAGGCATTGACGTTGTTCAATCACTTAGAACTTGAAGAAGAGGTTGAGGAGATGTTGCACATTCTGGATGCATCATGCGAATACATAAGAGAAAGAACCCAATTTGAGCCTTTGGATAGGCCAATCGGCCAGCCTCCTAAACCCTCAGTTGAGGAGGCCCCAAAATTGAAACTTAAACCCTTACTATCTCATCTTCATTATGCATATTTGGGAAATTCTAACACTTTACCTGTGGTTGTTTCTTCTCATTTGTCTGAATTGCAGGAAGAAAAGCTCTTATGGGAGCTGATTGTCGATGCCCCCTTTTTCTAAAGGCGAAATCGGGTTTACGACATTTGGGCGGACAACTCTGTTCCTTTTGGGAATTTGGGTTTTGAGATTTAGAAGAGTCGCCACCTAATGATTAAGTGCATTAGGACACTAAGAAAGAAATGAAGAGAAGAAGAACCAGAGAATGGGTAAGGGCTTGAAATTATCTCGGGAGGAAGGTGTTAGGCACCCCCCAAGATCCACTAGTGTGGTTCCCGGCCATGCTACAACTTGTGACTTTAAGTATGAACAACAAATAAACATACGAGACAATTCTCATATAATGGTTGCAAGTAGGGGAAGTATAAAAGTTAAATAAACGAGCTGAAATTTGGGATTAGGCAATTTCATAATTTACTTAAAGAATATACGAGTGCAGAAGAATGGGAGTCAAATAATTGATATAAATAATCAGACAAAGGGATGAAATGGGGCGATAATTTGGGAGAGAAAAAAAAAGTACTTGGACATTTAAAGAGATTTTTTTTAAAATGATTAAAGCAAAAGGCAGGGTTTAAAAGAACCGAAAACTGCAATGTAAAAATTCTGAAAGAGAGAAGTAAACACATAAAGAGGGAGGGGGTCCTAGGCTTATAAATAACATGGATCACCCACGCAACACCCGGTAACCAATTATACACGTGATGTTATCGCGTGATCATCATATCCATGTCTACCCTTTCCCACCCCGTTAAGGTACTAAAGCGCGGAATGGTCTCGTTACTTATTGCATGCTACTACCCGCCCCAATCCTATCAGTCCCGGAGGCAGTTAGGACTACTAATCCTAGAGAGAAGGGATATTGGCTTTTGAAGTTTAAAAAGGACAAAATCTAGTGCGACAAACAAAAACACATAAGAGCAGTTAAAGAGGGGAAAACACATAGCAGTTAAGGCTCAAATAGGCCTCCTCATTTCAAAGCAGAAATTGTTTAGCATGACTTACAAGTACTGGTTAGGTCTTCAATTAAACTTACGTGAAGGGGGTGGCTGATTTATCACATATTTTCAGATAAGATGTCCGAATTAGGCCTGCCTGCTGGTTGTAATTATTAAAGACTGGTATAACTAATTGATTACCTAATGGTTTGCCTAGGTGAAACCTATAGGCATGATATCTAACAAGGTCAAACATACTAATTTTAAAGAAGATTACTGACTTTAGAAATAAACCAATTCTGCGGATGTTAACAATATTATTACTGATTTTAGACTTTGCGGGTGAATCATATTTAAAAGATTGCTCCTATAGGCATGAATTCTAAGCGTTATTGATTTTTAAACGGTTACGTAGGTGCAGGAATCCTATGAGCATGGTATCTAAGATGCAATTGATTATTTTTTAACCTATGGATTGTTTTCCTAATGACATGTGTATGTGCAGAAGTGCAGGAAACTTATAATCATGATTTCTATATGCAGAAGTACAGAGACTTATAGACATGATTTCTAATGAAATGCATAACTTATAGACAGGATTTGTAACGCAGTAATGAAACAACTTATAGGCAGGGTTTCTGATGCAGTAATGAAACAACTTATAGGCAGTATTTCTATATGTAGATGCATAAACTTATAGGCAGGATTTCTATATGTGGATGCATAAACTTATAGGCAGGATTTCTATATGTGGATGCATAAGCAAAAAAAGGCTGTGATTGCAGAAATAAATACCTAAAGCATGATGTCTACCCACATGCATAACATGAGTGACCCTCCCCTTTTCACTATACACCCCCAGTAGTTATTACAAATTATTACAACCCGAATGAATCAAAAAAAAAATTATATCAGAAATTAAAGTTCCAACCAAGGAGAGCCTAATTCAGACTCCTAGTCTGAAACATGAGATAAACCAACTTCCAAAGATCAGATTTCCAAAGCCTTTCTCATCCTTTGGGTGTGTCAAAGTTCCAAGGAGCTTCATGAACTCCAGGCAGTGCTCACACCCAATTACATTTGCAGGATCAGATTGTAGTGTAGTGTGGAAGGGCCAGCCCTCAAATGTCCAAGTTCAGGGGGACAGAACTTAGAGTCTAAGAATAAGTGTAAGTGCAATAGAGGGGGAATTAGGGAAAGCCATGACAAACTAGTGGTCATGCCCAACAATTAGGATGCTGGCACACCCCTGACCAGCCTGTCAGTTTGAGTTTGGGAGTTAGGACCTATTGAAGGTCAGGTTCAGACCTGGGCAGCAATTTGGATGCGGCCAAGCCATGAACTTTAACTCAACACACATAGGGGAATGGGGGTATGGGGATTTTATAGCAAGCAGTAAACATAAAAGAAAGAACATGCTTAATACAGAGTATAAACAACAAAGTAAACCAGAACATGGAAATTGTAAAGTAAACACATGGGGAAGAAGCTGAAATTAAATTGGGACATACCAGTTTTAGGAAAAACAAATAAGTAAAACAGCAGTCTTGAAAAGCCAAGTTGCAAGCAAAGCAGTACAAAAGTCTCAAAAGAGAGTAGAGAATTGAAAGAGTATTGTGATTGAGAATATGCGTGTGAGAGTATGAGTATTGAACTTAGGATTCAAGAGTTCAAAAGTTCAAAAGTTGTTTTAGTGATGAAGGGTCGAGCCCCTTTTATAGTGCAACAAACAAGTAAGAACAAGGTAAGGAAATAACATTGAAATCAATCTCCCTTTAATTAAGGGATTCTGATTTCAAACGGGTAAAAATAATTAAGGAAAGGGATTTGAAAGAATATTTTCCAGGCAGTACAATAAAGGGTAAATACATGGAAGTTATTTAAGGCAAAAGTCCAATGGTACACGGTTTGTGTAAAATAAGGAAAGGGAATCAATCAAACAGCCAGTAAAATCAAAGCGGCAGGCTTTTGTTCGAGTGAACCAAGTCGAGAAAAGGTAAAGATGGTTCAATTAGAGAAAATCAGTAACAATCAGTCAAACCCCATTAAAGGAATTGAGAATCAATTAGTAGTTAGCAAAACCTTTTTTGAAAGAAGAACTTCTCATATATAAAGCAGACAAATCAAACAAAGGGGTCGTCATGTTACTGAGAAAAGAGTCTAATATTGAAAGGTTCAGAATCATAAGCAAAGGGAAAACAAGTTCAGTTTGTAGACTCATAGTGAGTCTGAGAGTCCGGGGTTCCAATGCAGAACCCTAGTCCAAACACCAAATCAAACTTGCCAAAGAAAACCCCAAATCCTAGGCTTTCTAACCAAATCAGACATAGAGATGAGAAGGCAAGCCATTGAAATAGACTCAAAGGTCTGTTTCAGAGCCTCATGAGAAACAAAACAAATAGGATAGCAGGTTTGAAACAACAAAGAAAGAAAGCTGATTTAAGAGCATAAAAGAGCATGTTTTAGAAAAGTCGGAACTTAAGCAAGTTCAGAGGAAAAGAGAGGTGGTGTAAACTTAAGCCACAGTAGATGAAACATGCTTAGCAAGAACACAAACAGAGTCTAGTAAAGCAAACAAAATCAAAGAACTCAACAGTAAACACATATAGTAGAAGAGTAACATAACAAGGATTAGCATGTGAGCACAGGAGTAACATGTATAGTAGGAAAAGAAGAAGCAGAAGAATAACACATGCGTAGTAACAGAAAATATACGAGCATAATATAGACAAACACACATAAAGGAAAGAACAACAAGAATCATAAAGATATTTTTTTTGAAAACCTTTCAGAAACCCTAAATCGAAAAATAACAATTTTGAAAAGAAAATTTGGGGAAAACAATTTAGAGGTCCAGTAGAACACAAACATACCATAGATCTAAGAAAATAAATAGAGAAAAACCTCGAACAACTTAGGGTTTCGGAGAAACCCTAGAAATGAGAAAGGCTTGGAAAAGTTAGATCTTGGGTCGAAGAGGTCAGGAATCAGGCTTCTCGTGCTTGAATATGCCGGAGCATGGCCGGAGAAGCCATGGAACCAAAGATCTGAGAAGATCTGAGAGAGAACCATCGAAGTCAAACTTCAAAACCTCGAACTCCCAAGGTCTAATGGCGGAGAGGGGTGAGTATAGACCATCCATGGCCTGAGAAGCCATGCATTCCGGTGAAAGTATGGTGGAAAAGGGTCGAAGACAGGCTAGGGTTCCGAAGAAACTTCGAGAGAGTTTTGAGAGTGGAGAGTATTCAAGGGCAGTGGACTAAACAAAATGGGGGAATAGGGTATGGTTTGGGGAATTAAAAATGGAAAGGGGAGATCGTGACCGTTGATCAGATTGATCAACGGTCTGGATTAAAGGAGGCTTGGGTCGGGTAGTTAAATGGGTTAAGGATACGGAATTGGGCTAGCCCGGTTGGGATTCAAACTGGGTCAATTAGGGGGGGTCAATTTGGCTATAATCGAAATGCAAATGGGCTGCAATTGAAACGAAATGAGGCCAAATTTTAAATAGCCAATTGACCCCTTTTATTTTATAAAAATAGTAAAAAATGATTTTAAAAGCAAATTAAAAGTACTGAACCAATTAATAATATATAAATATTAATTAAAAAATATTGAAACCAATTTTACAATTATAGAAATGCTATTAATCTTAAAATAAGCTAAAATTGTAATTGTATGCAATTTAGCTTTAAAAATACCAGATAAATTTGTAAAAGTATACAAAAATCACCTTAACTATATTTTGGTATAAATATGAGAATAAAATAAATTATTCACCAAAATTTGATAGTTTTGGGAAATATTACTGACTTTTGTACTACTAAAATGGCTAATAAATTAATTTTAAAATCTTCTAAAAAATTAGGAAAAAATACCAAAACACTTAGGCATGCTTAAATAGCATGTACATGTTATTTTGAAAGCATTTTGTGTATAAAATACATAGGAAAAAATTGGGTATCAACACTGATGGAGCACAAGCATGCCATTGGTTGGACGATGTCTGACATAAAAGATATTAGCTCTGCATTCTGCATGCACAAAATACTCATGGAGGAGGGACAGAAGCCTAGCGTGGAGCATCATCGCCGCCTCAACCCAATCATGAAAGAGGTGGTATGAAAAGAAGTAATTAAGTGGCTCGATGCAGGTATAGTCTTTCCTATCTCTGGTAGCTAGTGGGTAAGCCCTTTTCAATCTGTACCTAAAAAGGGGGGTATGACTGTTGTAGTAAATGAACAAAATAAATTAATCCCAACTAGGACTGTGACTGGTTGGCAAATTTGCATACACTATAGGAAGTTGAATAATGCTACACGAAAAGATCACTTCCCTCTCCCCTTCATTGATCAAATGCTTGACAGGTTAGCTGGACAGGAATACTACCGTTTCCTTGACGGTTATTCGGGGTATAATAAGATTGCTATTGCCTCGGAAGATCAAGAAAAGACCACTTTTACATGACCTTGTGGCACTTATGCATTTAAGAGAATGCCATTCGGGTTGTGTAATGCACCCGCGACTTTTCAAAGGTGTATGATGGTTATTTTCACCGATATGGTGGAACGGTTTGTGGAGGTTTTTATGGATGATTTTTCTGTGTTTGGTCCTTCTTTTGATGAATGCTTAACCAATCTTGCTAAAGTGGTTGCCAGGTCTGAGGAGACAAATCCGGTACTGAATTGGGAAAAGTGTCATTTTATGGAACGTGAAGGTATAGTGCTGGGACACAAGGTGTTCAAAGATGGACTGGAAGTTGACAAGGCTAAGGTGGAAGCAATTGAAAAGTTGCCACCACCAATTTCAGTGAAAGGAGTTAGGAGTTTTCTGGGACATGTAGGTTTTTATCGCCGATTTATAAAGGATTTCTCAAAAATTTCCTCTCCTTTGTGCAGGTTGTTAGAGAAGGATGTGTCGTTCAAGTATGACGATGCTTGTCTAAAAGCATTCGAGGAGCTAAAAAAGAAGTTAGTGAGTGCACCAATCATAGTGGCTCCTGACTGGAACGAGCCATTTGAGCTGATGTGCGACACCAGTGATGGTGCAATTGGGACCGCATTGGGCCAGAGGAAGAGCAAAATATTTCACTCAATTTACTACGCAAGCAAGACTCTCACTCTCGCTCAAATAAATTATACTGTGATAGAAAAGGAGTTGCTTGCTGTAGTATGGGCGTTCGATAAATTTCGGGCCTATTTAGTTGGCACCAAAGTCATCGTCTACACAGACCATGCAGCCATCAGGTATTTGTTTGAAAAGAAAGATGCTAAACCAAGGCTAATCCGTTGGGTTTTACTCTTGCAGGAATTTGACTTGGAGATCCGAGACCGTAAAGGAATGGAGAATCAAGTGGTTGATCACTTGTCCATGTTAGAAACTCAGGATCATGTAGCTGAGGGAGATGTCATCAAGGAAACAATCCTAGATGAGCAATTTGTTGTCCATTACTTCTGGGGAGGTGCCATGGTATGCAGATTTTTGTGAACTATCTGGCAAGTGGAGAGATGCCGCTTGTTCTTGAACCTCATGCTAAAAAGAATTTCTTGCGAGATGTGAGGTCATATGTGTGGGATGAGTCGTTCCTGTTCAAACCTTATATTGATCAGCTAATGAGAAGATGCGTGCATGAATCTGAAATAAATGTTATCTTACATGAATGCCATACATCACCTTATGGTGGTCATCATGCGGGTGACAAAACAACAGCTAAGGTATTGCAATCGGGTTTCTATTGGCCTAGGGTGTTTAAGGACGCCCATGAGTTCGTGAGGAGATATGATAGGTTCCAAAGAACAGGAACAATTACGAAAAGGCATGAGATGCCATTACACGGTATTATGGAGGTTGAAATTTTTTATATTTGGGGAGTTGATTTTATGGGTCTGTTTCGCTCGTCCAGTGGGTGTAAGTACATTTTGGTGGCCGTTGATTATGTGTCGAAGTGGGTGGAGGCCATAGCTCTTCATACCAATGATGCTAAGGTTGTGGTCTAATTTGTGAAAAAGCATATCTTTACAAGGTTCGGCACACCGAGAGTGATGATAAGTGATGGGGGCACCTAGGGTTGTGCATGGATCGAATCGGATCGGATTTAGCACATTTCGAATCGGATTTCAGATTTTGGATTCTAGAAAATGGAATCCGAATTCGATCCGAATTAATATCGTATCGGATTTTAAAGTTTGGATCGGATCGAATTTTCGGATTATTATGCCTCAAAGTTGCAAACTCATATGTATATTTTCTTTGTAAAAGAGGCAATACAGTAAGAAAAATTCATATTTCCGCAATTATGAGGGTACTATGGTGCCAATATAGCTAAATCCATCAATTGTAAATGTAATAACTTGGAGGAAAATGTAAAGGAAGTACTAACTATCCGAAATTAAAGTTTAGTATTTATACATACCCTAATAATTTCGAATTTCGGATCAGATCGTATTAAAATTATACCAATTCGAATCTGATACGAAATCCGAAATTTTAATAAACACAATCCGAAATCAGAAACCCGAAATTGAACGGATCGGTTCGGATTTTGGATATCCGATCCAAATGAACATCCCTAAGAGCACCTATTTCTGTAACAAGATCTTGGACAATGTCTAGCACAATATGGGGTCAAACATAGAGTTGCAACCGCTTACCATCCTCAAACTAGTGGGCAAGTTGAAGTCCCAAATAGAGACATAAAGCAGATCCTGGAGAAGACGGTTAGTGCAAGTAGGAAAGATTGGGATGCAAATCTTGATGACGCTCTATGGGCATATCGTACCGCCTACAAAACTCACATCGGAACCTCCCCCTAGCAGCAGGTTTATGGGAAAGCATGCCATTTACCGGTGGAACTTGAGCACAAGGCTTATTGGGCAATAATGAAGCTGAAATTTGATGCAGACTTAGCGGGTATAAAGCGGTTGATGCAATTGAACGAGCTTGATGAGTTTCGCTTGCATGCGTATGAGAATGCCAAGTTATATAAAGAAAAGACCAAGCGCTGGCACGATAGGCATATCAGCATCGCGAGTTCGAGCAGGGCCAATTGGTTCTCTTGTTCAATTCAAAATTGAGACTCTTTCCAACGAAGCTCAAATCGAGATGGTCGGGCTCGTTTGAGGTAGTAAGAGTCACTCCACATTTTGCAATTGAGTTACGCGTCTTAGGTGGCGAGAGAATGTTCTTAGTTAACGGACTAAGAGTAAAGCACTATTATGGAGGTGACTTTGATCGTCAGAAGTTGAAGGCGTTACTTGCCAATGATTAGACGAGATTTTGTGTCGTGCCGCGATGTTAAACCAACGCTTGTTGGGAGGCAACCCATCTTTACTGCTTTCTTTTATTTTTATTTTTGATCTTATTATTGTTGTAGTGTTGTTTTTGTTTTATAGGATTATAAGAATAAGAAGCAAACCCATTGGAAGAGTGCAAAAGCGAGTTACATGGTAAGAACTATGTGTGGGGTGCCACACAAAGGATCATGCCTGGAGTAAGTCTGAGTAACCGTGAGCCGCTATTGCTTCGGTCTTTGGCCTTTCAGGGAGTTTCTTGTCCACCCTCATTATTATTTTGCTTTATTTGTGCATTGTGGACACTGCACTCTTTTAAGTATGGGGTGGGAGAATTCTCTAGATAGTTAGTAGTAGGATACAGAAAAATGTTAACTTCTTATTTTTGTTTTAGTAGTTGTGTAGTATTTTAGTAGCTATAAAAAATCGAAAAAAAACTAGAAAAGTTGGGGTTATCCCGACGATGGATCTCCTAGACAGTTTTCTTGAGGGATTTAAGTCTAAAGAAAAAGGATAAAAATATTTCTTTGTAGGTAGTGTAGTAACTCCCCCTTGGTTTTTCTTTGTGCCGCAGTTCTTTTACAAGGGTTTTGTTTGAACCGGGTGTAGGTAGTTTTATTTTTTCTAGAGTAGGATCCATTGTGATATGAATTGAATTGAAGCAATATCTCTTGACTTTGTTATGCCTTGAGAATAGTGAGTACTTTGGGGCTGTAATGACCCGACTGGCCGTTTTGCTTTCTAGAACCCCTTTCCCCTAAATAAGACTTTCCGTACTTGCTTTTACTAATTTATGACTTGCGGGGATGGTTGGTTCAGGATTTGGAAGAGTTTGGGTTGAAATCGGAACACTTGGTTCCTTAAGGTTGTCTTAAAAGGCCAAGATTGACTTCGGTCAACATTTTGAGTAAACAAACTTGGAATCGGGATTTGAAGGTTCCAATATGATCTTATGATAATTTCGGACTTGGGCGTATGTCCGGATCAGGTTTTGGATGACCCAGGAGCATTTTGGCGCCTAATAGTGAAACTTGGATCTTTAAGGATTTTGAAGTTCTTTAATTTTGGTTTGGAGCGGATTTTTGTGATTTCGAGGTCCGAATGGAATTCCGAGACTGGGAATAGTTCCGTAATATCATTAAAGACTTGCACGCAAAATTTAGTATCATTTCGAGTAATATAAGTACGTTTCGTCGCATTGGAAGTAAATTGAAGAACTTGAAGTTCAAAGTTCGACTCAATTTGGTTTTGGGGTATGATTCTTGGTTTCGTTGTTGTTTTTCGCGTTTCGAGAATTCGAGCAAGTATGTATTATGATTACAGACCTATTACTGCCTTTGGACGGGGTCCCAAGTGGCTCGGGTGAGTTTCGGACCCCTCAGAGCAAAATGCAAAACACCAGAAATGTCCAGTTCTGGTTTCCTTCTTCGCGAACGCGAATGGACCATCGCGTTCACGTAGAAGGAGTTGGGCTGGGGGGGAAAAGGTGCTACGCGTTCGCAATAGCTAGTCCGCGTCCGCGAAGGTCTGAGCCAGTGACCTTCGCGTTCACGTGAGGTGACTCGCGTTCGTGTAGAGTAGCTGAGTTGGGCTGGGAGCTGTTTTGTTCTTCGCGTTCGCGAAGGGTAGGCCAAGCCATCTTTCGCGTTCGCGAGACCCTGGTCACATTCGCGATGAAGGATCTTCAGAGGGCCAGGGTCAATTGCCTTTGCGAACGCGAGGCCCCTTTCGCGTTCGCGAAGAAGGGGGGCAGCAGGGCAGTGAGGTTAAAATCGGGACTTAGGCGTTTTGGGGGTCATTTATTACACTCTTAGGCGATTTGAGAGCTCTAAAGGAGGGGATTTTGACCTAGCATTGTGAGGTAAGTAATTTCTACCTAATGTGAGCTTAATATATAGTTTATGGGTAGATTATTACATGTAAAATTAGTGAAAATCATGGGTTTAGAGGAAAACCTAGGTTTTTGATAAAAATGGAGTTTTACCACGAAAATGATTATGGAACTTAATGAAAATCATATATTTATGTTCCTAAGGTTATGGGTAACAACTTGCTTCGAAGGTTTCCGGAATCCGGGCAAGTGGGCCCGGGGGTGAATTTTAAGAAACTTGCAATTAAAGTTGGGAACTTACTTAAATAGTTGGGATATAAATTTTTAAGCCTATATTGATTAGTTTTTACACTATTTGGATAGTTTTGGATTGTTCGGTACCAAATTGAGGGTTTGGGCATAAGCTTGGACCAGAAAGTAGACCTTGAAGCGAGGTAAGTCTCTTTTCTAACCTTGTAAGAGAGAAATTTCCCCATAGGTGAACTAAATTAATATATGATTGTTTGTGGGGGCTATGTACGCACAAAGTGACAAGAGTTCGTACGTAGCTACTATTCTTGTTATATCCAGGTAGTCCTAGGATTACACCATGCTTTGTGGGTACCGTTATCTGAACATAATTGTTGAATTGCATTTAATGGAACTCAGTTGAGAATTTTCAAGATTTCAAAGGTTTCAAGTAAATTATTATTTTGATAGAATTGAGAAGAATTTTGTTATATTTATATTTAACCGCGTCGCAAGTACATTTCGCAAGCGGGGTGACTATTTCCACTACTCTCATGGGAGCGGGTCGTTCGCCTCGGCAGGTTAATAGATGCATCTATGGTTCGCGCCATTCGACCCTCGGTAGTGCACAGTTTACATTTTTATGTCGGATCGGGCCAACGTCCTCGGTGGAATTTATGTGTGATAATAAAACTGCAAGTCCCTTTTTATAATTGGTATAAGTTTACTGCTTTAGAGATCATTTATTTTAAATGAAGGAAGTGTTTGGGTTCTTAAATATTACGGAAGAACTGTTCAGTTATTTCTTGTTCTGAGTTTATTGTTAGCTCTGTATATCATGCTTATTAGAATGACATATTATTATATTGTTGGCCCTAGTAAGTGTCGAAGTCGACCCCTCGTCACAGGTTAGACTAGATACTTACTGGGTACATATTTTTATGTACTCAAGCTATACTTCTGCACTTGATTATACAGGATTTGAGGCAGGTGCATCTGGCCATCAGACCGGCGCGTTGACTTGATTCCACAGCTCGAGACTTCCCGGTGAGCTGCCCTTTTGAGCCGTTCCGCAGCTGTTGGAGTCTTTCCTATGTCTTTATTTTCTGTGTATCCCCTTTCAGACAGTAGGCTAGCATGGTTTTGTATATTCTACTAGATTGCCCACATACTTGTGACACCAGGTCTTGGCACACACGCTAGTAGACTTATTATTTTGGTTTACTTACATGATTATGATTCGTACTCGTTGTTTCCATTTATTTATGTTATAATTTCAAACTCTTAAATCTTAACAAGAAAGGAGGAGCTATTACTTAATAATTTATATAAAACGGGAATTCACTAGTTGATCAGTGTTGACTTGCCTAACAACGGTGTTGGGCGCCATCACGGCCTATAATGGAATTTGGGTCGTGTCATAGGCTCAGTTTTTGACTCTTGTATAAGTACCTTAAATTGTATAATCTTAACTTTTCTTAACTGCTTTGACTAGAGTGTCTTGATGAATCCAATCCTAAGTGAGTGATGTGCCATGTGTGTGTGAGGTTTGTGTGTAATTCTATGCATTGCATTGGATGTCTAGAACTTGTCCCGTGTGTTTTCGAAGCGAAATAGTAGTGTTGTTCAGTCTTGGAAGTGATATAGGTGTTTCTTTGTTGAGCCAGATATATATATTTTACCCGCCTAATTATTATGTATCGTAGTTAAACCCTTTGAGCCTGTAATCTTGTTTCTTCGGCAACCACATTACAAGCCTTACCAATTTGTTTGAATTAACCATCTATTTGAACCTTTTAACCTCTCAGGAGCACTTGAGTTGTTATGAACTTTGTAAAAGTTAAAGTGTGGGGTGGTTGGTTTGGCTTTTGAGTGGAACTAATGAAATAAGGAGAAAGGTGCACTATTGTGAAAAAAGTAAGAGCCACTTGAAGTGAAAAAAATAGTTCTATTGCTGTGAAAGATATTCCTTGATAGTGGTAACTCTTGATGTAATTGTGCTTAAAGAAGTATGGAGTTAATATACATTGATGTGAAGGTGGAGCTATGGTTTGACAAAAGTATGGTTTTAAATGTTTAAGTATATGTATTAAAGTGCTTAGGGAGGTGTAGTCATTCTTATATCCAAATGTATCATACCCGACCCGCAACTTACATTACAACCAATTAAAGACCTACTTAATCCTAGACTAAATGAGCTCGATTAGTAGAGTAGTACACTACGGGCAAGCCTATGGTGCATATTTTGTAGCATATAAATGTTATTTCTGAGAGTGAGTGAATTCTTTCTATCTTGAGTTCCTAATTACTCTTAAAATTTTATTGTGTGTAGAACTACTCTCTTTTATTGTGTGAGGGAACTTGATTCATGAAGGAAAGGCGATGTCATTGACCTCTATGTTAGAGTATGTGAGTGAGTTGTGAATAATGCATGGTACTTGTGAGTCAAATCTTGAGGTGAAGATGCTACAATCTTGTGCTTAGTCTATTTTTAAGATTCCTGGTGTGATGAGTTAGGAGAATTGTTTAAAAAGGTCGTGTCTATATAAAGTGTATTTTTATTGCTCGAGGACGAGCAACATTTAAGTGTGGGGTAGTGTTTGGTGATAATTCCATATTTTAGTGCATTACTTACCTTACATGTTGGGGCTTTAATGCTAAACTACACTATATTTGTGCTTAATTGAGCTTAATTTATGTGTAGGTACGTTAAAGACGAAATTGAGAGCAAAGTAGAGATTTTAATGTGTATTTTATACACTACAAGAATGTCTCGTGATTATTTGATGATGGGAATTTTGATGTCATGATTGACTCGTGATTATTTGTCGTGATTATTTGACGATGGGAATAATTTTTATGTCATGATTGGCTCGTGATTATTTGTCGTGATTATTTGATGATGGAGTGATGATTAATATTTGAAAAGCAAATTAAAGGAAGACAACAAATGAAACAAGGCAAAAGAAGAATTGTTGATGAAGAAAGAACGAATGAGAAAGAAGAAAAACAAAGAAACGAGAACTGGAATGAAAAGTTGGCAACAAAAATTGAAATGAAAAAAGCAGGCGAGGCAAGGGACGTTTCTCGCTCAAAAGCATGCGGCGCGAGCAATTTAACTTGCGTTTGAGCTGGCGACGCGAGATGCCAAGCGCGCTACAGGGCTGGTGAGGCAAGGCCTGAAGCGAGGTAGAGCGCGCTATAGAGGTCGCGAGGCACGGTTTGTAGCGAGCTGCTTCCGGATTTTTAAAACCTATTTTGTCTCCTACTTGGTTTTGGATTTGGTTATTTCATTTGGTTCTATTCCCTACACATATAAATAATCATAAATACTATTTTTAGAGGGGTTTTACGACCGGAGGCAAGAACATCACGTGTAACAACTTTTGGAGGAGAAAATCATAGAGTTCTTCATTTCTTTATCTTTTCTTTGTAATTTGTTTATGCAAAATACTTAAAAAATTGTTACTACGAACATGAGTGGCTAAGCACTCTAGTTCTAGGGTTGTGGTTGGCATGATTATTAATATTTATTATTTACATCTTCGCTAATTTGGATTATCATCTTGTGGTTGTTTTTTTAATTCTAGTTTTAATTTGTGAATTGTTGTAGCTACCAATTCACCTTACTATCTATGCTATGCTTGGAAAAGCCGTGTTTAGATTAGAGTAGAATTAGAGAGAGCTTGTTTTTGAACCCGTGGCTCGGGGGAAGATTTCGCGGTTAGGATAGGAATATACCTAATAGTCTTTCTTAATTAAATACCGTACTATATTCGTTCATGATAGACTCAATACCATAGGAATATATGGTTGATATATTGTGGCAGGCGAGTAGTATTGTGGGAACATGCTATTCATATAAATGATCCGGTTAATTAGCAATCATAGATAATCTGGATTAACGAGTGTCATTATTTAACTTAATAGGATTACCAACCACAACCCTGGAATTTTCATCTCCTCTCAAGTAAAATTTCATCATACCCATTTGCATTCTTGTTTATTTAGTTGTTATTTGTTTAATTTCCGCAATACTAGATTAATAGAAAAATATCACTCTTGATTATCCTGGACAATTGATTGATTTTAGTTTGCTTAGTTAACGATCAATCTAAGTCTCTGTGGGTTCGACATCCGACTTTCGAGTCACTTTATTACTTGACGACCAAGAATACTTGCGTGTGTGTTTGGTCCCAACAAGTTCTTGGCATCGTTTCCGGGGACTTAGTTATTGATTATTTAGTTAAGTTAAGCTTTTATTCGTTATTTGTTCAAGTTTTAATTTTTTTTAGCTTGATTTATTTGTGATAACGCAGGCTCTTCTCTTGAATGCGGAGGAGTATAAGAGCAAACAATCTCCTCCCTCTTGATCCTGAAATCGAACGAACACTTCATAGAGTGAGGAGGAAAGTCGAAGCTAGAACAAGAATTGAAAGAGAGTTGGACATCGTAGTTCAACCACAGCCAATAGAGATGGCAGGTAATGAAGAGCGTCCGGTGGTAGAAGCTGCAGGGCCCAATCTGGCTCTTATGACGCAGGCGATTGTGAAGCCTGACATCACGGGTCACTTTGAACTCAAACAGTACATGGTACAACTGATTCAATCCACAGGGCAATATGTTGGCTATCTCATGAAGACCCGCAAAGGCACATTCAGAACTTCCTGGAAATTACAGACACTTACAATTATCCAAACGTTTCCAAGGACTGTGTCAGGCTGACACTGTTTCCCTTTTCACTGATGGGGGGAAGCTAAGCAATGGTTACAAAAGGAGCCCGCGAACTCAATCCACAATTGGGATGATCTAGCAAGGAAATTCTTAATCAAGTTTTTTCTCACGAAGCAGACAAAGTCACTGAGGAGCCAGATTCAACAATGAGATGGTGAGACTCTTAGAGAAGCTTGGGAAAGATACTAGAAGCTACTCAGAGATTGCCCACACCATTGTCAGACTGATGAGGTGTTGGGTCACACTTTCGTTGATGGGTTGGACGAGGCATCAAAGATGAATCTTGACTCAGAATGTGGGGGTAGTTGCATGGCAAGACCGTATAGTGAGATCCAGATCCTGCTAAACAATTTTACTGCTAATGATAATAATTGGCAAGGAGATGGGGAACCACGAAGAGAACTTAAACAAAAGGCAGCAGGTGTGAACAATCTTGATGACTTCTTAGCAATGAGGGCAGAAATAGTGAGATTAGCAAATCAGATGAATAAAATGACAATGTACCATGCACAACATATGCAACATGTGCAACAGATTTCTACTTGCTGCGAGTTATGTGGTGAAGGTCACACAAGTGACATATGTCCCATAAATCCTGAATCAATCTACTACGTGGGGAACAAGCTAGTGGGACAATGAATCAACATGCTCAATATGATAACACATACATTCCAAATTAAAGGAATTATCCTAACTTCTCTTGGGGTGGAAATCAGAATATCAGGACTCTGGCGAATTACAATCATCCACCTCAACCCCCACAGGAAGTAGAGGAGGGTTTGACTGAGATGATGAAGAAGCTCTTGATAGACAATTAGAAAGTTATGGCTAAGAATCAACAATTACGCACAGAATTCAGAAATCTAGAGAGGCAGTTTGGGCAAATGGCTAACAATCAGAATATTAGCCCTGCTGGAGCTCTTCCAAGTGATATAGAAGAAAATCCTCAAGTTAATGCAGTGACGTTGAGAAATGGGAGAGAGTTGGTAGAAGTGCCTAAGAAGAAAAAGGAGCAATCTGGGCTCGAAGAAGAAAGAGTGCCAAAACCTATAGAGGTAGATGAGAGAAACAAAACAGATCCTGAGCAAAAATCAGAGAGGGTGCCACCCCCTTTTCCTCAAAGATTGAGAAAGAAGAATGATGACCACATGTTTCACAAATTCCTAGATATGCTGAAGCAGATGCATTTGAACATCCCTTTGGTGGATATGCTCCGTGAGGTCCCAAAATATGCAAAATATATTAAGGACATAGTGGCAAATAAAAGGAGGTTAACTGAGTTTGAGACTGTATACTGAGGAGTGCACTTCCAGGATTCAACATAAGCTTCCACAAAAGCTTAAGGATCCGGGTAGTTTTACCATCCCCGTGAGGATTGGTGAATTTGATGTGGGTAGAGCCCTGTGTGATTTGGATGCAAGTATCAATCTGATGCCATTGTCAGTGTTCAAACAATCGGGCTTAGGAGCTCCGAGACCCACCACAGTGATGTTACAGTTAGCTGATACGTCTTATGTTTATCCTGAAGGGGTAATTGAGGACGTCTTGCTGCAGATTGGGAAGTTTATTTTTCCTGCATCTTTTATCATCCTAGATTACGTGGCTGATGAGTTGGTCACTATAATCTTGGGACGACTTCTTTTAGCCACTGCAGATGCAATTATCAAAGTCCGAAAAGGTAAGATGATCCTGAGGGTAGACAATGAAGAAGCAGTCTTTAATGTATATCGAGCCATTCAGTTGCCTCTTCATTACGAGGACCTGGCCATGATTTCGATTGTGGAGATAAATATAACCGCAGATCCAAGGGTGTTTAAAGAAGATGCACTAGAAAAGGCATTGAAGTTGTTCAATCACTTAGAACTTGAAGAAGAGGTTGAGGAGATGTTGCACATTCTGGATGCATCATGCGAATACATAAGATAAAGAACCCAATTTGAGCCTTTGGATAGGCCAATCAGCGCGCCTCCTAAACCCTCAGTTGAGGAGGCCCCAAAATTGAAACTTAAACCCTTACTATCTCATCTTCAATATGCATATTTGGGAAATTCTAACACTTTACCTGTGATTGTTTCTTCTCATTTGTCTGTATTGTAGGAAGAAAAGCTCTTATGGGTGCGGATGGAGCACAAGCATGCCATTGGTTGGACGATGTCTAACATAAAAGATATTAGCCCTACATTCTGCATGCACAAAATACTCAGAGGAGGGACAGAAGCCTAGCGTGGAGCATCAACGCCGCCTCAACCCAATCATGAAAGAGGTGGTAAGAAAAGAAGTAATTAAGTGGCTCGACGCAGGTATAGTCTTTCCTATCTCCGATAGCAGGTGGGTAAGCCCTTTTCAATGTGTACCTAAAAGGGGGGGTATGACTGTTGTAGTAAATGAACAAAATAAATTAATCCCAACTAGAACTGTGACTGGTTGGCGAATATGCATAGACTATAGGAAGTTCAATAATGCAACACGAAAAGATCACTTCCCTCTCCCCTTCATTGATCAAATGCTTGACAGGTTAGCCGTACAGGAATACTATTGTTTCCTTGACGGTTATTTGGGGTATAACTATTTCCTCGGAAGATCAATAAAAGACCACTTTTACATGACCTTATGGCACTTATGCATTGAAGAGAATGCCATTCGGGTTGTGTAATGCACCTGCAACTTTTCAAAGGTGTATGATGGCTATTTTCACCGATATGGTGGAACGGTTTGTGGAGGTTTTTATGGATGATTTTTCTGTGTTTGGTCCTTCTTTTGATGAATGCTTAACCAATCTTGCTAAAGTGCTTGCCAGGTGTGAGGAGACTAATTCGGTACTGAATTGGGAAAAGTGTCATTTTATGGTACGTGAAGGTATAGTGCTGGGACACAAGGTGTCCAAAGATGGACTGGAAGTTGACAAGGCTAAGGTGGAAGCAATTGAAAAGTTGCCACCACCGATTTCAGTGAAAGGAGTTAGGAGTTTTCTGGGACATGTAGGTTTTTATCGCCGATTAATAAAGGATTTCTCAAAAATTTCCTCTCCTTTGTGGTTGTTAGAGAAGGATGTGTCGTTCAAGTTTGACGATGCTTGTATAAAAGCATTCGAGGAGCTAAAAAAGAAGTTAGTGAGTGGACCAATCATAGTGGCTCCTGACTGGAACGAGCCATTTGAGCTAATGTGTGACACCAGTGATGGTGCAATTGGGGCCGTATTGGGTCAGAGGAGGAGCAAAATATTTCACTCAATTTACTACGCATGCAAGACTCTCACTCTCGCTCAAATAAATTATACTGTGACAGAAAAGGAGTTGCTTGCTGTAGTATGAGCGTTCGATAAATTTCGGGCCTATTTGGTTGGCACCAAAGTCATCGTCTACACAGACCATGCAGCCACCAGGTATTTGTTTGAAAAGAAAGATGCTAAACCAAGGCTAATCCGTTGGGTTTTACTCTTGTAGGAATTTGACTTGGAGATCCGAGACCGTAAAGGAACAGAGAATCAAGTGGTTGATCACTTGTCCAGGTTAGAAACTCAAGATCATGTAGCTGAGGGAGATGTCATCAAGGAAACATTCCTAGATGAGAAATAGTTGTCCATTACTTCTGGGGAGGTGCCATGGTATGCAGATTTTGTGAATTATCTGGCAAGTGGAGAGATGCCGCCTGTTCTTGAACCTCATGCTAAAAAGAAGTTCTTGCGAGATGTGAGGTCATATGTGTGGGATGAGCCATTCCTGTTCAAATCTTATATTGATCATCTAATGAGAATATGTGTGCCTGAATCTGAAATAAATCCTATCTTACATGAATTCCATGCATCGCCTTATGGTGGTCATCATGCGGGTGACAAAACAACAACTAAAGTGTTGCAATCGGGTTTCTACAGGCCTAGGGTGTTTAAGGGCGCCCATGAGTTCGTGAGGAGATGTGATAGGTGCCAGAGAATAGGAACAATTACGAAAAGGCATGAGATTCCATTACACAGTATTATGGAGGTTGAAATTTTGATATTTGGGGAGTTGATTTTATGGGTCTGTTTCGCTCGTCCAGTGGGTGTAAGTAAATTTTGGTGGCCGTTTATTATGTGTCAAAGTGGGTGGAGGCCATAGCTCTTCCTACCAATGATGCTAAGGTTGTGGTCAAATTTGTGAAAAAGCATATCTTTACAAGGTTCGGCAGACCGAGAGTGACGATAAGTGATGGGGGCACCTAGGGCTGTGCATGGATCGGATCGGATCGGATTTAGCACATTTCGGATCGGATTTCGGATTTCGGATTCTAGAAAATGCAATCCGAATCCGATCCGAATTAATATCGGATCGGATCGGATTTTCGGATTATTATGCCTCAATGTTGCAAACTCATATGTATATTTTCTTTGTAAAAGAGGCAATACAGTAAGAAAAATTCATGTTTCTGCAATTATGAGGGTACTATGGTGCTAATATAGATAAATCCATCAATTGTAAAGGTAATAACTTAGAGGAAAATATAAAGGAAGTACTAACTATCCGAAATTAAAGTTTAGTATTTATACATGCCCTAATAATTTCGGATTTCGGATTAGATCGTATTAAAATTACACCAATCCGAATCTGATACGAAATCCGAAATTTTAATAAACACAATCCGAAATCCGATCCAACCCGAAATCTGAAACCCGAATTGAACGGATCGGTTCGGATTTTGGATATCCGATCCAAATGAACATCCCTAAGAGCACCCATTTCTGTAACAAGCTCTTGGACAATGTCTAGCGCAATATGGGTTAAAACATAAAGTTCCAACCGCTTATCATCCTCAAACTAGTGGGCAAGTTGAAGTCCCAAATAGAGACATAAAGCAGATCCTGGAGAAGACGGTTAGTGCAAGTAGCAAAGATTGGGCTGCAAAGCTTGATGATGCTCTATGGTCATACCGTACAGCCTACAAAACTCCCATGGGAACCTACTCTTACAAGCAGGTTTATGGGAAAGCATGCCATTTACTGGTGGAACTTGACCACAAGGCTTATTGGGCAATAATGAAGCTGAACTTTGATGCAGACTTAGCGGGTATAAAGCGGTTGATGCAATTGAACGAGCTTGATGAGTTTTGCTTGCATGCGTATGAGAATGCCAAGTTATATAAAGAAAAGACCAAGCGCTGGCACGATAAGCATATTCAGCATCGCGAGTTCGAGCCGGGCCAATTGGTTCTCTTGTTCAATTCAAAATTGACTCTTTTCAACGAAGCTCAAATCGAGATGGTCGGGCCCGTTTGATGTAGTGAGAGTCACTCCACAAGGTGCAATTGAGTTGCGCGTCTTAGGTGGAGAGAGAATGTTCTTAGTGAACGGACAAAGAGTAAAGCACTATTATGGGGGTGACTTTGATCGTCAGAAGTCAAAGGCATTACTTGCCAATGATTAGACGAGATTCTGTGTCATGCTGTGACGTTAAACCAGGCGCTTATTGGGAGGCAACCCATCTTTACTGCTTTCTTTTATTTTTATTTTTTATCTTTTTATTGTTGTAGTGTTGTTTTTGTTTTATAGGTTTATAAGAATAAGAAGAAAAGCCATTGGAAGAGTGCAAAAGTGAGTTAAATGGTGAGAACTATGTGTGGGGTGCCACACAAAGGATCATGCATGGGGGAAGTTTGAGTACCCGTGAGCCGTTATTGCTTCGGTCTTTGGCCTTTCAGGGAGTTTCTTGTCCACCCTCATTATTGTTTTGCTTTATTTGTGCATTGGGGACACTGCACTCTTTTAAGTATGGGGTGGGAGAATTATCTAGATAGTCAGTAGGATAAAGAAAAATGTTAACTTCTTACTTTTGTTTTAGTAGTTGTGTAGTATTTTAGTAGCTATAAAAAATCGAAAAAAAGTAGAAAAATTGGGGTTATCCCGATGATGGATCTCCTAGACAGTTTTCTTGAGGGATTTAAGTCTAAAGAAAAAGGACAAAAAGATTTTCTTTGTAGGTAGTGTAGTAACTCCCCCTTGGTTTTTCTTTGTGCCGTGGTTCTTTTACAAGGGTTTTGTTTGAACCGGATGTAGGTAGTTTTATTTTTTCTAGAGTAGGATCCATTGTGATATGAATTGAATTGAAGCAATATCTCTTGACTTTGTTATGCCTTGAGAATAGTGAGTACATTGGGGCTGTAACGACCCGACTGGTCGTTTTGCTTTCTAGAACCCCGTTCCCTTAAATAAGACTTCCTGTACTTGCTTTTACTGATTTATGACTTGCGGGGATGGTTGGTTCAGGATTTGGAAGAGTTTGGATTGAAATCGGAACACTTGGTTCCTTAAGGTTGTCTTAAAAGGCCAAGATTGACTTCGGTCAACATTTTGAGTAAACGAACTTGGAATCGGGATTTGAAGGTTCCAATATGTTCTTATGATAGTTTCGGACTTGGGCGTATGTCCGGATCAGGTTTTGGATGACCCGGGAGCATTTTGGCGCCTAATAGTGAAAGTTGGATCTTTAAGGATTTTGAAGTTCTTTAATTTTGTTTTGGAGCGGGTTTTTGTGATTTCGAGATCCGAATGGAATTCCGAGACTGGGAATAGTTCCGTAATATCATTAAAGACTTGCACGCAAAATTTAGTATCATTTCGAGTAATATAAGTACGTTTCGTCGCATTGGAAGTAAATTGAAGAACTTGAAGTTCAAAGTTTGACTCAATTTAGTTTTGGGGTACGATTCTTGGTTTCGTTGTTGTTTTACGCGTTTCGAGAATTTGAGCAAGTCCGTATTATGATTACAGACCTGTTAGTGCCTTTGGACGGGGTCCCGAGTGGCTCGGGTGAGTTTCGGACCTCTCAGAGCAAAATGCAAGACACCAGAAATGTCCAGTTCTAGTTTCCTTCTTCGCGAACGCGAAGGGACCATCGTGTTCGCGCAGAAGGAGTTGGGCTGGGGGGGAAAAGGTGCTACGCGTTCACGATAGCTAGTCCGCGTTCGCGAAGGTCTGAGCCAGTGACCTTCGCGTTCGCGTGAGGTGACTCGCGTTCGTGTAGAGTAGCTGAGCTGGGCTGGGAGCCATTTTGTTCTTCACGTTCGCGAAGGGTAGGCCAAGCCAGCCTTCGCGTTCGCGAGACCCTGGTCACGTTCGCGATGAAGGGTCTTCAGAGGGCCTGGGTCAATTGCCTTCGCGAACGCGAGGCCCCTTTCGCGTTCGCGAAGAAGGGGGGCAGCTGGGCAGTGAGTTTAAAATCGGGACTTAGGCATTTTTGGGGTCATTTATTACACTCTTGGGCGATTTGAGAGCTCTAAAGGAGGGGATTTCGACCTAGCATTGTAAGGTAAGTAATCTCTACCTAATGTGAGCTTAATATATAGTTTATGGGTAGATTATAACATGTAAAATTAGTAAAAATCATGGGTTTAGAGGAAAACCTAGGTTTTTGATAAAAATGGAGTTTTACCACGAAAATGGTTATGGAACTTAATAAAAATCAAATATTTATGTTCCTAAGGTTATGAGTAACAACTTGCTTCGAAAGTTTCCGGAATCCGGGCAAGTGGGCCCGGGGGTGAATTTTAGGAAACTTGCAATTAAAGTTGGGAACTTACTTAAATAGTTAGGATATGAATTTTTAAGCCTGCATTGATTAGTTTTTACACTATTTGGATCGTTTTGGATTGTCCGGAACCAAATTGAGGGTTTGGGCATAAGCTTGGACCGGAAAGTAGACCTTGAAGCGAGGTAAGTCTCTTTTCTAACCTTGTAAGAGGGAAAGTTTCCCATAGGTGAACTAAATTAATATATGATTATTTGTGGGGGCTATGTACGCACGAAGTGACGAGAGTCCGTATGTAGCTACTATTCTTGTTATGTCCAGGTTGTCCTATGATTACACCATGCTTTGTGGGTACCGTTATCTGAACATAATTGTTGAATTGCATTTAATGGAACTCAGTTGAGAATTTTCAAGATTTCAAAGGTTTCAAGTAAATTATTATTTTGAAAGAATTGAGAAGAGTTTTGTTATATTTATATTTAACCGCATCGCAAGTACATTTCGCAAGCGGGGTGACTATTTCCACTACTCTCATGGGAGCGGGCCGTTCGCCTCGGCAGGTTAATAAATGCATCTATTGTTCGCGCCGTTCGACCCTCGGTAGTGCACAGTTTATATTTTTATGTTGGATCGGGCCGAACGTCCTCTGTGGAATTTAAGTGTGATAATAGAACTGAAAGTTCCTTTTTATAATTGGTATAAGTTTACTACTTTAGAGATCATTTGTTTTAAATGAAGGAAGTATTTGGGTTCTTAAATATTATGGAAGAACTGTTCAGTTATTTCTTGTTCTGAGTTTATTGTTAGCTCTGTATATCATGCTTATTAGAATCACATATTATTATATTGTTGGCCCTAGTAAGTGTCGAAGTCGACCCCTCGTCACAGGTTAGACTAGAATTTACTGGGTACATATTTTTATGTACTCAAGCTACACTTTTGTACTTGATTGTATAGGATTTGAGGCAGGTGCATCTGGCCATCAGTCCGGCGCGTTGACTTGATTCCACAGCTCGAGACTTCCCGGTGAGCTGCCCTTTTGAGCCGTTCCGCAACTACTGGAGTCTTTCTTATGTCTTTATTTTCTGTCTATCCCCTTTCAGACAACAGGCTGGCATGGTTTTGTATATTCTACTAGATTGCCCACATACTTGTGACACCAGGTCTTGGCACACACGCTAGTAGACTTGTTATTTTGGTTTACTTACATGATTACGATTCGTACTCATTGTTTCCATTTATTTATGTTATAATTTCAAACTCTTAAACCTTTTAACAAGAAAGGAAGAGCTATTACTTAATAATTTATTTAAAACGGGAATTCACTTGTTGATCAGTGTTGGCTTGCCTAACAACGGTGTTGGGCGCCATCACGGCCTATAATGGAATTTGGGTCGTGACATAGGCTCAGTTTTTGACTCTTGTATAAGTACCTCAAATTGTATAATCTTAACTTTGCTTAACTGCTTTGACTAGAGTGTCTTGATGAATCCAATCCTAAGTGAGTGATGTGCCAGTGTGTGTGAGGTTTGTGTGTAATTCTATGCATTGCATTGGATGTCTAGAACTTGTCCCGTGTATTTTCCAAGCGAAATAGTAGCGTTATTCAGTCTTGGAAGTGATATAGATGTTTCTTTGTTGAGCCAGATATATATATATATATATATATATATATATATATATATATATATATATATTTTGCCCGCCTAATTGTTATGTATCGTAGTTAACCCCTTTGAGCCTGTAATCTTGTTTCTTCGGCAACCACATTACACGCCTTACCCATTTGTTTGAATTAACCATCTATTTGAACCTTTTAACCACTCATGAGCACTTGAATTGTTATGAACTTTGTAAAAGTTAAAGTGTGGGGTGGTTGGTTTGGCTTTTGAGTGGAACTAATGAAATAAGGAGAAAGGTGCACTGTTTTGAAAAAAGTAAGAGCCACTTGAAGTGGAAAAAAAAATAGTTCTATTGCTGTGAAAGATATTCCTTGATAGTGGTAACTCTTGATGTAATTGTGCTTAAAGAAGTATGGAGTTAATATATATTGATGTGAAGGTGGAGCTATGGTTTGACATAAGTATGGTTTTAAATGTTAAAGTATATGTATTATAGTGCTTAGGGAGGTGTAGTCACTCTTATATCCAAATGTATCATACCCGACCCGCAGCCTACATTACAACCAATTAAAGTCCTACTTAATCCTAGACTGAATGAGCTCGATTAGTAGAGTAGTACACTACGGGCAAGCCTATGGTGCATATTTTGTAGCATATGAATGTTATTTCTGAGAGTGAGTGAATTCTTTCTATCTTTAGTTCCTAATTACTCTTAAAATTTTATTGTGTGTAGAACTACTCTCTTTTATTGTGTGAGGGAACTTGATTCATGAAGGAAAGGCAATGTCATTGACCTCTATGTTAGAGCAAGTGATTGAGTTGTGAATAATGCATGGTACTTGTGAGTCAAATCTTGAGGTGAAGATGCTACAATCTTGTGCTTAGTCTATTTTAAAGATTCTTGGTGTGATGAGTTAGGAGAATTGTTTAAAAAGGCCGTGTCTATATGAAGTGTATTTTGATTGCTCGAGGACGAGCAACATTTAAGTGTGGGGTAGTGTTTGGTGATAATTCCATATTTTAGTGCTTACTTACCTTACATGTTGGGGCTTTAATGTTAAACTACACTATATTTGTGCTTAATTGAGCTTAATTTATGTGTAGGTACGTTGAAGACGAAATTGAGAGCAAAGTAGAGATTTTATGTGTATTTTATGCACTACAAGAATGTCTCGTGTTTATTTGATGATGGATTTTTGATGTCATGATTGACTCGTGATTATTTGTCGTGATTATTTGACGATGGGAATAATTTTGATGTCATGATTGGCTCGTGATTATTTGATGATGGAGTGATGATTAATATTTGAAAAGCAAATTAAAGGAAGACAACAATGAAACAAGGCAAAAGAAGAATTGTTGATGAAGAAAGAATGAATGAGAAAGAAGAAAAACAAAGAAACGAGAACTGGAATGAAAAGTTGGCAACAAAACTTGAAATGAAAAAAGCAGGCGAGGCAAGGGACGTTGCTCGCTCAAAAGCATGCGGCGCGAGCAATTTAACTCGCGTTTGAGCTGGCGACGCGAGATGCCAAGCGCGCTACAGGGCTGGTGAGGCAAGGCCTGAGGCGAGGTAGAGCGCGCTATAGAGGTCGCGAGGCACGGTCTGTAGCGAGCTGCTTCCGGATTTTTAAAACCTATTTTGTCTCTTGCTTGGTTTTGGACTTGGTTATTTCGTTTGGGTCTTTTCCCTACACATATAAATAGTCATTAAACACTATTATTAGAGGGGTTTTGCGACCGAAGGCAAGAACATCACGTGGAACAACTTTTGGAGGAGAAAATCATAGAGTTCTTCATTCCTTTATCTTTTCTTTGTAATTTGTTTATGCAAAATACTTGGAAAAATGTTTCTACGAACATGAGTGGCTAAGAACTCTAGTTCTAGGGTTGTGGTTGACATAATTATTAGCGTTTATTAATTACATCTTCGTTAATTCGAATTATCATCTTGTGGTTGTTTCTTTAATTCTAGTTTTAATTTGTGAATGGATGTAGCTACCAATTCACCTTACTATCTATGATATGCTTGGGAAAGCCGTGTTTAGATTAGAGTAGAATTAGAGAGAGCTTGTTTCTGAACCCGTGGCTCGGGGAAAAATTTTGCGGTTAGGATAGGAATATACCTAACAGTCTTGCTTAATTAAAATCATATTATATTCGTTCATGATAGACTCAATACCATAGGAATATAGGGTTGATATATTGTGGGCAGGCGAGTAGTATTGTGGGAACATGCTATTCATATAAACGATCCGGTTAATTAGCAACCATAGATAATCTGGATTAACGAGTGTGATTATTGAACTTAATAGGATTGATAAACCAACCACAACCTTGGATTTTCATCTCCTCTGAAGTAAAATCTCATCATACCCATTTGCATTCGTGTTCATTTAGTTGTTATTTGTTTAATTTCCGCAATACTAGATTAATAGAAAAATATCACTCTTGATTATCTTGGACAATTGATTGATTTTAGTTTTCTTAGTTAACGATCAATCTAAGTCTCTGTGGGTTCGACATCCGACTTTCGAGTAACGTTATTACTTGACGACCACGTATACTTGCGTGTGTGTTTGGTCCCAACACTGACCATCCTCCAGAATACAGTAGGAGTCTATTTAGCACACGAGAGATAAAATAGGAAAGAAAAGATTAATTAGAATCTTTATGATTTGGTTCTAATGGTCCAGAGGAGATTGAGGAGTTGTGAATCTTGATTGAGAAAATCCTTAAAATATGGCATCACATTGAATGAGATTTGACGCCAAGTGATTGGCTCTTTCCTTATGTGAGAAATGAACCACTGCTGAAGGTTGGAGTTTATTCTTTTCACCCTTTTTCAAGCTGGAGGAAATGATGGAATGTACTTCTAGCTTGTCCCAAAAATGCCGAAATGTTAGATTTGACAAAGGCTTTATGAAGATGTCTGCGATCTGGTTAGAAGAGGGAATATATCGAGTCGTTAGTGCTCCAATAGCCACGTTTTCACGAACAAAGTGGTAGTCAATCTCTATGTGCTTCGTGCGCGCATGAAACACTGGATTTATGGTCATGTACAATGCGCTTTTGTTATCACAAAAGAGTTGTGGTGATTCATGTAATTTAATTCCAACATCTCTGAGTAAAAAGTTAATCCATACTAGTTCTGCTGTTATACTAGCCATTGACCTATATTCTGCTTCAAAACTTGATCTCGAAACCTTTGGCTGCTTCTTTGATGACCAAGAGATACAGTTAGCTCCCAGATATATGCAATAACCAGTAGTGCTTCTTCTAGTGTCTAGACATCCTGCCCAATCTGCGTCACAAAATCCGTATAGCTTTAGTGGACTCTAGGCAAGAAATTTAATTCCATAGTGCATTATTCCTTTGAGATAGTGAAGTATTCTTTTTACTGCTTTCATGTCCCCCTCTGTTGGCTCTTTGAGTTTTTGACATACCTTATTGACTGCATGTACGATGTCAGGTCGTGTATAAGTTAGATATTGAATCGCACCTACTAGAATTTAGTATTCCTTTGCCTCGACTAATTTTGAGTCTTCTGGTGTTGGTTGTGATTTCAATGCCATTGGTGTATTGAAGTGAGAACTTTCTATAAGGATTGCTCGGTTCAGAAGATCTTTGGTTACTTGACTTGTGATAGAGTAATTTCTCCCGAAAAATATTGTACTTCGAGCCCAAGAAGGTAATGTAATTTTCCCAAGTCCTTCAGTGCAAATTCTGAGCTTAGTTGACTTATTAATACCGGTATAAATTCTTCATTGTTTCCTGTAAGCAAAATATCATCGACATAAATTAGCATGAGCATAATAATGTTCTTTTTTCGTAAAATAAATAAGGAAGAATATGCCCTGCTACATATAAAACCAATGTGAATTAAAAAATCAGATAATCTGTTAAACCAGGCACAGGGTGCTTGTTTGAGTCCATAGAGTGATTTGCTTAGTTTGCACATATAATCAAGGAGTTTTGGATTCTTGAATCCCGGCGGTTGTTCCATGTATACTGTTTCTTTTAAAATACCATGGAGGAAGGCATTTTTGACGTCCAGTTACCTTAGTTTTCAACTTGACGAGACCGCAATAGCTAGAACAAATCTTATAGTAGTAGCTCTTACAATTGTACTGTAAGTTTCTTCATAGTCTATGCCTTCCACTTGTGTGTACCCTTGTGCAATCAGGCGGGCTTTGTATCGTTCTATTGATCCACCTTCCTTGAATTTGACTCGAAAAATCCATTTTGAACCAACTATATTAGTGTTTGTTGGTCTGGGCACAAGGGTCCATGTGTGATTTTCATTTAGAGCTTCCATTTCTTCTTTCATTGCTTCCTTCCAGTGGGAGTGAGCAAGAGCGTCTCGATATGATTTTGGAGTTGTAATGCTGGTGGTTGTGATGAATGTGCTATGATGCAATTTTCTGCGTTGCTGATCCTTTTTGTCTCGAATCTGTTGAGTTTCATTTGCTAGGTTAGGATCTAGTTCTGGATTATTTATCAACTTCATTCTAGTAACCATATGATTGCCTTTTGAGGAGATTTGGTGACTCGAAAATAAATTGATGATCAGTTGTTCGAGAATTATCAGAGTCAGAGGTTTTGTCTCCATTCTTGATAAATCTGGTTCTTTATTGTTGACCAGAAGTTGTTCCCTTTCTACTGCATGAGTTACTGTATTTTCTGTTGCATTGTCCAAGGCAGTAGTGAGTTTCGGCATAGAGTTATTTTCTGACTCTGTTTCGTACAACTGAGTTATCTTCTCATTTCTTTTTGATATTTGGTAACATGGTCTTCATCACATAGAGTTCACGAGCTCCTTTTTTGAATCTGTACATCAGTTTCTTCAGTGGATTTTGATTGTTGTGCACTCTCTTTTTGAATTGTGAAGTCAATCTCTTTCTTTCTCCATGCATCTGAATCGGGAAATGTTGTGACTTCTAGATTTTCCTGTATATATATTTCTTTGGAAGGAGCGTAAGGAAAAACATTTTCATCAAAAAAAACATGTCGAGAAATCCAAACCTTATTAGTTGAAGGATCAAGGCATCTATAATCCTTGTGAATAGGAATGTATCCAAGGAAAATACAAGAATACGTTTTCTTTGCAAACTTATTTTTTCCATAGTCTCTTAAATATGGAAAACATCCAAAAACTTTCAGACTCCCATAGTCAGAGTGGCGATTTTAAACAATTTAAAGAAATGAGTTTCCATTTTTAACGTTGTGGAGGGCATGCGATTTATCAAAAAGCATGCTGTTAGAAATGAATCAACCCAATATTTCAGAGGGAGATTTGCTTGAAATAGTAAGGTGAGGCATGTTTCAACAATATGACGATGCTTCCTTTCAGCCACACATTTTTGTTCTGGAGTATGTGGACAAGAAAATTGATGATAGATGCCACATTGAGATAAATGATTGTCAAACTCAGTTGATGTGAATTCACCTCCACCATCACTTTAAAAAACTTTTATTTTTCTTTCAAATTGATTTTCAACTTGTCTTTGAAATATAAGAAAATTTTCATAGAAATCAGATTTCTTTTTTAGAGGAAAAATCCACGTGTAACGAGTATAATCATCAATAATAACTGCATAGTATTTAAATTATTGGCAAGATAGAATTGGAGCAAGACCCCACAAATCACAATGCAGTTTATCTCGAGGAAATCTTGAAATATTATTTGATGAAGGAAAGGGAATTCTGCAATTCTTTCCCATTTGGCAACTAATACAGACATATTTTTCTTTTCCAACTAGAAACATTGATTAAATTTCTTGAATGTAGGATCTTCAAAAGTTTTGGATGAGGGTGACCCATTCTCTTGTGCCAAATATTTTCAGAGGCAGGATTTTTGAAAACAACAAAGACTTGATGCTTTATTTCATCTAGTGCATACAACCCTCCATTTTTGCGTCCTTTAGCAAGTGTTTTGCCCTCCGGGGACTCAACAAAAAAATTGTTAGCATTAAACTCAATAGTACATGCATTATCATGAGCTACTTGTCCCACATATATCAAATTCTTTTTAATGTTAGGAACAACCAGAACATTTTTAAGGTCTAGAGTACCACTTTTCCTCTCAAGTTTTCCTTCACCAATGTGAGAAATATTCAAAGTTTCCCCACTACCAACAAGAATTGTATCATTGCCTTATTAACGCATGACTTTCGAGAGTTTATCTGTGTCATTTAAAATGTGTGTTGTTGCTCCCGAGTCTGCACACAAATTTGGATCGTCTTCAGTTTTTAAACTTATTGCAGCAAGCGCCTTTGGTAGATTGTCCTCTGATTGGAAGGAATGGTCAAACCGATTCCAACATTCAAGGGCAGTGTGGTTGAACTTTCCACATATTTAACATTTCACAATGCTTTCTCCTTGTTGGTAAGGCGAGGTTTGTTTCCAATTGAAATTTTTTGCAATCTGTTTCATTTTTGTTTTCATTGAAATTAGTATTTCGGTGAGAGTTTGGATTACACCTCGCTGCTGGATTGAATCCTCTACCTCTGAAACTAAATCTGCCTCTGCCTCGACCCCGTCCTCATCCTCTTTGTCCGACAAAGGCTTGGTCATGGCGTGGCATGCTTTCTTTTCCTTCGTTGCTATTATTAAGCATCCGTTCATAGGCTTGCAATGATAAATTAAACAAATTGATGATAAGTGGGATAAGGTGGTTTGGTTAGCATAGCAGTTCGAAAATCTTGGTATTTTGGTCCGAGACCTCTTGCTAACTGAAACACCTTCTTTGTTTCATTTACCAGTTTCTTGATTGCTGCAAGACTATCACAAACACTTTTGAATTTCTTAAGATATTCATCTAGCGAGAGATTTCCCTTTTTTAAACTCATCAAAGTATCATCAAGCATCATTGCTTTTTCTACATTATGAGGAAGAATTTGTTCTTCAATGGATTTCAATACCTTTTGAGCCGAGGTTATATCTTCAAGGAGATCAGCACCTCTGTTTCAATATTCCTTAGCAGCCAAGCCTTTAACAGACCATCATTTTTTGTCCAGAGAATATAAATTGGATTTGGCTCAGTTTTCCCGTCAGCCTTAGTAATCTCCTTTGCTGGTTCGCTGCCTTTGATCAAATGATGTGCCATGTCTAAACTTTGAGTATTTGTCTCCATTTGTGATCGCCATAGCAAGTAATTGAAGCTGTCAAGTTTCATAGAGATAATGATGGAATACTGATGAAGAACTTGTAGAGTAAGTTCAGGTTCAGTGTTGGAAAGAGCGAAGGGGCCATGTGGTTGTGGTTGATCTCTCGTGAAGCTCTGATACCAAGAGAAAAATTTTAGAATTGCAATTCAAAGTTGTATTGCTTTCTCTGACTATCCTCCAGAATACAGTAAGAGTCTATTTATATACAAAAGCACACAAGAGATAAAATAGGAAAGAAACGATTAATTAGCATCTTTCTGATTTAGTTCTAACGGTCAAGAGGAGATTGAGGAGCTGTGAATCTTGATTGAGAAAATCTCTGGGATATGGCAGCACATTGAATGAGATTTGACACCAAGTGATTGGCTCCTTCCTTATGTGAGACATGAACCATAGCTGAAGGTTGGAGTTCATTCTTTTCAGTTTTTAGGGGGAGAACTTTACGGGACAAGTGTTAGTGTGTCACTTGTGTTTTCCTCTTCGTGAGGTTGTTCTCTCGATATTCTGTACTCTTTTTTTATATAGTGGATTGCTCATCTCCGCCGTGGACGTAGGTCAGTTGACCGAACCACGTTAAATGTTTGTGTCTCTTTTGGTATATTTCTCTTATGTTATCTGCTTTATCGTCGTTCAAGATTTGCTTTATTAGCTTCTACATGAAACCTAATTTTTTCCGTCCTAACATAATACTTTAGCAATATTAGAGTTGTTGCATAATATCTTGAATTTAGAGGTGTAAGATTAGGTTATCACCATATTTTAGAGAGCATGTACGATGACTTTTTATTTAGAGTTAAACTTTTATGCACTAACAGCACAAAAAAGTATATATTTATATATATAATCGAGTCACTTAGAAGGTAATTGCATATAACTCTATTTAATATAGCACCGATTTTTTTTAATCAAATCCACCCTTTTGTTGGTGTG
>NC_031995.1:3509790-3512370 GCF_001879085.1 Nicotiana attenuata | reverse complement strand
GGGGAGGGGGGGCGTTATAACTAATATTGTATCATTTTGATAAATAAAAAACTAACATATGGTGGGAGTACCAGTTCTCCCTTACAAGATTTATAACTAACAGAAAAGAAGTCTAAGGAAGACTTAAGTACAAGTCACAATATCTATCGATGATTGAATAACAAGATTTAATATTATTGATTGATAACATAGAATTAGTAAATAACATGTTATAATAAGTTAAATTATATTATGATATAAAAAAAACCATATATGCCACGAGCTTCCTCTTACCCCAAAACGAAGATTTAAAAAGAAAAAAATAAAACTATAATGTATATTTGATTAAAATAGCATCATATATGGTTGTTAAAGGTTTTTTCTTTTTATTTCGTTATGTATATTAGTCATAAATTTTTAATAAATTATTCCTGCTGCGAGAAGATGCGACCTATTAAAATCATGACTCTTGATATATATAATAAATAAACTTTGGACCATGGAAAAGACCTAGCTAGCTATGTAAAACTTTTACTGGACTTGTATGTAAGCTTGTAAAATAATATAATCAAAGTCTAGTTTGATCATCAAATAAATAGAGATTATTCTTGTGTCTTGACTCACGACTAAAGACTTTTAATTATTTTACCGATTCCCTGGTATACAAATTAAATACACCCTGATTGAAATTAAATTCAAATTCTTGTATTTGGACATTAGATTAAGTGTATGTAGAAAATGAAAAGTTGACCATGACTTCTGTTCAATCTAAACATTTTGACTCAAGGATTGAAGTCAAAGAATTGTTCGACTCTGAAATTGTAGTACAAAGTCTACCAAATTAAGAGGAATTAACTATATTGGGTAATTAGCTATATATGAATAATATTATATGATCATGTTTGGTAACTTTGCAAGGTCACAACACGAAGTTAATTAACAATTAAAATAATGAGTATATATAATCACAATACGTAAAGAGAATCCAAATTAGTATGGTTGGTCTTGTTCTTAATATATTTGTAACTACTCCAAACTCATGCACCGAGTAGCGAAGTCAGAAATTTCGCGAATGGTGTTCAAAATTTAATATACACATAAAAAATAATTTTTTACCTACATACACAATATAAATTTTTATATACAAAGCATACTTTTTCGACGAAGGATGTTCGGGTGACCACCCTTCAATGCATGTGGCTGCATGCAACGTAGTAGTATTAGTGCAGGATTTTGGAAAAAGTAAAATCATTAAATGTATGACTCATTGAATCTCATCATCTTCCCGAACTCCTTTGGGTCATCGGCCATCAATTAATTATGACACCGCTTGCTAAAAGTTTTGCGTACGCCCCTGACCGTTAGTACTAATAATGCAGGATTTTGGAAAATTAGATGTATGACTCATTGAATCTCAACGAAGAAGAATAAAATTAAAAATTGGCTGAACAATGACCATAGACACATGCAACTAATCAGTACTATTCAATAAATCAAAACCCAATAGTCAAATGTATATATATTTCAATAAGAAGACTGCTCCATTTTGGTTGTTATGAGTTTATGACTAGCTAGACAATACTACAAGAGAATGGAAGGGTCTTCACAACTGAACTGGCACAGTTTCATGCATCCCCATGTTGTTATCAACTATATACGTAATAATAACTCAATGATTAGGTTAGCCGAGGGTATATCAAAAACACCTTCTCCGCCTACCCGAAATAGGGGTAAGATCTGCGCACACTCTATCGTCTTCAGACCCGACACTATCGGAATACATACACTAAATATGTCGGAATACCCTATTAACTTTAACTCCACCTATAGTGAGTGGCGGAGCCACTTATAGGAAGGGGTGTCAAATGATACCCCTTCGCGGGAAAAATACCGTGTAGGTAGGTACAAAAATAAATTATATGTATATTATATGTATTGACTCCCCTTAATTTCCTGGTATGTTTAGTTTTATATATTTTAATACCCCTTAACGAAAATTCTGGCTCCACCAGTACTACCTATAGTCGAAAAGGTTTTAGATTGGAAGCTCAAAATCTTTGACGGGGATATATATTGGAGTTCACACAGTTGTGAATAATATTCTGCAATCTTTCAAATTTCAAAGGAGGGGAGCTAGACCCTGCCATTCCCTAGCAATACAGGACTACTGTCTAACCAAGTCTTGACAACCAAAATAGAATGCAGTTTTCTTTTTGAAATATGTATATTTTACTATTTTGTTCTAATTTATGGGATATAGTACTAGGGGCGGGCCGACGAATTTTGTGGCCTAAAGTGTTGTATATTTCAACAATGGAGGTTGAAATTGGAAGTGAATCTAAGAGATTAAGAAGAAGAATAACCTCTGAACAATACACTCATATGCTTACAGATGATCGAGATTGAGAAGAAGAAAGAGAAATTTATTATTCAACATAACCAACCCTTTACAATCCATATGTATTTATAGCTCACCTTCTACTGCTGAGCTTCACTAACAAACTAACTGCTACTGTCCCTTCTAATCGTATAACAGCTTTTATGTAAAATGTCTATAATACCCTTCTTAACTATTTAGCATATAACAACTACCCCCCCTCC
>NC_031995.1:3473557-3509770 GCF_001879085.1 Nicotiana attenuata | reverse complement strand
CGTTAAGAGTCCTTGTCCTCAAGGATAAAGTAAGGGAACTAATGTTTGAAAGCAGCAGCATCCATCCAAGTGCTATCCTCAGAAGGGCAGTTGAACCACTTCACCAAATATTGTTGATACTGTCTGTTGTGTTTGGTAACCACTCTGGTTTCAAGTATTCTTTCAGGGTCCAAAACAATGTGGCCATGGGAGGAAAGTGAAACTGGTAAATCAGAGACCACTGGATGGGAACCAACATACTTCTTAAGCTGAGAGACATGGAATGTGAAATGTATCTTAGCATGAGGTGGGAGTTGAAGCTGGTATGCCACAAAACCAATCTTCTTGAGTACTTGAAAAGGACCAAAATATTTGGGGCTGAGTTTGTGATATGAGTGACCTTTTAGGGACATTTGCCTGTAAGGTTGCAACCTTACAAAAACCATGTCTCCCACTTGAAACTCCCTGAAGGATCTCTTCTTATCTGCCAATGCTTTCATTTTCGATTGAGCAAGTGCAAGATGATGCTTTAGTAACCTGATTGTTGCTTCCCTAGCTTGTAGGCTTCTATCAACTTCATCCACCATGGAGCTATATGGAATATAGGGCATGTGTAGGGGAGGTTTTTGACCATAGAGTACCTCAAAAGGAGTCAATTTAGTGGCAGAATGGTATGTGGTGTTGTACCACCATTCTGCTAGAGGCAGCCAATGAGTCCAATTCTTGGGCCTATCTGTGCACATACATCTAAGATAACCTTCCAAACATTTGTTGACAGCTTCAGTTTGACCATCTGATTGTGGATGATAGGCTGTAGAATGATGTAATTGGACACCTTGGACATCAAAGAGAGACTGCCAAAACTTGCTCAAGAATACAACATCCCTGTCACTCACTATGGTCTGGGGCAGGCCATGAAGTTTGTAGATGTGATCTAGAAAAGTCTGGGCAACTGAGGCTGCAGTACAGGGATGTTTAAGGCCAATGAAGTGAGCATATTTGCTCAGTCTATCCACTACTACCATTATGATAGATTTGTTATGTGAATGTGGTAGTCCTTCAATAAAATCAATACTAATATCCTGCCATACTTTATCTGGAATAGGTAAAGGCTGCAGCAGGCCTGGGCTCTTCACACTCTACCCCTTACATCTTTGACATACTTCACAGCTCTTGATATATTCAAAAACATCTGTTTTCATCTTCCTCCAATAATACATTTGGCTTACCCTTTGCAATGTAGCAACCATACCTAAATGACCTCCTGTAGCCCCATCATGTAGGAATTGTAAAATCTGATGCCTTAGGTCTTTGCAAGGGCCAACAACTATCTTCCCTTTCCTATATAGCACACCATCTTTCAGCATGTATATGGTCTTAGCTAAAGGGTCATGCTGGAGCTGCTAAAGAAGTTGTTTTAGATGAGGATCAGCTGTATAAGAACCTCTGATCTGCTCTATGAAATCTGATGATACAGAAGAGAGTGTCAGCAGTTTTGCATCATGGTTGTCATCAGCCTTGGGTACTCTGGATAGAGCATCAGCTACTAAGTTGTCTTGACCCTTTTTGTAAGTGATTGTATAGTCATATCCCATCAGTTTAGACAACCATTTCTGCTGACTAGGAGTAGAAATTCTCTGTTCCATTAAGTATTTCAAGCTCTGGTGGTCTGTCTTGATTGTAAAATGCCTACCAATGAGGTAAGGTCTCCACTTCTGCACAGCTGCCACAATGGCCATCATTTCCCTCTCATAGGTAGATAGTTGCTGATGTTTGTCACTCAAAGCCTTACTCATATATGCTAAGGGGTGGCCTCCCTGCATCAGAACAGCTCCAATACCCACCCCATAAGCATCAGTTTTAATAACAAATTCCAAAGAAAAATCAGGAAGTGCAAGAACAGGAGTTGTACTCATTGCTACTTTGAGTTGCTCCAAAGCTGTGTTTGCCTTACCATTCCATTCAAATTTATCTTTCTTTAACAATTCAGTCAAGGGCCTTGCTAATGCTCCATACCCTTTAATAAATCTTCAATAGTACCCTGTCAAACCCAAGAAGCCCCTCAATTCTTTCACTGTCTTTGGTGCTGGCCATTCCACCATCACTTTAATCTTCCCTGGTTCAGCTGTTACCCCATCTTTTGTGATAATATGACCTAAGTATTCTACCTCAGATTGACCAAATTGGCATTTACTCATCTTAACAAACAGAGAATTTTCTTTCAACACATCAAAAGCTTTCTGTAAGTGTGTCAAGTGGTCTGACCATGAGGAACTGTATACTAATATAGCATCAAAGAACACCAAAATAAACTTTCTTAAGTATGGTTGGAATACTTTGTTCATCAAACTCTGAAATGTGGATGGAGCATTGGTCAGTCCAAATGGCATGACCACAAATTCATAGTGACCATGATGGGACCTAAATGCAGTCTTTTCTATATCTTTCTCATGCATCCTAATTTGATGGTAACCAGATCTTAGGTCTAGTTTTGAAAAATACTTACCCTCTCCCAGTTCATCTAGTAGCTCTTCAATCACAGGTATAGGAAATATATCTTTTACTGTGTGATTGTTTAGTTGTCTATAGTCTATGCATAACCTCCAAGTACCATCTTTCTTTTTCACCATAATAGGAGAAGAGTAGGGACTTACACTTGGTCGAACAACCCCTGCATCCAGCATTTCTTGAATCATCCTTTCAATCTCATCTTTTTGATTTGCTGGATATCTGTAAGGCCTTACATTCACTGGTGGTGTTCCTTCCTTCAAAATGATCTTATGATCATGATCTCTATGAGGAGGTAAGTTCTTAGGGGTTGCAAACAACCCTGAGTACTGGTCAGCAGGGTCTGTAACTCCTCAGGTACTTCTTCCACTTGATTAGAGCTGCAGCATGCTATTCCTCCATGAATTGGTTGAACATCTGCTACTAACATCATACTCAAGCTTCCAGTCTTATTCAGTAGTTTCTCCATTTGTTGATCTCCAATTACTTTGGATGTGCCCGGCTGACTGCCCCTCAATGAAACCTTCTTGCCTCCAATTTGGAATTCCATCTTCAATTGCCTAAAGTTCCACTTGATATCCCTTAAAGTAATGAGCCATTGAATGCCCAATACCACATCAGCACCCCCTAATGGCATGACTAACATGTCAGCCTTGAATAACACTTCTTGCATCCTCCATGCTACTCCTTTACTCATGAAAGAGCTGTGCACTTTGCTTCCATTTGCTTCTGACACTGAAAAAGTAGGAATAGTATCCAGCTTGCACCCTAGTTTCTTTGCAATGTCAATGTCCATGAAATTATGTGTTGAACCAGAATCTATCAACACATGGACCATTTTCCCTCTTATTCCTCCCTTCACTCCCATAGTCCTGTAGTCTACAGTTCCATCTAGAGCATGAACTGACATTTGGGGACTAAGGTTGGAATCTTCACAGCTTTCCTCTTCCACCACATACTCATCCACTTCCCCTTCATCACCACCTTCCTCTACCTCTATAATGAACAATTGCTTTTGTTTCTTGCACACATGGCCAGGTGTGTATTTTTCATCACACCAAAAGCATAGTCCTCTAGCCCTTTTCTCATTCATTTCTGCACTTGTAAGCCTCCTTGATGACTTTACTGCTGGTCGTCCATAGGTATTAGGATTTTTGCTTATCTCTGCCCCTTTCCCACTGCTAGAATATTGACCCTGAGAGTAACTTCTCGACCCTGAGTTCCAAGAAGTGCTAGAAGTTGGAAGTATGGGTTTAAAAGTCCTCATTGTCATAGGATTCTGGTTTCTCTGTAGTTGTAGAGAGTGTTCAGCTAACTTAGCCAAACTATAGGCCTTCATCAGTGTTCTTGGGGCTAACATCCTCACCTGAACTTCAATTTCTGGTTTTAATCCCTTCAAAAAACAACTGATGGAATGCTCCTCCGACAGCTCTACTTGATTAAGCAGCCCATCAAACTGATCTAAAAATTCTTGAACCCCACCAGTCTGTTTTAATCGCAACAATTCAGATAGGGGATCCTCATACAAATTATGCCCAAATCTCATATACAGATATCTCACATAATCTCCCCAATTAGGAAACCCCCTTCCTACTCTAGATTTCATCATCGATTGATGCCACTGTAAAGCCCTTCCTTCTAAATTGATAGAAGCAAGCCTAACCTTCTGTTCTTCAGAAGTGTTGTCATATTCAAAAAATTGTTCACATCTATACACCCACCCTTTTAAACCTTCCCCATTAAATTTTGGGAATTCAATACGAGCATATCTATTACTTCCATTAAAGCCGTTACCTGTTGTATGTAATCCCCCACCATCGACTGGGTTTGGTGCGACTGGTGTTGTTGAAGTCGCCGGAGCTGAATTAGCCGTCATCACCGCCATTAGTTGACGAATTTCATTGATCATATCGTCATGGCGTTCTCCCAGTATCCGGACCTGCTCCCTAACTTCGTCCACATCCCGTCGTAATTCAGTGTTTCTGGTTGTTTCCGGCATAGTTTATGGCCAAGGTTCGCAAGCTCTGATACCAATGTTGTATATTTCAACAATGGATGAAAATTGGAAGTGAATCTAAGAGATTAAGAAGAAGAATAACCTCTGAACAATACATTCCTATGCTTACAGATGATCGAGATTGAGAAGAAGAAAGAGAAATTTATTATTCAACATAACCAACCCTTTACAATCCATATGTATTTATAGCTCACCTTCTACTGCTGAGCTTCACTAACAAACTAACTGCTACTGCCCCTTCTAATCGTATAACAGCTTTTATGTAAAATATTTATACTACCCTTCTTAACTATTTAGCATATAACATAAAGCCAAACTTTACGAGGGGCCTTAACTTTTTAATTTTTTTTATTATTTATTTGAAGTCTATTTTTTTTAGCTTTTCTTAGATACAAAGTTATTAATAATTCTATTATAATCAATAACTCCTAATAAGTATTTCTCAATTGACAATATCGCTAATCCATTTAACCTTTCTTTGACATTGTTGTTCTTAGGTAAGATTTTATCGATTTTAATTTTGAAAATGTCTTTCTGCTGAAGCAACAGTAATATGAGTTATGAATACTATTCCATAAGCAATTTAGACATTTGGAAAAGAATTATATCTTTTTATTTGATTAAGTGTATCAATTAAACTGTTATTTTCTAATTGTACTATTTTTCTTAATACTTTTAATTCAGAAAATAAATCTAGACCATCAATATCGAATTAATTATTATGCTTTAAGGAGCATTCAAGGTTAAGGCAATATATTTTTCAAATTTCCAACATCTAGTGATGTTAGTTTTTACTGCCAAATAGAAAACCAAATATATTTTCATATGTTTCGAATTGTTCAAATCTATTTTGAAATGAAAAAATAGCCTTGTCTATTATGTATAAAAGTAATCAACTCTAATGGACTCTTCGAAAGATTTTGAGATTTTATTATCAGCATGCGCATCAAATTGTTACTTCCTATATATCACACGTTTCTTACGAAATTCGGGTTCGATATTCATTTCAAGTGCAATTTCCTTGGTAGAAATCATAGCACTTGCAAATCCTTCTTCTCTATATTTGTTAAAGAAAGAAATCAAAGTTTTTCACTTTACAAAACTCTTTTTTAAACTTATACATAGTCTATTAGGTGTAACAAAAAAATGCCCCCCCCCCCCCACACACACACACAAATATGGGGCCTAAAGCGATTGTTTTACTTGCTTTATGAGAGGGCGACCCCTATACAGTACTAATTGCATGTGTCTATGGTCATAGGTCACTCAAGCCACATATATCTACACTCCTCATCAAAAGTTTGAATTCAGATTAACTCGTAGCCAGTAGACTATATTCACCCTAAGTACCTTCATAAGATGCATGAGTTTGGGGTGGCTATGCAAATAAAGAACGAGTTGATCGTATCTAGCATGAAAACACGTTTGCTTATTCAGACATAATTAGTAAATAAAATTATTATTTTTCGTTAGTAGTTTAAACTTTTAGATGAGATGATTCTGGACTCAAATAAAACACACACCTCAACTTTGACATTATCTTTAAGGTTGATAATAATTTATATTTCCTCTGTCTCAATTTGTGTGGCGAAGCTCAAACTCCTTAATTTTACCGTAAATTCAGACATGAAATCTTTAAGTTTTTGAAACAAAATTTATATATTTGAAAACTCTTTAAAAAGTACTAAAGTCACAATAACTATCAATTCAAAATATTTAAAAGACATATGAAAAAATTACTTTTAAAAAAAAGTCGTTTGACTCTCAAAATCCGAATTCTGCCACATAAATTAGGGCCGAGGGAGTAGTTAAATAGTAGTCAGCTGAGCGATTCTTTGAGGGTAACATCAAATTATATAATATTGTCCCGTAGCTAATTTCCATTTTTGCTGATTCTTTTTTGTTTTACAGTTCTTATTCAAGCAATCTGTTGAGCAATTTATCAAAATAATATTCCTTTTGGTCGACTTTGTCCCAGACTTTTGAAAAATATAATTTTCTGACTTCAACCTTTGAGTCAAAGTGTTTAGATTGAAACGATCGTGGGTCAAAATCAACACTTCATTTTACCTACACATAATAATCTAATATCAAGGTACAAGGTCTTGGGTTTACAATCCAGGCTGTTTTTATTAAGGGGGAATTAACGCTCAAATACGAGGTCGATTACTGTAACTTTTGCTTAAATAGTATATTTGTATCTAAAAAAAATTACCTATTAAATATGTGTACACATATTAAATTTAAAAGTCAGTTATTAACACTTGAACTCGTCATGCTAAAATTCAAAACTCATAAAGTTGAAATCCTAACTCTACCTTATTTTATTTGATGATCAAGTTTGACTTGGGTTAGAATATTTTTAAAACTTACTAGTTTAGCTAGGTAAGTCCTTCCTATGGTCCAAAGTTTATTTATTACGTAAAATTTATGTTTTAAATAGATAGCATCTTATGGTCGTTACAATGTATTAAAGTCTCTAATTCATATGATTTGTAACTCTGTCACTGAACTATCTCTCATCAATATTTCTCTGATTAACAAAGATAACAAATTAATACAAATAAATCAAACATCAAATTACAGAACTTACCGAGAAAGAATTAAATATATTCCTCCGACATGTTATTTTCTGTACTATTTATATAGTCATTTCGGATAATATGTCACAGCACCATTTGATACATTGAACCATTAATTACTTATAGGAGGGAAACCGAATATATATGTAGAACGAAGAAAGAATAGGAATAGCACATGATCATTAGTGGAATCCCAGTTGTGCTTATAGAAATGATTTACGTATACTCTTCAATATTAATATACAAGTATAAATATAATGTGATATATACATCAAATTGGAATATCTTGCATTATATTAATACATTTCAAACATTGGATAGGACTCTCATTTCCCTTCAAGCTTCTTCACATCTTCTGGGATGTTTCATTTGATTCCATGATCCCATGGGCTGCAGAAATTTTGTAAGGGTCACCTTATCAATTCTCAACTTTTTTCTCTGTTTGTGAGAATAAATGGTTCATGCATATTTGCCACTATTTTGGACTTCAAAACACCCCACGAATCTCGTATCGACAAAACACGGGAGAAATGTTGTGTATATAAGAAAACAACCCTTATACTCTAGTTACGCATTTTATAGGGGTGAAATTCAAAAATAGCCAGATTTATAAGTGGTAATTAAAAAATAGCCACGGTTTCAAAAGTAATCGAAATTTAGCCATTTTTCATGTTAAGATAAATCTGAACGAAAACACTGTTCAAAATCCGGAAAATATCCCAGCATAATATACTGGACTTCCAGCATAATAAGCTGGAAGTTCATACACATGTGCTCCAATCTCCATTATATTATGCTGGAACTTTCCGTGTGTTGGAGTTCCAGCATAATATGCTGGAAGTTCATACACAGGTGCACCAATATCCGGTATATTATGCTGGAACTTTCCGTGTTGCAGCAAAATAGTGACTATTTTTCAATTACCAATCCGAAAACTGGCTAGCCCACTGCTATTTTTACGTTTTAAAGTTGTGCGGTCCTAGACCCAAGGCGAACAATATCATTAGTGCGTTGGGTTGTTACATTTAGTTCCCCTAGATCCCTTTTTCTCTTAATTCTCTCCCTCATAGCTATCACTCTGATGGCTCTCTCTATCTTGTGGCAAAATACATGTAGTTGTTTTTGTTCTTTGCTCTACTAAGAAACTTCCATGGATTGTTACATTTAACTAATTGTTGATTAATACATGGATTGCTCTACTAAGCGTTGAGCTCTACTAAACGAGATTTAAGGACTTTGACCTCCAAATGTAGTTAACAAGTACCAGAATATAACTAAAATACCAAGGGCCAACGCGAAATATATCTAGTCATCTACATTATGCCAAATATTTTCATTATTTAATTAAAGAACATTCTACGACTTTTCTGTAAAAATATTTGTCTGCTTCCTTTGAATATTATAATGCTTCATCAGGCTGACAATTAGAATAAGCAACATACACAAATATACATACAAATACAAATGACATATTTTTGTCTCAAATAAAATAGCCTACTCAATCTCAAAAGTATTGTGCTCTTTTTGTCTCCAAAATGCAAGGTCAACATGTTACCAGGCATGTCTCTGTGAAAATTTTAAGCAAACTTATATTTTCAAATATATTCTTGATCGATGCAACTAAGGGACGAAAGATGCAATGAAATTCAACTGATTTTTTTTTTTTTTTTAATTTGAAGCAGATTGAGAAATTTGACTAAATGAAATTTCCATTTCATAACTAACAAACTTCGCGTAACAACAATATCAGTACTACAACACAATAAAATATAGCCAAAAATGCAAATGTCAACAATACTATAGAATTATTTATTAACACTAACTATTTGACAATTAATAGTACCTATACGTACCTAGCAAAATACATGAATATTGTAACTGGGTAACTAGCGTAACGGGTAAAGTTGCTGCCATGTGACCTCCTGCCGTGGAAACAGCCTCTTGTAGAAATGCAGGGTAAGGCTGCGCTGCGTATAGTAGATCCATATGATCCGGCTCTTCCCTGAACCCCGCGCATAGCTGGAGTTTAGTGCACCGGGCTGCCCTTTTATACGTACCTAGCTAATGTAAAGATTGTTATGGACTTATTCTTACAAGTCTAAGCACGTGCCTTGTAGCAATCACCTCTCTCTTTTTCTCACTTCATTTCACATAGTCTCATCTCATGCAAATTCCTATAAATACCACCTCAAACCCTCACGTCCAAAATCATCCCATCTTTCTATATATAAACTCTCAAAATTATATATATATACACACACTCAAGTTCTATTTCTTCCTTGATTATACTCGAGCTATTTTTCTAATGGCTATTATTCGTTCGAAAATTGGAATAATTGGAGCTGGAATAAGTGGAATAGCAGCAGCTAAACAGCTAGCTAAGTACGAGCCAATTGTGTTCGAAGCCACGGATTGTATTGGAGGAGTGTGGAAACATTGTTCATATAGGTCTACTAAATTGCAGACTCCTCGTTGTGACTATGAGTTTTCTGATTTTCCATGGAGTCAGAGGGATAATATGAGTTTCCCTACTTATGAGGAAATATTGGAATATTTGTATTCCTATGCTCAATATTTTGATGTGTTGAAATTTGTCAAGTTCAACTCTAAGGTGGTAGAGATCAAGTTCGTTGGTGATCAAGAAATGAATTATTTTGGTGCTAAAATTAATGGTGAATATGGATGTTTGTTGAATGGAAAACCAGTTTGGGAGGTTGCTGTTCAAACCAATCAATCTGAAACTTTACAGGTTCTTCTTAATTTCTCTTCATTTTTAACATTTTAACATATAACTAAAGTATATGTTACATGTTTCGTCCGTCTATTTTCTGGCTCTTAGTTTGCTGTTATCATCTTTCTGTCCCTTATTGTTGATATTGCTATTTCTACTATTTCTTTCCATCTTTCTTGAGCCGAGTGTCTATCCGAAACAAAACGTATATGTTGTTCGGGTTGATTAGAAGGTGCAGAAATAGCTAGAACTGAATGCGGAAAGTATGAAAAAACATCTCGTAATGTATTTAACCAGAAAATAGATTATGCCTCTCTACCCTTCAAAGGAAGAGTAAGATCTGCGTACATACTACCCTCCCCAGACCCCACTTGTCGAACTTCACTTGGTCTGTTGTTGTTGTTGTTGTTGGCCTAAAGTATACATGTTATTATATTTCATTTTCTTTCTTAGTTTTCAATAAAATTAAGAAGAATGGATCTAACCTAAATTGGCATTTAATGTTTTATTCTTTTTTCAGTGGTACGCGTTCGAGTATTTGGTGATGTGCACTGGAAAATATGGAGATATACCAAATATGCCAAATTTTCCACACAAAAAAGGACCAGAAGTGTTCAAGGGTAAAGTTTTGCATACTCTTGATTACTCTAAACTTGATCAAGAAGCATCTACTAAGCTTCTGAAAGGGAAGAAAGTTGTGGTGGTGGGCTATAAAAAATCAGCAATAGATCTTGCTGTTGAATGTGCTGAAGCAAATCAAGGTAATTAAAATTTTCTGTTCATTATATATTCATACATCAAAGAACACAGTACTCCTTAACAAAGATTTCTGTTCACCGATAAGGGTTTTGTAGTAGAGTGGTAAATATTCCTTCATCCTTAATTACCAGAGGTCTCGGGTTCGAACCCTGAGTATTGAGTCGCCTTTGTTAAGGAGTGTTTTATCCCCTAATATAGGACTTTCCGGCGCGAATCCGAATTTAGTCGGACCCCAATGCGAGTAGCGGACAACGGGTGGGAAACCCAAAAAAAAGAGTTGTGTTCAATGCATAGTTTCTCCTTTAATCTTCATCAGCAACTAGATATTGTTACAACTATCAGCATAATATAATATAAAAAACAAAACAAAAAATGTAATGTCCAAAAGCAGGCAATAAAGAGAGGGACGTTAGTTTGTCAAAATCCATAAAAGGAAATTAAACTGTGGTTGTTGACATGAGTAATATTCTTATATTGCATGAAAATGCTAGCTGTTGCCGTAGTTATCATATTGATTAATCAACTCCAACATACTCATAACTTTCCACGTAAACCTCAACTTTACAATTATTTTAGTTTCTGTCACCAAAAAAGGGACCAGAGAATAAATGTCAAAAGCATAGTATTTTGATTTTTCAAGTCTCATGCTTTGACTTCAAGACTGCATCATAAGTATATTTTTCTTTCAAAGTCACACGCATTAAATATTTAGTGACCAATTTGCTTTTTTATTTTGGTCTAAAATAAGTGTCCATTTATATAACCAAGAAATAATTTAATTTATTTTTTCAAAATTACCCTCATATACGTATCCTTAAAAAGTCTTTTACTCCTCATATTAACTATGCTGCAACATTTAATTAAGAATAGTTTAGTCATACTAACTATTTTTGTCTAGAATTTAGTATTTTCTTAATGGGTGTGCCAAAAACAAATTGATCACTTATTGTAGACGGGAGAGAGTAATAAATTTCAAGGTTGAAATACAGAAACCACTAGCTTTATTTTTCACTTCTAATTTTTGCTTATCTTTTGAACATGTTTGTTTGTAACTGCTTGTAGGACCTGAAGGCAAAGCTTGTACAATGGTAGTAAGAACTTTGCATTGGACAGTTCCACATTACTCTATTTGGGGTTTGCCATTTTACTTGTTCTATTCTACTAGATCTTCTCAGTTCCTCCATTCAAGACCCAATCAAGGCCTGATCAGAACCCTACTTTGCCACTTGCTTTCTCCTCTGGTCAGCCCCATTATTTTCTTGTGTGTGTGTGTGTGTGTTTTTCTTGAAATATAGTGCATCATTTCACATAGGACTAACATAAGTGTCATATATATATTGCGATAGAGACGAGGAGCTTCGAAGTTAATCGAGTCCTATTTGGTATGGAAACTTCCACTGGAAAAGTATGGACTGAAACCAGAACACCCTTTTGAGGAAGACTATGCATCTTGTCAAATGGCTATTTTGCCTCATAATTTCTTCGCCGAGGCTGATAAGGGCAAAATCTTGTTTAAAAGAACATTGTCGAAGTGGTGGTTCTGGGAAGGAGGAATCGAATTCGAGGACAACACCAAATTGGAAGCTGATGTTGTCATACTTGCAACTGGTTTTGATGGGAAGAAAAAGCTCAGAGACATATTACCAGATCCCTTTCGCAGTCTGCTAGAGTTTCCCTCTGGCATGATTCCATTGTACAGGTAATTAGGCAATGAAACATTTCTATTTATTCCTAGCCAGAGAAATATTGTTGATAGGGCCAGCTAGAGGGAAAGGCCACTGGAGTGGTGGCTTTAGGCCACAAATTTTATTGAGCCGCTTCTCATAGTTGATGGTTGATGCTGAAAAACTTTCATTTTTCAATTCCTTAACAGGGGTACAGTTCATCCATTGATTCCAAATATGGCTTTTGTGGGCTATCTTGAAAGTGTTTCAAACCTGCATTCAGCTGAGATACGTTGCATTTGGCTGTCACGACTAGTAGATGATCTATTTAAACTTCCATCTGTTGAGAAAATGCTCGAACAGGTAACACAAGAAATGGAGATTATGAAGAGGACAACAAGATTCTATAAGAGAAACTGCATTTCCACTTTCAGTATCAACCACAGTGATGAAATCTGCGAAGAGATGGGGTGGCAATCATGGAGGAAGAGGAATTGGTTGGCTGAAGCCTTTAGTCCCTACAACAGCCAAGATTATGCATGGGGGAAGTAACCAAATTCAGTAAAATCTGAAAATACCCTGCTTAATTATGTAGTAGTTTGTTATTTCATGTATCTGCTTATGCAGTATATTTCTCTGATTAGAAAGGGAGGTAAAAAGAAAACGAATAAACATCACATGTATGAACGGTCTCAAGCGAGGTATTAGGACTAAAGTTTCTGTCTTTACTAGTACAAAAGGAGGAATAAAGGTTCTTTTGAATCAACTTCTACCATTTGAGTTACTCCATTTTCATTTGCAATTTAGTATACCATCGATCACTATCGATGGGGCTTCGACAACAGTAAGAAGTAGCAAGCTAAAGCAATTGAAGAAAATCATCCATTATGCAGTTACTACAAAGAGTAAAGGCCCATATATAAAAGTTTTATCACTCACAGGAGGCCGCGAGTTTAACATTCTACAGCATAAATTGTAGCAAGACTCCAAACTAACAGCTCCTTTCACATATCTAACAACTAAAAATGGTTGTACAGACTCTCAGATCACATACAATTGGCAGAAAAAGTACGAGAAATTTAATGTTTAAAAGGCAGGAAAAGAATGTAGAAAGGAGAACCTTAATATTTAAAGGCTTTGAAGTAACTTCAATGTTTCATCAATATGCTTTTCAGGTTGGAACTGATTGTTATATATGAGTTGAACCACTCCATTCTTGTCAAGCACATAAGTCTGTCTTCCCGGCAATGCACCAAAAAGGTCTCCTGGGATCCCCCATTCTTTCCTAACTTTGTTGCCTTCATCACACAATAAGGTAAATGGGAGTCTGTACTTCTTTGCAAAGGCCTGCAGAATCAAACACCTCGGCTCGGTTATCCTCAAAAGATGGCAACAGAACACAACCTAAATATTTGGCTGTTTAATAAGGTAGTTCTCATTAACCAAGTAAATGTGTAATACCTTGTGAGAAGCAGGATCATCTCCGCTAATTCCAACAACTTGAGCTCCTGCTTTCTTGAATTTTTCGTAAGAGTCTCTGAAGGCACATGCCTGTAGACAGTTTTCACATATCGGTTATCACCAAAAGTAACTTTCGCAGATCATTGTTACAAAGCTGTTAAACGAAAAATAATAGTCTAATACTCTTCCCAATGTAAATCTAACTCTGACTAGTTCAATTTTCAACAACAGTTATCTAGAAAAGAACAAAACTATGATCAACACTAGAGCCAATAAAACACAGTCTAAAAAATATAAACTGAGAAGGAAGAAGCAATTGTCCACTGATTTCCAGACGACGATTCAAACAATAAGTCTAAAGAGGGCAGCCTGGTGCACTAAGCTCTCGGTATGCACGGGGCCCGGGGAAAGGTCGAACCACAAGGGTTTATTGTACGCAGTCTTACCCTACATTTCTGCAAGAGGCTATTTCCACGACTCAAACCCGTGACCTCCTGGTCACATGACAATAACTTTACCAGTTACGCCAAGGCTCCCCTTCTCAAACAGTAAGTCTATCTTGTTACTTATAAGAGGAAGTGCTACCAAATCCATAAAATCGAAACTTCGCATAGACTAGCCTATGAAGTGTTGAGGTACATAAACACCGGACATTTGAATTAAAATGCAGTGAGGCAGAGGACCTAATATGCTGATGATTTACAAATAGGTCAGAATTGGAAGGTCATACAAAAGAGGACCTTGCAATTCCATACTAAGCTTCATATTACCAGTACAGTAACCGTGTAAATGGCAGTCCGGTGCACTAAGTTCCCGCTACGCGCAAGGTCGGTGAAATGCCCGGACCACAAAGGTCTATTGTACACAGTCTTACCCTGCATTTATGCAAGAGATTGTTACCATGGCTCGAACTCTTGACCACCTGGTCACGTGACAGCAACTTTACCAGCTACACCACGATTTCCCTTCAGTACACTATGTTTAATATTTTTTATTTTTTTTTGGTAATACTATGTTTAATCTTGACTTCATGATTCCAGGGAATTTTTCATCAATACACTATTTATAAAGGATAAAAATTTCTCCAGTTCAGTCACACAATCAGAGTGATGTTTTAAGCAGCTTGTTTTAAATCTTTTCTTCATAAATGTGAAATTACAGGACTAATAAGAAATAGAACTGCAAAATCTAAGTATCATACTAAGATATACCTGTTTGGTGCAACCAGGAGTTTCATCAGCAGGATAGAAATAAACCACAACAGGTTTGCCTTTAAACTTGGAAAGGCTCACATTTTTACCATCTTGATCTTTCAATGTGAATGGTGGAGGCACTGTACCTTTGTTCACCTACAAACATCCAATAAAATTCAAAGAGAATATTAGAAATCAAGAAAACACTAATGAAACTAAAAAGCTAAGAGAAAGTAACAAATGCAATGCAATTTATTTTACCTTAGCAACAATGGAAGTTCTAGAACAAGAAGAAGAAGGGGTTGAAAAAGAAGGTGAATTTTGGACTTTAAGACCATAAAACTGAGATTGTGATGATCTGGAGACAATGGTGAGGTTCTGGGAAATGGGGATTTTTGGGGTTTGACTGTGGAGCAGAGAAGGGAGAGTATGTTTTACAGAGATGGAAAGAGAAGCCATTTTGGAATATGTGATAAGATAATTGTGTGTCTATTGCTGAAGAAAGACAACACTGAGCTGCTTGTTATTGTATGGATTTCAAGATTGTTGATTTTGTATAGTTAAGACAGTGTGTGCATGTGAGCAAAGATGAGATGGGGTTTTTGACGTGGAGCATTGTTCACCCCAATATCCGATTATTGACAGTACGGTCGAAATATTAATTTTCTTTTCCTTTTGCTCTTTTTATAATGGAAAAGAAGTTTAAATTTATTGGAAGATTTGGAGATTAATAAGAATATAAGAAACGATGTTCGTAAATAAAATACTAGAGATCATAAAGACAAATTATTTTATTCTATTCTCTTTGTAAGTGGGTATAAGAGATCTTTTTCTTCAAGTTTATATTCTTTTGGTTTTCATCCGGTGTCCGGTATCTGTATTGGAGCCCAACTATATCCGTATTTGCGCCGCGTAGTGCCCCATTCGGGTGGAGGGGAGGGGGAGGAGAGAAAGCGCTCCCTACCAAGGATTCAAACCAAGACCTCTCGTTAAGTAAAGAAGAATCACATCCGCTACCCCACATACTTTGGCGCCGTCTATGGGGATTCCCTAGTAAAATTTGTAATTTCTTCTAGATCTATAACTATCACGGGTTGCTAAAAAAAAAAACAGAGAACAAAACTCTTTTTTCCTTGTACACACAGATCTCACATGACAGGTAACAGAGAAGAAAGAATGAGGGTAGTGGCCGACCTCACCACCAATCTTTTAAACACCATCAATGAGGTTTATGAGACAGAAGGCGAGGACATAACACCTAATGCCTTTCCCAGGAGAGGCGGGTCGCCTCTCCCTCACGGCAGTATCGCAACGTCCCACGGTAAATGAGCTTCTACGTCCACAACGGAAGAGACGCCACCAGCAGTGAAAAAGCTCCTTGAGACTTGGCTAGCTAACACGCTAACCAGCATCCTCAACAAGCCCGCCCAAGAGACAGTCAGAGAAAACGCAAGGACTTGCATTACACCGACAACGGTCGAGCAGCATGGCCCTTTCTCTCCAGTAATAGGTATTACTCACACTGTTAATAATGCAGGTGACGATACCCTTACAGCCATTTTGAAAAAGATAGAGGAAATGCAAAACGAGAACAAAGTGCTTCAGGACCATATGAGAGAGCACCAAGAAAGAGTCAACAATATACCAGGCGCCCCGAAACTCTTGCCAAAAAGAGATGTTGGTCGGTTTGTCGAACAACCATACAGTGATGAAGCTGCCCTGCATGCCATACCAAAGACCTTCAAAATGCTGCCCTATCTGAAAATATATGATGGTACGACCGATCCTGAAGATCATGTGACTCACTATGTCACCACTGTAAAAGACAATAACCTCGCCAAAGAACAAGTATCCTCCATCTTGTTGAAGAAGTTCGACGAGACCCTCACCGGAGGAGCATTAACTTGGTATTCACAGCTGCCGGCGCGTTCCATCGAAACATTCGAAGAAATGGACGACAAGTTCGTAATGGCCCATGCTGGGGCTAAAAAGGCGGAGGCAAGAGTGAACGACTAATTCGCCATCAAACAATTGCCCGGAGAGAGGCTGAGGGACTTCCTCTCTCGATTCAACCGAGTAAGGATGACCTTACCAAATATATCGGAAGGAATGGTCGTAGCAGCTTTCTAAAACATGCTGAGCAGGAATGGCTCAAGGGCGACCAGAAAGTTAATAAGTCGGCTTATGAAATACCCTCCAACCACTTGGGATAAAATACATAACGCTTATTGTGACGAGGTCCGTGCAGACGAGGACGACCTAAATGGGCCAACCCATCGGTTGACCTCGGTACAGGCCGAGTCCAGAAAGTATCGAAGAAACGATATCAGGAGGGACCTTGCAGCTCCACGACCTAACCGAGAACGGCATCAGCCATATATTAGAAGCGCCATCATGCCCCCCTCCCGCCACGAAGAGGGACCACCTAGACCAAGGACAGGGACTCACCAGAATGAGAGAGGTATGCCCCCTTTGTTATCCGCTCACAATTTTTGTGTGTCACCCTCAGAAATAGTCTACGCATTGGAGAAGCTCGGACCAAAAAGTGGCCATAGAACATGAGGTCAGATCCAAGCACCAAAAAGTCAGATGCCCTCTGTGAGTTCCACCAAGAGCGAGGTCACAAAACTGAGGACTGCATCGCTCTAAGGCAGGAGGTCGTAAACATGCTTCGCCAAGGACACCACAAAGAATTGCTGAGCGACCGGGGGAGGACCAACTTTTCCCGAGGACGTGAACAGCACCAGGGACCTCCGAAACCACCCTCACCGACCTGCACCATTCAAATGATCATCGGGGGCGGCGACAACGCTTCAATCAATAACGTAAAATTCACCACAACACACAAGCTTAAACAGTCGATCACTCACGAACGGTATGACGAACTCGAAGAAAGTATCATCTTCGATAAGTCAGATACCCACGGTTTGGTTTTCCCTCATTATGACACCCTTGTTATCACTTTACGAATATTAGATACAGATGTGAGACGCATTATGGTGGACGATGGAAGCGGCACGTACATTATCCACCCTCGAGTACTCGCACAAATGAACTTGAGGATAAGATTGTGCCGCATTGCATCATGCTAACAGGTTTTAACAATGCAGTTGAACGAACATCTGGGAAAATCACACTCCCCGTCCTGGCCGGTGGCGTCACTCTGGAAACCACATTCCACATCATGGACCAGGATACGGCGTACAACGCCATAATAGGCTGACCCTGGATACATGCCATGAGGGCCACCCCCTCCAGCTTGTACCAAGTTATCAAATTTCCAACCCCATGGGCCATGGGGAATATTCAACATACGATGGTACGCGAGGACCCTTCTAACTCGACTTCAAAGCGAGTAAAACCCTCGCTCAGCATCCGAACCTCATCAGGATTGAGATCGGAGCCCGTCTCAAAACCGTCCTCGGCAACCCCCTTACCTCTCTCATCGGTACACGAGGTGGGAACATCAACTGGCCGCGAGGACGACGACTCGTCTCGCCGCACAGTACCCAGAACCTCCACGGAAGGCCCACCGCCGCCAATGTCGGCAGCAGGAAGGGGCACGCTCCCTGCAGCTTCCACTGATGGCGATACTGCAGACGGAAGATTTGCATCATCTTCAGGCACGGTGTTGGCCGGCTCACGATCTTTCCTTGTAGAATCTACGGCTCGGATTGTTCCATCACCAATATTCACCGACCTCCTTTTATGAGGGACCAAATCCTTCTAGCTCGGTGACGACTCTTTATCTATTAAATGAAACAAGGGAGAGGCAGGAGTCTCTGTTACTGAGGCATCGATGATCAAGCCGATCTAGCCAAAACAGGAGGCGGAATGGAAGTGGATGGCCGGGTAGGCCTAGCCACAGTTACAACAGGGGCGGACTCCTTTGTAGTGTTCCTCTGGCGAAACGCAGGAGCAGCGGCCCTCGGCCTCCGCGAGGATCCCCAGTCTAAAAACAAAAGAGAAATAAAGGAGATAAGAGGTCGGTCCCCACAAAACAATAAGAAGCAAGCAACCAGAAGACCACGACAATAAAGATTCAAAACGGGTAAACTCTTCGGTCATAGAAAGCGCAGGCCCGAACTTCTTGAGGAAGGCCGAACATTCACGAATCCCCTATGTGTAGGGAAGAACCCGGCTCACCCAATCATGGACGCCCCCGACTAAGGGAGGGGGTGCGGTCTCGGCTACAAAAAGAGAGCAAAATGTCAATACGATTGAAATTAGCGGAACCAACGCATAATACAAAAAAGAAGAGGGAGAAAAAGGGAGAAACGCTTACGGGCATAGTTCCAAACCTTGGGGAACCGACTTGCATTGACCACCACGTCCTCAATTTTGACGTAGAAGTAATTGAGCCAAAATTGGTGGTTTGCCTTGTCGTCCATCTTCACCACTAGACATTTGCTACCCCGGTGGCGAAGATGTAGCATCGTCCCCCTATGATAGCTAGGGGCGAAGAAGTGCATTAAGTGGCGAAGTGTTACCTCGACCCCGGCCAACTCTGTATACTTCGTAATCATGCGGATGAGTTTGTAGATATATGGAGAAAGTTGGGCCGGGCAGACTCGGTAATAGCGGCAGAACTCCTCGGCCAAGGGGATGGTGGAAAAGAATAACTGACATGGAAAGGGTACGCGTAGAAAGCGCAGTACCCAGGGCGGTGTATTTGCACCACGTCGTGCCTTGCTGGAACTAGGTCTATATGGGCAGGAATTTTGAATTTATCCCTAAATTCGGCAAGGCCCACCTCTTTCATCAACGACTCCGAAACCTCAGGGTCGTCTTCAGGCACCTTTGAAAAATCAGATCTTTCTTTGTCACTACGAGGGATTATCTCCTCCACCGTAGGAAGGTACCCGTCTTCAACAACAACTGAAACGCTATCATCATGGGGAGGCATGCGCACCGCCAAAGGAAGAGGTTCGGTTACTGATAATACTAAGGTTGGGAGATCCAAGAACTTAAAGAAAATAAGCTGATGAAATGCGGAAGTAGTAAAGAAATGAAAGCGGATTAAGAAAAGCAAGAAAAATAAACTAGATATGTCGAAATTCAAGGAAAGGTCCAAGAACCCCGAGATTAGGTTAATCTAGATTTTGCAAGATCCTAATGACAACAAGTTGATAATGAAACCAATTGCCTTCACTAGAGATAAACTAATCAAGAACTAGATTCGGATCTTGACTTCTAGTTTGAATAACTTACGACAACAACTAGTAAAAGAAACTAGTCGCGTTCGAAGAATATCAAAAGAAACCAAAGATATCACAAGAAAGAAAAATTATCTTACTACCTTAAGCTATGAACTAGTTAGGGTTTCAAGATAAATCTTCAAAGTAAAGTTCACAAAGGTTCAAAAGAACTCACAATAATAATAATATTAATCTTCAATAATGTTTTACAATGGAAGACAAGCACCCCTTTATATAGTAGTAAAGAAGGAGCCAGTCAAGACTTCAATAAATGAGAATTATATTCCCTAGAAGCATAGAAGACTACCCACACTAAGACCAATGTAGTCAACATACACATAGACCAATGCAAGTCAACATAGATTAAAACAACTATTAAATATATATTCTAGAAACTATTTTTGGGCTTATTTGGGCTGCTGAAAATTCCTCTCTTTTGGGGCAAATTTGGACCTCATTCCATCTCCTCTTGGACTTTAATTTGGGCCTCAAAATAGTTGTAAGACTTGGCCCAAAGATCCTCCTTGTGCTGGAGCTCTTCTTCTATTATAAGACACTTTTTAATTGCCAATTGAAGCCCATTAAGCTTGTCTTGAAATTTCTTTGTTTGAGACCTTGTCATGGGCCTTCTTGGAGCTTCCAGAGCTTCATCCTTCTCTTTTAATGATGTTGAGCTGCCATGAATGCTATCATTCCCCTCTTCTTGAAGAGAATTCGCCCTTGAATTCGAGCCTGCATCAAACAAGGAAAGATCAGAAACATTGAAGGTAGCACTAACTTGATATTCACTAGGAAGGTCAAGTTTGTAAGCATTGTCTCCAATCCTTTTAAGGACTTCAAATGGCCCATCTCCTCTTGGATCTAATTTGGATCTTCGTTTGGCAGGAAATCATTCCTTCCTAAAATGCACCCAAACTAAATCTCCAGGCTTAAAAATGACAGATTTTCGCCCCTTATTTCTTCTTAAGGCAGTTTGTTCATTCTTCTGTTCAATTGCAAGTCTTGTATGTTCATGAATCTTCTTCATCATTTCAGCCTTATTTCTACCATCAAGATTGACAATGTCATTAGTAGGCAAAGGTAACAAATCAAGGGGAGTGAAGGGATTGAATCCATAAACAACTTCAAAAGGAGACTTACTAGTAGAAGAGTGGATAGTTCTATTATAGGCAAACTCTACCATGGGCAAATGTTCTTCCCAAGAAGTTAATTTTCCTTTTAAAACAGCTCTCAACATATTCCCTAAGGTCCTATTAACTACTTCAGTTTGCCCATCAGTTTGTGGGTGACAAGATGTAGAAAATAGCAACTTAGTTCCCAACTTCGCCCAAAGAACTCTCCAAAAGTGACTTAAAAATTTAGCATCCCTATCACTAACGATAGTTTTAGGTATGCCATGTAATTTAACCACTTCCTTCACAAATAAATCAGCTACATGTAACGCATCATTAGTCTTCAAGCATGGAATAAAACGAGCCATTTTTGAAAACCTATCTACCACCCCAAATATACTATCCTTACCATACTTAGTTCTAGGAAGTCCTAACACAAAATTCATAGAAATATCAATCCAAGGAGAAGTAGGGACAGGTAAAGGAGTATAAAGGCCATGTGGTAACAATTTTGATTTGGCTTGTTTACATTCAAGACATTGAGAGCACACTTTTTCAACATCCTTTCGCATGCCAGGCCAAAAAAAAATGTTCAGCAAGTATATCCAAAGTGTTGGGCACTCCAAAGTGTCCCATGAGTCCACCACAATGTGCTTCCCTAACAAACAATTCACGCAAAGAGCAATTAGGAATACACAATTTATTTTCCTTAAAAAGGAACCCATCTTGAAGATTGAACCTCTCATAAGGACCCAACTTACATTCTGCAAAAGCCTTGCCAAAATCAGAATCATTAGAATAAAGTTCCTTGATTTGATCAAAACCCATCAATTTAAAAGTAAGAGAAGAAACCAAGACATACCTTCTTGAAAGTGCATCAGCAACCACATTCTCTTTTGTTTGCTTGTAAGAAATCACATATGGGAAAGTTTCAATGAATTCAACCTATTTTGCATGGCGCCGATTAAGCTTACCTTGGCTTTTCAAATATCTCAAGGATTCATGATCAGTCTTAACCACAAACTCTCTTGGCCACAAATAATGTTGTCATGTAGCTAAAGCCCTTACCAAAGCATATAGCTCTTTGTCATAAGTTGAGTAGTTCAGCGTAGTTCCACTCAGCTTTTCACTAAAGTATGCAATGGGCTTCGAGTCTTGCATTAAAACAACACCTATTCCTTTTCTAGAGGCATCACATTCAACCTCAAAAGATTTAGAAAAATCGGGTAATTGCAAAAGAGGAGCATAACACAATTTTTCTTTCAACAAGTTAAAAGCATCATCTTGTTCTTTTCCCCATGAAAAAACCTTATCTTTCTTAACAACTTCAGTTAAAGGAGCAGCAATGGTGCTAAAGTCTCGAACGAATCTCCTATAAAAACTAGCAAGCCCGTGAAAACTCCTAACTTCAGTTATACTGTTAGGTTTAGGCCATTCTTTAATTGCCTTGATTTTCTCTTCATCAACTTCAACTCCCTTAGAACTAACCACAAAACCCAAGAATACCACATGATCCACACAAAAAGTACACTTTTTAAGATTAGCAAACAAGTGTTGCTTTCTGAGAACTTCAAAAACTTGTTTTAAGTGTTCCACATGCTCATCTAGATTTTTAGAATAAATCAAGATATCATCAAAATAAACTACCACAAATTTCCCATGAAAATCCTTAAAGATATGATTCATCAATCTCATGAAAGTGCTGGGTGCATTAGTCAAGCCAAAAGGCATAACTAACCACTCATAAAGCCCATATTTGGTCTTAAAAGCAGTTTTCCATTCATCTCCAGGATTCATTCGAATCTGATGGTAACCACTTTTTAGATCAATTTTAGAAAAGATTTTGGATCCATGCAATTGATCCAACATGTCATCAAGACGAGGAATAGGATGGCGATACTTTACCGTTATCTTGTTGATTGCTCTACAATCCACGCACATCCTCCAAGTTCCATCCTTTTTGGGTACCAATAGGACGGGAACGGAGCAAGGGCTCATGCTCTCTCTCACAAAACCTTTCTCAAGCAACTCCTCAACTTGCCTTTGAAGCTCTTTTGTCTCTTCTGGATTACTCCTATAAGCAGGCCTATTTGGAATTTGTTCTCCAGGCACAAAGTCAATTTGGTGCTCAATGCCACGCAAAGGTGGTAGACCTTTAGGGATATCCTCAGGGAAGATATCATCAAAATCATGCAAAAGAGAAGAAACACTACTTGGCAAAGAAGAAGTTAGTGATTCAGAATTAATCAAAACTTCTTTGTAAGTAAGTAGTATAATAGGCAACCCCTCTTTCCTTGCATTCAAACACTCTTTGGCTTTTATGTACAAACTCTCCTTTTTCTTTTTCTTTGCCTCTTTCCGCTCACCAAAACTTTCCTTTTTATCACTTAAACCCTCTTTTACCACTTTGCCCAAGTTGCTGCCCTCTCTCTCTCTCTCTTGGCCATTTCTCTTTTTTTCTACCTCTTGGCCTTCTTTCTTTTCTTTTCCCTCAAGCTCATTTTTTTTTCCTCCCCTTTGTTTTCCCATCATTTCTCTCAATCTCTTTTGATCCTCAAACACTTGAGAAGGACTTAAAGGTGCAAGAGTATACTTCTTGCCATTAAGCTCAAGAGAATATCTATTCTTTCTTCCATCATGAAAAATATTCCTATCATATTGCCACGGACGACCTAACAAGATGTGGCAAGCTTGCATAGGAACCACATCACAAAGAACATCATCCACATACCTACCAACATTGAAGGAAATCATGCATTGTTTGTTGACTTTCAGTTCACCACTATCATTCAACCATTAGAGTCTATAGGGCTTAGGGCGTTTCATGCATGCAAGTTCTAACATGTTCACCAAGTGTGAACTCACCACATTAGCACAACTACCACTATAAACAATCATAGAACAAGTTTTCCCCTTTATTCCACACCTAATATGAAATATATTCTCTCTTTGTTCTTCACTACTGATTCCTAAACTAATAGTCATAATCCTCCTAACTACCCCAACCAAACCATCATTGGAAGTAACTCTACATCATCTTCACTCACACCTTCCTCTTCTTCCTCTTCCTCACTTTTTTCTCCCTCATATTCTCCAACTATAGTCCTCCTAGTTACCCCAACCAAACCATCATTAGGAAGTTCTACATCATCTTCACTTACTCCTCTCTCTTCTTCCTCACTTTTTTCACTCTCATATCCTCCATCTTCTCTCAAAAGAATATTTCTTCTATTTGGACATTCATGCATCATATGGCCTCTTCCATGACATTTGTGACATTGAATGGAACTAGAAGGTTTAGAGGATCTAGAATTGAAAGCTTTACCTCCCTCTTTCTCATCAACTTTACCTTTCCCCTTGTCTTCTTGAGGTCTAGAAATCACTTCTTGTTTTGGCCATGGCTTCTTGGAATTGGTGTTTGGCCGACTTCTCCATGAGCTAGCTTGCTGCCTTTCTATAGTTACATATTGTTGTATCTCTACTACATCAGCTATTTCTCTATTTAAACCATTAAGAAATCTAGCCATAGTGGCCTCTTCTTCTTCCATACAATTAGCTTGGACCATAGCCATATCCATAGCTTTAAAGTATTCATCAACAGTCATGGTTCCTTGCTTCAAGGTTTGAAGACGCAGTTGCAGGTCTCTTTGAAAGTGGGAAGGCACAAACCTCTTCCTCATGACTCTCTTCATCTCGGTCCAAGTAGCAATGGGTGGTTCTCCATCTTGTTGTCTGTCTCTTGTAAGCTTTTTCCACCAAATAGAAGCATAATCAGAAAATTCAACAATAGCAAGTTTAACCTTCTTACCTTCAGAGTAGTGGTGACAGTCAATGATGGCCTCAACTTTCCGCTCCCAGTCAAGGTACAAGTCTGGGTCTCTTGTGCCCTTGAAAGATGGCATCTTCATTTTTATGCTGCTAATATTATCATCTTCTACTCTACCTCGTTGTCCCCTCCTATCTCTTCCCACCCTATCTAGATTTACATCAAGATCATCAACAAAATCATCTATAGGGTTTTCTTGATTTACAATGGGGGCACGGGGTACATTTCTTCTATTATGAGGCCTAGGATTATTTCGAGGTTGTACATCAGGTTGATTTCCCCTCCTAAGTGCAGCTATTGTCTCATTTTGTTCGGCAATAGTATCCCTTATCTCTTGGAATTGCAAGTTCCATCTCTCGAATTGTTGATGCATAGCTTGTAGAGTGAAATCATTTCTTGCTCGGATTTCGGCTTTTTGAAGAGTCCTTTGTTCATCATCACTAGCATCTGTATGAGACATCTTTCTTAAAATAACAAAAATAATAATAATAGTTATCACTCAAACTTTGGCTCTTTCCCTCAATTGTTCTCGCTCACTCTTGCCTTTTTCCGCTCAACTAACCTTTGGAAAATACCTTGTAGATTTATAGTTAAACCCAACTCGTATCAAAGTCCTCAGTAGTAAAACAAGGAATTTTGGGGCACTAAAGAAAGTGAAGAACGAATCCTAAAAAGAGTAGGATTTAGTTGAAACAAACCTCGAACAAAGAAAAAGATTTTTTCTAGAACAAGATCAAAGGATTAGAAAAATTGATTTTTTTTTATTCTTAAAGATCTAGGATCCCCTCTTCTTGTTTCCTTTCTTGACTTTGGAAACAAACACAAATAAAAATTTGATTTCTTCAAGAGCAAATATGTTTCTCCCTTTTTTTTGTTTTTGTTTTTTTTTTTACTTTTTTTTATAGCGTACTATTCACTGCTACAGTAAATTTTTTTTTTTTTGCTCCTTTGTTCAAGAAATCCCCAAGATTTATTAAGAACGGAATCTTGATACAACCAACTCTGATACCACTTGATAATACTAAGGTTGGGAGATCCAAGAACTTAAAGAAAATAAGTTGATGAAATGCGGAAGTAGTAAAGAAATGAAAGCGGATTAAGAAAAGCAAGAAAAATAAACTAGATATGTCGAAATTCAAGGAAAGGTCCAAGAACCCCGAGATTAGGTTAATCTAGATTTTGACAAGATCCTAATGACAACAAGTTGGTTATGAAACCAATTGCCTTCACTAGAGATAAACTAATCAAGAACTAGATTCGGATCTTGACTTCTAGTTTGAATAACTTACGACAACAACTAGTAAAAGAAACTAGTCGCCTTCGAAGAATATCAAAAGAAACCAAAGATATCACAAGAAAAAAAAACTTATCTTACTACCTTAAGCTATGAACTAGTTAGGGTTGCAAGATAAATCTTCAAAGTAAAGTTCACAAAGGTTCAAAAGAACTCACAATAATAATAATATTAATCTTCAATAATGTTTTACAATGGAAGACAAGCACCCCTTTATATAGTACTCCCTCCGGTCCAATATGATGTGATTTTTGGCCTAATANCAGCGTCAGCTAATCCTTTCCAACTTTGATTGGCAGATTTACCCGGTAACTGGAAATAAGATTATGGCATATAATAGTAAGATGAACATGTCAGGTCCTAATCCTAGCTACAACACTCTGTGTAATCACATTTTTATTCCAACCTTGGTGGATAGGTTTATCCAATAATTGTGATTATAGGCTGTAGAATATTGTCTCATAGATTAATTAGTCAAGGAGCACTAAGGCCTCATTTGTTTTTATTAAGATTAAGAGGTCTGAATCTGAACACACGTCTGAATATGAAAAAGTGTATTAAGATTCAGACGTCTGAATCTGAATACGCAACTGAATAATTAATATACTATCTCTGAATCTGAACACTGAATGATTAAGACTGTTTGTTTTTAGTATCTGAATATGTGCAATTTATCTATATTTAAACATATATAAAATTCAAATAAAATAGTTAATTAACATTATTTCAAATTCTAATGTTCACACATTAAAAACATATTTCTAATAACAAAAATATAAAACTATCAAGCATTTCCTCTTCCTTGCATTAGCTGAAGTGCAATTTCTTCACGCATATTGTTCATAAATTGAGAATCTTCAGTTGTCCAGCTAGGTCCATTTGTTTCATCCAATACTTGTTCGTGTTCTCCTTCTTCCTCAAATATTATTTGAGGCAAATCATATTGATTAAACATGTCATCATTTAGTCGCTCTTTTCTGATAAAATTATGAACTGCAAAACATGCAATAACAACATCTCTTTGGACATCAATAGAATATGGAGCCATCTTGTCCAATATTGGGAATCTTGCTTTTAAAACTCCATAAGCACGTTCAATAACATTTCTGAGTCGTGCATGAGCATGGTTAAATTTTTCCTCCTTATTTATGGCCCGTCTACGATGATAATCTCCTAACCAATATCGAATATTACGATATGGTGCTAGAAATCCTCGAGTATTAGGATACGCCGCATCACATAAATAGTACTTATCTGTCATCAAAAGAAAAAGTTAAATGAATATAATAAACATCTAACTTATTATTTCAGAATAGTTTAAAAAGTTGTATCACTTACTAGAAGGAGGAAATGGAAAGCCATTATCTGGATTAGATGTGATCTCTGTTAGAACACGTGCATCATGTGCTACCCTTTCCCATCCAGCATAAACATAAGTAAAGACCATGTTAAAATCACATATAGCTAAAACATTCTGATAACATTTACCCTTTCCTCTTCCTCTGTAAATAATTTGTTGATTAGCTGGAATAACTGCATGTACTAATGTCCCGTCGAGTGCACCTATTGCACCCTGCAAATAAAAATAATAATTTTATGTTAATAGTTATGAATTTTTTTCTTACGGAGTTATATAATAATTTTATAGCACATAATACCTTAAAATATTTTTGTAACTTTTTATGAGCACCAGAAATTTGTGGATTTGAATCAGAGGTTGTAGATGATATCATCTCTTTTGCAAATAACATCATTGCTTCAAGAACCTCATGAAAATATTTGTGAACCATTTGCGAAGAATGTTGAAATCTTCTCTTCATAACCACAAAACGCTCATTATGACCTATAATGGTCAGGAATATTGCTATCTTTTCTTTGACGGAAATATATTTGCTATCTATGAGCCAACCTTTATGACTAAAATGCTGACATAGCCGAACATATACTTCACGAGACATGCGCATCAGTTCTAAACACTGTCTACTAGAGCCGGACAACAATTCTTGTGTGTACTTTTCACCTGATAAAGATGAAGTTAAATTTTTATTTCTTTGGATATTCTTGAGTCTAAAATGATTTTTACACAAATACAAGATCATCAACGCTAATACTTGATCCTCAATGTCCATGTCAAAACTGTTGTAACAAAGAGAATGTGTAATACACAATAGTAAGCATACCACATCATGTATTTGAAAAATATTTAAAAGTTACATGATCAAAATAAATTAATTAATAAAACAATACCACGCAAATAAAACATACTTCAAATAAGACATTTCAAAAAGGTATATCACAGATTAAAAATATTCCACGAGCATAATATAATATTAAAAAGTTAAACAAGCATAATCGATAATAGTTGGAAAAACCAAAGAAGGTTTCATATTATTAACGTCTAATTAATAATCTAGCTAATTAGCAAAATCAAATAAGCCCCATTTTTTTTCTCATGGCCTTAATCCAATTCTCTAATTTGTCGACCTCGGTAATGTTCATCCATGCTTTCCTGTAGCTGTCACCTTCACAAGGTATACTAACAGTTGCACTGTATAATGGTTCTTCCCATCCAAGTTCTTCTAGTTTTACCATGCACTCTTCAACGTCAGGCCCGCTATTTTTTTTAACCAATAACTCTAATGCATTACTCATCTTCTCTTCAATGTCCAATTGAGATGATGCGATTTTTTTTTCTTTCCCAAATGTTTCTTTTCAATTGGAACTGAAGACTGAGATGGATAATCAGTAGGAGCTCCATCATTCTTATTACCAACTAGATCTTCGATGCTATCAAGTGTATCTACATCTATAGTAGTAGCTACAGAAGAGACACCAGGGCGGGGATATGTACAACTTGGACTCCAACCATGAATTCCTATTGTAGTAGAACCCTCAAAAAGTTTTGTACAAAGATCTGGGAATGGTAGAGGCGAGGTCTTCAATGCCTTTGCTTTTGGATGAGCCTATAATAAAGAGATTTTTAATATGCATGTCAAACTTTTTTCTTTATAGAAAAGAAAAAAGGAAAAATTAAATTACTAGATAATGAACTAACCTTTATGTACTCATCCCACTCACTATTAGACATTAGAATGGTATTGGTTGTTGGGTCATAAATATTGCCGGTCTTTTTGGTTATTGGCAACCAAGCTTGATACTTTTCTTTTAGATAATCATAATGATTCTTCATCTGCTTTTGTGTGACGCTAAAGCCATGAGAAGTCTCCAACACTAGTCTAACTTTGTTCCATCAATCTGCCTTTAAACTACTTCCAAGTCTCCCGTTTAAGGATATTTCTTGGATACAACTTTCTAAAAAGGTTTTTACTACATTCATATTTTTCCAACTTGCTCTTGAATTTTCACTAGATTGTTCCTTAGCTGAAATATAAAATAGTAATGATTATAGAAAATGAGCTGATGAGGCAAAATGAAGATATTATCAGCTTAACAGACTTTATCTTTTTTTCTCCAACACAAAAGATCTGATTATTACTTATGCCAGAGGTAAGGAAAGGTGTTCTCATATAAAATAAAAACATTAAGCAGAAGTAACTTGAGAAAAGACCCTCTGGCATAATATTGTTGACAAAGTCAGGGAATAATGGACAAGCAATATAAACTCTAGTCTGTGTCACACAACAAAAGTTCAGATATTTTGATTTGGTATTGGCAAAATGCAGCTCTTACATTCTTTATATAGTTCATAACATAGTATGCGAGTTTCTACTTTCAAGTTGTGATTGTAAGCGAGTTATATTAATTATAACTTCTTTTTATATTTCTACCCCATATTGATATTGTGTATGGAAAGATTGGGAAAGGGGGGGTTCCTTCTTCTTAGTTTTTCACAGTTTCATTGTTTCTTTCTAAAAAAAAAATCAAAAACCCCTTTGCTAATACAATCCAGAGATAAACCTCAAAAGTTTCATAAAAATTTCTAATTTTTCACTGTAGAACTAACTATCAGAGAATATAATTGAAATCTTGAAACTCAAACAAGTATTATACAAAATAATAGGCAAGGGAATTGGGAATCTCATAAAATAATGGCAAGAAATTCTAAAGGTTTTAGAACTTACCTGTTGAAGAGAAAACAAATTAGAGTAGATGATGATAGATGGAGAGTGAAAGAGGCGTGAAATTTATGCAAAGAAGATGGAGAAGAGAAGCGTGAAACTTTGCTAAAATAAAGCAGTCGTTGAGCGAAACTTTGCGAAAATAAAGTCAGTACCGTTTTTTCAAGAGTCTGAGCGACAGTAGGACTTTGTTATGGATCTACCCGAATAAGATCTTTTCAGACCTATTAAGAGCTTTTAAAAGAGAAAAAACAAATAGACTTAATGGGCTGGATCTGAATAATTAGAGTTAAGATTTAAAAAACAAATACACTTAATGGGCTAGATCTGAATGATTCAGATTCAGACCTCCATTAGGTGCAAACAAATGAAGCCTAAAACAACTATTAAATATATATTCTAGAAACTATTTTTGGGCTTGTTTGGGCTGCTGAAAATTCCTCTCTTTTGGGGAAAATTTAGGCCTCATTCCATCTCCTCTTGGATTTTAATTTGGGCCTCAAAATAGTTGTAAGACTTGGCCCAAAGATCCTCCTTGTGCTGGAGCTCTTCTTCTATTATAAGACACTTTTTAATTGCCAATTGAAGCCCATTAAGCTTGTCTTGAAATTTCTTTGTTTGAGACCTTGTCATGGGCCTTCTTGGAGCTTCCAGAGCTTCATCCTTCTCCTTTAATGATGTTGAGCTGCCATGAATGTTATCAGTTACCCTCCCAGAACTAGAAAATACGTTAACCATCTTTGCTTGTTTATATATAAAGAAGATATAAGCACAGAAGAGTCGTGAGTAGAAGAAGTCACCAGAATCGGTGAAAGCAAGAATACGGGAGTAAAGGTAATGAGAGCAAGAACTCTGAATGAAGAAGGAAGAAGGGGACACAGGGATTCAATATCTAAGGGTGTAAAGAATAAGGCAAAGGGTTTCATATCCCTATTTATGAGAATTCAGGCATCAATACAGCAAACCGTCAATGCCTAGCGCATGTATCGAAATGGCAGATGCACGGGAAACGACGTAAGGCATCGGGAAAACGCGCAATAATGACGCATAATGTCATGATGTCATTCTGAATCGACGTGACCCTAGGTTGCGGCTCACAAAGAGCCACATTGCTACCACGTCTGAAACCCTACTACTCGACCTGTTCGCCTAAACTTCTCAACCATAACTAACAGAGTCCGCTCATCGAGGTCGTCCAGGGTCGACCCCGATGAGCGGAGGGACTAACTGTTTAGGTCAAAATCTGCCCCAAGAGAATTTAGCACGAAGTGGTGTTATGGAAAATGATGTGGCTGAGGTCGACTAGTAAATAATGGGGCTCATAGCCGGGCGGTCAATAACGACCGAGGTCAAGTATCAAGAACAGAGTACTAATAATAGGATTTTTAAGGGAATATTTCATTGAATATTCTCTGTACTTGTACTTTTAGGGTTGACTGGGGATATGTCCCATATAAATAGAAAAAGAGATAAGGGGAAAGGACATGTAATATTCATTTGATAAGAACACTTTTTGATAAGAAGACTCTCTCTCTCCAGAAAAGATACAAACACTACCTTTTTACTAAGATTCTACCATCCATTATTCCATACTTTTCCATTCGATCCAAGAATAGTTCCAATATTTTAGGATTTGTCTGTACTCATCATTGTCAGAAAGAAGAATCATGCACCTCATTCAATATTGGGTGAGTCATTCTCCTTATTACATTAATGCCATTTACGGTTATTTATTACTTGATATTCTTCTATCATTGCTCAAGTTTCTTGGAATATTAAATGAACACTGTATTTAATTCCTCACAGATGGTGCCAAATTGTTTGACCAAAAAGTATAAACCTTCGGTTAAACTAATTAATCTCGTGTTAATTAGTTCTAAATCTAGAAGTATTATCATTGACTAGGTTTAACCCCTTATTACACAAAATTAATTAATTTAACAGAAGGTTTATACTTTTTGGTCAAACACCCGTCACTCTAATAATTGTCCAGTTTGATTCTTTAACATTTCATGCGAACACATAAACAAACAAAACGATTCAAATATATCTTTAAATTATCAAATGGTTTCTATATACATTATTTATATATTTTTGTAGTTGAAAAAGAAAAAAAATTAATTTTGATATTTAATTATACTTTAAATTTTGATACCATTGAGTAATTATTTATAAACTTTTCACTCTCCTAGAATTTTTTTAAATCTTTTTTAAGGTATTTTAATCCATAATTAGAAATTTGTTAACTTTTTATTACAACACAAAACTGCTTATATTGTTGCTCATAAATACATTTTCTGAAAAAGATATTTTTAACTTACAAAAAATTCGACCAAAATATACTTTTAATTCTCAAATTATAATCCATTATAACTTCAATGTAACATGTTTGCAAATGAAACAGCCATTCCAGTCCAAACTCCTAAAAACCCTAGTACAAGAGTAGGAGGGGAAACCTAAATTATTGGAGATTGAATTGATAAATGGATACCCAATTTCGTGAATTTGCCTCTGATACTATGGAGGGAATACATAAGGCTTATCGTAGTGCGATGTCTCAGGATCCAAGTAGCAGCTTAAGTTCCATTTCTGCTGCTTTTCAAAAGCCTACCGTTAAATCTTCAGGCTCTGTTTCTGTTTCTTCCGCTGATCAGTCACAACTCTTGCTTACTCGCTCTCCCACGTAATTTCTCCTTAAGTTTCTCAGTTTGCTCTTCATATATATGTACTTTTTTATAACTGTGGTGTCCGAGCCAATTTGCTCAGTTTATTCTTTATATTGGTGAGCCAGCCTGAGGGTCTATCGGAAACCGTCTCTCTGCCCTTCCAGGTAGGGATAAGGCTGCATACATCTTACCCTCCCAGACCCCACTACACTGGGATGTTGTTGTTGTTCGTAAGCCGAGGGTCTACCGGGACCGGCCTCTCTACCTCCACAAGGTAGGTAATGTAGGTAGGGGCAGAGGTAGAGGCGGATCTGGTATTTCTAGTACATAGTTGCACTACTTAAAGAAAAGGAGGAAAAACTATATTAAGTGGGAATTGATCCCTATTCCTCTTGATAAATAACTCAATCTTCAACCAAGTGCACCATGAGTTCCAACAGCTAATAATATACCAATTCTAAAAAACACGTATATAAAATATCTAATTTTGCGGAGAGACCATGGGTTCACCTGCCCCATAATCTCCCCTTTAAATTCGCCCCTGGTAGGGGTAAGGTGTGTGTACACAATACCCTTTCCAGACCCTACACCGTGGTAATACACTGAGTATGTTGATGTTATTGTATTCTTTATATTGGCTTATTTTATTTTATTTTTTACAATTTACCCTGTCTAGCGTGATGTTAATCTCGTATCTTTGATAATCTTTAGCATCTTATTGCAAGGAATGTAACAAATGGAAATGGGTGATGCTCTTATGGTAAAGCTGTATATCTTTGATTGCAGACAAGCAGTATCACTATGGACTTGTTCAAAGCTCTGTGCCATTTGCTTTGTTGCTGGAGTAGTTGTTGGTTATACACTGAAGCGCCGTGTACGCCGATGGGCTTCCAAACTTCTCAAGGGATTGAAAGACTAACAAGTTTTGGATATTTACAGTTTCTTATTCTAATTGCGTTTTCCATGTAGGTAACACATTGTACTGTTATTTTCAATGATATACAGAAGTCTTTTATGATTCTTTGCTGCACAAGTGCTGAATGTATTTATATTCACTGTTTCCCTGTGTTTGATGCAAAAAAATTATATCAACTTTCTTCAGTATTCTTTATTGACAGCTCTCATCCACACTGTAATTTCTGATATGTCAATGGACCTTTTTGACAACATAAGAAAATATAACAATTTATAGAAACAAATACACGAGACAATTTATTTATCTTGCAGTAAGAAAATAATCCTTTCCATCGCTGGTTAGGACACTTGATAAATGTAACTGCCTTGTAGTAGCTTGATTTCTCATGTGCTTACCCCTCATAAAGCAGCATCACATCTTCTTCCTTTTTTTTCTTTCTTTCCATATTACTTCCTTCTCTTGCGCTCTTTTCTTTAATTATCCTCTTCATCCTTACACTTGCTGCTTAGTGATATTCACACATGCACTGAGGATGTGATATACCCTTCTTCACACCCTGCACATAGGTGCATAGTAGTGGGACAATATTGTTCCTATGTTTTTGATAGTGTAACGACAGACATGATTGCTTTCTTGTATCAGTAGGAAGATCTTTTTGTGGAGATCCCAAAAGGACAAATATTTACATTTTCCCATAGATAGAACTCTACTCTTTTGATTTCTTTCTCTATTATAACTTGTATGATATATGCATTTACATTTCTCTGAATCAATGTGTATTGGTACATGCATTCCTCTTAATCTATGGACAATTACAAAAAATAAAAAGAAAAAAAAGTATACCGTGTTGGTTATTTGCGAAATTTGCTATTTCAAAAGTACTCCTTGTGGAACTCAAATCTTGTGGATGTCTTGTAAGTCAATTCTTGTGATAGCTTCTTCAATTCCTTTGCCAACGCAGGCAACCCACAATAGAAGACTCCTGTGAATCATGTGTAACTGTGTTATTAACAAATCTAGCTTGATTGATTAATACTCTTCCTTTCTTTTTAGCTCTTTTTTCCTTCCCCTCTAAAATGCAAAATGTTACCACGGAAAGGCCCCGTTGGTTACTTCTTCCTTCAATGGTCACGAAGAAACTAACATAGTTTCTCGTATCAGCTTGATCTAACTGTATGAGTTTTTTTTGAAGTTTAAAGAACACATTTTTCATCTCATCTGTTACTACCTGTTTAGTTTCCTTCAAAAGATAAGTTAGGATTTATAGTGCCATACTGGTCGTTATTGTGATCTATATTTTCTGTCATTAAAGTTCCGCTTCAAGTTTAATCTGTTCTATTTTATATATAAAGTTTCTTTCTTCGCCTCTATTATGTGATAATTTCCATGGGCAGGAGGTTTGGACATATTGGTGAAGTGTCCTTTAGCTCTAGAGGTGAACAAATAGGCTCAGGTAACACAACACTTCTTGGAACCACGTATGCTTACAGTTTATCCAAGTTTAGGTTGTAGAAATTCTTTACCTACGGTGGAGTACGGATGTTTTGAAGCTATTTTGCTGAATACTTCTTTCCATTTGGGCCTTGCAAAATGCGTCCTTACCTGCAGTAGAATTAGTTTAATTAGTACTAGCCTATGTTGCTCTGACTCACCGAAAATATCGCCGGATACGTGTCGGATCCACCAAAAGTAGTGTATTTTTGGAGGATCTGACACGGCTGCGGCAACATTTTGGAGAGTCCGCGCAACAATAGGTACTAGCTGGAGAACGATTCACTTCAAGTTTGTTTCTCTCTATTCTGTGTTGTGGTTGAAGACTTCTCATGAAATTTAGCAGCTTTCGAGTAATAGAAACTTTCTCTATCTAGAACATGGCACTCTTTAAGCTAAGCTGAAAACTGTTCTTTCTTATATGTTTCTTTTCCATTGCTCTTTTAGAGGGTTTGGTTGAGAGTGGTGATGGATCATACCTGAGTGCCAGATAGGATGTCAACACCATGTTTTGCATGGTTGAGCGCCTGGACCATAGTGATGAGAGTTGACCTGGCATCGCCCTCTTCATAAACACTCGTTAGATAATTGTGCATCTCTATCAGACCCTGTTTCATTGAAATCATCAGAAAAGATATAGCTGAGCCAATTAGTTATAGATCATAGCAGAATCCCAGAAAGGAGGAAAAAGTGTGGGTTTTTTTTTTTTTTTTTTTTTTTTTTTTTTTTTTTAAATG